>NC_057862.1:616250681-616974431 GCF_019393635.1 Dromiciops gliroides
TGATGAGCAGGAAAAGGGATTATGTAGAGATGTGTACACATAAGTTTGAGTCTGGCCCTACCCAGGGGAGGAGCGGGCCAAAGATTCCATTGGTGTGATCTGAAGGCATCCAAATATCTCCTTACCTCCCACCTCTATACCTTTGCTCGTGTTGTTTCTCCTGCCAAGAGTGCCTTCTCCCCATCTTTACTTGTTAAAACCCTCCCCTTCAGGACCCATCACCAATGTTCTCTTTCCCAAAAAATCTTCCCTAAGCCCCTTGAATGCAAATGGTATCTCCCTCCTTTACTCAGCCCTCTCATGGAACTTACCATAATAAATCACTTTCAGAGAGTGCTTTGGGGCTACTCAGGTATTTTTCCTCATGGCAACTCTGTGAGGTTGGTTGTGTGAGTATTATTGCTCCCACTTTACGAATGATGAATCTGAAGCTCAGAGAAGTTCAGTGAATTGTACACGGTAACACAGCTAGTCTAGCTATAGAGAGTATGGTAGAATGGAAAAGACACCAGAGCTAGGAGAGCTGGGTTCAAATCCTAATTCAGATACTATGTGACTCTGAGTAAGTAAGAAACTCAATTTCATCATCTGGAAAATGGGATAATAATACTTATACTTCCTACCTCATAGGGCTGTTGTGAGGAAAGTGCTTTGCAGCCTTAAATAATATATTCAGAGATGTTAATTAGTATTAGTAATAAGTGTCAGAGCCAGGATTTAAACCCAAGTCTCCTGATTTCAGGTCTAGAGCTTTCTCCACTATAGCCCACTGTCTCAAACTCTAATTATTGTGTTTTATCTCTGCTACTAAACTGTAAGCCCCTTGAGGGAAGGGACTTTGTCTTTTGAGACTTTGTGTCCCCTTCAGGATAGGGCATGGGGGTCTTGGAAAAGTAGATGTTTAATCAATACTTTTTTTGACCAAACAAGTAGATGAATGGAGTAGATATCTAAACTCTGAAGTTGCTTGTTCTGTCTGCAATCTAGAGTACCAGCCCATGCTTGTTAATAGAAAACAATTGCTCTCCACTTTGCAGATGTAGTAGAACATGCTTCCGGTACATGTGGGCCTCTCTGGTGTTCCGCATTTTGGTCAAATGTGCCTTCACTTACCACCATATGCGTTCTGTGGAGGGACCTTCTCTTACAATTACTAGCAGGCAAATGGCTTTCCCCAACACCAGATAAACAAGGGGAGGGTGCCCCCCAAGTAACAGTAGCGTGAGAGCAGAGTTTATGATCACACGTAATTCAGTGTGAACAATACTGCGTGTGGATTCAAACCACGGAGCCAGTCAGCAACAATAAATTCCCTCAGGAAATGTGGCAGCTGCGTGTGAGGCCCATCTTTGGCTCTGGGATAAGCACATGCAACACTGGAACGGCCGTCCAGATTGCAGATGTGTCCCCAGCCAAAAAGCACGAAAACCTCTCAGGAAATGTGTGTGTGCAGTCATATGGAATTGGCAAAACTTCGAATTATCTTCACGCTCCCCTGCCTTCTCCCTCTTCTCCTTCTGACCCTTCTCTCTTTTCTGAACTCCTTCCCCTCCCTTGATGTTCTTATCCATCAAACCCCAGGCATCACATGCCACATTCCTCTCCTTTTCAGAATCAATGTACTTGGGAATCAGAAAGAAAGGGTTTGGAACCTGCCTCCTCCCCTTAATGGCCATGGGCAAGTCACTAAACTGAGGCTCATTGGAGCCTCAGTTTCCTCATCTGTAAAATGAATGTATGCAATGCAGCATTTACCTAGCCTGTAGCAATTACCTGGCATGGTGGTTGTGGTGATCAAAAGACATAATTTAAATAAAAGAACTTCACCAACCTCAAAGTGCCATACCAATCAATCAATCAATCAATCATTTAATAGGTGTTTGTGAAGCTCTTATTCTATTCCCAGGCTCTGGTCAAAATTCTGGGAATATGAAAGAATGAAACTATCCTTACTCTCAAATGAACTTATATTAAAATGGGGGTGGGGGAATGACAACAAATAAACATGTAAGTATACATAGAACAACAATGAAGAGAATTCAGATAGATACAAGGTAATATCAATAAGAACAACAGCTAGTATTTATATAAGGTTTGCAAAGCACTTTACAAATATTATCTCATTTGAATCCCATAACAACCCTGGGAGCTAACCTCCATTTTACAGATGAGGAAACTGAGGCAAACGGAGGCTAAGTGAGTTGTTCAGGCAGGTATATAAATGTCAGTTTTTGTTATCTGATGTCCCATCCAGTCCTGTCTTCCCTTTGAAAGCACCCTATGATGCTAAGGTTTCCTGTCCCATCCATTGCCATTAAAATATACCCATCCTGTGAGTAATTCCTCCTGGTCCATGAGCTAGTTGTAAAAGTCAGCTTGTGTGTGTCAATAAGCTAATGTATATAATGGAGTACCAATGATTTAATGTATCACTCCTTTTAGGTGAAGGATTAATATTTAAAGGTGAGGGCTGTTCTGGAGACAATTCCTCAACCCAGAAGAATGAGTAATGAAGGCAATTGCCACCACTGTGTTGGACAAGTGAGGGAGATGGCTTTGGACAAGGAGTACTTTACTGAAACCCCCCAAATCACAGGCTGTTGTTTCCCTGATAGAATGTAAGCTCCTTGAGGTCAGGGATTTTTGTTCCTGTGTCCCTAGTACTTTGAACATGGTAGGTGCTTAATCAATGCTTGTTGGTTAGCTGAGCTCATGAGCAGATGTCAATTTTACCCATAGTCCTCTAGCTGGGGTGTCATGTTACTAGGGTTGCAGACTCCTAACATCTGCTGTTGTTCCATAGCTTTGGCTCTGTAAGACAAGCTACATAGAGGCTGCCTCTTTTCTCTTTCATTAATTTTTAAAAAAATTACTAACAAATATTTAAAACCTTAAAGGATCACATGCTGATTTCAGGAACAGATGAGTAAGGGAGAGGTTTAGGAAACAGAAACATTATTCCTTATTCTTTTTATACAGGAAACTGGCAAGAAGAACCTTGAATAGCACAGAGCCAGGAGTGGAGAGAAATAAGGAGGAGTAACTACTAGGGATGAAAATAATAATTACTTCCATTCCTATAGCACTTTAAGGTTATATACACTGCTTTAGTTAGTCCTTATAGCAACTGTGGCAGGTAGGGCATCTAAGCATTATTCTACCCATTTTATACATGAGGAAACAGAGTCCATTGAGGGACTAATTGGAAGAACAGGAAATTGAAATCTAGGTCTTTTTACTCCAATGAATATAAAGTATATATGTGAATGTGGTATGTGCATGAATGCATGTGGTGTCTGTGTGTGTGTGTGTGTGTGTGTGTAGTTTGGGGAATATAGCAGGTGGCACTTCTCTGCCTCAGATGGAGTCAATCAACATACACATTAAGGATTTACTATGTGTCAGCCATTATGTTAAGTATTGAGAATACAAAGAAAGACCAAAACAGTCCCTGTCCTCAGGGAGTTTACATTCTAATGGAAGAAGAAACATGTGAAAAATTGGACATGTGAGGTATGCATGGTGTAAGGGGAAGGCAATCTCAGAGGGAAGGTAGAGAGTAAGGGACATCCCAGTGCTTCATGGGATTGTTTTATCTGGTTTAGGGTTTTTGATTCAGCCAAAGGTCTGAAGTGGCTAAGTTGAATTTCCTCTGCTGGAGGTGTGAATACAGAGATTGGATATTCACTTCTCAAGGATGTTTAGGGAGGATTTAATGCTTCAGATAGAGGCCGGACCACATGACCCTGGAGACCTCTTCCTTCTCTTTTTCAACTTGTTATTCTGGATCACTTTTTTTTTTTTGGTGGGGCAACGAGGGTTAAGTGACTTGCCCAGGGTCACACAGCTGGTAAGTGTCAAGTGTGTGAGGCCAGATTTGAACTCAGGTTCTCCTGAATCCAAGGCTGGTGCTTTATCCACTGTGCCACCTAGCTGCCCCCTAGACTTGTTATTAATGTAAGAAATCTTTACACAGAATTTCCCAAGATTTCTCTTTAAGTCACTCCATTGAAGTGCTCTTTGGATGCCTCATTATGACATGAATATTACCTGAAGTCTTCATCAACAAAGTACAAGCTCTGACCGGTCCTATCTGTCATAGAAAGGCTTTGTCCCAGGCCCACTGAGGGGATCCATGTTTGCTATCTAGGGGTCAGCCTAGGAAAGTCTGGACAGGCTCCTGTCATCAGGGTATCTACAGGATACTGAATTAGTTCAACCCCACTGTCTTTCCAATGTTGTTGCTGTTGTTGTCATTCAGTTGTTTCAGTCATGTCTGATTCTCAGTGATCCCATTTGGGGTTTTCTTGGCAAAGATACTGGAATGGTTTGCCATTTCCTTGTCCAGCTCATTTTACAGATGAGGAAACTGAGGCAAACAGGGTTAAGTGACCTATCCAAGGTCACATAGCTAGTAAGTGGTTAAAGCTGGATTTGAACTCAGAAAGATCTCTTCCTGACTCCAAGCCCTGCATTCTATCCACTTTGCCACCTAGCTGCCTTTATACTTTCCAATACTATCTACTAAATGACTTAACATACATAAAGTTCTTTGAAAATTATAAGGCACCAAGGAAATGCTCCATATTATTATTGTAAAAGGTTTGCCTTTTTAAATGGCATTCTGTCTCTTGTGTCCATATGTTTGCACAGGCCATCTTCTACACAAGGCCTTGGTAATCCCCTCAGTTTCTGGGACCTCACCTTCAAGATGATCTTGTATCTATTTTGTGTAGAGTATACCAAGATATGTATGTGTGTGTTGTCTTCTCCAACTAGACTGTATGGTCTTGGAGGGCACGATGCTTACTGCATTGCAGCTACTTGATAAATATTTATTAATTTATTATTTTGGTTGGTGAAGGGGAATACATTTCCTGATAAAATCACTGATACCTGAAGTATCTGGGTCAGAGGTTCTTAATCTGGGGTCTATGGAATAGTCCCTGGCCAGATTTCAGAAGGTCCGTGAACTTGGATGTAAAAAAAGAAAACACACCTTTATTTTCATGAACTCTTAATTTCTTTTGTAACACGAGGGTTTTTTTCCACTTATTTTAAGACATTATGTTGAGAAGAGGTCTGAAGGCTTCACTGCCCATGAGATCTATGGTGTAAAAAAGGTTAGAAACCCTTGATCAGTTACTCTTTTTAAAATTTTGTTTTTGGCTGAGGCAATTGGGGTTAAATGACTTGCCCAGGGTCACACAGCTAGTAAGTGTTAAGTGTCTGAGGCCAGATTTGAACTCAGGTCCTCCTGAATCCAAGGCCAGTGCTTTATCCAATGCACCCCTTATTTTATTTTATTTTTAAATTTTTTGTGGCTATCTTCATTCTTACAATGATACTGGCAATATAGTAGAGAAGAAAGCAGAGAATACAAAGAATCACACAACACTTAGACTGTCTACACATATTAAATATTGATTTTTTTCCCTGTGTGATCTTTGCCCAAAAAGCAACTAATAATTAATATACCCCTGGAGGCAATGGAATATTGCCATATTAACATTTTTGCTTTAAATGAAACCAGAAAACATAAAGAAATCGCAACAGGCTCATAGGCTCTCCTCCAAGACGCAAAGAAAAGAGTTGGTGGAGTGGCTTTTGTCATGTGCCCAAAGGCAACAAAAATATAATTTCATTGGATATTTGGAAATCTTTTGCAGAATGTATTATGATTCAAGAAAAAATTCTACCATGAAATTTAGGTGTTAAATATCTATTGCACAGGATGAAGAAATAGAGAGAGTCTACAAAGAGCTTGACAAATTCTTCCAAATTAAATCAACACATAGTTTGATGCTTAGTGGTTTAAATACCAAGGGGAGGATGATACAATACAGGGTGTTCCCAATGCCTTAACTATAATCCTTCAAAACTACACTAATTCTTCTGAGATGCCCTGTGAATGCTGGAAAATAAAGTTGGAGATCATGAAATGAAAGTAGCCACAGACACAGAGACTACTGCAAAACTGGTTGCCTACTTTCCATAAATATTTTCTTTGCAAAATAGATGGCAAAATGAATGAATGAATAGAAAAATAAAAGTAGATGGTGTTGGAAATGGTAAGCACTGTAAAGTATCATTAAGAATAAAATTGACTGTAAAGGGAGTCCCTTCAGAACCAACACTCTATGTGTAGTCAAAGCATCCACTGACTTGCTGGAGCAAATGGCAAAATCAATAACAATTTAGAAGAAAGGATAAAGATTAACCAGCATTTCCTGCAATCTCTTTGCCAATCTGTTAAAACAAGATATCAACTCTGCTAATAACAAATGGAAAAAAGTGAAGATACTGATTCTATCATCACATATTGGAAAGTTTTTGGCAATGTGAAATAATCACTGTGATGAGGTAGCTGAAAGAACACAGGAAATTCCTCAGTGAGAACACATGAGACAAAAAGATGGGGTAGAGAAAGCTACTCAGCTGAGCTCTCCCAACATTCATCTTCAAATTACTTTAAAATAACATCTTAAATTTATTTCTGGAGTGCCAGAGACAATAAAAGGTCAGAACAAAACATTCTTCCAGGCCAGAACAACTTAGAAGGTTGGAGAGATCTGTGACATGTGGGCGGAGGCTAGCCCAGAGCTCATTTGGATGAAACACTAGTGATGGGACAAGGTGGTGGCAACAGAAGCAGAAGCAGCTTCAGGATCCCTCAAGATTAAGATAGTAAGGTGACTGGCAACTGGTCAGAAGGAGATTACAGGGACCCCTGTGCTAGATATAGGACCAGATGCTGTTTGGCAACTCTATACATAATCCTGGATAATATTTCAAGGATGGACAGGAGTACTTTTGGTCAAGAGGGAGCAGAAGCCCTGAGGAACAGTATTGCTTTTGGTCATAAAGGATCAGGGACCCTGAGGAATAGTATTATTTCCAGTCCCAAGGAAGCAGGGGCCCTTCCTGGGTAAGGACCAGAGTGTAGACCAGAAGAGCAGTAACCACACCTCTCCCCATATCATACCATCTTGGAAGCACTCAAAACTTTGAAACTCTCAGAACTCATTTTGAAAATAACAGTGTGAAAAATTTTGAAGCTTAAGACAATGCCCTTCACTATACCTCCAAGGAGGAGCAAAGAACCAACTTTGAGATTCAAAATCAAGAAATAGTATGGAAAATGAGCAAACAACAACAAAAAAAGAACCCAACCATAAAAAATCTACTGTGGTGACAGGGAGAATCAAGACAAACCAAAGTTAAAACAGCTACAAGCAAAGCCTCAAAAAAAATGTGAATTGGACACAAGTCCAATAAGACTTCTTGGAAGAGAAAATAAATTTGCAAAATCAAGTAAGAGTGGTAAAGGAAAAATAGGTAAGGCAATCATATTGAAGGAAGAAAATTATGAAAAGACAATAACTTGGTAAAAGAGGCACAAAAAAACTAAAGAAAATAACACCTTAGAAAACAGAATTGGCCAAATAAAAAAGAGGTACAAAATTAGAATTGGGCAAGTGGGAGCAAGTGACCATATGAGATATCAAGAAACAATAAAATAAAAAAGAATGAAAAAAGAAGAAAAATATCTCATCAGGAAAAAAAAAACTGACCTGGAAAATAGATCAAGGAGAGACAATTTAAGAATCATTTCCACTAGGAGAAGTTAGGTGGAGCAGTGGATCAAGCACCAGCCCTGCATTCAGGAGGACCTGAGTTCAAATCCGGCCTCAGACACTTGACATTTACTAGCTGTGTGACCCTGAGCAAGTCACTTAACCCCAATTGCCTCACAAAAAAGAGAATCATTTGCATTACCTCAAAGCCATGATCAAAGAAAGACCCTAGACATCATATTTCAAGAAATTATTAAGGATAACTGCCCCAATTTACTAGAACCAAAGATTAAGATAGAAATTGAAAGAATTCATCAATCACCATCAGAAAGAGATCCCTCCCCCTATACCCCCCCCCCAAAAAAAAACCTACCAGGAATATTATAGCCAAATTCCAGAGTGCCCAGGATAAAGAGAAAATACTTCAAACAGTCATAAAAAACATTAAAATGTTGTACAGCTACAGTCAGCATCACACAAGATTTAGCAACTACCGTGTTAAAGGAACAGAGTGCTTGGGAGATGATATTCTGGACTGGAAAAGAGCTGGGATTAAAACCAAGAATAACCTACCCAACAAAACTGAATCTAATCCTTCAAGGGAAAAAAAAACCCAATGGATATTTAACGAAATGGAGGACTTTCAAGCATTCCTGATGAAAAGGTGCAAAGCTGAATAGAAATTTGATTTTCAAATATGAGACTCAAGAGAAAAATAAAAAGGTAAACATGAAAGAGGATTCATAAGGGAGTCATGAGTTTAAAATCTTTACTTTTCTATATCAAAGATGATACATGTAACTTCTAAGAACTCTCATTATTAGGGCAGTTAGAAGGATTCTACATAAAAAGAGGGAATGGAAATCAATGAATTATATTGTGTTGATGTACCAAAAAAAGAATAAGTGAAAATGAGAGATCCCTAGGAGAAGGGGGAAGGGAGAAGAAGAATGGAGTAAATTATCTCACATAAAAGAGGTGTACAAAGGAGAGATTCTGCAATGTAGAAGAAAATGGTGGAGGTGGGATGGGCAATGCTCGAACCTCACTCACATTGAAATTGTTCCTAAGAGGGAAATACACACACACGCACACACACACACACACACACACACACACACACTCACTCACTCACTCATTTGGCAATAGGAATCTATCTTACCCAAGAGGGAAATAGAAGGGAAAGGGGATAAAAGAAAGGGGGAGTCATAGAAGGAATGGTGAATAAAAGAAGTTAGTAGTCAGAAGCAAAATTAGACTTTTGATGAGGGACTAAATAAAAAGAAAAAAAGGAGAAACAGAAGAAAATAGGGTAGAGGGAAAGGCATAGTTAGAAGATATAACTGAGAAAGTGAATGGGACGAATTTATCAATAAAATAGAATGGGTTAGAAATCTGCACCCAACATTATGTTGTTTAAAACAGAGAGAAACACATGAAATTTAAATATATGCACTAAATATCATAACATCCAAATTCTTAAAGGAAAAGTTAAATGAGTCATAGGAGGGAATAGACAGTAAAAGTATACTAGTGGGGGAGAGTTTGAATGTTTCCTCTGCTACTTACTACTTGTGGAATCTTGGGCAAATGGTTTCCTCTCTCTGGGCCTTGGTTTCCTCGTCTCAAAAAATGAGAGAGTTGGAGCAGATGATCTCCAAGAGATGTAAAATCTTTAAGTATATGATTCTATGAAACATATTTGTATTATACTTCCAAATGATCAGCAGGTTGGATTCCAGAGCTATGTCCTTCTACCCCCTCCAGAGTTTTAGAGGGATTCCTGACCCTTCAGGAAAGCCTTTTTCTAAAGCTATTAGCTTGAGCTCCGACTGTAGTACGTTCTCTTCAATGTCAACCAACAGTGATTGGTAGTTCCATTTAACCAACTGACATCAGTTATCTCTTATAAAGGGACCTTTACTATGAAGACAAATGAGGAGCAGAAGTTAAATTTCATTCTCTCTTCCCAAAGAGAAATGGGTAGAGAGGCCACATTCTCTCTCCCATCTATCACCTTAGTCCCTGGGAAGAATAGGCTCACTCTTAATTTGTTATAAAGCATTTACCCCACCAATTTCACTTCCAGAGTTGACAGCTGATGGATGGATAAGTCTACATCTCTTATAGCCGGGCCTCTGTGGCTGCCTCTCCAATGCTCAGCCTGGCATTCAGTTTAGCTCCCCAAATTCTGGCATTCACTTTTCCTACCTTTGGAAGCTAATAAGATTGTACTTATCTCTAATACTCGTTTATTTAAAAGCAGGAAGAAGAGCTAGGTGGTGCAATGAATAGAGTGCCGAGCCTGGAGTCAGGAAGAGCTGAGTTCAAATTTGGCCTCAGACACTTACTACATGTTTGACCTTGGCTAAGTCACTTAACCTTGTTTGCCCCAGTTTCCCCATCTGCAGAATGAGCTGGAGAAGGAAATGGCAAACCACTACAGTATCTTTGTCAAGAAAACCTGAAATGGTATCACAAAGAGTGATCATGACTGAACATGACTGAAACAACTCAACAACAACAACAATGAATAGATGAAACAAAGATGGAAGCAACAGTTACTACTCATGGGATTCACAGTGGAAGCCCACTGAAGGCTCATAGTTATCTTTGCCTCTTCCTTGGAACACAGCCCACCAGGAAAGAATCAGAAGGTAGATTAAGCTGATAGTGCCTTCTGTCTGAATAGACCTCCATTCTTTTTTTTTTTTTTTTAGTGAGGCAATTGGGGTTAAGTGACTTGCCTAGGGTCACACAGCTAGTAAGTGTTAAGTGTCTGAGGCCGGATTTGAACTCAGGTACTCCTGACTCCAGGGCCGGTGCTTATCCACTGCGCCATCTAGCTGCCCCCGAATAGACCTCCATTCTGACTCAGCAGTCAATCACAAATCTGACTCTTTATCACATGGTTAGATGACCAGAATCAGTTGTAGAATATCTGCATGTACTCCAGATTGGGGAGCAGGGTCCTTCCATTATGCATCATTTCTTTCTAGAAGTAGGCTCCTCAGGCTTTCTCATATGGTCTAGCACTTTGCTCTTGTTCTAAAAAAAATCTATCTTCATTACTCAGGTTATCTAGATTATAGCTTTGTTCAACAAAGGGGGAAAATAAGGCACAGAATGTGTATGTGAAAGGCCCAAGTCTGAATACCTTTCAGTAGCACAGCTCGGACTCGATTCGGACTCATGTTTCCTGACTCCCAGACCTCAGTCTGGCCTCTCTCTACTAGAGGACAATTGCAAAAACTGTGAATTCAATGCTGGTGTGTGTGTGTGTGTGTGTGCATGATTAGAGCAATAAAAATAAAAGTTTCTTCTTCATGAAAATGAGAAAGTTATAGAGATAAAAATAGGTCGTAAGGCTTTTAAGAGGCTGAGCCTTTTCTGAAATTGGTATTAGATCCTGGTTTGGGATTTTGTTTACAGCACTAATCACCAGTGAACAAGTGAGAGAAATTGCTTTTGGCCAAAAAACACCCAGTTGCTAGAAAACAATGTCCCAACAGCAAAAGTATTTACAAAGTCGTCAGAGAACTCTTGTCCCTGAAACCCTCCAGAAGGCCAATATGAGACAAGATGTCCGTGGTCCTCCTTAAAACGCCCTCTGAACTAGCCCTCCCGAAACAGTCCCAGAAACAAAGTGGATTTCTCAGGAAATTCGGCGGTGCCTCTCATTTGGTCCTGACATGAAGTGACATAAGTTTATTAGACAAAGAAATTCCTTTCTGTTCCCCCTGTTTAATCGGCATGGATAGAAAAGCAGCGAATGTTCTAAGTGGCTGTTTCCCGGCTGCCTTTGGAGGTGCCCGTTTGTTCAGGGACATGGTTGGCTGATTCCTTGTGTGTCTTCCAGAAGCCAGGCCATGGAGGAGCTTCTCAGAGGCTGCCCATCATCATTAAGCTGCCCAAGGAACAAAAGCTTTGGAAACAATCTCGCAAGGGCTTCGCCTGTGTTCCTGGGAAACGTGACCCTGGCCTTCGTTCGGGGTGACTGAGAGAGAAAGAAGAAAAGTCAAGCTCCAATAACTTCTAATGACAGATCTTGTTAGGGTTAAAACAACAGCTCTGACACCCTGCTGGGATTTCATCAGTAAAGGACCCTGGAGGCCCAGCTCTAGCAGACGAGGCCATGGTGAGGAGTCTCATTAGGTTTCTCAAGTCATCATTTGGAGCCTTAGGCCACTGAGGCTTGCTATTGCTTCTATCATTATTTCTGGAGAGGGCATGATCATTCCTGGCACTTGTCAGACAAAACTTCCTTCTCTGCCACACCCTAAGTGTGCTTCCTCTCCCCTCCCCCCCATTAAAATGTAAACTCCCTGAAGGCATCTTACTTTTGAATTTGTATCCTTAGTGCCTGGCACAATTCTTGGCACTTCAGTCCTCAGTAAATGATTTTTATCATATTTAATCATTCATGCCAGCATGACTTCATTCATTCATTCATTCATTCATTCATTCATTCATTCATTCATTCATTCATTCTTCATTCATATGCCAGCCTCACTCACCAAAGTCTCTGACTAGGAGCATGCTTAAGTTTGGCCATTCTCTACCACCCCTCCAGGCCTCCTCTTTCTCATCACTTAATGCCTAGTTTCTTGTATCATTGCTAGGTTCTGTTCTCTACCCTAGAGCTTTGAGATCCCACTGCCATTCTTGGAAATTCCAGAAAGGAAGAATTATTCAGATTTCACCCTTTGACTCCTACAGCTGTGTGGGAAGCATAGATGTATGAGCGGCATCTTGTAAATAATCTTGACAGTAAATGAATCTTTCTTCCTAGTGCTTGGGCTAAGGAAATGATTCCAGTCTCTATATTTTCCTTTCTTTCATGATTAGCACTAAAATGAAAACAAAAACATTCTAAATAAGGTAGAAACAGTAGAGGAGCTATTGAATTGGCAAAGAAACTATTAATGAGTGTGTGCTGAAAAGGATGAGTCACTTCCTAGGAGACAGATCTCTTGACAATTCACAGAAAAATCAAAAGTATTGGGGGAAAAATGTGGCAAATTTGGTTTAGAAATAGCATACTTGGAGAGAGCAGTAACAAGGGGCTGTAAGGCTCTTTTTAAATATTAACATGGAATGATAGTCATAGATTTAGCCCCGAAGAAACCTTAGAGGTCTCTGAGCCCAGGTCTCCTGCTTTTACAGATGGGGAAACTAAGGCCGAGAGGGGTTAAATAGTACAACAACAATAATAATTCCCATTTACCCGAGGTTTTTAAAAAATTAATTTACAGAGTATTTCCTTCTTCAATAGCACTGTGAGGACTGATAAATATTATTCTTACCCCCACTTTGATAGTGGAGGACACTGACTCAGAGTTTAAGTGATCTGTGCAGGGCCACACAGCAAGCATTAGAACTGTCTCAGACTATCAGATTTCTTTCTACTATTCCAGGATGGCTTTCATTGATAAGTGATATAATTGGCATATCAACAATTTAGAAGCTTAACAGGAGTTTCCATGGAGATGAAAGAAATGTAAGCTTTCTTAAGCAAAGTATCCATGGAAGTAGAGGGGAGAGGGAAAGAGAACAAGCATTTATATAACACCTACTATGTGCAAGGCATTGTGCTAAGTGATTTTTATAAATATTATTTTATTGGATCCTCACAACAAGGGTAGTAGTGGTGGGGTTGGTGGGGGTGGTGGTAGTGGTGGTGGTGGTAGAGGTGTGAGGGGATGTGGTGGTGGTGGGGAAAGGTCAGTGCTATTATTATCCCTCTTTCGTGGGTGAGGAAACTAAGGCAAACAGAGGTTAAGTGACTTGCTCACTGTCACACACCTAGTGAGTGTCTGAGGCTAGATTTGAACTCCTGTCTCCCTGACTCCAGGTCCAATACTCTATCCATAGCAACACCAACCATGTCAATTTGAAGAACAAATGAAGGGAGGCAGTATGGTACAGGAAAAAGAGCATTGGATCTGGAGTCAGGGTCCTGCATTGTCTCCGATGCTTACCTGCGTAGCCTTTGGTAAACCATTTAATCTTTCTTGGCCTTAGTTTTCCCATCTGTAAAATAAGGGGGTTGGATTAGGTAGGATTAGGATGTTCCTTTTAGCTCTTGATCTATGATTCTATGAATTGGTCTGTTAGAGTAAGAAAACTTTAGTCTAACAATTCCATTGATGGGCTGAGAAGTTTCCTGTTGTCTCAAATGCTTGTTATTGCTCCAGAGACACTTTATAACAGAGGTGAACCCCTGGGCATATTGATTTCCTCCTCTTCACCATATGCATACTACACAGAGAACTGAAGTCGACTGAATTTGTTTTCTGAGTCATTTGCATTTCCTTTATGGCTGTGTCTGGGTGACAGAGCCATTACTAAATGATGATACCTGTGACTTTCAAGTCAACCGGTTGGGATCCAGTCCCATTGCGGTTTAACTGCTAGAGTCCCAGAAGTCTCTACCCTTGAGACTTCATTCACCCAGTCCATTGGCAGAATAAACCAATTTCTTTGACCAAAGTTGAGGTTCCAGTAATTCTTCAGGTCGTCCATCAAGACTTGACCTGTAACAAGTGCCTTCCAAAACAGTTGTCTGAGTTTACGCTACTATGCATAGATCAATCCATATTGATGAACCCATAGTGTGACAAGTTTTCATTTCTGGCTTTGCCTTTCCTTTGTGTTTGCCATGGAATCTTATGTCTTGTTCCACCAGGCAATCTTGCTGACCAGCAGTTGAAGCATCCCTCAGAATCAAATGACAGAATCTGTTCCCTTTTATGCATGAGAATCCTTCAAGGGCTGGGTGTCACATTACACACCTTCTGGAGCCTGTTGGCATTCAGAGGTGCTCAGAAATGGAAAAAGGACAAAGAGGTACCCCTTCCCCCATTTCCCTTCATTTATAGTGAACAGTAAGTGCCTGTGTGGGATTAGAGTTAGACTATCACAAGTTATTGTTTATTTTCAAAAACTTGGGTGGAAAATGACCAGAACTTTTACTAACTGAAACTGTGCTTAGGGTTAATACAGATCAGGCGAAATAGGGGAAGAGGAAGTGAGCTATACCCTCTGAAAAGGAGGCATGCATTGTGCCTGCCAGCATCCTGAGACAGAGCTCCACTCACCTTGTGCTAAATACAGGTCTAGAAACAACTCACTCACAAGTATCATCTAATAGTTTAATTACAATGCTTCTAATGAACTTCTGCTATGGTTTGAGATAACTTTAAAGTCAGCTTCCAAAATGCTGATGCCATGGATGTCAGGCAGCTGCTTTGAAAGTCCCATTATACTCAGTAGACTGACGTGAAATGCTACTGATAAAAGCAAAACCATGAGATTAGCAAGACCTTTCCAGGAAACAGCAAGTCTGAAGCCTTTCTCAATCACTGGAGACTTTAAACCCATGATATCTCTAGCACATTCATCAGCCCATGAAATGGATGGTATTCTTTGCTTTTCCTGTAAACTGGAGATTCGGGGGCAGCAAGGCAGGAGTGGGGGTGGTGTTGCTGAGGTTGCTGATGTATTGGCAGGGGCTTCTAGAAACACCTAATATCACCCACAGTATCAAGTTGGTTTTGTTGTTGTTGTTGTTGTTTTTTTAATGCTAGAATTTTCTTTTACAAGAAAATACATCAACCAGTGAATAGGAATGCCAGTGGATGTAGCTGACAGGGTCTTCCCAGAAATGAGGGAGGCCAAATTCCCAGCCCTCAGGATCCAATCAACCTTGTGGACAAAAAGATTTTTTTCTTTCTAAAAATGGTACTTGGAGGAGGCTTCAAGGTATTTGTTTTGCACACTCTCAACACCAACCTGGTTTTATCTCTCAGAGCAGGAGAAACATTACCTCCATCCCCCATGCCCATGGAGGTAAACACAATGTCCCCAGGCCATAACCCAGAAGAAAATCTGGCTTCTTAATAATAAACTGGGGGGGGGGGGCAGCTAGGTGGCACAGTGGATAGAGCACCAGCTCTGGAGTCAGGAGGACCTGAGTTCAAATCCGACCTCAGACACTTAACACTTACTAGCCGTGTGACCCTGGGCAAGTCACTTAAACCCAATTGCCTCACCAAAAAAAGAAAAAAAAAGAAAAAAAAATTAAACTGGACTGGAGCCCTAAAAGAACTAAAATTCCCTTTGATACTCTTTCTTCTTCCAAAGTGTTGGCTTTTATGGGAGTCTTTTTTTTTAATGGGCAAAGGTCACAGGAATAATAGGATTTAGAGCTAGAAGGACCTTAGAGATAGTCTGATTCACCATCCCTATTTTACAGGTACGCAAACTGAAGCTCAATGAGAGAGATCAAAAGACTTGCCCAGGATCATAGAGTACCACAGCTGGTATTTGAATACCAGGTTTCTGACTCTAAATTTACCCTTCTTCCACTATTATACAAATCATATATACTTTTTTTTTTTTTTTTTGCAGGGCAATGTGGGTTAAGTGACTTGCCCAGGGTCACATAGCTAGTAAGTGTCAAGTGTCTGAGGTCACATTTGAACTCAGGTATTCCTGAATTCAGGGCCAGCTCTTTATCCACTGCACCACCTAGCTGCCCCTAAATCATATGTACTTTGATAGTTTCCTTGTCTGTCTATTTACAGTCTACTGACATGGGTAATAGGGCAAGGAAGTGCCTTTCAGGAAGGAAAGATTTTAATTTTTAATTAATCTTTTAAAAAAAAGAAATGTTTGGGGCAGCTAGGTGGCGCAGTGGATAGAGCCCTGGCCCTGGATTCAGGAGGACCTGGGTTCAAATCTGGCCTCAAACACTTAAACACTTACTAGCTATGTGACCCTGGGCAAGTCACTTAACCCCAATTGCCCAGAAAAAAAAAGAAATGCTTATTGACATCCTTTGTGTATCATATATTTCTGCCCCTCCCTTCCTCAGAGAACCATCCCTTATAACAAAAAAATTTTTAAAAGAAGGGAAAAATAGTTCTACAAAACTGACTAGTAAAAAAAACTGACTTGTACATTGAAAAAGACTGAACCTATCTTTAGTATTCTGCACCTCTGCAAAATAGGAGGGAGATGCTTTCTTATATCTCATTTTGGGAGCCAGGCTTGGTCATTATGCTCTTATAGCATTTGGTTTTCTGTTGGCCTGAGTTCCAATCCTACACACTTTAATGGATGAATAAATAATTTATTAAGCATTCATTATATGCAAAGCAATGTGCTAAGTGCTGAGGATACAAAGAGAAAATGTCCTCAATGGGCAGAGAGTACAACGCATATGAAAGTTTTCTGTGGCAAATTGAATGTAAATTTCCCATAGTCCTTAGGGTGCAGTGATAAAGTAGATGTCCATCCCTCATCTTTCCCCTGATATAATGAAAGCAGTTTCTGATGTTGAACCATGTGATGATGCCAGGGTCTTTGGTGGCAAGGACTTTCAGTAGCTGTAGCAGTAATGCAGGCAGGAACTGTTGGTAGGCTACATCTATCTGCACAGAGCTAGCTTCCCAGGATGACAGCTGAGGGCACTGGACTAGACCCATAAACCCCAAGGATCTCAGGTTTGGTGTCTTATACTGTCTCTGCCAAAATTTGAGGGGAAGATGGTGATCTAGGGTGGTGATGGTAGTTTGCCTGACTTATGGTAAGTCCTGGCCCATGCTTCCTCCTGTCTCTGCCTCTTGGTGCCTTGTTGCTTCGGTTAGACTGGGTGGCCAACCCTGTGTGTGGTTTTTAATTCCTTCCTGTAAGACAAGTCATTTGACCTCTGTGTTCCTGAGTTTCCTCATCTGTAAAATGGGGATAATAATAGCACCTACCTCCCAGGGTCATTGTGAGGATCAAATAAGATAATATTTGTAGAGTGCTTTGCAAACCTTAAAGTACTATATCGAATGCTATTATCGTTATTATTATTACTACTACTACATTGTTGTAGTCATTTTCTTCTAGTCAGCTTACTTCACTTGGTGTCATTTCATGTATCTTCTCATACTTCACTGCATTCGTAGTATTCATTTGTTTTGCTACAGCACGGTAATGTTCCATTGCATTAATTTACCATAACTTGTTTAGGCATTTCCCCAATTGATGGGCAGCTATTTTGTTTCCAGTTCTCTGTTACAACAAAAAATGGTGTTATATATTGTGATGTTAGGAGACGCTTCTTTTTGTTGTTGACCTCCTTAGGATATGTGCTTAGCGGTAGAATCTCTGAGTCAAAGGATATGAACATTTGAGTCATTTTCTTCCCATAATTCTGAATTGCTTTCCAGAACAGTTGGACCAATTAATACCAACAGTACATGTAGCACAATAACCGGCACATAGTAAGCACTTAATAAATACCTGTTGATTGACTCACTGCCTTATTGTGCCAATCTTTCTCCAACCTATCCAACGTTGACTGTTACCCTCTCTTTATTCTCCTTGCTAATTGATTTGGTATGAGTTGAAACCTTAGAGCTGTTTTGATTCAGATCACTTTTGTTATTAGTGATTTGGAACATTCTTTCACATGGTTGTTAATTCTTCTTTTGAGAATGGTTTCTTCATAGCCTATGACCATTTATCTACTGAGAAATGTGGGAGGGTTTTTAGATGGTAGAGACAGGGGGACTGATAAGTGTGGTTGGAAGGGTAGGACTATATGCCAATATTGGCTTCTAACCATATTTTGGCAGACTTAACAAGTCTTTAAAAGGTGCTGCAGGGCAGAATGAATTCCTGCTCCTGAGGTCACTCAGATTTAATCCTGAGGAAATAAGCACTTGCCCACAGTTTATCAAACTTAATAACATTTCCTTTGAGTACACTGCAAATATGGAATATCCCCACTTCACAGATTAGGGAGGGAAATTTACCTACCCAAGTAAAGTCAAGTGAAAGATAATAATAAAATACGTACTGGTAAGAATACAAAGCACTTTGTCCTAATAATAATAATAATAACAATAATAATAATAACAATGAACATTTACCTAGTACTTCATGGTTTGTAAAATTCTTTATAAATATTATTTCGTTTGATCCCTACAAGAAGATAGGTGCTATTATTACCTCCATTTTATACATTAAGAAATTGAGGCATACAGAAGTCATGTGACTTTGCTCAGGGGCACATAGTTAATAAATGTCTGAGGCTAGAGAAAGAAAGGAAGAATGCAAGAAAGGAAAAAAGAAAGGAAGCAAGCAAGAAAGAGAAGAGGAAAGGAAGGAAGGCAAGAAAAGGAAGAAGGCAAGAAGAAAGAAAGAATGAAGGAGGGGCAGCTAGGTGGCACAGTGGATAGAGCACTGGCCCTGGATTCAGGAGGACCTGAGTTCAAATGTGGCCTCAGACACTTAACACTTACTAGCTGTGTGACCCTGGAAAAGTCACTTAACCCCAATTGCCTCACCAAAAAAAAGAAGGAAGGAAGGAAAAGAAAGGGAGGAAGGAAAGGAAGAAAGGAAGGGAGGAGGGAGGAAAGGAAGAGAGAAAATTACTCTGTAGCTGTCTCTACCTTCACCAGGATAGCTCTAGATCTGTGTTTTCATTGGTATGGGGCCTCTGAGATGAGAGTATGTCTTCTACTAATGCAGGGTGGCAGCTTCTCTTCAATTTATAATCTTTGAGAATAGCCCTTGGAGTTTAAGTGACTTACTCCTGTTCACTTGGCAGTCTGTGTAAGAGGCAAGATTGGAATCCAGATCTTTCTGAGTTCAAAAACAACTAGCTCTCCGTGCACTTTGCTCTGCTGCTTCCCTCCTCCAGACCTGACTTGATTCTCCACAAACCAGTCATTCCAAATCTCCAAAGATCTAGCCTAGGTTGGGGCCCGTTCCAGATAATCATCCTATTAGTCTTCTGAAGGCTATTTATTAAACAATGAATTGTTGGCTGAAGAATTCATAGGATCTCAGGCTCCTATTCATCTCCAAGTCAAGAGATTCCTCCTCCCACCCCAGGAGTGGTGTTTCTGGCATGAACTGTCTCAGTGTTTACCTCTGGATCATTCTGTCCAGCTTCCTCTTCACATTTGAAGGCATAATTGTTGGGAAGACTCTCATGCAAGTAAGGTTTTTTTTTTAAATTTGCTATTAGCAGGAGGATTGGAAAAGTAACCAAGCCAGATTTTAAAATTCTTATAAACCTAGGTTATTTGTTAATTAATTCCCAAATGAAACATGATATATTTGACTCTCATGTAACAGCAGAGGAGAGAGAGAGTTTCATGGAATTAGAAGATTTCCTGAATTTTGCTGGCTCAGGGAATAAACATTTTTTTTATTTCTCAGAATTATGATACAAATTGCTTTTTAATAAATAAAAAGAGCCCAAAGGATGCTCTCTTTGTATTGCTTCCCCCTCCCCCACCAGAACATCCTGCCAACTGTCCTGATGCTACATCTCCCTCTCCACCTGCAACAACACTTTCAGGAGAAGACATCTAGGAACCATGATTCACTCTTTGGAAGTTAATCTGCTCATTTGGGGAATTTCGTGGTGGGGTTGAGCTGTGCTCATTGGTGAGGGAGCCAGCACAAATTTGCCTACTTCAATCTATCTAGCTGCCCCATAGAAAGCTTTCCATACATAAAACCTCCCAGGACATCTTGTCATTTGCCATACTGTCAACACCCCACCACCTTCCTCCCCCAACTCCACCTGCTGCTCTGGGAAGAGTAATCAAATCAGTGTTGTCATTATTGTGTCTGGAAAACATGTGACAATCCATTTTCCTATAGCTCCATTCACCATTTCTTTGACTCCCCAAATCAAACTTTTCTTCCCTAACTACACCTGAAAGTACCATTCCCCATCATTAGAAAGTAGGAACAATCTCATTTTTGTATTTGTATCCCTCTCCAAGCACAATACCTGGTCTAGAATAGATAATACATACTTTTTCATTCATTCATTCATTCATTCATTCATTCATTCATTCATTCATTCATTCATTCATTTATTTCTTCATGCATTCATTTATGGGTTTTCCTTATTTAAGATGATTTTAATTCAATTCCACAAAAAGTTATGCTTAAGGCAATGTACCAGGCACAAGGGTAATACAAAGCAAAAAAATAAGCAGCCCTTTCTTTCTTTCTTTCTTTCTTTCTTTCTTTCTTTCTTTCTTTCTTTCTTTCTTTCTTTCTTTCTTTCTTGGCGGGGCAATGAGGGTTAAGTGACTTGCCCAGGGTCACACAGCTAGTAAGTGTCAAGTGTCTGAGGCCAGATTTGAACTCAGGTCCTCCTGAATCCAACAGCCCTTGCTTTCAAGAAGGATATGTTCTACTGGGGGCAGGATACTATATGTAGAGAAATAAGCAAGCACAATTAATGCAAGAATATGTTAAACCCGAGAGTACAGAAATAATGGGAGGAGTGTGGGGATTCAGAAAGCCATTATATGGAAAGTGACATCTGAGCTATGCTTTATGGGAAGCTATGGATTCTATGTATTGGGTGGTGGGAAGGGTGGGCATTTCAGACAGTGGTTGAAGTCTTTGTGCAAAGGCATAGAGATGAGAGATGAAATCTTATGGAAGGGGAACATCTAGAAGGCCAGTTTGACTAGAACAGAAAATACGGGAAGGGAAATAATAAGATTGGAGAGGTTGGTGAGACCTTGAAATGCAAGGCTGAAAAAAAGAGAACCATATCCTGACACCAAGAAGTAGTAAAGAAAAAAAATGCAATAAAACTTTGATCATGAAGTGGGAGAGATGGAACTCATTTTGAATGCTTGAAGGCTGGGCTAGAGAATGATTTGGTGTAGGGGTCGTCAGCCTCTCTAGCCCTGATTACCACCAACCAGAGTTATCTAAAAGGGGCATTTTCTGCCTTGAGAGGAAATTAGTGCTTCCTCACCGGAGTTTTTCAGACAAAGGCTGGATGGCTACTTTCTGAGATCCTGTAAAGAAATTCTTTTCCAAGCATGAGTTGGACCAAATGTCTATTGAGGTTCCTTCCATTTCTGAAATTGTGATTCTGTTATTCAGACAAATGATCAGTCTTGTCAGAGGCTGGGAAAGGGAGAGGAGAAAAAATTGGAGAAGAGGGAGAAGATGAAGAAAAAGGTAGAAATGGAAAAAAATAAAAGAAGTCTGGGTGGGAGGCAATGGCACAGTACTACCATTGCTTGCTTCAGCTAAGCTTTTAGTGGCACCCATTCTGTGGACCTGGTGCTATTATAATTTACATGGCCCCCCACCCCCATTTCAATTTCTCCCATTCCCTTTTACTTCCAGGAAGTCTTTAACTAAAACATCCCAGACAGATAATATTTCCATTTTTAGGAAACGATATTCTACAACCTGAAGGAAGAGCGTCTGTAGTTTACTAACATACTCTCAAGGCGAAAAGTTACCAGCAATGAGATCTCTCTCAAGTTCTGACTGTTGGTCCTGAATCCAATTGTGGCATTAGTTTTGGGATTCTGATGGAAAGGAGATAAGAAAAAAGGAGTATGGGAACAACAGGTTGCTGCTGGATCCAATGGGTTTTCATTCTTTGTTATCAAGCAAGCATGATTCTGTGTTGGCTTGGTAACAAAGAATGACACCCACTGGATCCAGATATATGTGTATCTATATATGTATGTGTATATATCTGTCTACATCCATATCTATGTTATATACATGTATTATATATACACATATGGGTATGTAATACATATACGTGTGTGTATGTCTTATATATCTATATCAATGTCTATATCTATGTATATATAGAGAGGAGGGTTATATCATGAAGAAGTTGGAAATTGGGGCTACATTCACTGAACCATATGTCTTCTGACTCATGGATAAACACAGTGCTACAAGATTTAAATGATTAAAATAATTTGCATTTTGCCATCATAATACCTGAAGCAGAATTGGAAATTGTAAGTATGAAAGCCAGTTTCAACCCACAGAGAGCCTGAGTGGCTGGGGGTAGATTAGAAAGCATCGCATTGCCCCCTGGAGAATGCATACAATATGCCGAAGGCTCCCCCAAACTCCTAATTCCTTAGCCTAGAAATCAAGATCCTCCATAATTAGGCCCCAACCTACTTGCCTGAGCTCATTACCACCTTGGTGACTTTGCTCAGGGGATATTTCCCCATTTGGAATATCCTTTACCTGTATAAATACTACCCAACTTTCTAGATGCAGCTCAAATCCTACTTCTTCCGTGAAGTCTTTCCCAATATTCTGTTAAAGGCTAAAATTCTCGCTAGTCTGTCTAAAATATCTAATGAGTGGTTGCCAATAAATTACAAGCCTTAGCAAGAGTTAGACTTTTAAGCATTTATTAAGGAGAATAAGAATTTGGGAATGAGAGAGAGAAAGGCCTACATTCACCTATCTATTAAAGGGAGAGAGCATTCCTAGCTCCCCTCTCTGCCTGAGTCCCCAGGAAA
Organism: Dromiciops gliroides; assembly: GCF_019393635.1. Lineage (NCBI taxonomy): Eukaryota > Metazoa > Chordata > Mammalia > Microbiotheria > Microbiotheriidae > Dromiciops > Dromiciops gliroides. The sequence continues at coordinate 616,273,594 of NC_057862.1, forward strand.
GAGCCCGAGTCAGAGTGCCAGGCTCCCCCTTCTTCCTTCCACAAGCAAACATCACTTCCTGATGCCAAAGAAAAGACGCATGGTCTTGCCCTCAAAGACCTTCACCTCATGGGCGGAACTCTTCTACAGTAAGTCTCCAGCAGGTGGCGTTATTCCAATCGTTACAGTTCCAAACCAGAGCTCTCTCCATTTTCTAAACCACAATAGCATTCATTGTCTATACCATTATATGGCACTTAGTAGTCCCAGCATCTCTGTTACTTACTCACTTTGGAGAAAGACTTGTCTACAGGCTCCCTTCTAGGTGTGATCAACATTTGTGAGTGAAAGGCTGCCCATAACTAGCATGCAGGTATAAAGCAGAACAGAGAGTCAGAGTCAGTTGACCTTGCTCCCTTGTGCTATTCTTATCAGAGTATCTGGATCCTGCCTTGGAAGGACTGAACATAGGGTCTTAGGAAAATTGAACTGGAGTTCTGGTAGAACTAGGCAGATAGAGATGGTCATAGGAAGCTAACCTGCAATCCTTGTAGATATCTGACCTGTCTGGATGAGTGATGTTCTTTTATAAATGCAAAAAAACCCCAACCAAAACCTTCTTAATTTTTATTATAGCCAAGGCTGAGATAATTTAATAAGAATACTCATAGGCATTATTTTGTTATCCATAGGTATCTTTCAAAAGTAAATGCAAATCAAATTTCTGTATCATCATTTTTTTGTAGATTGTTTGGCTTTTAAAGCCCTTCCTATCTTTCAAGTCTTTGTATACCTTGCTATCCTCTGCATGCTTTGTGAGCTAGTGACAATGGCTTCCTTGCTGTGCCTGGTACATGACACTTGGTCTCCCAATTGAGCATTTTTACTATGTTCTATGCTGGGACAAATTCCCTCTTCATGTCCACTTCCTGTCTTGCCTGGCTTTCTTCCAATTTCAGCTAAATATGGTTTTCTGCAAGAAGCCTTTCCTAGTTCTGCTTAAGATTAGTGCCGTGTAGGTGGCAGCTAGGTGGCGCAGTGGATAGAGCACCGGCCCTGGAGTCTGGAGTACCTGAGTTCAAATCTGGCCTCAGACACTTAACACACACTTACTAGCTGTGTGACCCTGGGCAAGTCACTTAACCCCAATTGCCTCACTAAAAAAAAAAATTAAAAAAGAAAAATAGATTAGTGCCGTGCCTCTGACCCCCCAATTTATCCTGTATATAGTATGTGACCCTGAGTATGCCACTTAACCCTCTTTGTCTCAGTTTACTCCTCTATAAAATGATCTGGAGAACAAAATGGGAAACTACTTCAGTATCTTTGCCAAGAAAACACCAAATGGGGTCATAAAGAGTCAGACATGACTGAAATAACTGAACAGCAATGACAAAAATTGACTGCCTTAACAATAATAATAACAATATAATAATTATCATGGCTTATTTTTTACTTTAAATTATTTCATTTGATCCTTACAGCAACCCTTAGAGGTAGACAGTGAAGAAATTCCCATTTGATAAACTAGGAAAATGAGTTCAATATGGATGGTAAATGGCAGATTGAGGACACAGAAAGATGGTTCCTTATTACTCAGAACACTGGGACGGTTACATATACTTGCTTAGGTTTCATAGAAGCAATTGTTTTCTTTAAAGGATTATGCCAATATTTATTACAGTAGCATTGGTGATTCTATGGCTCCCATATACAGAAGTTCTGTGTGTGCTTAAATAAATTGACTATAGGTATCTTAATACTTTAACATTTCAACGGTTCCATTGTGACCCCCCCCCAAAAAAAAAAACCTAACAAAAGCATTAATTACAATCATAGATTTTGAGCTTCAAAAGACCTTAGAGGTCAGCTTGTCCAACTGCTTTGTTTTGCACAAGAGGAAACTGAAAGCCCGGAGAAATGAGATAATTTACCCCAGGTCACACACCTACAGTAAGTAGCAGAGCCAGAATTTTAATGTAGGGTCTCTGACTATAAATCCAGCCATCTTTCTTTCCAGTCTTATGAAGGAGTGAAGTTGAGCATCAATAAGGCCACCATAGAAAAGATATACAAAAAGAGAGGAAGAAGTGAATTTAGGTTCATGTATTTGGCTAGAAGGGAATAGATTTATACAAAGCCAATTACAGTGTTATATATGGCTGGTATTCTCAAAGCCTCCGCAAAATGGTTTAGAAACACCAGTTTGAAATGGAGATAAACATATCATCTGGGTAGACAATCATGAACAATTACTTTACATAGACTGGGACAGTTGGTTCCAATGACAAGAGCCATAACTACCTACAAAGAAGCAAAATTATAATATGTAGTTTTGGTACTTATCAAAAGAAGATCAAAGATATGCAGATAAGTTATGCTCTTTTCTTTTTCTTTGGTATCATTTGCAAAAGAGTAGTCAGAATTTCATTTAAAAATAATTTCCTATTCTTCATGAACCCTCTTTAATATCTCTAACCAGGCAAAATTACCTATTTTTATTTTTTTCCCCCAAATCGGGTTCATGTCTAACCAGAATTCTTTCCCCCCACTATTATATTTTTAAAAATATTTTTGTGGGGTGATGAGGGTTAAATGACTTGCCCAAGGTCACACAGCTAGTAAGTATCAAGTGTCTGATGCCGGTTTTGAATTCAGGTCCTCCTGAATCCAGGGCCAGTGCTTTATCTACTGCACCACCTAGCTGCCCCCTATATGCTTGATCTACTCCTATACATTTTTTTTAATGGGACAATGAGGGTTAAGTGACTTGCCCAGGGTCACACAGCTAGTAAGTGTAAAGTGTTTGAGGCCATATTTGAACTCAGGTCCTCTTGAATCCAGGGCCAGTACTTTATCTGCTGTGCCACCTAGCTGCCCCCTCTGCCACTATTATAAACTCCAAAATTATGTGTCTACTTTAATCCAAAGTTTCTATCACGTTGACATTACCAATTAGTTCTTCCTTTTTGGACAGAATTCCAAATAGCTGTTTCCCACTATTTTCCAAGAAATGAACTCATCAAGGCAAGTCAAGATTTTAAGAAGAACTCAGTTCTGGCAGATGTCATGGTAGCTGAATGCTCTCATCCCCACCATGTTGAGTTTCTGTACGAGTTTTGCAATCTTTATTAGGAAAACCAACATTTTCATGGTAATTTGAAATGGCTATGAATTATGGAATGCTCTGATCTTAGGTAAATCAAAATTGCAAGTGTCCCAAAGGACCATGAAAAGAGACAAAATGTGGGTGTATAGATTGCAACATATTACTAGCGATAACACATCCAAGAAATAGCATGAAAGACATTTCTAACACACATATGATCAGAAAAGGAGGAGAGCTAAGTGATGTAGAGTAAATGGGGATAGACAGATGGATAGCTTGAGAGTTTCAATAGTATCTATGCCATATATAAAAGAACTAGAATGAGATTTCAGAATTCAGGGTAGATTCTTTGTGGTAGAATTTGTAGAAGGACATGGAAAAGAATCACACAGGATGATCAGCTGTGAATGGGTTGTCTATAGGTCATTGGTTGTCTATGTCAATGAAATCATGGATCCTTTAAAATATCAAGGTATTAGGGGAAAAATAATTCAAATTCCCCATGTCTCACGGTCTGTAGTATGTTCTCTCATTGATACCATCTCTGTATCTTTCTCCTTTTATCCTCATTTTAGTGTTTCTCATTTTCTAAGTTGATAGATTTTGGTAAAGGTGAAAACTTTCATTTCCTACAGTGTTATTCCTCTCCCCAATTATGAAATGTTTCTTTGAAATAATGTGTACTCTTTTTATTTTTTGGCTCTATATCCATTGTCCAGAATCTTTGCCTAGTTTAGAGTACTGATTGTTCAGATCCTTTCCTGGGTTCCTGACCCCCTACTTCCCACATTTCTTGCCTTGATTCTTATTTCCTGTTACCCGTAACATCTCCTTGAATCTTAAATCTGTTGTATACTCTGATCCTTTAAAGGACTGTTTCCCTTGCATAGATAAAACATTTATTAAGTGATTACTATATGCTAGACATTGTGTTAATGAGACATGGAATTTTGGCAATGAGAGGTGAAGCTTTAGACTTATTCAGGCATATGCTAATTTGTCAAAATTTAGGACTAGATCATAGTGTTATAAGATAATAAATTTAAATTTGGAAGGAACAGAAAAAGTCATCCAGTCCAACCTACATCATTTTACAGGTGAGGAAGCTGACCTCATCACAGGCTGATTCCCATCATGACCCCCAAAAGCTGGATCATATCCCTGGCTAGTTCTCACTGTTCATAGAAAATTTCTAGGAAGAGGCTCCTGACCAAGAATCTTTGCTCTCTTGGAACATGGTTAAAACCAGCTCCCTACATTCCAAACCCATGGTTTCAGAACCCAAAATTATATTACTTCACCCCCAGGAAAAATCAAGGATGAAAACCCAAGATCATCATTAGTGCAGGAAATCCTCTGGTTCCAAGAAATCACCTCTCTGTGATATAAAATAATTCATTTCAGTAGTGCTGTACACTTGTGATTTCTTCTAAAACAAGATCGCCTTCACAGGAAATGTTCTGACGGTGTCTAGCTTTCATCTGATGGTCATAAAGAAGGAAGTTAAAACAGTTGTTCCTTGTAACTGAATGGACTATTATTAAGGATACCCACTAACTTTCCTTTATTAACTTTTGCAACCTGCTTCAACAATATCTTTTGGTTAATGATATAGTTTTTTTTTGTTTTTAATTTTTCTCAATTACATGTAAAGATATTTTTTGAGTTTCAGATTTTTCTCCCACTCTCCCTTCCCTCCCCCTTCCCAAGGCTAACAAGCAATTTGATACAGGTTATACATTACTATAATGATATAACTTTACCTTGTAATAGTTTTTTAATTGATCAATTAGAAGAGCAATGATTAGCAAAATTGTCTAAATTTTAATCATGTTTTTTCATTTTTTTAAAGCATAAGATACTTTATTTGTGAGTCCCAGCACTTGATAACATTTTTCCCTTTAAGAAGCTTGAGATGTAAGGGCCATCAACACCCCAGGATTCACTGAAAAAAAAGTCTAAGTAGTGGGACTAAACAGACCCACATGGAGTGTGGTAAAACTGTCATTCAGTTGTTAGCTTAGAAGTCTGGCTTAATCATTACTGCCTTTTGAATCTCTGGATTGTCTGGGTACTCCATTTTTATCCCATTCTACTAATCTGATTTCTGGGTTCAACCACACATGTGTCTCCTAATTTCTATTTTTGTTATGCATGTTAGCATGGTCTCTCCACTTTCATTCTCCAGCTTGAAACTTGACCTGGACTCTGACCTTGACTTTGCTTCTTTCCCCTTCCTGTTTCATTTTCGTTGACCACTCTGATGTCATTCAGCAAACAGCTATCTCCTATCTGCTTGTGTCTCAACAGTTTACCCAATGCTGGTTGGTCATCTGGACCAGAGCAAAGAATTTGGAAGAAAAATATTGACAGTTACGACTATGATGAAGACTTGAAACTATTCTGAAAGTAGTTTTATTCTAAGCATTTATAAAGTAAAAGCAAAGAAGTGGAGTCTCCCCGCCCCCCAAGCTGGATGTCCACATGTGTACAGTCCACCTAGACTTGAAAGGGACCTGTGACATCTTATAATCCAAACTTTATTTTTATAGATGTAAAATGAGGCCCCAAATGATAAAATCCCTCTTAAAGTAACAGAAGTAATATGTGGTAGAGCTTGGAATAATTCTCAAATCTTTCCTATAAGGAAAATGGGCAGATACCTCATTTAAAAAAAAAAAGTTTCATTGGAAATATTCAGTAAGGGAACTCCCCCTACTAATGTGAATAGGTCTGGACAGTTATTTAGGACAGTGAGAAGTTAAATGGCTTGCCTAGGGTCACATGGCCATTATAGTTCAGAGGCAGGACTTGATCTACCTGACTCCCAAATCCATTACACCATGCTATTTCTCATCTATGAAGAGAGTGTCGAGTGAAGAGACAGAACAGGTAGAGGCATAGCCAAGGATATGCTGGTGATTTCTACCCCTGAGTCCCAGGCTATCAGTGAACTAGGAGATATATGAAGGCTATCTTCTTCGAATGTTCTCTTTTAGAGAACTTAGGACCACAGAGTCAGAAGATTTTGAGCTTGAAGGGACCTGTTTGAAAACAAGAAAGAGCTCATTCTCATTTTTTCCTTTGTTCAGTGTCCCTACACGAATAGATATGGAGAATTTCTCTTCTCTGTCTCAGAGCTGCATGACATGCATTTCAGAACTTTCGTGAAACTTTAGTTTAATTATACTTGAAGACTTCATGGAAACTTCACTGATGGAACAGTGTGGGGTTTTGTGTGTCAAGTTCAAGACCTAAATTTGCTGTTGGCTCCATCCCAGCGCAGCCATGCAATTAGTCACGTAGGTGACCGCAAAACGCCATTGCCATGAAGTAATCATAACTGACTGCCTCACTTTGCGGCATGCCCCAAAATATGTCCACAAACAGAAATTGAGCATGAATGTTAGTTTAATTTTTTGGTTGTTATTATTAATCCCAAATGCATCAGCTATGTCAGAGAGGATGGAGACACCTTCACGGACTGTTGGCTATGTCTCGGCAAAGCTTTGCAACAGGCTGTCAGACAAGAAAGGAGCCTGGTGAGGCTACCTTAATCAGCATCCCCATCTGTGAGGTCATTGGGATATTTCAAACAACCTTCAACTCTCATTAGTTGAGCCTGTTCCACAAGCATGGCCTTATCTTTTGTAACTTTTACAGACACATCCTGGGAAAGTCTCTGAGCAGGATGACACTTTCCCCCATGGGTCAGTCTGCAGTAATGAGCCACCAATTGTTGCATCCTCTGTATGTTCCAAGCAGTATATGTTGGTATTAACCTTTCCTGTTATGGAATTTCTTCTTTTATCCTTGGCTTCTACCATGTATGTCTCATTATTCCTAATAGGCTGTGGCAATTAGGGCCTTTGGGCTGCTGGTCACAGCCATTTGGAGAAGTAAAGAGGCACTGTATAAGAATAGGCGCTTTTTTTCTTTAAATAAACAATACAACACATAGCTGAAGCTGCATCTGAAAATGACTAAGCCTGGTAGATCTTGGGATCATGTATAGGAAGCCCTTCCCAGGCTTTTTTCATTTTCTTCCATTCACACTGGATCCATAGCAATTCTCGTTTATTTATTTATTTAGCTGCATGAAGCATTTTTATTTTCAACCTCTTAAATATGTCAGAAGCGATCGAATATATCCATTATTTGGCATTACTTGGTGGACAGATGTGGGAATTTCCAAAGATACACAACTTGTGACAAAACCTTTATTAAGAGTAGACTAGGGGCAGCTAGGTGGCGCAGTGGATAGAATACCGGCCTTGGAGTCAGGAGTACCTGAGTTCAAATCTGGCCTCAGACACTTAACACTTACTAGCTGTGTGACCCTGGGCAAGTCACTTAACCCCCGTTGCTCCACAAAAAAAGAGTAGACTATGTGCCAAGCACTGTACTAAGCACGGGGAATACAATTTAAAAAATCGAGATGGTCCCTGTCCTTGAAGAGATTCTATTCTAATAGATACCTTGTAGGAGATAGTTCAGCTTTAGAGATAATAGTTAGTCCCACGGGTTTGAAGGTTTCAGCATCAGGTTTGGATCCTAAGGCTTAGGGACTGCAGAAGGGTCAGTGGCAGGTAGAATGATAAGGGCTGAGGGTAGCCATCATGATTTCTTTTATTTTGCCATGATTGGAACAACAGAAGGCAGAGGTCATTAACCTCCCATTTCAGCTGAACCCACAACTAAGAAACTCAGCTGCACTGGGGGACATTTGATGACCTCAATACCTTCAACTACTGATGGTGACAGTTTTGATCATAATAATGAATGTTTGCTGAAGTGTCACCACCTAAATTTCATAATTTCTATGTCTTATCCACAAAAAAACCCTTATTACAATGAGGTAGAAACTGCAGGACAAAAATACTCCAGAACTTTACCTAACCACCCCTACTCCAACCACCAAGAGTGCAGTTGATACCAAAAGGTACTATTTCACCATTATGTGATGAACTGTTACATAGAATGATATAAGCAACTGAGCACAATTTCTGTGGGGTGCTTTCTAGTTAAGTTTGGAGAAGGTTCTCAGCAGGTTAGACTAGAATGATGCACATTTTCAGCTGTGTCACCTCTAAAAAACTCTACTAAGCCATTGAAAATTTGCAATCTCTTTTTGTGGACAGAGCATATACACTAATAAATTCACAAATTCTTAAGGTATTAAAGTATAGACAATGATTTATCTTGATAGCCCCATAGAAAGCAAACTCCTTGAGGACAGTGATTGTAATTTTTTTGGTTTGTTTTTGTATCCTTAGCACCTCATGTAATAACTTGCATATTGTAGGCTTTAAACAAATCTATTTATGAAACTAACACATATCAACAAAGGTGACCATTTTCACATACAAAGAACAGAAAAAGGTTTGTAAAAGTAAACATTTTAAAAACTTTTTGAAAATTATTCTTTATTTTTTGCTATTTATGAGATTTGACTTTTCACATGTACTGTAAATTATTTTCCTACATATGCTGTATATGATGCTATGGTATTGTAAGTTAACAAAAAATAAAGGAGTTATTAAATATTGAAACCCCTTTGTGACTTTTGGCCCACCCTGTGCATAGCTTGTTGTTAAAAAGTATATATTCAATTTAATATGATACTACCAACACTGCCCTGCTCATTTATGCCCCCCTTATTTTCCATCTGCTATCTTCTATGAATTATTTTTACTGTTCCATTGATGGTTTTTTTCTTTCTTTCCTTCTTTTATTTTTGATTTGTCACTACACACATGCAAAAAAAGTCCTCCCTGGTAAAAATAAATATAGTCAAACAAAACAAATTCATACACAAATTGGTCGTTTCTAAAAACATGAGTCATTCTACACATATAGTCTACCACTTCTCTGCAAAAAAAAAGAAGAAAAGAAAAGAAAAGAAAAGGAATCAGGCATTATCAGTAGTCTTCTGGAGTCCTGATTGAAAGTGACATTAATAAGAATTCTTAAGTCTTTCTTTTACATTGCCTTAGGCATTTTATAAATAGTTTTCCTGGTTCTACTAAGTCTTCCCCAGTTTCCTTAATTCTTTCTCTTTGGCATTTCTTGTGGAAAAATAATATTTCACTACATTTACATACTATAATTTGCTCAGTCATTTCCCAGTTGATGGGTACCCACATTGTTTCCAGGTCTTTGCTTTGGGCCAAAAAGCTTGCTATATGCTATATTATGTTATAAATACATACATACATATATACATACACATACACATACATATATATATATATAAATCTCTATCTCTATTGATCTATCTATCTAGCATTAGTGTGGCTGGAATAATTTTGGAGCATTCTTTGATATGATTGTGAATATTTGTTTGCATTTCTTTTATAGTTAAGTCCTGTATCCATTTAGAGCTTCTTGTGGCAAATATTCTAAATCTAATTTCTGCCTGTCTTCCATTTCTCCAAATTCTTTAAAAATTTCAATTACTTATCCTTTTAATCTGCTTATTTTATATACATACACAACACACACGTAATACATACATACATACATATATATGTATAGTTGCAAATATCTATCCATATCATTGATTAGTTCTTTTGACATATAGTTGGGCAAAATATTTTAAAATACTCTTTAGTTTCTCTTTATTTGTTGGTATGTTGTGAATTTTCCTTTTTGATTATGGTAATTTGGTATCCCTCTTTTAAAAAATTAAATTAGCCAACGGGGGGGGGAGTTATTTATATTTTTTCTTTCTTTTTCTTTTTTCTTTTCTTTTTTTATTGAATAGAATTTTATTTTCCAAAATATATGTAAAACCAAATTTTAACATCAATTTTTAAAATATTTGTGTTCCAACTTCTTTTCCTCCTTCATTCCCACCCCCTACCCACTAGAACTCAAGCATTTCAAAATAAGTTATACATAAGTAGTTATGGAAAACATCCCCACCTTTGCTAGGATGTGAGAGAAAACAGTCAAAAAAACAACCCAAAACTTCAGATTGAGGAATTGTCAAAGAGGAAAAAAAATTTTAAAAAATGTGTTCCCATCTGTTTTCAGATATGATCAGTTCTTTCTCTGTAGATGGGGTTGCCATTTTCATAAGTTCTTCAGCGTTATATTAGATCATTGCCTTGCTGAAAATAACCACATGGTTCCCAGCAGATCATCTTACATTATTGCTGTTATTTTGTAGACAGTACATTTCACTCTGCTTCAGTTCATGTAGGTCTTTCCAGGTTTTTCTGATAGTATCCTGTTCATCATAACCTGAATAAAGTACAGCAAAGTAGGTACCATACATTTTGACATTATAATCAATCATCATAACTATTTTCCTCCATCCTATTCCCTTCCCATGATATTTACTCTTTCTATCTTTTTAAAACCTATTCCTCCTCAAAAGTGTTTTACTTATGATTGTCCCCTCCCCTGCTCTGTACTCCCTTTTTTCACCCTTCCTTCCTTCATTCCTTATCCTCTTCCCCTCATACTTTCCTGTAGGGTTAAATAGATTACTCCTTCCAACTGGGTGTGAATGTTATTCCCTCCATGAGCCCACTCTGATGAATTTAAGGTCTTTGAGCTAATTCTGTATTCTAAATTTTTTTCCTCCCTCCCTCCTCAACCCTCCCTATGAAATCAAGCAATTCAATATATCATATTTGTGCAGTTATGCAGAACATCTTTACCTTCCTAAAAAGTATTTTGCTTTTTACTGCTCTCTCCCCCAATATGCCCTTCCCTCCTTTCCCTCTCCCCCCCTTATCTCTCTCCCCTCCCTCAGGGCAAAAATATATTACTATACCTACTTGAGTATGTATGTTAGTCCTTCTTTGATCCAATTCTGATGATATTGAGGTTCACTCACTCCTCAATTCCTTCACCCTTTTCCCCTCCCCTCCATAAGCTTTTTTCTTGTTTCCTTCATGTGAACAACCTCTCCCCAGACCATCTCTCCCCTTCCCCCTCCCCCAGTCTATTTCTCCTACACCTCAACCCTATTTTAAAGATGTCATCATGGGTTAGTTAGGTGGCACAGTGGACAATGCTCCAGCCCTGGACCAGGAGGCCCCAAGCCCAAATCTGGCCCCAGACATAAGATACCCCACCCTGTTTACCCCACAAAGAACAAAACATAAAAGCTTTACAGATATCATCCCTTCATATTCAGTTCAGACCTGTGTCCTCTGTGAATTCCTTACTGAGATAGTTCTTATGAGTTCGAAGTATTATCTTCCCATGTAGGAATATAAACAGTTTGATCTTTTAATATCCCTCATGAAGTCTTTTTCCTGTTTACCTTTTTATGCTTCTCCAGGGTCCTGTATTTGAAAGTCAAATATCTATTCAGTTCAGGTCTTTTCATAACAAATGCCTGAAAGTCCTCTTTCTCATTGAAAATTCATTTTTTCCTCTGAAAGATGATGCTTAGTTTGGCTGTAGTCCCAGTTCCTTTGCCCTCTGGAATATCATATTCCATGCCCTCCAGTCCTTTAATGTAGAAGCTGATAGATCTTGCTTTATCCTTATTGGAGCTCCACAGTATTTGAATTCCTTTTTTTCTATCTGCTTGCAATATTTTCTCCTTGACCTGTGAATTCTGGAATTTAGCTATAATATCCCTGGAGGTTTTCCTTTTGGGATCTCTTTCAGGAGGTGGTCAGTGGATTCTTTCAATTTCCATTTTAGCTTCTGCTTCTAGAATATCAGGGCAATTTTCCCTCACAATCTCTTGAAGGATGGTGTCTAAGCTCTTGTTTTGGTCATGGTTTTCAGGTAGTCCAGTGATTTTCAAATTCTCTCTCCTAGATTTATTTTCCAGGTCAGCTATTTTTCCAAGGAGATATTTCACATTGCCCTCTATTATTTCATTCAGTTGGATTTGCTTTACTGTGTCTTGGTTTCTTATAAGGTCACTAGCTTCCATTTATTCAATTCTAATTCTTAGGCAGTTATTTTCATCAGTTTTTTAATCTCCTTTTCCATTTGGTTTTTCAAACTGTTGACTTTTTTCTCATGACTCTCCTGCATTGCTCTCATTTCTCTTTCCATTCCTTCCTCTCTTTCTCTACATCTTCATTCTATCTCTCCTACTTTCTCTTCAAAGTCCCTTTTGAGAGCTTCCATGGCCTGAGACCAATTCATATTTTTCTTGGGAGCTTTGGATGTTGGAGCTTTGACCCTGCTATTATCTTCTTCTTCTGAGGTTGTATTGTGGTCTACCTTACCCCCAAAGAAGTTTTCGATGGTCTTTTGCTTTCTCTGCCTACTCATCCTAGCTTACTATTTCTTGGCTTTTTACTCCATGCTGTGCTACAGCATGGCCCAGGGGGTGATTATATGTCTCAAATATTCTTCTAGTTTTTCAGTCTTTTTAACTTGTTTTAATATTTCTTGCAGTCTTATGGAATCAGTGAGTTCTAATTTTTTCAGGAAATCTATTAAGGTAGAGTTTAAGTTATTTATTTTCCTTCTGATTTTTCTTCAAGAACCTTAATTTCCTTTCTAATTTCCTTTCTTAATCCCTTGCTTCATTTCTTCCAAACTACTCTTGGAACCCTTACATCCAGGGCATCTTTTTTTTTCTAAGGCTGTACTTATAATTATTATAGAGTTATTCTATTCTTCTAACTTTGCTTCTTGGACTTCTCTTAACCCATAATAGTTCTTCATTATATTTAGTTTTCTTCTATCAACTAATAGCAATAGTTCTTGATTTGGGACTTTGTGTCTCCCTCTTGGATGAGTTGGGTAGGTCCTATTAGGTCCTGTCCCCTCTGTAGTCTGGTTGCTTCTGCTATTGCCACTTTGTATGTGGTAACTGGGTCCCATCCACTGTCATAATGCCTGGCATCTGTCTCTTTCTCTTAGTGGTTCAATGTGTCTGACAATCTTGACCACATCTTTATCTTTTTCTCCTTATGCAGTCCCCAAATGGGAGCTGACTCTGTCAACTCTGTCTTTCTGTGGCACTGACAGGCCCCTTTAGAATATAATTTCAGGGGAGACAATAGGTTTAGGCCCCATGGAATGTCCCTCTGTTGTGTGGACTGTATAGCCACTATAATTAGCTTGTTACCTGCTGTGGTTTTAACAAGAAGGGTGTTTCAGGTCTCTTGGAGGATGTCTGATATAGGGACTACTCAAGTGTTATATTGACCTTTCTTGCTAGGAGTGCTAGCTTCAGGCCTGCTAGAGTGTCCTAGGTCTAGTCTCTCTGTATAGCAACCTATTGGGGATGACTTTATACCCTGCTTCTTCTCTGACAAGCCAGCACCTAGATCTCACTGGCTGTGGGCTCTATTTAGCAGAGCTCTGACTGACTTCTACCTCCTAAGGAGTGTCATTTCTGGAGGTGCCTTTAAGGTGTCTGTTATCCCTCTTATTCGGTCTTAGACTGGATGAAGAACCTGACTGATGGTTTTTTTCTTGTTGATATTCTTGATCACTGTACCATTTAGTCCCTTTTTTATCTTTACTGGAGTATTTGTGCAAAAACTGGACTCTTCTAAGACCTTGCATGTCACTATTTTAATTGAAGATATAGTAGGTTTTTGATAAATGATTGGATTGTATTCAATTAATTTATGCATAATTCTCTAAGATGGCAAGGAGTAATTCTAGATCAGAGGTTTTAGATACATGGCCTATGGGTTGCACTGTAGCCCTCAACACTCCAGAATGCAGCCCAAAACTGATTAAAATAAAATATATATAAAATATAAATATAATATATTTAGCAAAATAAAAATACAATAGAACATTGATAATATCAACATGTTCTTTTCTAAGTTAATATGCAGCAGGAAGGGGACCTTATATATGGTTTAGCAGCCTCCATTTCTATTTGAATCTGTCACCACTGGACTAGATGATCTCATAACCACCCTCTTCCTTTGTGACAGCAATGAAAATCATTCTTGTATAGTTAGATCTCAGCTCTATGGCTAATGTCTATATCATTTGAACATAATCTTCCTTATGGTATGGCTTCAAGTAAATGTAAAACCAAGAAATGTTGACTTCCATCTTTAATCACACACTGGTAGTCTCAATAGTCTCCCAAGAGAAAATGGTGGGGACTTTTTAATGAAATAGGAAGTGGACTTCTTGCAACTGTCAGCAACTGAAAATAAAAAAGTGTGCATTATACTCTTCTCCAAACCTGCTAACTGAAGTGATTCTAACGCTATTATTAATATTTTTTCTACAGTACTATCAGCAATGGACCAACAGTTTGCAAATGTCTTTTTAAAAACACCTGGTGGTCAGTCTTGCTCCAGAGCAGATGGGATGTTATGATAGAACATTAATTTGGGGAAAGGTTATCATATAACAAAATGACCTTTATTTTGTTCTCAGAGAGAAATACTTGAATGTTTCTCTTTTCCCTCATAAATCCATGAGGAAAAAGTCCCCATATTAATCTGGCTGTTTATAGATCAAATACTTGGGAAATCCCCTCAAATGAATGTCCTGTAAATTAAATAAGTTCATTGTTAGATAACTCAGCTTGTTGATGTTGGAATGACTGCCCTTGACAATGTGAACAAACCTCCTCCAGCTTACCACTGTGCTCTAAGAAGGCCAAATGCAGAAGCTCACCTTCCCAAGAAATAAACTTCTCTTTCTATGTCCTCTAGGCATTTCCCATATCTATCCTTTACCTAAGGCTCCCATTTTTTCAGTCTAAGCATGGACTGAGATTCCAGAATCTTTTTGTGAATACTGACTTAGTTAATAGAACAAGAAAGTTGACTTACTTTCCAAGGGCTCCTTTAAAAGTGAGCCAACTATGGAGAAGAGATGGACGCAGGGTATAGATTGAGGCATATTTGTTGGACGTGGATAATGTAGAAATTTGTTTTCCTTGACAATATATACTTGTTACAAGGTTTTTCTTTTTCTCTCTCTCTGTGTGTGTGTGTATGTGTGTGTGTGTATGTGTGTGTGTATGTGTGTGTGTGTGTGTATATGTGTGTGTGTGTGTGTGTGTGTGTGTATGTGTAGGGGGAAGGGGCAGGTGGGAGAAAGAGAAAACAGATTTTTGTTGAGAAAAATAAATTTAAAAAAGGTATTAAGTACAGTAAAAATAAGTGATCCGAACTAGATGGGAACAGGGCAGCTTATAGTTCATCTTCCCCCTTTCCAGACCTCAGTTTCCTTAGTCCTAAAATGAAGACTTTGGACTAGATGATCTAATGATCCTTTCAAGCATTAGTTCTCAATGGGTCTATAACCAATGAAGGAAACCTTAAAGACAGACAAAATAATGGAAGGGCTCTTCATTGGAGGTGTTTGCTCCTTCTATTCAAGTTGTCCTCAACTGTCTTAACAAAAAGCACATGGTGGGACACAAAAAGTTGGTAGGATTTTGATATCAGGTCTTGTTACCAAAAAGTGTCTAAAGTTGCACCTGCCATCAGACTGCATAAGCAGAACGGGGCCTTTTGGTTATATTTTAGTTACAAGTCCCAGAGAGGGGCCTCAGCTCACTGCAACCATGTGTAAACACAGCCACTGAAAGGCCTGCAGCCTGGCTAGGTCGGTCTGTACGTCTCACCACTTCGAGTTATCCAAGATGATCTGGCCCACTAAAGTCTAATTAATCGTGGAATGTTCCCTCTAAATTAATTCAAGTCGACCAATATGTATTTAGCACTTACAATGTGTGCTGAGCACTGAGTATGCAAAGGCAAAACCAAAACCATTCCTTTCTTCAAAGAACTGTTGCAACAATGTAAGATTTGATAGACACTTTTATATTACCTCAGTCATAGGTTTGGATTTTTTTTCTGTCTCTTTTTGCAGGGGTATGTAGATGCTAAAGTAATATGTGAAACACACATGCATATATTTATGTGTATATATACACTATATATATACATACATATATATGTATGCATGTGCACATGTGTGTGTATGTGTGTGTAGTTTGGACTTCTGATTTCATTATTTTTGTGAACTCCCAGTGCAGAAATTCCTTCCACCAATCCTGATCTTCAAACTTTCTATAACTCCCAGTCTTTGAGAATTTTCTGGGGGCAATGAAATTTTAGGTGACTTCCTCAAGGTCACAAAACCACTATGTGATGGAAGTAGCACTTGAATTGAGGTTTTCCTGATTTCTAGGCCAGCCTCCTAGCCATTGTATCATATTGCCTCTACTTATGGTATATAAGAAAACGAATATAATTTTAAAGGCTAATTTTACTTTGAAATAGTATAAGCAGTTATTGTGTTCTAGGCACTGTGCTAAGGTTGGAGGATAAAAATACAAGCAAAAAGAAAAACAAATTCCTGCCCGCAGGGAGCTTACATTTCAGTAGGGGAAGACAATATATAAAAGTGAACTAAGAAGGGGATGATGGAGAAAAGCCAAGTGAGAAGGGGCATGAAGTATGACTGGCCTGGGCCATTCCCCAAAATGGAGGCCTTAGAAGGAATTCACCAATAGGATGAGGGGGCTAGCATGGTAGAGGGATGTCCTAGGGTGAGAAGGCCATTGAATTATGGTGGCCAAGTCTAGCATTAGAAGCACTGTCTAAATGAAAGAAAGAAGGAAGGAAGGAAAAGAGAGAGGGAGAGAGGGAGGGAGGAAAAGAAACAGAAGAAAAAGGAGAAAAGAAAGAAAGACAAAAAGGTAAAGAAAGGAAGAAAGAAAAGAAAGCAGACATTTATTGAGTTGTGATCTATGTTCCATAGAGGCTTAATGGAATGAATTAAATGCATATACCATCATCCAGCATCTTACAATCCAGAAGGAGATAAAGACATACACAGATATCTACAATGCCGGACAAGATGTGAAAAATGCCTGAAGAGTGAATGATACCACCCCCAGATCTTGAATGAATTTTGAGCAGGGAGAGGACACTTTGTCTTTGTGCATATTTCTTAGCAGAGCTGGTCTTTCTAGAGTCCTGAATGTCATATGTGCTGCTAGCTCTCCAAGTCTATGATAAGTCAATGTCTAGAAGGGTTAATGATAGATCCCTTTGCTGAATTGTGACTCAGGATCCTGTAAGTGACCTTTAAATGCAAGGCGAGAGGTGGATGGTATGGGGAAAGGTTAAGTTACAGGACTGGATCTGGAAAGAATTCATATGGACTTCCAAACTGTTCACATGGCCGAGGGCTATAATTTAAGCAGAATATTAACAGCCAACTTCCCTAATTTATGGGAAGGAAAATTTAAGGTTTTGTCAAGTGCTTTCCCCATAAATGGACAGATTATATGGGACCTTTTCCTCTGGTCTGTTTATAGTTGGCTTGTGCCAATATACAATGTTCAAGTACTTCTTTCAGAAAATAAAATTAAGTATGTTATGGTAAACTACTGTTTAGAAATAAACTGAGCTGCAAATGATCTCTTCCAGGCCGCCAGGGTACCATGTAGGGCAGCAGCGGATTAATGATTCATCCTACCTTAGAAGGCAGAGCAAAGTCACCTCAAAGGGGCCAGTTACTTATTTTGTAGCTGTTATTACACCCAGACACACACAGTAGCAATTCAATTCAATTCAACAAATATTTATAAAACACCTGTTGTGTTTGGGTTAGGGGCTGGGTTTTGAAGATGAACAATAACATCTTACCTTTCCAGACTTTTCTATTCCTAAACACAATAGCCCAAGCTCCAACATGACCTGGAACAAAGCCTGATCTTTGCCTTGCTTTTACTGTTCTTTTCACCTGTAATACCCTCTCCTCCTCTCCACCCCAACCCCAATAACTACTGGTATCTGTGCCCAAAATGGGAAGAGGGAGGAAACACTGCAGCCAAGGTCAAGTCATGAGGGAAAACTTCATGGATGAAGTGGCATTTGAGCTGAGTTTAGAAGGAACAGAAGGATTTTTACAGGCAGAGATAAGGAGGGAATACATGCCTGACATTGGAGATGGCCCATGCCAATTAAGAGGTCGTAGATTTAAAACTAGATGGGGCCTTAGAGAGCATTTAGTCCAACCCCTTCATTCTGTGGATGAGGAAACTGAGGCCAAAAGAAGTGAAATAGGGGCAGCTAGGCGGTGCAGTTAATAAAGCACTGGCCCTGGATTCAAGAGGACCTGAGTTCAAATCCGGCCTCAGACACTTGACACTTACTAGCTGTGTGACCCTGGGCAAGTCACTTAGCCCCAGCTGCCTCACAAAAAAACCCAAACTGCAACAACAACAAAAAAAAAAACCCACAAAAAACCACACCAAAAACAAAAACAAAAGAAGTGAAATGACTTGCTTGAGGTCACAGAGGCATTATCTAAAACAGATAGTATTCAAACCCACATCTCTAACTCCAAATTTAGTACACTTTCCACTGATTATGGTGCCTTTAAGGCAGAGGTTCTCAATTTTTCTAATATCATGGATACCTCTTTGATAGTCTGCTAAAGCTTCTGGGCTCTTTCTCAGAATAATGTTATTAAATGCATAAAATAAAATATGTGGGATTACTGAGGAAACAAATTACGTTTAATTACTACTATCAAAAAAAAAATGTGAAAGTTCATAGATCCCAGGTGAAAGAGCCCTGTTCTCTGACACCAGATCAGGGAATAGTTAGTCTAGTTTGTCTGGAAGAAGAAGAGTGATATGAACTAAAGCTAGAAAGGTAAATTGATAGCAAACAATTTTTTAAGAGATGGCAAAGTCTTTTCCTGTTGTTTTCAAACATATTGAGTGTTCCTTGTTTTGACAATTAATGGAATTTCACATAACCTTCCAATCTGACTTTACAGTTTCTTCTACTGAATATTGATCTGTCCTAAAAAGACCACATGACAAAATTCAGGTCTTTTTTTTTTTTTTTAAAAAAAACAACAACAACAAATACATTTAGTGGTAAATTGAAAGACACCCCAACACTTTATAGGCTTCACTTAGGATTCCTAAAAATCATATTTTGGGGGAAAATACTGTCTACATGTGGACCAGAGTTTTATTTGATACGTGTGGTATTCCAAGGAAGGACTTCCTAGAGATATATGGCAGTCCACATTTGGAGGGTCATACTATAATCCATCCTTAGTAGGCTCTTAATTTGTTTTCCCTGTGAGTCAAGTATTTCCCCCTGCATAGGAGCATCTATGATGTAGACAGTCATAAGTATGCTAGAGCCAGCTCAGACTGGTTCATAAGAATTGATTGTTAAAATTTCAATGTAAACACACTTCAGCAATCAGAAAATGCTACAAATTAGGGTGTTGAATAGTTTTGTTAATTAGATAGATTTAAGTGATGGAGAAAATGTTAATAATGCTATTAACTTAAAAATGTGTTGTTCATCCATTAACCCCCCCCAACACACACACACACACACACACACACACACACCCCTCTATCCCTTCTCTCAAAGATGGTTAACATTTAACAGCACACTCTTGAGGATTGAGGACAGTTCACAATTCAACAACTCTATTGATTTTCTACTCTGTGTAAGGTGCTTTGGGGGAGGAAATACAAAAGAAGTAAAAGATATAGGTCAGTTCTACATAGCATTACAATCTAGAACTCACAAAACCACAACACAGTGTTAAAGGGGAAACTCATTGCCCAGATGGATATTCCTGGCATAAACTTGCCTTCTCAAATCCTAGGAAGAAGTATCAAACTAGGTGAATTTTTCTTTACCAACATTTTAGCTTCATGCCCCCAGGTCAGACTATTCCTGGAGAAAAAAAAAGTCTTGGTGTTAGATTAATCTTTATCTCTTCTCCAAGGGTGTTTCTCCCCTCAGTTGCTTCCTCCCAACTGTATTCTCAATAATTAGTACCCTGGGGGGCAGCTAGGTGGCGCAGTGGATAGAGCACTGGCCCTGGAGTCAGGAGTACCTGAGTTCAAATCCAGCCTCAGACACTTAACACTTACTAGCTGTGTGACCCTGGGCAAGTCACTTAACCCCAATTGCCTCACTAAAAAAAAAAAAAAAGTACCCTGAGTAGCAATTAGAGTCTATTACCATTATTTATAAAGACAAAGTGAGCCTTTAAAACTTCCCTCCTCCTCCTTGTCCCAAACCATGTTCAGAGGAAAAAGCTTAAATTCCCATGAAGGGGGTCAAGCAGTTAAAGGAGATAGGAAGTTATTTCCTTGTGGTCTTTAGTCTAGGAGTAGGGGTGGGGGAGGGGTTCAGCCACACACTTCCTGTACTGACATATCCTGTGCCCAACTGGCCCAAGCATCCTTGTTCCCAGATTTCTGGTCACTTTGTGGTGCTTCCTCTTCCGGACCCATCAGCCCTTTCACTTCTCCCTGATTACCTAAAACTTCCTTTCCATCAGCTCCACGTGCTTCCTGTGGTCTCCCTTTCTCTGCTTTGTGTTGTTTTACCTCCTTCTTCAAGTTTCTCTCATGGACTCAGTGAATTGCCTTTTTTTTTTTTTTTTGTGAGGCAATTGGTGTTAAGTGACTTGCCCAGGGTCACACAGCTAGTAAGTGTCAAATTTCTGAGGCCGGATTTGAACTCAGGTCCTTCTGACTCCAGAGCCAGTGCTCTATCCACTGCATCACCTAGCTTCCCCATCAGTGAATTGACTTTTACAGGTCACCCTGAAGAACAACCTATCATTGCCAAAGTCTTTGTGCAGTTTTAAGGTTCAATACTCAGTGATACTTAGATTTTTAAACCTTCTGCCATCAAGGACTGTGTTTTCCATATATTCTATTCAGTACCTCTTGAAGCACCTCAAAAAATGAGACATAGTCAACTAAATATGCATGGAAGGAAATGGAGATCCTCTGCTATCTAAATCCTTAGGGACAAATTTGATAATCCTTTAATGGAGTCTACTCTTTCTGATATCTTCCCACGAAGGATGCTAAGGATTCATGAGCATTTGTCTGTTTGCTTGGCAAACAAGGTGCCCAACAAACAGAGATAGTGACATACTTCTCTTGGCTTTGACAAAAAAAATGAGGTAGGACACGAAAGTGGTTTTTTCCATACAGATGAGTGTATATTGGTTACCACCTAACACCAAAGGATGCAGTAAAAATCAGGCAACCTATCTTAACATCTGTCAGATGCATCCTGCCCAAGGATGGTGCCTTTGTTTCATGTCTATCTTGGGGTGTGTCAGCATCACTCATCTTCTAACCTTTTTTTTTTTTTTTGCAGGGAAATGAGGGTTAAGTGACTTGCCCAGGGTCACACAGCTAGTAAGTGTCAAGTGTCTGAGGCCAGATTTGAACTCAGGTACTCCTGAATCCAGGGCCAGTGCTTTATCCACTGAGCCACCTAGCTGCTCCTACTCATCTTCTAACCTTAATCTTTCTAACTACTCCCATTCAGGTCTTTGAACTGTGCCTAATTGAATCCTTTCTACCAGATGTACTTTATTTAAAGCATTGAATAAAAATGACAGCATAGGAATAAGCACATTAATAGCAAAGTAATACATATCATATACTAAGACTGAATCCCTACTCTAACTCCCTGTAAGAAAAAAACAGGGGGCAGCTAGATGGTGCAGTGGATAGAGTACCGGCCCTGGAGTCAGGAGGACCAGAGTTCAAATCCGGCCTCAGACACTTAACACTTACTAGCTGTGTGACCCTGGGCAAGTCACTTAACCCCAATTGCCTTACTAAAAACAAAACAAACAAACAAACCCCCCCCAAAAAAACAAAAAACTGTTTAGGTTCCAGGATTGTAGGGACTCAGGATCTAGAATAAATGTTCTAGCACAACATGAGGAAGGGGGAAATGTCAGTCACTCACACATAACACAAGATGAAAGCTTGGAAACTTGTTCCTTAAAAGCTCAAATTTTCTCTCCTTTTGCTCAGTTCTTTGGCTTCTCTCACAGTGGAATGAAGAATTTACTCAGTAAATTTGTCAATAAATATTTATGAAGCACTTAGATGTATCAGGCACTATACTAATAGTTGAGCATATAAAACCCGATAAAATATAGTTCACACTTTCAAGAACTTTAAAATCTGATGGGGGAGGGGCAGCTAGGTGGCACAGTGGATAAAGCACCAGCCCTGGAGTCAGGAGGACCTGAGTTCAAATCTAGCCTCAGACACTTAACACTTACTAGCTGTGTGACCCTGGGCAAGTCACTTAACCCCAATTGCCTCACCAAAAAAAAATCTGATGGGGGAGACAACATGCAAACAACTATATACAAACACGCTATATTCAAGGTAAATTGGAGATAATCAAAAGAGGGAAGGCATTAAAACCTGACTCAGAGTAGTCCCTTCCTAAGTTTAGGTTAAATATTAGAATAAAGTGAGATTTTAAAAAAGGCATTCAACAGGGAGAGGCTCCGAGGACATCATGAGTTCATTCAGCATGGCAAAACTTGCCTGAATTAACCATTGTGATTTGCCAGCCAAGCATCAGAGGAGACTTCCGGAGGCCCTTCATGGGTGCATAGTCTTCAGGTAAAGAGTATTATATCGAGAGTGGGCCGTTAGTCCATTGTGACAAGTAAGTCTTGAGGATGAACTCGATACCTCTAAAGGAAAAACTACCCTAATTTACATGGGGACAGGAGATATATTGCTTCTTCTTCTTCTTTTTTTTTTTTTGTGGGGCAATGAAGGTTAAGTGACTTGCCCAGGGTCACACAGCTAGTAAGTGTCAAGTGTCTGAGGCCGGATTTGAACTCAGGTACTCCTGAATCCAGGGCTGGTGCTTATCCACTGCGCCACCTAGCCGCCCCCGATATATTGCTTCTAACACACTTTGGTGTTAGCATGTGGGCTGATCGAAAGTATGATTTTTCCCAGCTTAGAAGTACTGCAGGACCCCAGGAGTCAGCAGCATTGTAAGTTGGGAGGGGAATAAGAGTTGTGCTAGTTGTGAGCTAATTTTAAGTGAAGGGTATGGCTAAGCTAAACTGAATGTGATCACGAGCCCCTGGAATCTCATTCAGTTCACTGATTTGATTTAGGAGTGAGATGCATGGACAGAACCTGGTGTTTCCCTGGATATGCCTGTCTTTCACTGGCTTCTGATGAATTTTCCCTTCATCTATTTGCCCTATTCCCTACAACTAATAGTGGTTTGTGAGCCCGAATTTTTTCTTTTATAAATGGGTTTATTCCCTTTATTGGCATGCCATTACTTGAGTTTGGAGTGTATGTAGGGAAGGTTGTTTGTTTGTTTGTTTTGGCCTTTCTTGGACTATTCATGCTTGGATCCTGCAGTTCTGACTTAAGAGGACAAAAGAACTCCCTGGAGGCTAGCAAGTAATAGTTTAGTTTTATGAATGACCCCATAACTCTTCCAAGCAGAACCCTAGTACTTGAACTTGTGGCTCACTTGGATTTCCCCTAGAAGATGGAGCCAACTGAAGCCATAGTGCTATGGACAGTATGAGAGCTGGCCCCAGAAGCTCAACTCCATCCTTTTTCTCTTCCTTCCTTCCTTCCTTCCTTCCTTCCTTCCTTCCTTCCTTCCTTCCTTCCTTCCTTCCTTCCTTCCTTCCTTCCTTCCTTCCTTCCTTCCTTCCTTCCTTCCTTCCTTCCTTCTTTCCTTCCTTCCTTCTTCCCTCCCTCCCTCCTTCCTTCCTCTTTCTTTCTTTCTTTCTTTCTTTCTTTCTTTCTTTCTTTCTTTCTTTCTTTCTTTCTTTCTTTCTTTCTTTCTTTCTTTCTTTCTTTCTTTCTTTCTTTCTTTCTTTCTTTCTTTCTTTCTTTCTTTCTTTCTTTCTTTCTTTCTTTCTTTCTTTCTTTCTTTTTCTTTCTTTCTCTTTCTCTCTTTCTCTCTCTCTCTCTCTCTCTCTCTCTCTCTCTCTCTCTCTCTCTCTCTCTCTCTCTCTCTCTCTCTCTTTCTCTCTCTCTCTCTTGACTATACCCGCTCATGTTCCATGATGGTAGCCAGTATTATCTGAATAACTCTTCAGGGCTCCTTATTTCATCATTATTCTCCATCACCAAGTTTATTTTGAATAGCATTTTTGTCCATTTATTTTAGGGGAGGAAGCAAATCCATATTAAGAAGAAATGTAGGAAGGCTTTTTAAGACCCAGTCAAGGCCCTTTTCTCCTCCTCCTTCCATACTTCCACTGCAGGAGATGGTGGCAGATGATAGAATAACTCTTAATGTTGTTTTACCTGGTTTACACCAGTTCAAAAAGTATGACATAGCAATAAAATAGTTGTCTTTGGTTAGAGTCAGGTTTGTGTCCTAGTGAATTTCTTCTCCCCTTTTAGAGCATAGAGCATTTCATGAAAGAACATTAGATAAAAAGTTTTTTTTTAAAACCAAGAGAAGAATGAAAACATATATATACTACATATATGTGTATACACACACACACACACACACACACACACACACGGCTTCATTCTTCTCTGTATACATTTGTTTTTGCGGGGCAATGAGGGTTAAATGACTTGCCCAGGGTTACACAGCTAGTAAGTGTCAAGTGTCCGAGGCCATATTTGAAATCAGGTCCTCCTGAATTCAGGACCGGTGTTTTATCCACTGCTCCACCAAGGTGCCCCAGCCATATATATTTGTTAGGAACCATCTTTGATAATGGGGGAGGTAAAAGTACCATCCACCACAAGACTGAGTTCAAAATCTTGAGCGTGGGCTTATAAACTCTTGGTGAGATGTTTTTTCCCTATCTTGAAGACCTCATCTTTTTCCTTCTCTTATTGGGATAATTTTTTAAAATTTGTTTTTATAGAGTTGAGAAGGTGAACAATGTTTTACAGCTTGAAGACCGAGGCTCTGAAAACAAAATTGGATTTAGGGAGCTTTTCACCAAGCTAAATTTTCAGCATCTGTTTGTGCATATCTCCCACACTCTGCTTACTAGAAAGCTTGTTTGTCTGTAAGTAAGATTATTAAATCCATATTCAAGACAGCCTTATGAGGAAATCAGACTTCTCCTGCAGTGCATTTCCATTTCTTTCTCTCTTAGTGTTCTACTAACAAAGGCTGAGAAAGACTCGTAAAAGCATTTGTTTTTAGTCTGTGTAGTGACCTTTCATTCTTCTCATATCCATAACCCTTATGATCTCTTCTGTTGAGAGGTCCGTCTTTGATGGATTCAGATCATTGAAAGAAGACAGAACTGAAAGGAACAAACTTAAGGCAAAGAGTGAATTTTGATTGAGAGTGAGGGGAGGAGGCAGTGCCAGTGGCTCCTCTGGGATCGTGCCATGACATGCAACCAGCATGCACGTGCCCTGCCTTCTCCACCCCCCTCCCAATGTAACATTGTATTGAGATGCAGCATGAAAAGAGGGAGAGAGCTGACCTCAGAGTCAGGGAGACTTGGGTCAAGTTCCATTTCTGATCCAGGTTGGCTGAGTCAAATGGGAACAAGTCATTTAACCTCTCATTGGCCCCAGGGAACTCTCTAAAATTATATCACTATAATTTTTATTTTTTTGTGGGACAAGTATTTGTTTCCTAGAAACAAAAGAAATACTAAAAGGTACAAAGGACTCATAACACTCACTGACAGAATGACTTAAAACAGGAGACCATAATTTAGTTTCAATTTACTATTACAGTCTCTTGGGAGTTGTAGTTGTCGTTTCAATCATGTTGGACTCTTCATGACCCCATTTAGGGTTTTCCTGGCAAAGATAGTGGAATGGTTTCCCATTTCCTTCTCCAGCTCATTTAGCAGATGAGGAAACTGAGGCAAACAGGATTAAGTGACTTGCCCACGCTCACACAGGCTAATAAGTGTCTGAGGATGAATTTGAACTCAGGAAGAGGAATCTTCTGGACTTCAGGCCTGGCACTCTATCCACTATGCCACCTGGCTGCCCCAGTGTTGGGAGGCTGTTACTTAAATCTCATTCCAACATGAAACAGTTTAAAAACTACTGATTAGGGGCAGCTAGGTGGCGCAGTGGATAGAGCACCGGCCCTGGAGTCAGGAATACCTGAGTTCAAATCTGACCTCAGACACTTAACACTTACTAGCTGTGTGACCCTGGGCAAGTCACTTAACCCCAATTGCCTCACTAAAAAAAAAAAAAAAAGGAAAAAAACAACCTACTGATTAGGTTCTTATATTACACTTTTACTCTGTAGTGTCCATGTATTCTGGTAAAACAGACCAAGCTTGAGCTAATCCTTTTATTGGTGGTTGTCTTCTCCAATAGCACTGATGTAACTGTTAGGCTTGCCTAGCTAATGTTTGGCTTTGATCAAAAAGAGGAAAGCATTCAGGACCTCTTGAACTTACAAACTGCTTCTAAGCCTGGACACCTCTATCTCAGAATAGATACTTGTGTGTGTGTATGTATGTTTAATTTTTTTTTGAAATCTGCCTTCTCTGCCTGCTACTATCCATACCCCTCCCCCAACTCCCTGAGAAAGAAAGAAAAACAAAACACCTGTTACAACAGGTGAATAGTTAAGCAAAACAAATTTCTGCATTATCCATGTCCAAAAAATAGGGTCTCAATTTGCATTCTGGGTTCATCACCTTTCTGTCTTGAAGTAGGTAATATGTTTTATCCCAACTTTAATCATGGCAGCTCGTTGTGTTGATTATAATTCTTAAGTCGTTTGAAGTTGTTTGTCCTTACAATATTGTTGTTACTATATAAATTTTGGTCCTCTTGTTCTACTCATTTTACTTTGCTTTAGTTCATACAAGTCTTTCCAGGTTTCTCTGAAACCACTTCCATCATCATTTCTTATAGCACAATAGTATTCTGTCATGTTCATATACCATAACTTGGTCAGTCATCCATTCTCTAGTTGATGGGTACCCCTTCAGATTACCATACTTTGCCACTGCAGTAAGGACTGCTATAAATATTTTTGTACTTCCTTAATTATACTTTGTCTTTCTTAGGATTAATTACTCCTTTAATCTACCCTCCTCTCATTTTAACTCTTTCCTTCTTGTTTCTCTGTTAAGTGAAATGTATTTCTGTTCTCCCCCCCCCCCCTCTCTCTCTTCCTTTCCCCACCTTCTTTTTCTTTCACCAATTCAGATGAGAGTAAGATTAAAGTGTTGTTCATTCCTGCCTGCTTCTCCTTGTTTGTATGGACTTTTACTGGCAGATTCTGACTATGTGAGATAATTTTTCCCAACCTACCTCTCCCTTTTCCTCTCTAGCATATTCCTCTTCCCTTCCTTTTCCATTCTTCTTTTTAAGATAAACAAAACACAACAGAACCCCTCCCTGGCCTTCTGTCTTATTAGCTTCCCTTTCTGATCCTTGGTGATGAGAGTTCTTGGGTTACACATATATCATCTCCCTATATTAGAATGTAAGCAATTTATTCATGTTTAGTCCCTTATTTGACCATATTTATCCACGTTTCTCTTTAGTCCTGTCATTTTATTTCAAGTTTCTACACAGCTCTAATCTTTTCAACAGAAATGCTTAAAAGTTCTCTATTTCATGAAGTATCCATTTCCCTCCTGTAGGATTATACTCAATTTTGCTCAATAATTCTTGGTTGTAAGCCTGTATTTTTTGTTTGTTTTTTGGTGGGGCAATGGGGGTTAAGTGACTTGCCCAGTGTCACACAGCTAATAAGTGTCAAGTGTCTGAGGCTGTATTTGAACTCAGGTCCTCCTGAATCCAAGGTCAGTGCTTTATACACTGAGCCACCTAGCTGCCCTGTAAGCCTGTATTTTTTTCTGTTCTAGAATATTATATTCCAAATTCTCTGCTCCTTTTTAGTGATATCTGATGAATCCTGACTGTGTCTTCTCATACTTGAATTCTTTCTTTCTAGTTGCTTAACAATATTTTAAATTTGTTGTGGAAGCTCTGGATTTTGGCTACAATGTTTCTGGAAGTTTTCATTTTGGGACTTCTTTCAGGAGGTTACAGAAGATTCTTTGTATTTTCTACTTTTCCCTCTGGTTCAATTAGATCTGAGCAGTTAAAATTTCTTTTAAAAAGATGTCTAGCCTTTTTTTCTTCAGTCATAGCTTCTAGGTAGTGCAATGGTCCTTAAATGATCTCTCCTTGTTATATTTTCCAGATTGGTTGTTCTTACTCTGAGGGAGTTTTCTCCCTAAATGGGAGTTCCCTAAACTGATGAAATCATAGATCTGAACAAGAAAAACAAAACAAAATTACACACTGCACTATTGAAGAAAGTACCTTTAGCAGATTCTCCTCATTTTCACTTCTTGGTTTGAAAAACTGACTTCCCTGACAGACTAAATATGCAAAATTTTTCTCAAGAGAGATATGGGTATTTTTTTTTAGTGAGGCAATTGGGGTTAAGTGACTTGCCCAGGGTCACACAGCTAGTAAGTGTTAAGTGTCTGAGGCCGGATTTGAACTCAGGTACTCCTGACTCCAGGGCCGGTGGTCTATCCACTGCCTCACCTAGCTGCCCTGAGATATGGGTATTTAATGGGTACTATCAAGCATATCAATTATTAGGAGCAATTCTAAGCCCAGTTCAGTCCTACAATTCTATCCAAAGTGACTACAATACAATGATAATAGAATTTTTATATTTAACATTTATCATAAAAGTCTGATATACAATTACTTTTGAAAAGCAAGTGGCAACTTATATCCAATTGGATATACCTTTATAAAAGGCTACATGGACTTACCAGTTCCTAACAATGAGGGAGAGAGATAGAGAGAATAGAGGAAAAGGAAGAGAGGAAGTGAGAGAGGGTAGGGGAGGAGAGGGGGAAAGAGGGAAGGAAAGAGGAAGGGAGGGAAGGAAAGAGATAGAAGAAGGAGGAGGAGGAGAAGAGAGAAAAGGAGGAAGAGGAGAAGTGGGAGGGAGAGAGTGTCTGCTGATGTTGATTTCTCCCTTGCCCACCAGAAAATCATTCTTCTAAATACTGTTACTTACCTAAGGGGAATAGCCATGATATTATCTAATGCTTTATCCTACAAAAGAGAAGAGAGGCCAAAAATTCTATTTTCATGTTTACTAGGTAAAGAAGAGAAGGATAATAAAGCCACTTCATGACAGAACCCAGACTCAAACTAAGACCTTTAATTCTAAGTCCTACCTCTTTCTATCTTGTGCTAAATTTTAGTTCATAAGCTCCTTCTGTCCAATGAACTGGGAGTGATATGCAGTGGAAAGGCTAATTATGTGGGAGTTCAAGAGCCAAAAGGGGGAGGTCCCAAGTTTCCTTCCCTTCCCTGAAAACTTTCCTCCATCCTTCTGGGTGATACATTAACATTAAATTATTAAAATTAATTAATATATGTCTTCATTCCTTTGAAACAGTAGTTTAGATAGAAAAACAAAGGAAAGAACTTGGAGCCTCTGATAAATTCAATGTTGAATTGCCCTTACCAAGCCTTCTCAGCTTGTTGAGATTTACCAGAGCTTAGGTTCTCTTGTCATAGTGTTTGAGAACATAGGGTTCTCTAGTCATGATGAAGCATTGGAGTAGGACTTTGGTGGAGGAGAATAAATTTAGAAATGATTAAACTAATTTCATATTGGAAAGGAAAGGCTCTAATTTCTTTGTAGTATCTTATTTTCTTTAAATCTTGCTTCTAATTATATTTTTTCTTAGTATTAATATATAAAACTAGAAAATTAGTATTTAATCAGAATTTATTTGGTTCTCTTATTCAGAAGTTACCTTTTATAGAAAAGCAAATAATTTAGCTAGCTGTTACTTTTTCATTTTATTTCTAATTTATCAACATGCAGGGATGGCTGAACTGCAGAGGGTACATATGCTGCCCTCCATAGTACTATTGTCAACCTGGTGCCAGCTAATGAAATTACAGGTGTAGAATTTAAAAGAAATTAACTCACCTCTGGAGGGTAAGATGGATAAATCCAAAGCTATTTCTCTAATGTAAAAACATTAGAATATCAAATAAGAAAGCATCTTTGGGGCCAAAGGAGTGAAAACAGGTGGTGGCCAAAAGTGACTATTTGGTAAATTTAGTATAAGCCATTGTCAGCCTTGGGATTGGAGTCAGTGCATCATATGATGAAAGCATGAAAGGATCCTTCAAGGGCACTAAGTAACACACCCCACCCCTTTTACAGATAAGGAAACTCAGGACCAGAGAGTTTAAGTGACTTGCTCAAGGTATACAGTGTAAAGTTGCTATCTAGCTATACTGTCTAAGAATCTAATGAGTGGTCACCAATAAATTAGAAGCTTTAGCAAGAGTTTAAACTTTTAAGTATTTATTAAAGAGCATTAGGATCTAATGATCAGAGAGAAAGGCAAAAATCTAACTATTTCTAAGAGACCCCATCATCTGACCTGCTATGGAAAGGTCAGGAACAAAAAGGACCCAACACTTCCTTCTTCCTCCCAGAAGCCTCTTGTCTCAACCGGAAAAATCCAATGTCACTTCCTGACGCCAAGGAACTGACCTCCCAAGCCACGTGGCTTGCCCTCAGATGTCTTCTCCTCATGGTGGAGCTTTCCTACAGTAACTCTCCAGCAGGTGGCATCACTCCAATTGTTGCAACAGGTAGTAACAAAGAATTGCACAAAAGTCTCTGGTCTTCAAATTCAATACCTTTTCCACTGGATAACTGGATTTAAAAAAAAAAAACCTTTAGGCTGATGGTTTGTAATGACACTGTACTGAATGTATTCCATGCCTGTATATAGTTTCTACCCCCATCCCCACCCACCCAGACACTTCACAATGTTGTAAGACATAATGGTGTACAAAACCCAACTCTATATGGGTGTGGCAGCCAGAGATGTCATTGGGTGTGGGGAAGATGCCAGAGCCCAGGGCTGGCCCTGGGAAGCTTATGATGAGAAAGGTCTCTCTCCTTCCTGTCCTCTGGCAATGCTAGTGGAGAGAAACTTGACCCACAGTCAGTGTGATGATGCTATTTTAGCCCTGTTACATCACATCTCACAATTTCTTTGAGACCAGATAATATGAGCAAGGAATATGGAGAAGACTGTGGAAGCATGGTGACAAGAAGTATGACTGGAGGAGTATTTATCCCGGGTAGGGGTTGTTAGCCATAAATGGTTTTCAGTTGTGTCTGACTCTTCGTGACCCCATTTGGAGTTTTCTTGGCAAAGATACTGGAGTGGTTTGTGATTTCCTTCTCCAGATTATTTTACAGATGAGAAAACTAAGGCAGACAGGGTTAAGTGACTTGCCCAGGGTGACACAGTTAATAAGCACCTGAGGCTGGATTTGAACTCAGGTGTCCTGACTCCAAGCCTGGTGCTCTATTCTAGGAGCTGCTCCCCCTAGCTGCCCTGTTAACCATCATGGACTCCTTTATAAGACTGGTGAAACCTATGGACCCCTTCTCAGAATAATGCTTTTAAATAATTGAAGGAAATACTAAATTTCAATTAGAGGTTAGTGACAATAAAGATGTGATTGCTTTTCCTATCCACATTCCCTGAAATCTATCCACCATCCCCTTAGTGATCTATGGACCCTAGGTTAGGAACTCTCGGACTGGGGTTTAAGACTAATCCTGAGTTGTCCCTGATCAGTATGAAACTGTATTTGTTTTAAGAGGGGGAAATATATTGCTGGTGTTCAAAGTATTTACTACTGTCCCAGCAGTGATAGGGAAACAGTTTTGCACATACACCCTCTCTCTCTCTCTCTCTCTCTCTCTCTCTCTCTCTCTCTCTCTCTCTCTCACACACACACACACACACACACACACACTTCTGAACATGAATTGGACTTTTTCCAAATAGACAATTACAGGACATTTAAAAAAACAAATGCCTCTGGTCTTCATTGACTCAATCAATAATATACTGGGACTGTTCTTTTCTCCTGAAAAGCATTGTGTTCACCCCAGGATGCCAAGAAATCTCTCATGCTAGCTTTTTCTCCTTTACATGTCTGGTATCATTCAGTGAAACATGTGGTGGTCTCTCTAGCTACATGTGTGTTCAGAGCATGTCACACCCTCCTTTCAGCTCTGCCTCTTGGGTCTGTTTCTTCACTTTGAGATTCTATAAAGTGACTAAGCCACCACAACACACACACACACACACACACGCACGCACACACACACATGCACGCACACAAATAAATACACATATTTGAGTGCAATTTCAAAGACAGGGTCCCGTGAGTGAGAGCAACTTGAAAAAGATCCCAGATTATCAAGAGTGCCACAGGACTCAGGGAAAGCCTATGCCAAAATCAAGCTGGCAAGCTGAATGCCCTTCCAGGTGCAGAATGAAAACAAGAGAATGAGAACAAACCACAAAACCCGCTACCCATGCTCTACACTGTGCTCCAGTGGCCACTGAATTCTAGCTCTGGTGTTAATTTCATCCAGGAGGGGGAGGGAGGGACAGAGAGAGGGCAAAGGTGATAGAGAGACAGAGACAGAGACAGAGACAGACAGACAGAGAGAGAGACAGAGACAGAGAGAGACAGTGAAAGAGAGAGACAGAGAGAGACAGAGACAGAGACAGTAACAGAGAGACAGTGACAGAGAGAAGATAACATTTTCTAAACCTTAAAACACCATGTTCTGTCTATGAGTAATAACCTTTGGTCTTTCATTAAATGGTGTTAGATGCTAATGGGAGATGGAATGGCATATTGGATAGTTTAACAGTTCTAGAATTAGGAGTTCTAGAATTAGGAGGTCCTCAGTTTATATCTTACCTCTGGTACTTACTGGCTGTGTTCTGTGACCTCCCTGTTGTTGAGTCATTTCAGCCATGTCCAACTCTTCATGACTCCATTTGGTGTTTTCTTGGCAAAGAGATTGGAATGGTTTGCCATTTCCTTCTCCAGCTCATTTTACAAATGAAGAAACAGAAGCAAAAAGGATTAAATGACTTGCTAGGGTCACACAGTTAGTAAATATCTAAAGTCAGATTTGAATTCAGGTCTTCCTGACTCAAGGCCTGGCACTCTATCCATTGCACCACCTGGCTGCCCTGTGACCTTCCTGAGCCTCAGGCAACTTGATTAGATTCATCTATGAAGTTATAGATGAGTTGGTAGAATGAGTTTCCATGATAAGGCAATCACAGATCTTTGATTCTATTTCTCTTTTAGAGTCTAATGGCCACAAACAAATACTGCCATTTCTCCTATTTTCATACCTTATTCCTATCATAGTTTTTTTCTCTTCCCTTTATGTTGTTCCTTCTTCCCCAGTTTTCCCTTCTTCTGTAGCCTATCTTCCTTCCCTCTCTTCTCTTTCTCTTACTTTCTTCATTTCTTTCTCTTTCCTTTCTTTCTTCTTCCCTTTCTCCCTTCCCTCTTCCTTTTTCTTTCCTTTCCTCTTTCTGAAACATCTTGGTTTGGTGGAATTAAATGATGGACTTGGGTTCAGGAAAATCCTGAATTCTAAACCTACCTCTGATACTAGCTATATTACCATGTTCACATCATTTAACTAGCCTCAGTTTCCTCACCAAAAAAAGATGGAGAGAATAATAATTTGTATTACCTAAAATCTGATTTTTGTGTGAAGAAAGTACTCTGCAAACCCTTAGAGCTCTATGCAAAAGGCAATTGTTATTGCCAGCTCCACCACACCCCTTTAGTAGGCTCCTAAAGGGTAGGACTAGAGGGGTAAAAGTACTTTTGGCCACCAGTGATCTTTTGCCCTCTGAGTAGCCATGGTAGCTTGTTTCCTAGAAGAACATCAAGAGGGTAGTTATGGGGTTCTTGTTAGCTTCTGTCCTTTACCCTTCTTGTCATCTCCATGGTCTGGATGTGGTTTGTCTTGGATCTGGGATAGATGGATGGACTTCTCAGGCTATGTGTGGCTTACTTCCAATTGACCTCACTCAATCTGGGCTTCCCTTTGCCCCTAGAGTAGCCTCATTCCCTTCACCCTTTCTGAGATGATGTCATCTGGCCTGCCCAACTAATTAGCACAGTGCAAGATGAAGTAACATTGTTGTTCTTTGCTTAGCAAGGTCTTGTACACATCTCACAACTGCTTTCTTTGTTCCTATCTATAGCCTCTGGTTAATGGGACTGTTTTTCGTGTTATGATGAGACTAGTGTCTAGAATTCAGAAACTGAGCCCATTTAAAATTAGGATTGGTGGGGCAAGAGTATTTTTTTTCTCCTAAATAGTAATGTGTTTTAAATCTAAGAAGCTATGTGGCCCAATGTTCCTCAGAAGAACGTACCAGTGGTTTGCTAAAGACTTCCTTATGTAGTCTTTTAGAAAACATTCCAAACTTGACACTTCATTGGAAAGAATCATTTTAAAGAACTTGCCTAAGAAAATATGAATCTTTTCATGAATGATGACCAACAGCAGGGTGGGGGGAGGCATGGTGACAAGAGATCCTGTACTACATATCACTTGAGTTAGAGTTGGAGTTGGGGAAAGGGCATAGCAGGCTTAAATTCTAGGCAGAATGTGGAGACTAGGAGGATAATGGACATTTCACAGCATTAGACTAGTAGCTCTTGGCCTGGACATTGAATTTGTCCTTGTTCTTTATATATATATTCCAATTACATGGAAAAATATTTTTTAACATTTGTTTTAAAATTTTCGAGTTTCAAATTCTCTTCCTCTCTTCATTGAGAAGGCAAGAAATTTGATATAGGTTATACATCTGCAGTCATACAAAACATTTCCATATTAGCCATGTTGTGAAAGAAAATAAAGATCCCAAAAAACCCCAACCCCAAGCATCCTCTCAAAATAAAGAAAGCTCAATTTTCATTCAGACTCCATCAGTTCTTTCTCTAGAGCTGGATAGCATTTTGTATAATAAGATCTTCAAAAGTTTCTTAGATTATTGTATTGCTGAGAATAGCTAAGTCATTTACAATCAATCATTATACAATATTGCTATTACTGTGTACAATGTTCTTCTGGTTCTGCTATATTTCATTTATATGTAACTTTATTTATATGTCTTTCCAGGTTTTTCTGAAAGCATCCTGCTTGTCATTTCTTATAGCATTCCATCATGATTATATACCACAACTTGTTCAGCCATTCCACAATTGATGGGCATTCTCTCAATTTCCACTTCTTTGCTACCACAAGAAGAGCTGCTATAAATATTTTTGTACATATAGATTCTCTTCTTTCTAAAAATATTTTCTTAGGATACAGACCTAGTGATGAAATTACTGGATCAAATGATATACACAGTTTTATAGCCCTTTGGGTATAGTTCCCAATTGCCCTCCAGAATGGTTGAATCAGGTCACAGCTCCACCAACAGTGGAGTAGTGTCCCAATTTTCTCACATTCCCTCCACCATTTATCATTTTCCTTTTCTGTCATATTAGTCAATCTGATAGGTGTGAAGTGGTCCTTTAGAATCGTTCTTTTGTTCTTTTTCCATTTCTTTTAGTTGCATGCCCAATTCATTGAACTGCTCTTTCTCTATTTTATTGATGTAAACATTTAGAGACATAAATTTTCCCTTAAGTACTGTTTTGGCTACATCCCATAAATTCTGGTATGTTGCTCTTTTTGTTGTCATTCTCTTTAATGAAATTACTGATTGTTTCTATGATTTGTTCTTTGACCCACTCATTCTTTATGATTAGATTTTTTAGTTTCCAATTAATTTTTAATCTACATTTCCAAGGCCCTTTATTGAAAGTCATTTTTACTTCATTGTCATCTGAAAAGAAAACATTTCCCCCTTTTCCCAGTGCATACCTTTTTCTCACCCCTTAATTTTATTTTTTTAGATATCATCCCATTGTGGTCAACTTATACCCATGCCTTCTGTCTATGTATACTTTTTCTAACTGCCCTAAAAATGATAAGTTCTTAGGAGTTACAAGTATCATTTTTCCATGTAGGAATGTAAACCATTTAACCTTATTGAATCCATTTTAATTTCTCTTTCCTGTTTACCTTTTCATACTTCTCTTTAGCCTTATATTTGATGGTCAAATTTTCTATTTAACTCTGATCTTTTCATTAGGAATGGTTGAAAGTCTTTTATTTCATTAATATCCATTTTCCCCCTGAAGGATTATACTCAGTTTTGCTAGGTAGATGATTCTTGGTTGTAATTCTAGCTCCTTTGCCCTCTGGATCATCATATTCCAAGCCTTATGATCCTTTTTTATTGATGATAATAAACATTTTTATTTAAGGTTTTGAATTCCAAATTCTATCCCTCCTTCCTTCCCTCTCCTTCCCCATCCCAGAGGCAATAAGAAATCAGATATAGGTTATACGTGTGCAATTATGTAAAACATTACCATATTAACAATTTTGTACAAGAACACTCAAATAAAAGAAAAAAGAAAGTGAAAAATAAAATGCTTCACTCTGTGTTTCATCAATATCAGTTCTTTCGTTGGAGGTGGGTAGTATGTTTCATCGATAGTCCTTGGATTGTCTTGGCTCATTGTATTTCTGAGAATAGGTAAGTCATTCACAGTGTGTGTATAACATATATATATATATAAAACACATATACATATGTATACATGTACATACACACATATATAAACATATATCTGATTGCTTGATGGTCTTGGGGAGGGAGAAAAATTTGGAACTCAAAATTTTACAAAAATCATGTTGAAAATTATCTTTACTTGTAATTGAAAAATAAAATAAAATACAATACTTCCAAGAAAAAGAAAGGAAAGACTGAGATCATAGATTCAGAGGTAGAAAGGTCTTTGAAAGCCATTTAGTGCAACCTCCTCATTTTATAGATAAGGAAACTGAAACTCAGATAAAAAGTGACTCATCAAAGGTTACAAGGGTAATACAAAGAAGAGCTAAGCTTTGAACCTGGGTGCTCTGCAAGTTCAGTACTCTCTCCACTACAGCATGATACCTCCAGAGACTCACTCTAGAAGACTCCTTTTCTTCTTTCTGTTCCCTTCTTACTGTTCTCTTCTAGTGCCAGAAAAATGATAACCTGAAATTGGGGCAGCTTGTTAGTTCTTTGCTGGAAACTTTGTGTGGGATGTAGGATGAGACCAGGACAAGGGGAAGAACAGTATAAGAGTGAGGATGGCAGTGAGTCAATCAGAGTCAGAATCATGAAATAAATAAATGCTACCAATAACACAGCATGGTGCCTGGAACCTAATTATGCTCAATAAATGTTTATTGAAAGATTGATGGTGATTTATATTTACTTTTGGTGAAAGGACATTTTTCTTTTCATTTCATCCAAGGCAAAATGCCTCAGCAGATGAAGTACTGGGTTGTAGGCTTGGGGAGAAGTGTAAAGAGACAGCTAGCCAACATTTACAGAGCTGCACTAATGATCCCAAGATCCTTTGCATGCATGTTGTTAATTGATCCTTGTAACAAACCTGGGAAACAAGTACTATTAATTATCACCCCATCTTTGTGAATCTTCAACTGAAAGATGATTTAGTTCACCCTCACCCATTTTACAGATAAGGAAACTGAAGCTCAAGGGTACTGAAGTTTTTATCCTGAAGGTCAGCTTCTTCACCCTTCTGTCCTCTATCCTTTAGAAAACAGCTAAATAAATAGCATGCTGTATTAACTCTGGCTTCTGGTTTTCTGTAATCTTGGAGTTGGAATTGTATGGAGAATAGTCCATTTTTCATTTTCAGCTTGGAGGTTTTAATAAAAGCCCAAGCATATAAAGTCTTCCTGGTCTGTGTATGGGCGGTAGGGGGTGGGAAGGGGATGTAGGGGTAAACTGCTATGTTGACATACCCTTTCTGCTGCTTCCCATGGCAGATTACTCCTCCCCACCAGACCCTGCCAAGTCATCATGGGAATTGAGTCAATGCATTTAGGCTATGAGTTCATCCTATTTTTGGGGGGGGGAAGGGGGGAAAAGGGGAGGGGTGAATTTAATCATAAGCTCACTATGCAAATAGACTGTGGGATGTCTCCAGTCCAAGTTTCAGCTCCAATTTCCTGAAGTTTGGAGAAATGAATTCCCCCTCTGGTCTGAAATGAGGCCCTTAGCTCTGTTTGGTAGACTAAACAAAATGAATGAGGATTCATTCAAAGGAGTCATGTAGATAGGATATCAAAAACTCAGAGACACCTTATGTGACTGAAGAGGCACTGAAAAGTTTGTGGGAGTCCTTACAAATTGTACGCATATGTCTCCTGAGACTGATGCTTATGGGGGGCTGGATAAGAGATGAATACCCATTTGTATGATGTTCTAGGTGTCACTGTGGATAAAGTACTGGACCCAAAGTCAGGACGATCTGAATTCAAATCGGGACTCAGACACTTATTAGCTGTGTGATCTTGGGAAAGTTATTTAACTTCTGTCTGCCTTTTTCCTGAAGTATAAAATGGTGACAATAACAGCACCGACCTCTCAGGATTATTGTGAGGACCAAAAGAGATAATTTGTAAAGTGCTTAGCACAGTGTCTGGCATATAGTAGGCACTTAATAAATGCTTATCTCCTACCTTTCTGCCTAATACCAATACTAGTCAGCTAATGTTGACTTCAGCTTGAAGGATCTAGCTAATTTTACTTTTTTCCTCCTGTTTTTAAAAATGTTTATTTATTTATTTAAAGTTTTGAGTTCCAAATTCTATCCCTCTCTCATTCCTTCCCTCCCTCCCCTCCCTCCTCCCCCAAGGTTTCACGAGATCAGTATAGGTTATACATGTGCAATTATGTAAAACATTATCATATTAGTCATTTTATATAAAAAGACGCAAGTAGAAAAAAAGAAAAAGCACAAAATAGCATCCTTCAGTCTATGTTCAATCAATATTAGTTCTTTCTCTGGAGGTGGATAGTATGCTTCATCATTAGTCCTTTGGGATTGTCTTAGATCATTCCATTGCTGAGAGTAGTTAAGTCATTCACAATTGCTCATAGAGTGATAATGCTGTCACTGTGCGCAATGTTCTCCTGGTTCTGGGATCTAGCTAATTTTAACATAGAAATGAAAAATATTTACAGGAATTATTCACTGGAAGGGAAGAAGGGTCCTTAGGTGGAGCAGAGGATAGAGAAGCTGGGCTTGGAACCAGGAAGACTCATCTTCATGAGTTCAAATCCAGCCTCAGACACTTACTACCTATGTGACCTTGAGGAAGTCAAGGCACCTATTTGCCTCAGTTTCCTCATCTGTTAAATGAGCTGGAGAAGGAAATGGCAAACCACTCCAGTATCTTTGTCAAGAAGGCATTAAATGGGATCGCGGAGAGTGGGATACAACTGAAAAACAAGTAAGCAAGCTGGGTCCTTGAAAGCTAACTAGGCTTCATTTGAGATGGAAAGGCAGAAGAGAGAAAGCTTGTAGGTGTGAAAATAAGGGAAGGACCAAATGGGTTTCCACCTTAACTGTAACATTGTGGTACCCAGGGGGCAGCTAGATGGTACAGTGGATAGAGCACCGGCCCTGGAGTCAGGAGGACCTGAGTTCAAATCCAGCCTCAGACACTTAACACTTACTAGCTGTATGACCCTGGGCAAGTCACTTAACCCCAATTGCCTCACTAAAAAAAAAAAAAAAAGATTGTGGTACCCACATTTGCAGCCCCTCAGGCTCTCATCTTCTCTTTTGGGAAGGGAGCCATAGTAGGGGCTGTCATTTGGAAGATTATCTCACATTTGACATTGATATCTGGATTTGATTGCTTTAAATTCCTCTTATTCAAATTCCTCAGCTAATGATTGTGGTCAACTGCACCTCAAGGTAAAAAAGGAGGAGGGAGGAATGGGAAATGGAGATCAGAGGAATTGATAATGTTACCCAGAATTGTACAAGCCAGACTAAAACTGTCCATATCAAAGACTGTAGCACCTCTGGGGAAAACTATATATCTGAGATTGCTGTCTCCTATAAATGGCTTTGCTTGATTATTAGGGTCATATTATGCACATCAGATGGCATGTACATTTATTAGAACCTGGGAAAATAGAATTAGAAACAGAATTAGGGTTAGAATGGGGTTAAAAGAGGGACAGACAGACAGACAGGCAGGCAGACAGACAGACAGGCAGGCAGACAGACAGACTGAAAGCAGAATTTCCCTGGAGGAGACTTTTTATTTGAATTCTTCAGACTTTCTTCTTGTTAGAAAAGAAACCACAGCATAGCAGCTTAGCACTGCTAAATGGGAAGCAACATAGGGGCAGTGTGAGGTAGACTTGGAGTAAGAAAGATCTGGATTCAAAATCTGCATCTGACACTTACTAGCTGTGTGACCCTGGGCAAGTCACTTTGTCTCTACAGGTCTCTAGTCTTTGTTGTTGTTGTTGTTGTTGTTTTATAAAATAAGGATGGTAATAGTATCTTCCTCATAGGGTTGTTGTGATGTTCAAATGAGATCATTTATTAAAGCACTTTGCAAACTTTAAAGAGTTAAAATAAATATCAGTTATTGTACACACCATCATGGTTTGTTGTGAGCACTTTGTTGTTGTTCAGTTGTTTCAGTCATGTCTGACTCTTTGTGATCCCATTTGGGGTTTTCTTGGCAAAGATGCTAGAATGGTTTGCTATTTCCTTCTCCAACTCATTTTACAGATAGGGAAACTGAGGCAAACAGGGGTAAGTGACTTGCCCAGGGTCACATAGTTACTAAGTGTCCAAGGCCAGATTTTAATTTAGATTTTCCTGACTCCTGGCCCAGGGCTCTATCCACTAGGCCACCTGTCATTGTGAACTCCAGGAGACAAGAATTCCTCCACACAAGCTGCTAATGACTTAATAGCTTCCAAACTGGTCTCTCTTATCTCGGACTTATTACCCCTCTTCTCACCCCTCCCCATCTATCCTACTTGCTAGTGCACAACTCACTCCACCCCCCCAAAAAAAAGCCCAAAACAAATCACTTACTTTTTTCATGTTGTTGCAGCTTTGGTAATGGCACATTTCCAGTAAATCAGAATCTAAATTACTTTGCTCGTCCCGTGGAGCTTCCACAATGGCCTCAATAGATCTTTTCTCCCACTACTCCTCAAATAGAACCCATTATTTCAAATAGGATTGGTCTGCTCATGCTTACTCTTGGGGTGATCTTGGGCAAATTACTTAACCTCTCTGGGCCTCAGCTGAGTATTGACTAGATGGCTTTTGAGGTCCTTTCACATCTAAATCTATGCTTTTAGAATTGTTTTGTGCCAGAATTCAAGGTACCCACTGAATGTGAGAGGCCATGACTGGTCTTCATTGTTAGCAAATCTGTGAAACATCAAGGAGAAACCTAATAGTCTTTCATTATATTATAGAGGCAGTTTCCTGGGAGAAGTATTTGTATTCTCCTGCAGAAGATCTTCAATGCAACCCCCAAATGACTGATATTTTGGGCTGACAGGTCACACAGCAAACTCTTACCTAATATCCCACCTGGAAGCATCACAGAGCTACTTTTGGCAATGAGAATTTGCCTCTCTAGGTTTTTCCACTGGTATCTGGGCTTTGTTGATTTTTCTCCAAATGCATTCGTGGCATCCTTCCAAACCAAATCTCATTTCATTACTTCCTTCCCCTTATTTTTAAACTCCTTTTGTCCTTTGGTATTAGTTTTCGGCTCTCTTGGGGGGATTGTGCTCCATCTCAGTTTAATTTCTTCCACAAATCTCTGCTGTAGGCTATTAACTCTGACATCTACATCGTCAATCAACTTATTACACTCCAGCTCAATTCTGACTGCTCTGATTACCCAGTGAGTAATATACAGGCATCTCTAGAAACGGGGGGAGGGGCAAGTATGTTCCTGGTTTCTATTTTTACAATTGGAATAATCAGAGCAAGGTGCTTAATCTACAAGGCTCTGATCCATAGTTCAGTTCTGTTCCACATGTGCATATTTTCATTCCTTTGGCTTAATCCCACCTTATAAGCATTTGCAAAAGATTAAAAAATTAATTAAATTAAATTAATTATAAAATAAGGACTAATTTCAATTAATATGGAACCACCCCTTCTGCTTGCTTCTTTTACCTAAATAGTTTCTATATTTTCTTAGGCTAGAGTCATGAAGACCTGAGTTCAAACATGGCCTTAGACACTCACTAGCTTTGTGATGCTGGGTAGGATATTTAAGCTCTGTTTGCCTCAGTTTCCTCAACTACAAAATGGAGATAATCATAGCACCTACCTCAAAGGGTCATTGTAAAGAAAAAAATGAAATATTATGTAAAGTGCTTAGTTAGCCCAGTGCTGGCAAGCAGTGGGTGCTATATAAATGCTTATTCCCTTCCCTTCCCCTTCATAGATTTAGAGATGGAAAGTACTTTATAGCTCATCCTGCCTAGCCCCTTCATTCAACACATAAGGAGACTGAGGGCCATCAAAGTCATTAAACCTATTATATTACAGATAAGAAAACTGAAACCTATAAAAGGAGAACTGACTTTACTTTGGGTTATCGAAGTAGAGGGAGATTAGGTTGGTCAAGGGCTGCCGAATTTTGAGAAAATTCACTTTCTTTTTCTCCTTCTGTATATCAAATATACATATATATCCATATTTGCATGCATACACGTGTCTATGTATATATGTATGTATTTATGTATACAAACACAGACACACACATACAAGGTATCCCAAAAGTTTTACTTCAGTTTTAAGCTTTAATAGCATATAGACACTTGTATATTGTGGCATTTAAAAAGTTTGAGAGACATGGCTTCGGGGTAACTAAGCATTTTATTAATAATGCTAGCATTTTATTAATAAAAGAGGTCAGTGGTACTCTCAAATGACAAAGACCCCTCATGGTGATGGGTTCACAGTTTATATGGCCTTGGAAGAGTAGGTGTTCCTAAGGGTAGCAATCAACTTTGATTGATTAACATTTAATGAGATGGGGCAGCTAGGTGGCGCAGTGGATAGAGCACTGGCCCTGGAGTCAGGAGGACCTGAGTTCAAATCCGGCCTCTGACACTTAACACTTACTAGCTGTGTGACCTTAGGCAAGTCACTTAACCCCAATTGCCTCACTAAAAACAAAACAAAACAAAACATTTAATGAGAGAATGACTATTATAGTGAGAAGTGGGCTCACTCCAATGAGGAGCTGAGAGAGTGACATCAGGTTACTCTTGGACCAGGAAATTCTCTCTATACCCAGACTACCCCTAGCCTTGGGCAATCTATACAAAGGATCTACCTCAACCCAAACTTGTCTGTGTGGGACATGATGGGGAGGAATTCACCTCAGATAAGATTCCTTTTAAGGTTGAATGGGATCTGACCATGATTGAGGAGAAAGTTCAACCTTTAGAGATTATGCTTTTTTTTTTCTTTCTAGCACAGTGACTTGCCCAGGGTCACACAGCTAGTAAGTATCAAGTGTCTGAAGGCGGATTTGAACTCAGGTCCTCCTGAATCCAGGGCTGGTGCTTTATCCACTGCACTACCTACCTGTCCCCAGAGACTAAGCTTTTGAAATGAGGACATTAGAGAAAGAGGGGATTCTGGATCTCCCTAAATCATTGGTTATTAATAATAATTTCTTTCTATATGTATATACGTGTGTATGTATATATATATGTGTGTGTATACACACACACACACAAATATATATATGTGTGTGTTTGTATAGGTATTGCATAGGGTGTGGGGTTTAAGACTTTTATATGTTATACCCCTTGTGTATTGAGGATATAGTGGGAACTTCACCAGCCACAAGAGCCTTGTCACAGTAAGGAGAAAGCTGGAGCTGAGCTTGGTTTTCATTTGGAGACAAGAAGCCCAAAATGGTGTCTGCTCTTGGTGTTTCTCTGGCTTC
The DNA here is from genome assembly GCF_019393635.1 of Dromiciops gliroides. Taxonomy (NCBI): domain Eukaryota; kingdom Metazoa; phylum Chordata; class Mammalia; order Microbiotheria; family Microbiotheriidae; genus Dromiciops; species Dromiciops gliroides. Next base: position 616,317,205 of record NC_057862.1, read on the forward strand.
ATGTACACACTGGAAAAATACAGTGAATAACTCTATCTTCTCCCCAAACAGAGGCATGATGAAAAAGTCATAGGCTTGTAGCTTGGGAGCAATTGCAAAGAGACCAATCCCAAACATGCCCAAATGATACCTCTCTGAGAGCCAGGAAGTGACTAGAATAACTTTAAGAGTAATTAGTATTATTAGAGCACTCCTGAGTTTTATAGTTTGCAAAGAGCTTCCCTCATAGCAGCCTTATGAAGTAGGCAATAAAAATATTACTAAGCCAAGTTTATAGATGAGTTTTAATAAGATAAAGTTTGCCTTAGTATCAGCCAGTGAGCATCAGAGATGAGACTTGAAACAGCTGGTTCCAACTTCTGGGTTTTTCCAACTATATTACACTGCCAGGACTCTTGATGTCATTATAGCTTTGCAGGGTTTTGGAGTTGTTGAGAGGGACCTCAAAGACCATCGTGTACAATTCATATCCCGGAAGAGTTTATCTCTTCTATAACACACCTGATCAGTCACTCAGGCTTGGCTTGAAGGCCTTCAATGAGTACTTCCTTAGGAAGCCCCTTCCACTGATTGTTAGGAAACTTTTTCTCTTTGTAAGTCCCACCTTGTCATAAGAGTATCACCTAGAATGGCTGGAAGGGTCCTGTCCCATATGCTGGCTTCTCCCTAAAAAAGATAAAGAAACCATTAGAAAAACTGGATTGGTCTAGGGCAGTAGTGCCAAAGTCAAATAGAAAAAGGGCCACTCATCCATAGTAAGGATAACTGTGGGCTATAGAATGACTGTTTTAAAATGTAATATTTATCTGTTTTATTGTATTTTATAAAAATGTATTTTGTTCAATATTTTCCAATTACATTTTAGTCTGGCTTGAGCTGCACTCTGGAGTATTGTGAACACATGGTCGACACCTTTGGTCTAGGAGACTAAGGCACTTATGTAACTTCTCAGTAGGCATGGGTATAAAAAACCCATCACATGAATAGCTGTGCTGGGCTTCTCTAGCTTGAAAGCTTCTGTGGAAGTGAGAGGAACCCAAACAAGCTAATGCTGTATGTTTCCGTGCTATTAAGTTTCTTTTGTTTTTGTTTTGTTGTTGTTTTGTTTTTGGAGGGGTAGTGAGGATTAAATGACTTGCCCAGGATCACACAGCTAGTAACTGTCAAGTGTCTGAGGCTGGATTTGAACTCAGGTCCTCCTGAATCCAGGGCCGGTGCTTTATCCACTGTGCCACCTAGCTGCCCCCAAGTTTCTTTTGTTAAACACTCATTAGATGATCCATGAAGATCTGATTTAGTGGACCTGGCCCAGGACACACATTTGTTCCTAGTTCTTTCCTGCAGGGTCAAACAGAACAGATCTAATCCAAATTTCATGTAAGAACCATGTCTCCTGTGAGTTTTCTTATCTTGCAACCAAACATTCCTAGTTTCTTCAACTGGTTTTCATGTGGTCTGACCTCATGGGGCCCTTCCCTTCCTGGCTACCTTTCTCTGTATGTTTTTTAACTAATCAATGTCCTTGCTCAAATAAGACACCCAGAATTCAGCACGATACTCCAGATGTGATCTGAAAAGGGCAGAGCACAGAGGAACTCTCAGTTCCTTATTCCCAGAAGCTCTGTCTCTTCTTAAACTGACTTCATGACTTCATCATGCAATGTCAAGCAAAGGCTGGATGATCACTAGATCACCAGATAGATATGTTGGAGAGGGGCTTGGGATGGATGGCCTTTGAAGTCCTTTTGAACTCTAAGATTTAATGATCCTTTGATTCACAAAGCCCAGTTGCCTCCTCTTCTCTATGCCCCACATTCCATCTCCAAACCTCATGAAAAATACACAATAAATATTGTAAAAGGGCCAGTCTTCTGAATGGATAGACTGTGGAAAGATGTGTCAGCCACAGATAGTATGATTTCAGATTCACCAGGAAGACCAATTGTGAGCTAAAGTCAACTCAGCTATAATTGATTGATTGGGGGAAAAAAACACCACACATTTATTCCACAATTAGAGCTTGCAAATACCTCTGGAAGAAAGAAATCATTGGCTCCAGATCCTTTCCTTAAATCAGGTTTTACAAGGTGTGTAGGTGGGTGGGAGAAACAAGTTCCTGGTGTTAGAACAGGACATTACAGAGGGAATACCACTGAAGGGGGCTGGAAACAAGGATACAAAAAAGGAAGACTGATGGGATGAACTTTTTTGACATCACACTTTTCCTTGGTCAAAGTGTGGTTTCTTTCATGGGCAAGCTTCCCTCTGAGCTTCATTAGGAAGTAAAAAGATATCGGGAATCTCACACTAATATTCCAATGCAGTTCAGAAAAGAGGGGGAGACCAGTTAGGACACAACTAAGATTGTAAGGACTCCAAGCAGCAAGTAGGACAGATTCCCATGATTTCTGGTTCCTGGGAAGGTTTTCTAGGGACAATTTTCACTCTTTACTCTTTATCCAGGAAAACAATTCATTTTGACAAACATTTAAGATCTTTTATGCTCCAAGCACTGTACTAGATGCCAGAGATTTTTTTTAATCAGTCTCGAGATTTCATTGGTATGAGAACACCTAGGGAAGAACTTTCTTTACCCATACAGATGAGTCCCTTTTCTGCAACTTAATAGTCTTAAATAACACGTTAAAAATAGAATTAGTCAAATAGAAAAGGAAGTACAAAAGGTCACTGAAGAAAATAATTCTTTAAAAATTAGAATTGAACAAATGGAAATTTGACTCTGAGACATCAAGATATGATGAAATTAAATTAAAAAGTAAAAAAAGGGAAGAAAAGGTGAAATTTCTCATTGGAAAAACAACTGACCTAGAAAATAGATCCAGGAGATATAATATAGGAATTAGTGGACTACCTGAAAGCCATGATTTAAAAAAACCCTGGGCAATGGCTTTTTTTTTGGGGGGGGGGGGAATGAGGGTTAAGTGACTTATCCAGGGTCACACAGCTAGTAAGTGTCAAGTGTCTGAGGCTGGATTTGACCTCAGGTACTCCTGAATCCAGGGCCGGTGCTTTATCCACTGCGCCACCTAGCTGCCCCCAGGACAATGGCTTTTAAGAAATTATCAAAGAAAAATGCCCTGATATATTGGAACCCAAGGGCAAAATAGAAATTGAAAAGATCTACTGATCATCACCTGAAGGAGATCCCAAAATGAAAACTCCCAGGAATATCATAGCCAACTTCCAGAGCTCACAGATCAAGGAGAAAATACTGCAGGTAGCCAAAAAGAAACAATTCACATATTGTAGAGCCGCAATCAGGATTACACAGGATTTGACAGTTTCCACATTAAAGAACTGCAGGGCTTGGAATATGATATACTCGAAGACAAAGGAGTTGGGATTACAACCAAGACTCACTTACCCAGCAAAACTGAATATAATCTTTCAGGGGGAAAATAGATATTTAATGAAATAGAGGACTTTCAACCATTCCTAATTTAAAGACCAGAGCTGAATAATAATTTAAAAAAATTGACCTCCAAGTACAAGACTCAAGGGGAACATAAAAAGGTAAGAAAGTCCCCTTTGAGGAGGGATAGGGTAAGATAGAAAATAGGGTAAATATCATAGGGAAGGGAATAGGATGGAGGGAAGCAGTTCATAGTAATTGTGAAAAAAATTGTACAAAAATATTTATAGCAATTCTTTGTGGTGGCTAAGAATTGCAAATAGAAGGAGTGTCCATCAATTGGGGAGTGACTGAACAAGCTGTGGTATATGATTATAATGGATTATTTTTGTGCTATAAGAAAAGACAAGCAGGATGATTTCAGAAAAACCTGGAAAGACTCATATGAACCGATGTATAGTGAAGTGAGCACAACCAGGAGAACATTGCACACAGTGACAGCGTTATCACTCTATGAGCAATTGTGAATGACTTAACTACTCTCAGCAATGTAATGATCTAAGACAATCCCAAAGGACTAATGATGAAGCATACTATCCACCTCCAGAGAAAGAACTGATATTGATTGAACACAGACTGAAGCACGCGATTTTGTGCTTTTTCTTTTTTTCTACTTGAGTATTTTTATGTAAAATGACTAATATGGTAATGAATATACTCACCCAAGAAAATTTCACTTAACACACCCAAGGGAAGCCATCTTTATGCTTTCCAATCTCTTAAACAACATACCCATCCAATTATTTTATGATTCAATGATAGTGGCCTTCTTGCTTCTCCTTGAATAGGAGACGTCATTGCTTGACTCCAATGCCCTATTACAGGCTGTCCCCAATCCTGGAAAGATTTCCTTCCTTTCTTCAGCCTCCTTGACTGCCCAGGCTTCTTTTTAAGACACTACTCAAATCCTAATTTCTAAAAGAAGCCTTTCCCATTCCCTTTTGCCCTCCTGTAAGGCTACTACTCCCCCCAGTTACATCGTATGTCTCTTCTATGTACATAGTTGCTTACATGCTGTCTCCCCCACAAGAATGTCCCCTCTTTGAGGATAGAGACACACTTGACTTTCTTTCATCCCCAACCCTTAGTGAAATGCCTGGCACACAGAAATGCCGATGCTTATTGACAGGCTGTTGACCTACTGCTGCCCTTCTGGGTCCTGGAGGTACAAAGACAATTATGGAGAAGTCCCTGATTTCAAGGAGCTTACAATCTACCAAACAAAACAAAATGAACATATGTAAGTAGATATAACTTAAATACAAAGAAATACAAAGTAATTTCAGAGCTGGGTATGCAGTAGCTTTTGAATTGGGGATCCGGAAAGCTTTCCCTTAAGAGTTGGCACTTAAACTGAGTTTTGAAGGAAAATAGGAATTCTAAGAGGCAAAGGTTAACAGGGAATGTGTTTCAGGCATGGAGGACACGCTGTGCAAAGGAAGGGATAAAGGACGAGATTTCACATGTGATGAACAGGAAGTAGGCTGATTGGGCTGCACCTTACAGAATTTGAGACTTAGAAAGATAGAATGGAGCTGCATTGTAAAGAACTTTAAATATCAAATAGGAGAGAATTTTTGAAAATCCCAAATGTGATAGGAAGGTGCTATAGCTTTAGTAAAATAATTTTTGTAGTGGGGTGGAGGATGGATTGGGAGAAGGGTAATATTCGAGGCTAGAATATGAATTATCTGGCCATTGAAATAGTCAAGGCAGGAATTGATGACTTCCTGAACAAGGATCATGGCTGTGTAGGTAGAAAGAATGGGGCAAACATGAGATATTATAGGGGTGGTATCAACAAGATTTGCTTGGCAATTAACTATGTGGTGAGTCAGGTGAAGGAGTGTGATATTGAGGAAAGTAAAGAGTAGTAGATGACTCTAAGATTGGGAACCTAGAAAAAAGGAAAGAGGGTGGTACATTTGACAGAAATAGGGTAATCAGGGAGAGGGTGATCAATAACTAGTGTCAAATGCCATAGAAAGGTCAAGAAGGGTAAAAACTGAGAAAAGACTACTGATTTACCAATTCAGAAATCATTGGCAACTTCCTTTAATTCCCAACTAAAATGTAATCAGTTCAGCTAGTTGTCACAGTGGATAGAGAACAGGGACTGGAGTCAAGAAGACCTGGGTTCAAATCTGTACTCTAACACTTACTAGCTGTGTGACTCTAAGCAAGTCACTTAGCCCTGTTTGCCTCAGTTTCCTTATCTATGAAATGAACTGGAGAAGAAAATGGCAAGTCATTATCTACCAAGAAAACCCCAAATGGGGTTACAAAAAGTTAGACATGACTAAAAATGATGAAACAATAACAACAATGTGGTCTTTACAAGAAATCTTACCCAACCCCTCTTAATTCTAGTGTCTTCCCCCTGTTAGTTATTTCCTATTTCTTTTGTGTATAGCTTGCTTTGTATATATTTGTATGCATGCCATCTCCCATGTTAGACTGTTAGCTCGTTGAGGGCTGGGACTATCTTTTACCTCTTTTTGTGTTTCCAGAACTTAGCACAGTGCCTGGCACATGGTAGGCACTTAAATGTTTATTTCTTGATTGATTGAGAGCACTTTCAGTTAGTTGATGAGGTTGGGGGCCAGATTCCAAGGAGCTGAGAAGAGAATGAGAGAAGTAGAAGAACCAAAATGGGGGTGTGAAAGGAAACGGGCTCTTTGCTGTTTCATCAAGGGTCTTACCATGGTTTTCACATGAAGCTTATCTCTTAACTCAGATTTAGATTAATCTGGAAGGATAAGGAAGCTCCCTTAGTGCCAAAACACCACAGATGTGTTCAACCCAGTTTGACAACTTCACACATATATCCTCTCCTCCTCTATTGTTGTTGTTTGTACTTCATTCTCAAAGAGGACCATGACATTGGGATGATATCATGGCTTGCAATGAATTGGATTTAAGTGAGGGAGGGTTGTGCAAAGTCACCAGTCTCACTTTTTCCTCCATCTGGTTCCAGTGGTAAGATATATATCAGGATGACTGAAGATGGATGGCCCTGGTTGTTTAAGGCAATTGGAGTTAAGTGACTTGCCCAGGGTCACACATCCAGTTCATCTGATATATATATACATATCTTGCCACTGGACCCAGATGTCTCAGAAGGAAGGAATGAGGCTGGTAACTTTGCATAGAACTTCCTCACTTAAATCCAATTCATTGCAACTCATGACACACCCCTTTGTCATGGTTCTCTTCAAGAATGAGGAACAAACAACAAGTTATTGATAATTACCTAGATGGCACAGTGGCTAGAATACTAGACATGGAGTTAGAAAAACCTGAGTTAAAAGTTGGTCTCAGATACTAAATTTTGTTCCTGGTCAAGTCTCTTAATCTCTTCCTGTCTCAGTTTCCTCATCTATGAAATGATGATAATAATAGTACCTACTTCCAGGACAGTTGTAAGAATCAAGTGAGGAAATATTTGCAAAGCATTTTGCAAATATTAAAATGCTATATAAGTGCTAGTTGTTATTATTAAAACTAAAACTAGAAGATTCTCCTTTTAATAAGCTAAGTCCCCAGCTAGAGGAAGACTTTGACCTCTGATCTAATTAGTTTGTGTGTATACCAAGCTAGTCACTGATGTTCTCCATGTACTTCTCCCCTTCCATGCAAAACTGCAAACATGAATCATAGGTTACTGGTGACCAATCTTTTTTTAGGTATCAAAAATGAGGAAGTAGAAAGAGCTTTTAAAAATAGAGAAAATTATATGGAACACGCACCAAGGAATGGCAGCAAATCTTTCCTTTCCTACATGACAACTCTATCAAAGTTAATTTACAGTTTTAATGCTATACCAATCAAATTTTCAAAAGGATAACTCAAGAAATTGAAGGACAGAAATCAATAAACTAATTACAAAATTCATTTGGAAAAAATAAAAGATCTAGGATGTTAAGGGAAAGATGAAAACTGGGACAAAGGGGGAATAGCACTTCTAAACCTCAAACTATATTATAAAACAGCAACCATCAAAGTCATCTGGTAGTGGTTAAAAAGTGGAGAGATAGATCAATAGAATAGACTAGACAAGAGAGAATGAGAAACAATGGAACCAAATAACACAAAACCAAATAACCCAATGTTCTAGAAATCAGAAAATATAAATTACTTTGGAAAGAACATTGCATTTAATAAAAACTGCTGGAAAAATTGGAAAGCTGTCTGGCAGAAATTAAGCTCAGACCAACCCCTTACAGCCTTGTTCATAAAACATTCACAATGAATATGTGACCTCAATATTGAAAATCATAATACAAAATAATTAGAAGAGAATTAGGTCATATGCCTTTCAAGGCTGAAGTTAGGAAATGTGTTCTTAACTAAAAAAGGGATGGAGACAATAATAAAAATAAAATAGATAACTTTCATTACATGAAACTTCTGCACAGACAAAAATAATGCATCTAATATAAGAAGGGAAAGGGTCAAATGGGAAAAAAATCTTCATATCAAACTTATCTGACAAGGATTTGGTGTATGTATATGTATACACACATATAAACGTGTATATATACATACACATATACACATACATACACATATATGCAATTAATAGCTATATCAATAAAAATTCACATATAAGCATACATATATGTGCATATATTAAAAAACATTACCTAATAGATAAGTGGTCAAATAAATAAATGGTTTTTCAAAGAAAAATTGCAAACTATGAAACAGTGCTCTAAATCACTAATAAACAAGAGAAATATAAATCAAAACAACGCTAAGGTTTCACCTCACACTTCTCAAATTGGTAAAGATGACAAAAATGAGCAGTCAGTAGTGGAGTGGTTATGGGAAGATATGTATATTAGTACATTCTTGGTGGAGCTGTGAATTAGTACAGTCATTTAGGGAAGCAATTTAGAATTATGCAACTAAAATGACCAAAATGTCTAGACCTTTTGACCCAAAGATTCCAATAATAGGCCTATACTCCAAGGATGCTATTAATAAGAAGTTAATTCCCATATATATATACCAAAATTTTCATAGCAGAACTTTTTGTAAAAGCAAAGAATTGGGGGCAGCTAGGTGGCGCAGTGGATAGAGCACTGGCCCTGGGGTCAGGAGTACCTGAGTTCAAATCCAGCCTCAGACACTTAACACTTATTAGCTGTGTGGTCCTGGGCAAGTAACTTAACCCCAGTTGCCTCATTAAAAAAAAAATTAATTAATTAAACATTTTTTTTTTAAAAAAGCAAAGAATTGGAGAATGGCTAACTAAAATGTGGTCTGTGAATATAATGGAATATTTCTGTGCTGTAAGAAATGATGTGATGAATACAGAAAAGCTTGGGAAGATTTACATGAACTGATGCAGAGCAAAGGAAGCAGAGCCAGGAAAAGAATATACACAAATGACTATAAATATAAATAAATGCAGACAATATAAACAAAAAGAACAACTAAAAATATAAAATGAATATAACAAAACTATAGAGAATCAAGCCTTGAATGAAAAGTTATGAGAAATTATTCCCACCCCACCATTTTGCAGAGCTGGGAAGCCTACAACTGTTGTACATTGAACACATTTTTAGACTTTTTAATGTTTTGAATCGGTACTGCTGATTTGTTGTTGTTGTTGTTGTTGTTGTTGTTGTTCTTCTTCTTCTTCTTCTTCTTCTTCTTCTTCTCCTTCTCCTTCTCCTTTCTGTCTTTAAAAATATTATTTGGTTAAAAAAACAATCTTTGCTGTCCCTTTATTTATTCTAGGGAGCTACTACCTCTAGAAATATCAGTACATTCCAGCTACCTCCATCAGAGTTCTTTGTTTTAGCAAGCAGAGGTCTGACTGCTAGAGCCAACCCTGTAAAGCTTAGACTATATTATCTGACTTCACACCACAGAATTCCCACAGAGGCTTTTCTCTCTCCAGCTTCCATGAAACTGCAAAGTTTGTTGCTCCTGCAGACCTGACCTCCTGCCTTAGGATGATGCCTAAGCCACCTCTGCAAAAGGAAACCAAATCTCAAGCCTAGCCACCTTGGCACATTGTCCTTACCCTGAGAGTCTTGGTACTCAACCTCATGATCACAGTTCTGCTCGAAAGAACTTCCATTCCCATCATGCATTTTTTCATGTACCAGAAATGATAAATAAGTTTGTTAAACTGAATGACTAAATATTGCCAAGCAATGTGCTAGATGATGAGGGAGATAGAAAATTTAAATAAGATAGTCACTGCCCTGCTGGACCTTCCAATTTAGTAATGGAGTTTATAGCCTAACAAATAAATGGTTTTTTACTATTTACTCTATACAAAAGAATTGACATCTATGCTCTTTGATCAGATTTTAAGGAATGACTAATAAGGTAGCTAGGTAGTGAAGTGGATAGTGCCAGACTTGGTGTCACTAAGGACTTGCTTTTGAATCCAGCCTCAGACAATTACTAGCTGTATGACCTTGGGTCACTCATTTAACTTCTGTCCCTCCCCTGTGCTTCTGCTATAAATCATCCAGTGCTGCTCATGGGTGTGGGTAGGTAGGTTGAGGAAATTCCCTGCATGATTGATGCATTTGGAAGAAGGTAGGAGGAAAATAATCCCCCAAGAGCTGAGAGTTCAATTTGAAAATCACCTTTGTGAGTTAGAATACTGTATTTCTGTGTCACACTGCCTGGGGGAATGTAAAATCCCCTCTTTTACATAGGAGCTTGGTTCTTAAGAACCTTGTCCTCAAGCTCCTTCTCAGGGTATGTACAGACATGTGTCTCCCACTGCTATGGGCTTCTGCTATAAATCCCCAGTGCTGCTCTTGGGGGTGGGTGGGTGAGTGAAGGAAATTTCCTCCCTGCCTGCTGTACTTTTTTTTTTCCCCCAGGCAACGGGGGTTAAGTGACTTGCCCAGGGTCACACAGCTAGTAAGTGTCAAGTGTCTGAGGCTGGATTTGAACTCAGGTACTCCTGAATCCAGGGCCGGTGCTTAAACACTGCGCCATCTAGCTGCCCCCCTGCTGCACTTTTGAAGAAGGCAAGAGCAAGGGGAAAAGGTAAATAAATTCTCCAGGGCTGAGAGTCCACTTTGCATATATTTCAATGGACTATGAGATGCTAACCCAAGCTGGATTAATAATGAAAACAATTAAATAGTTGCTTTATCTACAAAAGGGCTCCTGAAGGACTACTATTATTTATTTATTATTATTTACTAAATGGCAATTTTACTGTTTCAATGGTTTGAGTGATTTTTTTTTTGTTTAATTGACTGTTATTTTTTAAATGAATTGATTGAATTCCTGGGTTACTTTGATTTTACAGCATGCCATATATTCAAAAATGATTTGCTGAGCCCTCACCTCATGCAAAGCACTGAATCAGACATAGTGTGTGTCCTCAGACAGTTTACAATCCAAGAAAGGAGTGTAGTCATGGCCACAGATAACTGTCACATAAGAGGTACAAAGCACAATAGGAGTTTAGAGGAAAGAGAGATTGCTTTCAGCTGGAGGAAATGAGAGTTTGTGAACATTAGCCTATTAATGAGACCATTCAGATTGCCCAAGAACAACAGCTATGGGAAAGGGAGAGATCTCTATAACCTCAAAAATATTCTGTTGTTGTGCAATCAAGAATTGAAACCATTCTCGCTTAAGCCTAAACACCCCAGGAGCATTCATCTCCCTGACCCCCACATGGAATACCACCATACCATTGTATAGCAACTTAATAGACCCTAAAAGAACACGGTATAATTCCAGAAAGCATTGTGTTTAAGCCAATAGCTCAGAGCTTTATCTGCATGGAATGTTTATCTTTAATAATTTGGTTTCACTGTTGAAATTGGATAAGTGGATGCTCTTTTGCCAAAAATTTCATGAAGAAGAAACTGTTCTTGTCCACAAAAGGCTATGCTGAGAGATCTCATTTCTGCGGGACAATATACAACCTATGGGTGCTTTCCCATGAAACATAAGCCATCTCAAGGACAGGTAGAACCAGGCATGCATTCATTTCATTCGGCTTTAAGTTCGAGACCACTTGGGAGATCAAGGTTAATGCCTTACCTGGTAAGACTTCAAGGTCATTGCCCCAGCCACAACAGGCTCTCTGCTCTATTCCCATATTGTAGATTTCCAGCTTTTCTAATAGAGTGAGAGCAAAGACAGCTTTAAGCTTTATTTCCAGCTCCAACCTTGCAGACTTTGTTATTTGGTCAATAAGTCTTGTCTGACTCTTCATGAAATACTATTAGGTGAAAAAAAATTGGTCTCTCAGTCTCAAGCATCTCTCCATTTTAGTCCATCTTCCACTCAGCTGACAAATTGATTTTCCTAAAACATGGGTCTGAACAAGTCATTCTCCCTAGTCAATAAACTCCAGTGGCTCCTATCACTTCCAGTATCAAATCTATAAATCTTTTGAGTTTTCAAAATCCTTCAAGAACCAGCACCTTCTCACCTTCTCAGTCTTCTTATACCTTGCTCTCCTCCATATACTCTATGATCTAGTGATATTGACCCTTTTGTTCCTTGCACTCATTTCTTGACTCTGAACTTTTTCTCTGGCTCCCCCCGGCCCCGACATGTCTAGAAAACTCTCCATCCTCATCTCTACCTCCTGGCTTCTCTCACCTTCTACAAGAAGTCTTTCCCCATCCCTCTTAATTTTAATTAAAAAAAAAATGGTTTTTGGTGGGGAAATGAGGGTTAAGTGACTTGCCCAAGGTCACACAGCTAGATGGTAGATAGAGGATAGATAGATAGATAGATAGATAGATAGATAGATAGATAGATAGATAGATAGATAGATAGATAGATAAATAGATGGGTATGTTGTGTGTATGTATAAAAGGAAGGTAGTCTCGGAGGGAATAACCAGGGTATTGGGAGGAGGTAAAGGGAAGAGGAGAAGGAGGTATATGCCTATAAAAGGTGGAATTTGAGCTGAGTTTTGAAGGGAGATAGAGAAGCCAGAATACTCAGACATTCTTTAGGAAAATCACCTTGGCAGCTAGTTGGATGATGGATTGAGGTAGGAAAATACTTGGGGCAGGGAGATCAACCAGAAGGCTACTGAAATGGTCCTGGCAAGAAATGATGAAGGCCTGTACCAAGATGGGAGCTGTGTGAGTGGAGAATATTATTTTTTTTTTCATTTTATAGATGAAGAAATGAAAGCAGAAAGAAAGGGAGTGATTTGCTCAGGGTCTTTCCGAGGCAAGATTCAAACCCAGGTCTCCCTGTCTCCAAATCCAGTAGTCATCTGTTATTCCACACTAACCAACTAATATGGTCCAACATGGTCTATCATCATATAGAGAGCCCCAACACCAACAGAATTTTCATAGGTACAAGCAGCCTAAACTGTTGCTGAATTTATCAGTAAATCTTAGCTAGCCCCCCCGCCCCACATGCACACGGGCGAGGTAAGTCAAACACACATTAGATTTTTAAACATCACATATCCATGGAAAATAATTCAATCCTGACAACATTTATTTAGTCCATAGAAGTGCCAAGTACTACGACTATTAGGTGCTAGAGAAGATTCAAGGTTTAGAAAAGACAATTCCTGTCCTTACAGAATTTACATTCTTGTTGGGAATATCATACCCACAAATAACTCTAACATGTTTCAGCCAGTGGAATAAGGCAGATTTAAGTGAAAAATCTGACACTGTGGCAGATCATAGTAAAGGCAGGGGATGGGTTAATGGGGCCAACTTAGGCAGAACTGAACGTTCTACTTTTAAAAACAGTCTACTTTAGGGGGCAGCTAGGTGGCACAGTGGATAAAGCATTGGCCTTGGATTCAGGGGGACCTGAGTTCAAATCCAGCCTCAGACACTTGACACTTAAGTAGCTGTGTGACCATGGGCAAGTCACTTAACCCTCATTGCCCTGAAAAAAAAAAAAGTCTACTTTAACACAAAGTTTTAAAAAAATTGATGGTAAATTTTGTTTTTACATATATTTTGGAAAATAAAATTCTATTCAATAGAAAAAAAGCAGTCTACTTTTAAAATGTAAAATATGGGGAATTTTCAACTGAAATCACGATCTTATTTGGCTCTGTCCTATACAGCATTCTTTAAGGCAGCTAGGTGGTGCAGCGAATAGAGCACTGGCCTGAATTAAAATCTCACCTCAGACACTTATTAGCTGTGTGACCCGGGGTAAATTACTTAATCCCAATTGTCTTAAACATTCAGGGCCATCTCCAGTCTTCCTGATATATGTCTTGGCACCGGACCCAGATGGTTCTGGAGGAGAAAATGAGGTTGGTGATACCTTATACGGCTCTCTCTCCTTTAAATCCAATTCAGTGTAAGTCATGACAAAGGACCAACAACAATTTATGCCATTGCTTTTTTTTTTTTTTTGGTGAGGCAATTGGGGTTAAGTGACTTGCCCAGGGTCACACAGCTAGTAAGTGTTAAGTGTCTGAGGCCAGATTTGAACTCAGGTACTCCTGACTCCAGGGCCGGTGCTCTATCCATCTAGCTGCCACTGACCAACAACAATTTAAAGGCCTTTCTAATCTGGGTTCTTTTCTTTGCAGACTTACTACATATTACACCTTTTTCTGCATGCTATGGTCCTACCAGAATAACTTTCTTGCTTTTCTTTGAAAACAGCTGTTTATTTTCTATCTCTGTCTTTGAACTGAATGTATTTCCTTCTTGTCTCTGACTCTTAGAACCCCTAGTTTCTTTCAAGACTCAACTCCAGCACCATGATCTATATGAAACCTTTCTTGGTCCCTCCAAGCTGCTTGGTTCACACCCCCCCCACCATGACCTTGTTTTTATTTTGTATCTACGTATACATGGGCAGCTAGCTGGTATAGTGCATAGAGCATTGGACTTGGAATCAAGAATACTGGTCTGTTTTACAACATGTGGAAATACATTTAATGTGATTGCACATATATAACCTATATCAGATTGCTTGCCATCTTGGGGAGAGGGGAAGGAGGGGAGGGAAGGAGAAAAATTTGGCCCTCAAAATCTTATAAAAATGAATGTTGAAAACTATCTTTACATGTAATGGGAAAAATTACTATTAATATTTTTTTACAAAAGAATACTGGTCTTTATGAGTTTAAATTCAGCCTCAGTCACTTACTAACTGTGTGACTCTGGCTAAGTCACTTCGACCTTTTCGCCTTAGTTTCCTCATCTGTCAAATGAGCTGGAGAAGGAAATGGCAAACCATTCTAGTATCTTTGCCAAGGAAACCCCAAATGGGGTCATGAAGAGTCAGAAGTGACTAAAATGACTCAATAACAACAACAAGACATATATACATGATCCACCCCCCCAAAAGAATGTAAATTCCTTGAGGCCAGGAATGGTTTCACTTTTGGATTTATATTGCCATTGCCTAGTACAGTGTCTAGTACGTGTCAGGTATTTATGAAATGTTCCTTGATTGATGATTGATTGATTGGCTGCTTTCCTGTGCAAGGCCCTGCCCTAGGTACTGTACAAAATATTCAGCTGAACATATAGTCCCTGCTCTCAAAGAGCTTATAGTCTAGCAGATAAGATAAAACGAAGACACATGAAAAGAAAATTACCAATATAAGAACAGTTTCCAACCTTGGAACGAGTAGTGCCAAAAGTTAATTTATAAACGATTGTTTGAATATGGGATTTTCCCCATAGAAACAACAAAATAAATGGGGGCTAGGATCCCAGGCTGGTTGACAAAAGCCTATTTTTATGTACAATATAGCTGAAATCCTGCACGTGGGAATAAAAATAGTGGTAAACTACAAGGATAGAAGGAATCACTTTTTATTTCAAACATCATAAAACATAATGAACATTTAGCCTGAAATAGATAATGGAGTGTTTTCTGACATATTGCTATACTAATTATTCAACGAAACTACTAAGTCATAAAATTGAATGAGAGATATTATTATTTTTTTTAAGATCTTGAATGCTGACCTTTGAGGAGAAATGGATTTAATTAGAGGAAGACAAGGAGGCAGACAGAGAAATCCCTGGCTCTTTCTGAAGAGGACCTATCTCGGGTCACTGTCATGGGCTTAAGAAATGAATGGTATGATTTCTTTATCAGTGCTTCAGAACTAAGGATTTTTGTTGCCTTTAAACCAGTTGTATTACTAGGACTACTCTTTCTTTGGCTTGAATGCAAACAGATTTTATTTTCACTAGAAATTCCCCACCCCAGTTTTCCCCCAAATCCACCCTGCTGCCCAAATCTCTGCTTTTCAAGCTAGATTCTTTCTGTTTTAGTCTCACAATCTCAACCAGCCTCTCTCATTGTTTCTCTCTCTGACTCAGGGCTGAGTCTTGTGGTATCCCAGTCTATGTGTCGTGGGGTTGAGGTTTTAACCAGACATATAGTCATTGCTCAGACACGGACCTTGACCCCGTGTTAACCTCTTGACTCCTTTACATGACAGGAAGTCATGACTGACTCTCTCAGACTCTTGAGTGCCCCTGCAGATCAAGGTCATGAGTGAGAGATAAAGGTCACAGGGTTAGCTGGGTGATTTGGAGTACCTTGTATGTGACCCTCAGACTTAGGAATCAGGACTAATGCCCAGCTAATCCTTCTAACACACAGCTGTATTCCACTGCATCATGGGGAGAAGCTAGGGAAGGAATATAATAAAATGATAATAATATTTAAGCTAATATATATATGTGCCAGACACTGTGTCTCACAGAGTCATTAGCTTCCATCTGTCCAATCCTATTTTTAAGGCATTATTTTCTTCAGTAAGCTTTTGCATCTCCTTTTCCATTTGGCCAATTTCTGCGGCCTCCCCCCCACCCCCCATCCTGCCCCAATTTGGCCAATTGTATTTTTTAAGGAATTGTTTTCTTCAGTCAATTTTTCTGCTTCCTTTTTCAAACTGTTGACTCTCCCCCCGCCCCAATTTTCTTGAATAACTCTCATTTCTCTCATTTCTTTCCATATTTTTTCTCCTACTTCTCTCATTTGATTTTTAAAATCCTTTTTGAGCTCTTCCAAGAAGGCTTTTTGGTCCTGAGACCAATTCATCTTCCTCCTTGAGGCATTTTGACAATATTGTCCTCCTCTGAGTTTATGTTTTGGTCTTCCCTGTCAACATAGAAGTTCTCAATGGTAAGGATCCTTTTCTGTTTATTACTCATGTTGTAGCCTATTTTTTTTTAATTAAAAAAAAATTTTTTTGGTGAGGCTATTGGGGTTAAGTGACTTGCCCAGGGTCACACAGCCTAGTAATTATTAAGTGTCTGAGGCCAGATTTGAACTCAGGTCCTCCTGAATCCAGGGCCGGTGCTTTATCCACTGCACCACCTAGCTGCCCCTGTAGCCTATTTTTTGACTTATAAAGTTGAGATCTGCTCCTGGGGCACAGGGGCCACTTTTACAAGCTTGTTATGCTGGGGGATAGGGGTCTGGTTGCTGGCTTTCTGCTCTGAGGCCTCTGTGGCTTGTGGATTCCTTACCACCTTGGGCTTGCTCGCTGTACTGGGATGGATGGCCAAGGTATGCCAGTCCTGTGCGGGGTTCTCTAGCTGGCAGTTTGCCCTCTCAGTCAGTGCTGGTGGGTCTCACAACTGGCCTGCTTCACCACCAGCCTTCTGAGCCAGGACCAAGGGGTCTCAGTTGCTGATTTTTGCTGTGGCCAAGAGCCTCCTACTGATTTGCCCAGACACCCTCCGTGCTGCGCTGAGCTGCACTGCATTCCCCTTTCGCCCAAGTGAAACCAACCTTTCCTGAAGTCTTCCAAATTATCTCAAGTTGGAAGATTTTCTCTCTCTGTCTTTTTGTAGGTTCTGTAGCTCCAGAATCCATTTAGGGGCTTGATTTAATGTTGTTTTTGAGGGAAACTTGGGAGAGCTCAGGCAACTTCCTGACTTCTCTCCACCATTTTGGCCCAGACACCGTGCCAAGAGCTTTACAAATATTATTTCTTTTGATCCTTATGACAACCCTAGGAGGTAGAAACTATTATTATCCTCATTTTTTAGATGGAGAAACTGATGCAAACAGAGGTTAAGTGACCTGCTCAGGGTCACAAATCTAGTAAATGTTTGAAGCTGGATTTGAACTTAGGTCTTTCTGACTCCAGGCCCAGTGCTCTATTCATAGGGCAGCCACCTCGCTGCTCCTATGAATCACAAGTTAAATCTGAAGTGAGGGGAACTGTGACAATGGGGCATCCACAAGTCAGATGCAAATGGGTCAAAGACTGTGTATGTATATATAGATGCCTAAGTGAAAAGCGCCAAATGTTTGCTGAAGGACTCAATAAATTTCAATGGCTCCCTGTTGTTTCCAGGATCAAATATAAACTCTTTTGACATTTAATGCTTTTTACAACATGGTTCCTTCCCAGATTTCCAGTCTTCTTAGATGTTTCTCCTTTCCATGAACCCTCTGGCCTGCTTATTGTTTCTCACACCCGATGCTCCATCTCTGCTGTCTCCTGTCCCTCAAATGTCATCCTTCTTCACTTTTGCCTCTTAGAATCCTTAGATTCTTTCAAGACTCAGCTTAAATCCCATTTCCTATTGGAAGTCTATCTCAGTCACCCCAGCCCAGCTACAAAATTCCTCCCTCTTGAAGGTTACATTCTATCTCTTTTGTACACATTTTATTTGGGATCTCCCTGGTTAGAATGTATGTTCATTGAGGGAGGGACCTATTTGTCTTTCTTTATATCCCTTACCCATAATACATTGCCCAAGTAGTAGAGGCTTGATAAATGCTTATTGGTTGAACAAGACAATAAAAAATGGTGGGAGTTTAAAAAAGAGCTAAGAAAGGCTTTATTTAAGAAGTAGGGCTTAATCTGGGTCATGAACCTGGCTCACTTTTTTCTCCTCAGAGAGGGGATATTGGACTAGAATTATATGATGGTTCAGATGAAGTGATTCACTTAGTCATTAAAGGCAAAGAATGCCCTAAGTTATATCTGAAAGTTTGTTTACCTTCCTATCAAAGGCTAGTTACACAAAGACCATAATATACAATGAATAGCAAATAAACCCATTAATCCAAGGTGATAGCAAAAAAAAAAAAGTCAGAGAAGTTATACAGATTAGAATTTGTCAGACAATCCACAGAGTGAATGAACTCTCTGACCCAGAGTAAGATATTTCAGCTCAACTGAAGGAGACAGTCTTAATCTCCTCCAATGGGAAATTCCCAAAAGCCCCTAGTGGGGCAAGCTGGAAATTGGTGACATGTCAAGCCATGAGCTCCTCTATATATTGGCTTCTTTCCAAAGCTCTTCTATCCCTTCAGGAGCCTCTCATGTATGTCTGCTCTCAAAGATGGAAGCCAGAAGAAGAACTCTCCTCTCCCAAGCTCTTGCCAATTCCCTGCCTCATGTGGGCACAGAGTCTTATGCAAATACCCAGCCATGAACCTAACATTATTTAAGTAAAATTATTCAATACCGATACCTTTGACCTCATCTGACACTTTAACTAATGACTGTACCCATAGTTTACCATCTCTCTATTGAGATAAACCAAACCAAAACTGTTCATTGAATTGTGATGTTCTTTTAGCGCCATTTTCACTTGCATTATTGTTGGTATTGTGCATACTGTTAAACTGGCTCTGCTTTCTTCACTCAGTATCACTTCAACTCTCTCAGAAGGAGCATGGGGAAGATTCTACTTCCAACAAAGGTGGGCTGAGTGGTCTAGATTCATAGATTCATCTCTTAAGTCAAGGGAATAAATATCAATGGTTTTGAGATAGGGGCAAGTCTTGGAGAGATCCACAAAAAAGAAAAAAACAGAAGAAGAGGGAGAAGTGGTTCACTATTTCTGTGGCTATGTTAGTGGCTACAGCAATGAAGCAGAGGAAATGTTTCTCAGAAAAAGTTTTTAACAAAAGTGATGTTAGGAGGTAGTGGTCAAGAAACAATTTCCCCTCTCAGGCTCACTGAGAGAAGTGAAAGTCAGGAAAGTGAGCTGCAGTGTTAAAAAGCAGTCTCATTCCTTGTCACTTGCTATGTTTCTCTGTTTCTCATATTTGTCATTTTTTACAATAGTAGAGCAATATTTCCTTTCATTCCCTTGTTATTGTTGTTCAGTCATATGTAACTCTTTGTGACTCCATGGACAGTACTGTTCATGGGGTATTCTTGGTAAAGATACTAGAGCAGTTTAGCATTTCTTTCTCCAGTGGATTAAGGCAAAAAGAAGTTAATGACATCCATAATCACACAGCTAATAAGCTAATAAGTGGCTGAGGCTGCATTTGAACTCTAGTCTTGCTGACTCAAGGCCTGATACTATCCACTGAGCAACCTAGCTGTCTCATATCTTGTCTAATATGAAGGTTGCCCACCCATCAATTCACTTCCCTCCAGGCAACCTTATCCAAGGTGTTTCAAAAGTCTTAGTGCCATTTTAAGGTTTAGTAGCTAAATTACTAATAGCTTAAACTTTAAATGCTTAAACTAATAAGGCCTAGAAGTCTCTAAGACTTTTGGGACACCTTGTATAGGAAATTACTGATAATATAGATGTTTACTAAAATGGTGCAGTGGAAAGAGCATTAGACTTGGAGTTAAGAAACATGTTCAAATCCCAAATCTCTTAAGCTTATTAGCTGGCACCATAAGCAAGTCACTTAAACCTCTCAGAGCCTCAGTTTCCTTATTTGTAAAAATATGGCCACTCTATTTCATAGGGTTATTGTGGGTAGAGGAGTCTGGAACTGAGGTTTTATTATGGAGGGATCTTTTGTTGTAGAGACTCCCTCTACCTACATAGACTCTTTTGTAACTTATAGTCTTTGAGAATTATCTGGTAGCACTGACAGATTAAATGCCCATCTTCACAGAGTTAGTACTCATCAAAAGCAGAATTCGAATTCAGATTGTTCTGACACCAAAGTCAACCCTCTACTATGTCATTAACTTGTAAAACTTAAAATTATATATTTCAAAATGTTAATACAGCTGTTCCATTAGGAATTTTTATGTATTTATGTTAATGCTTAAAAAAAGATAACATTAGTTCTCATAGCTATATCCCAAATTCAACCTTATCTGAGATTCCATGGTATCTATTCTCTTTTGGAGATGTAGCCTAGAAATATGGGGAGTGGCACCCCCTTTTGTTTCTTCAGGAGGAAGGAGTATCAATGGATAGGTCAGGAAAGACTAGTAGGGACAGAGTGGTGGAAATCAAGATCTTCATAGTCCAACCAAGGACCAATGGTAGCAGGAAAGAGAAGCAAATCCTCATAGTTATAGGGTATGACCTAAATTTGAAGAATAAATAAAATAAGGCTCTGGATGAGGTTGAATCTGTGGATTTTCTTTAGAACCTCATCCTTTGGGTTTGAACCAAGAAGTTGATTAACAAGAATAGTATAGCTGTTTTCAACATAACACTCCCACTTCAACAACTTTGAAACAAGAAGATATTCATAATTATAGTCAGTAAAACGGAAGCGACACCTTGGGGGTCTGAGCATGAGAAAATAGGTCATGAAATAACCTCCGTTCTGTCTTACGCAGAACAGAGACCTATCTACATATTTGAGAAGGTTGGGCTTATCACAGTTTGGGGGTCTCTACAGGAGAAAATGGTCTATGGCAACAAAAGGGGAGGGGACCAAACAATGAGCATAGAAGCCTGATAAAAATCACTAGGAATAGAAGGAAAAGATTGAGGAATAAAAAGTCCAAGAGAGAAAGACTGAAAAGATTTAAAAAAAAAAAAGAAATTCTTAATGAGAGAAAGATAAATGAGCAAACATTCTAGAAATCCACAATACAATGAATATTTATTATGCTTTGAACAAAAACACAGTAAAAAACAAAATAAGACAATAAATTCTGCAATTTCCCCAGAAATTATGAAACAATATAAAAAAAACAATAAAATAGCTCAAAATAACAATAAAACTTTTAAAACAAAAAAATTAGAATTGGAATTAGGTTGGAAATCAGAATTCTCAAAGAAGAAATTTTTAAAAACACCAAGTAACAGAGTAAATAACTTAGAACACAGGATAGAATATTTCCAAAATAGAAAATCTGAAAAAGAGAATAATAGAAATGAAAGAAAATTTGGCAGAAGAAAAACAAAAGGCAACTTTGTTTTCTTAAGTTCTTTTCTTCTTCTTTTATATTGAAATATTGGTTTCTTAATGATTAGTAAGTTCACATATAAAAGGAAAAAAGTGGGGGGCAGCTAGGTGGCACAGTAGATAAAACACTGGCCCTGAATTCAGGAGGATCTGAGTTCAAATCCAGCCTCAAGCAATTGACACTTAGTAGCTGTGTGACCCTGGGCAAGTCACTTAACTGTCATTGCCTCACCAAAAAAAAAAAAAAAAAAACCGAAAGAAAAAAAGAAAAGGAAAAGGAAAAAAAAATTAAAAGAATACATGAATTTTATACAAGCCAAAGTAACAAACCTTGAAGACAGAATGTAAAGAAATGATTTAAGGATCACATGTCTCCAAGAAAAACAAAATTCATGAAGTTAATAATAATAGCTAGTATTTAAATAAGTGTTTACATATGTTAACTCATTTGAAATGGAATAAGCATTTATTAAGCGCCTACAATATGCCAAGCATTCTGTTGAACATTTTTTACAAATATCATTTCATTTAATCCTCACAACAACTTTTTGAGAAGGTGCTATTAATATTCCCATTTTACAGACAGGATACTAAGGATGAGAGAGGCTAAGTGACTTGCCTAGGGTCACACAGCTTATAAGTGGCTAAGATAGGATTTGAACTTAGATCATCTGACTACAAGTCCAACACTCTATCCACAGCACTGGGAGGTTGCTTCTTGCTGCTATCATAGCTGGGACTCAAACCCACAATTTTTTTTTTTTTTTTGCATGGGGCAATGAGGATTAAGTGACTTGCTCAGGGTCACACAGTTAGTAAATGTCAAGTGTCTGAGGCTGGATTTAAACTCAGGTCCTCCTGAATCCAGGGCCGGTGCTTTATCCACTTTGCCACCTAGCTGCCCCCAAGCCCACAAATCTTAACTTCCAGTCCAATGTTGTTTTCATTACAACACACTACAGCTATGGTGTATTTTAGCCGGAAAGAGGAAATAACCTTTTTAACTTCTCAGTTATAGCCAAAGACAGACTTGAACCCTTTGTAGGTAGAGATTCATGCATAGTAATTGTGGTTGCTTTTGTAGAGCGGTGACTTCTAGGTGCCAAGGACAGGACTTTATACTGGAAAAACATATGAATTTAAGAAAACAAGGGCCCTGACCCTCAGACCGCCTTTTGGAAGATAGACACCACTAAAATTAAAATTACTTTTTTATTGAATATTTGTCAAGTAAGAGAGAAGAGGAAGAACTTGGAATGTTTCTCTTCCTCTAATCCGGGCCCTTTCACCCACATTCCACCTCAAGCTTGCAGAGAGGAAAAGGCAGAGGCCTAAATGGCAGGGAGAGTGAAAGTGGAAGGAGGTGGGGGGCTGGTGAGTATCTACTCAGAACTGGGACAGTGTGATATAGTAGGAATAGTAATAATAATCATGAGAGTAGTCATCTGTTGAGTACTTCCAAAGTATCTTGAATTCTTTATCTCATTTGAGTCTGATAGCAACCCTGTGAAGTAGGTTTTATTATCCCATTTTATTTTATTTTTTTAATTAATATTTTATTTTTTTTCCATTACATGTAAAGATAGTTCTCAACCTTTGTTTATACAAGCTTTACAATTTCAGATTTTTCTTCCTCCCTCCCCTCCCTCCCCCCTCCCCTAGACAGCAGGTAATCTGATATAGGTTTTATATATATATATATATATATATATATATATATATATATATACACATAATAACATTAAACATATTTCTGCATTAGTCATGTTATAAGAGAAAAAAATCAGAGCAATGATGGAAAACCTCAAAATATAAAAAAAACAGCATCAAAAACAAAAGAAATAGTATGGTTCATTTAGCATCTATACTCTGCAGTTCTTTTTTTTTTTTTTCCTGGATTTGGAGATCCTCTTCCATCACGAGTTCCCTGGAACTCTTCTGTGCCATTGCATTGGTGAGAAGAATATAGTCCATCACAGTAGATCAACACTCAATGTTGATGATACTGTGTACAATGTTCTTCTAGTTCTGCTCATCTCACTCATCATCAGCCCACGCAAGACCCTCCAGGTTTCTCTGAACTCCTCCTGCTCATCGTTTCTTATAGCACAATAGTATTCCATTGTATTCATATACCACAACTTGTCCAGCCATTTCCCAATTGATGGGCACCCCCTCAACTTCCAATTCTTTGCCACCATGTAAAGAGCAGCTATAAATATTTTTGTACATGTGGGTCCCTTTCCCCCTTCCATGATTTCTTTGGGAAAAAGACCCAAAAGTGGTATTGCTGGGTCAAAGGGTATGCACAGCTTTATCGCCCTTTGGGCATAATTCCAAATTGCTCTCCAGAATGGTTGGATCAGTTCACAGCTCCACCAACAATGGATTAGTGTTCCAATTTTCCCACAGCTTCTCCAACATTTATTATTTCCCTTTTTATTATCCCATTTTATAAACGGGGAAACTGAGGCTCAGAGAGGTCAAACAATTTGTCCTTGATCATGCAGGTAATAAGTATTGGAGGCATGTTGTGAAGCCCAAACTTCTTTACTCTAAGTCTATTACTCCAGACATTGTCAAATTGGAATGAATGATAGTAGACCATAATACTCTTCTAGATCCTAGCTTCTTAAATTGTACGTTGTGACCCCATATGTGATCACATATAACTTAATGCAGGGGTCATGAAAAATTTGGCAATAGTAAAAGGTTGTGTATATCTCTTTTATATACCTATATATCTGAGGTCACATAAAAAATTTTTTGGCAAAAAGGGGTCATGAATGGAAAAAGTTTAAGTAGCTCCTTTCTAGATCTTCCATTAACTAGCTACCTAAGTAGTTAGCCAGACTAACTAGTTCTTTTGGGTAAATCACTGCCCCTTTTCAGACCTTAGGTGGCTAGATGGTACCATGGATAGAGTGCCAGGCCAGGAGTTAGGAACACCTGAGTTCAAATCTGGCCTCAGACACTTGACATTTACTAGCTGTGTGACCCTGAGCAAGTCACTTAATCCTCATTGCCCCATGCAAAAAAAACCCCCCCAAAACCAAAAAAAAAAAAACCTTGACATTTACTAGCTGTGTGACCCTGGGCAAGTCACTTCACCCTGTTTGCTTCCATTTCCTCATCTGTAAAATGATTTGGCAAAGTAAATGACAAACCACTCCAATATCTGTCAAGAAAACCCCAAATGAGATCACAAAGAGTTGGACAGGGCTGAAAAATGACACAAGAAATTTCATACCTCTCTTTCCTGATCTGTCAAATTAGGGGGTTGAATTAGATGGTGTCCAGGATCCCTTCCACCTCTAGTGCTCTATGACCCTGTTATGTACAAGCTGTCAAAAAAGCATGGGATCATTGTTTCCTTTCACATCCTTAGCCAGTTCATTTATTCTTAGGACAAATTACCAATGACTGCCATAGTTCAAATGCTAAATGGTCTTTCCCCCCCTCATTTATCCCTCTTGTAGTTCATCCTTTACACAACAGTCCTAACAATCTTCCTAATGTATCACTACAAGTGTGTCAGTTCTATACTTAAAACCTTCCTATTGCCTACAAAATAAAGGATAAACTTTAGACCCTCCATGATCTGACTCTAACCTAACTGCTCAGCCTTGTCTCAGGCTATTTATTCCCCTCCTCTATTCCTTCTGACTTGGATTACTCTACAGTCCCCTGTCATTGTCCTGTCCTCTCATATTTATGCCTTTGACCATGTCTTGTATGCATGGAATAGACTCTCCATTCTATCTTTTTCATGTGAAGTTCCTGCCTTTGTTCAAGGCATAATTCACATGCCACCTCCCTCATGAAGTCTTCTTTGACATCCCCATCCCCCTGAAAGTCACTGAAATTGTTGGAGTTTTATTTTCCTCATCTGTATAATGGTGAGATGAATATCCACTTACCTACCTCACAGGATGGTTGTGAAACTCAAATGGGATAAAAGACATGAAAGCACTTTGAAAACTATGAAGTCTTATGTAGTAACTAAACTGTTATTGTTATTATTATTATTATTATTGCTGTTTTCTTGTTCTCTTCAATGGAATTCACTTAGAAATGATTTCTATTATTATTTTCATTCCCCTTCTCTTTCCATCTTTCTCCTTGTCCTCCTGCTCCTTCTACAGAGATGCCTAATATTGATCTAAAGTTGACAAAGGGGAAAAACATAATAAGGAATCTTATTTTGAGACTGTCATTCAAAGTGAGGTTGACAGTACTCTCATATCTCCCAGCTGCCCATTTAAGAAAGCTGCTTTCCTACTGCAGGTACCAACCAGTCACCCTCTAACAATAGAAACATATTGTAGGAGGGGGATGAGCCAATTTCCCAGCTGAGAACAATTCACTCTGGAGGTGGGAAGGGAAATTTCCCATAAATGAGAGAATGTGTCATATATCTCTTCTTCCACAGTCCTTGGCATAACATGGCATCTTTTGCCTAATAGGTATTTAATTTGTTCTTTGGAAAATTGAATACATGACTGAGAAAAATACCAATTAATTAAAATTATTCCTATTTGTTGGTACAAGAGGTTAATAACATACATTGGAATTTGGCTAGAAATTTTTTTTTGGGGGGAAATATAGTCTATTGGAGGCACAGAATGGAATTATCTTGTCAAATTAGACAGTGAAGAATCATCTAGGTCAGGGCTTCAGCTGAAAGCTAAGGACTTAGGTTGTGTCTATACAGTGCTAACATGGCTAGTGTTGAAAGTGAAAAATTCATTCTTGCCTTGTGTACAAGATGCCAAGATCCTACTTCCATGGAAGAATGGACATGAGAGGGGCAGCTAGGTGGCGCAGTGGATAAAGCACTGGCCGTGGATTCAGGAGGTCCTGAGTTCAAATCCAGCCTCAGACACTTGACACTTACTAGCTGTGTGACCCTGGGCAAGTCACTTAACCCTCATTGCCTCGGGGGAAAAAATGGACATAAGAAGAAAGAGGTTGTAAGCTAACAGAAGAAAAAGATGTGAATAGTTATTGGAAAACTTTGGAATTGTGAAAAATAGGGATTGAATTTGGGGAGGGAAAGTATGGAAAGGCTCAAGGAGAAGTTGAAAGAAGAGAATGGTAAGGACTCAGACTAAAGGAGGAGAAGGAAAAGAAAGGCAAGGGCTAAAGGAAAAGAGCAAGGGAGAAGGATGAATCAAGTTCAAGGAGATGAATGAGAGGAAATCAAATAGCAGCACATAAAGAGAAGGAGAAAGAGTAGGAAGAGCATGAAGGTGGGGGCAGCTAGGTGGCTCAGTGGATAAAGCACCGACCCTGGATTCAGGAGGACCTGAGTTCAAATCTGGCCTTAGACACTTGACACTTACTAGCTGTGTGACCCTGGGCAAGTCATTTAACCCTCATTGCCCCACAAAACAAAAACAAAAACAGAAGAAAAAAAGAAAGAGCATAAAGGAGAAGGACAAGGTAGTTGGTAAGAAACATAAACTGGTAAGACAAGGTAAAAGGTTAGTGAGAAAAGAGATAGGAAATTAGGCAAGATTGTCAAGATTGGAAGGTGATAACAAGACGAGGCAAGAACAAGTCCAAAGTTTATCACGGGATTGTCGATTTCGAGCTGAAAGGACTTTGGAGGATAGGGAGTCCATTTTACAGATCAGGAAACTAAGGCTCAGGGAGATGAAGTTACAAGGTTACTCAGGAAGTGAGTATCAGGGACAGGAGTTGAACTTGGCTTTTTTCATTTCAGAATCAGAACTCTTTCCATGATACCCACAAGCCATTTGCCTCTGCATTTCTCACTAAGCGTGGATATTCCCCAAGGCTCTGCAATCATTCTCACTCTGCATATCCAATCTGATGACTCAAGAATAAGGCAGAGGTTCTGAGCTTGGGAAGATGTTAATGCCCTTGACGATAATCAGGAAGTTTAGAAGATAGGAGAGTTTGAGGAGAAAGAGAATGAGTTTTGTTTTGAAGATATTTGATTTAGTTTGAGATTTTCTCTATTCTGATCTTTCCTGTGGGGGAAAAAAGGCAGAGGAAAATTTGACTTACATTGGAGATTTGAAGAAAAGAAGGATGTCATACAGAAGAAGGAGGAGATATCAGAACCATTGGAACTAAGATATTATTATAAGGCCCTTCTCAAAAAGGAGGAAGCTCTGAACCCTGAAGAATCAGCTACTTGTCCTCTAAGGACCTAGTGTCCTTGGTGTCAAGGGAAACATCATCCAAGAAGAGACTCCATTGTGTCTCATTGCTTTCTTACCCTTCGAGACCACTCTGAGCCTGTGGCTCCTTTCTCTTGTGAACCTAGTAGTGCCCAGGCTAACCTCTCTCATTCCTTCATTCTTCTCCCAGCTCTGCTCCTATTTTTCTGGACTTCTCTACCCTGCCCCTATGTGGGTACCTTATCTCCCTTTACCCCAATGTCTCAGCTCCCTTTTCTTATATTGTCTCCTTCACCTATTAGAATGTAGCCTCCTTGAGGTCAAGCACTGTCTTTCTTTTTTGCTTATATTTATATCCCCAGTAGTTTGCATGCTGCCTGACACATAGTAAGTGCTTACTGAAGGCTTGTTGACTTGATTGGTAGTACTGACACACCTGTTTGTTCATCTAATAAACAACAGAGAGGTCTGCCTACCTCCTGGGGCATGTGGCCAAGATATGATGGAGAATCTCTCAATACTTGGCAGACCAGATGCTTACTACCCATATCTGGCGATTCAGGAGTATATAAATGATATTGCCTGAAGGAACTTGGAAAGCACTGCTAAAGATTACATTGTGTTGGGCAAGAAGCTTAGGGGCACAACTGCTTTTCTCATAGATATTGCCCAAAGAAGGCAAGAGATTCAAATGAGAAAGGCAGACTTCCTGTAAAGAAGTGCAGGAATTCACTGGGAGCTTCCCTTTTTTCTTTACTCCTTATCTCACATTACTCAGACAACTTCCCTGTCTATAGGCTTCTCCATTATTGCTTCTCATGAAGACATGGCTCTTCTTTTTGCCAAGGCCAACCGTTTTATATTCACCCTCAATTCCTGTCTTCTCTAG
This sequence comes from Dromiciops gliroides, assembly GCF_019393635.1. NCBI lineage: Eukaryota > Metazoa > Chordata > Mammalia > Microbiotheria > Microbiotheriidae > Dromiciops > Dromiciops gliroides. The sequence continues at coordinate 616,345,751 of NC_057862.1, forward strand.
CAGACTGTTGCTGCTATCATTTCTACTATCTCTCTTTCTTAACTTCAATCTCTTCCTATCTATTGGCTTTTTCTCTGCTTCCTACCAATATGCCCACATTTTCTCATACTTAAAAGCCCTTATTTAATCTAATCATCCCTGCTCATTATTATCTATCGCTTCTCCCCATCCTGCTTAAACTCCTTGAGAAAGTCATGTACATTTGACTCAACTTCCTCTCCCCTACCTTTCTTCTGAATCCTTTGTAGTCTGGCTTCTGATGTCATCATTCAACTGAAACTGCCCTCTCCAAAAGTACCAATGGTCTTTTAACTGGTAAATCTGATATTTTATCAATCCTCATCATCAATATTGCTGAGCACTTGACCCTACTGATACCTTCACTTAAAGATTCTCTCTTTTCTAGATTTTTATGACATAAGTCTTTCCTGGTTCATGTAACAGTCTGATTCCTCCTTCCCAGTGTCCTTTGCTAGTTCTTCATCCATGTCAAACTCACTAAGCAGGGATGTTTTCCAAGGCTCTGTTCTTATCTCTCTTCTTTTTTTGATCTATGTTGTCTTGATTGATGATCCCTTCGGCTCCCAAGGGTTCAATGAGCATTTCTATGCAGATGATTCTCAGGTCTATAGACCTTCATCGATTTCCTGAGCTCCAATATCACCTCGCCAACAGCCTTTTGTACATCTCAAACTGGATGTCCCAGTGGGCATCTCAAACTAAATCAAATATCTTCAAAACAAAACTCATTATATTTCTTCCCAAACTCTCCTCTCTTCTAAACTTCCTGATTATTGTCAAGGGCATTAATATTCTCTCAAGCTTGAAACATCTGCATTATACTTGAATCATCATTCTCACTCCACATATCCAATCTGTTGCCAAATCTTGTTGTTTCTACCTTCAAAGCATCTCTTCCATGCTCCCTCTTCTCTCAGAAAGCCCACATTAGTTCAGACCCATATTTCCTCATTCTTGGACTATTAAACAACTCTCTCTCTCCACTCTAATCCATAGTTTACTCAGCTGCTGATGTGATTTTCTTAAAGCATAGATGTAGCTCTGTCACTCCCTTGATTGATGAGCCCTAATGGCTCCCAATCACCTCCAGGATAAGATGTAACCTCTTCTGTTAGACATTTAAAGCTCTTTTCAACCTGTCCCCTTCCAACCTTTCCAGTCTTATACTTTACTCCTCTCCATGCACCCTACAATTCAGTCACATGTCCTGCTGTTCCTCATCCACAACATTCTACCTTCTTTCTTCATGCCTTTGTACTGGTTGTTCCCAATGCCTTGAATTCTCTCCCTTTTTGCCTTTTCCTCTTAGCTTTCCTAACTTCCTTCAAGATCCAACTCAAAGATACATTCTGGAAGAGATCTTTTCCAGTTCCTCAAGCTGCTAATACCTCCCCTTTTCAAATATCTTCTGTGTAAATTTCATATGTATCTAGTTATTTACATGCTGTCTCTCTCATTAGAATGTGAGCTCCTTGAAGGCAAGAGCTATTTATACCCCCCTTTTTGGATACCCTCCACACTTAGCAGTATTTCTGGCAAATATTAAACACATAATAAGTGCTGTTTGGCTGTTTTAACTGACTGTTTTGGGAAGTAAACAGCTGCCTAAGAAGATGGTGTCATCTGAGAAGGATATCAAAACTATGACTGAAAACACGAAAATTATGGGTAATTGACCAAGGATGGCATATTGTTAACCAGGGTTGGTAACATTGTATTTGCCTGGAGGTTTGAAAATCTAATCCTAAAAAGGAAGAGGGAAAAAAATGCCTATGTATATCCATAGAGATAGCATAGAAAATAGCCACAAGGTAGGAAGATGAATTGTTGTTCAGTTGTTTTTCAGTCGTGTCTGATGACCCCCATTTGGGGTTTTCTTGGCAAATAACTGGAGTGGTTTGCCATTTGTTTCTCCAGCTAATTTTACAGATGAGAAAACTGAGGCAGAATTAAATGACATGCCCAGGGTCCCACAGATAATAAGTATCTGAATCCAGATTTTAACTTGTAAAGATATATCTTCCTGACTCCAAACCCAGTACTCTATCCACTGTGCTACTTAGAGAAAGGCAAATCTTCCCCCCCCCTTTTTTTTAAGGAAAGAGAATGGAATGTGAAAACTATAAAGCAGTAAGATTGACTTTGATTCTTGGCAAAGGAATGGTTGTTGAGCAAATTGAAAATTTTACCAAAGCCACACCATTCTCCTCCTCAAGAAGCTGCATTGGCTCCTCATTACCTCTTTTTTATTTTTATTTTTTACCCAAAAAAACCCTATTTTTATTTAAACTTCTGAATTCCAAATTATATCCTTCCCTTCCCTCCTCCCTTCCTGAGGCAATAAGCAATCACATATAGGTTATACATATGCAATTATGTAAAACATTTCTATATTAGTCTATTTATATAAGAAGACTTGAATAAAAGAAAAAAGTGAAAAATAGCATGCTTTAGTCTGTGTTCAGTAAATATCTGTTCTTTCTCTGGAGGTGGATAGTATGCTTCCTCATTAGTCCTTTGGTATTGTCTTGGATCATTTTATTGCTTGGAATAGCTGTCATTCGCAGTTCTTCATCAAACAATATTGCTGTCACTGTGTATAACATTCTCCTGGTTCTGTTCACTTCACTATACATCAGTTCATGTAAGCCTTTCCAGGTCTTTCTGCAAGCATCCTGCTTGTCATTTCTTATAGCACAATAATATTCCATCACAATCATATACCACAGCTTGTTTAGCCATTCCCCAATTGATGGGCATCCCTTTTGATTTTGAATTCTTATCTACCACAAAAAGAGCTGCTATAAATATTCATGTACAAATAAATCCCTTCCTCTTTTTTTGGATGCCTTTGGGATATAAACCTAGCAGTGGTATTGCTGGCTCAAAGGGTATGCACAGTATTATAGCCCTTTGGGCACAGTTCCAAATTGCCCTACAGAATGGTTGGATCAGCTCACAACTGTACCAATAGTGCATTAATGTCCTAGTTTCCCCACATCCCTTCCAACATCCAACATTTTTCTTTTTTGTCATATAAGCCATTCTGATAGGTGTAAGGTGGTACCTCAGAGTTGTTTTAATTTTCATTTCTTTGATCAATAGTGATTTAGAGCATTTTTTTCATATGACTATAGATAAGCTTTGATTTCTTTGTCTAAAAACTGCCTGTTCATCTCCTTTGACCAGTTATCAATTGGGGAATGACTTGTATTTTCATTAATTTGACTCGGTTCTCTATATATTTGAGAAACAAGGTATTTATCATTGATACTTGTTGTAAAAATTCTTACCCAGTTTCCTGCCTATTGCCTCAGAACAAAATCCAAACTTTTCTTGGAGGCATTAAAAGCCCCTCTTACAATGGTTCCATGCTACCTTCTTGGGCTTATTATACAATACTCCCCTTCATGCATTGTACATTCCAGTCACACTGGCATGTTCCCAGTTCATGTCATTTCATCTTCTGCTTCTAATTACACAGACTGTCTCCCATGCCTAGAATGCTGTCCCTTGTTGCCTCTTCACTAAGAAACCCTAATCCTTCTTGAAGGCTTAGCTAAAAGAAACCTTTTCTGATTGCCCCCAGCTATTAGTGCCCCCCAGTTGCTTTGTAATTTTCTTGTATTTACTTATCTATGTACATTTGTAAATACCCAGTAGAATGTTGACTCTTCCTAGAGGTGCTGGCTTTCTTGTTATTGTCTTTATAACCATAATGCCTAGCATGGTGTTTGGCACACAGTAAGCACTTAATAAGTGCTACTTAAATTCAATTGAATTGAATCAGTCCTATGGAAAACTCAGAGATATGTGGGCTAGATGAAAATATCATTAATTAGAGATGAACCTGGTTGAATTACTGGACTCAAAGTAATTGTTAATGTTTCCATCTTAACTTGGAAGTGGAATGTCCCAGAGATCTGTGATTGGACCTGGGCCATTTAATATTTTTACCAATGACTTGGATAAAGGCCTGGGTGACACCTTCTATGAAAGTTTTCGATGATACAAAGCTAGAAGGAGTGGCTAATTCACTGGAAAACAGCCAGCATTCAGAAAGCTCTGAGAGGCTAGAACACTGGGCTGAATCTCAGAGGACAGAATTTAATAAGTGTGAATGTGGAGTCATGCTCAGGATCAAGAAATTACCTTGACTATTATAAGATGGGGGTGGTAAGACTCTAGAGAAGTTCAGCTGAAAAATAGCTGGGGATTTCAGGAAATTTCAAGCTCACCATGAGTCAGAAGCTCAGAGTGGTAGCAAAGAAATCTGATGGAAATGTTATCGCATTAGGAAAGGCAGAATGTCTCGGACTAGGGAAGTGAGCATCCTGCTGTATTCCATAGACCACGTCTGGAATATTATGTTCACTTTGGGGAACTGCATTATAGGATAGGCATTTTTCAGCTAGAAGTCTGGAAAGAAGAGGGAAAACAAGATGCTCAAGGGGTTGAATTCTTGTCATATCAGGGCTGATTAAAGGAACTCCTAAGAGGAGGATCTGGTTTTTGCCTGGATTCCCAGCACGAAACACAGTGCCTGGCACAAAGTAGGTGCTGAATAAAGGCTCATTGACTGACTGGTATCAGAATAAAATGACCGCCCCCATGGAAAAGACTGGTAAAAAGAGCACTTGTGGATTGTACATATATAATCTGGTTGCTGTCTTGTGGAGAGGGGAGGAAAGGGAAGGAGAAAAATTTGTAACTCTAAATCTTATGAAAATGAATTTTGAAAACTACCCTTCCATGTAACTGGAAAAAATAAATTAAAAAAGAACCTTAAAAAAAAAGAATAAAATGACCTCCTATTTTACTCTAAGAAATGGTGGATTTGAGGAATTCAGTGGAACATGGGGAGATGAAATGATGAGCAGGCAGATTTCAGAAGAACCTGGAAAGATTTAAGTGGACTGATGCTGAGTGAAGTGAGCAGAACCAGGAGAACATTGTACACAGTAATAGCAACATTGTGCCATGGTCAACTGTGATGGACTTGGCTCTCCTCTGCAGGGCAATGACCCAGGACAACTCCAAGTTGTCTTGATGGAAGACATAATAGAAATTCTCTCCACATCTAAAAAAGAAAAAAAGAACTGAGGATTCTGAATTCAGATCGAACCATACTGTTTCTACTTTTTGTTTGTTTTTCTTTTTTGAGGTTTTCCCTTTTTGTTCTGAATCTTCTTTCACAACATGACTAAAGCAGAAATATGTATAATATGATTGTACATATATAACCTATATCAAATTGCTTTCTGTCTTGGGGAGGGGGGAGGAAAAGGAGGGAGGGGGAAAATTTGGAACTAAAAATCTTATAAAAGTGTTGAAAACTATCTTTACATATAACTGGAAAATAATAAAATACTTTTATTATTAAAAAAAGAAACATTGGGTGACTTGTTTGAATTGGTGAAAAAAGAGGGGGGAACAGAACCAGGAGAATATATGTGACTTATAAAACACATAAAGGAAAACAACAGAAGAGGCTGTTGAACTTGGAATAACTAAAAACCAATCTTGGTCCCAGAGATCAGATGATGAAGCCTGTGTCCCTCTTCTTGGTCAACAGATGGGAGACACTTTTGACAGTACATGTTGCCCACATTTAGACACCATCTCTGGGTGGGTTGTTTTTTGCTTAACTATTTTTCCTCCATCAGAAGGGAGAGTTCCATGTGGGCTTATAAAAAGAAAATTATTGTGGCAGAAAACAAATTGTTGTTGTGACCTCACTTCAGGTTTTCTTGGCAGAGATACAGGAGTGGTTTGCCATCTCCTTCTCCAGCTTACTTTACAGATGAGTAAACTGAGGCAAACAGGGTTAAGTGAGTTGCCTAGTAAGCATCTGAGGCTTGATTTGAACTCAGGGAAGATGAGTCTTTCTGACTTCCAATCTGGTGCTCTATCCATTGTGCTGAACCCAAAGCAAATTGATATCTATAATATCATATTTTTTCTTTAAAAAAACAGTAAGTATGTTTTATCCCCAGAGTGAGTACTTGGCCTCTCATTACGTTCAGAATCAAATATAAAATTCTATTTGGATTATAAAGCCCTTCACAGTGTGGCCTCTTTCTCCCTTCCCGGTCTTCTTAGACCTTTAATCTCTTCCTCATCCTCTGAGATCCAATGACACTAGCCTCTTTTGTCTTCCTCCATCTTTTCACTTTTATTTTCTGTTCCCTATGCCTGGAACTCTATCTCACCTCATTTGCACCTTCTGGCTTCCTCTGGTTTCCTTCTAGTCTCAGATAAAGTCTACTTTACACGGAAGCCTTTCCAAATCCTCCTTAATCTTAGTGTCTTACTTTGGAAACTATCCTATTTGAACATGTTTGTTTGTGTGTTGTCTCTACCATTCAACTGTGAGCAGGGACTGGGTTGTTTTTTTGTTTTTTCTGGTCCTTTTTATCATGAGTACTCAGGGAAGTGCCTGGCACATAATAGGTACTTAATAAATGTATATTGATTGACTGACTTTATCAATTACAAAACCTCAGATGAATGAAGGTAGGACAGTCCAACCAGTTGGGTTTCAAACAAAACATCAGCTTTCAAGATGCAGAATTTCCTTCACCTTCTGAGTACACTGAAGGTGATTCCCACATGAGCTTCACCTTCCCCTTGACATGACCAGTGGCATGACCAGTGAGTATCAATACCCATCGAGACACGAGTCAGAGAAACACATACTCACTTAAGGGGGTTGCCAGAACTGGAGAGGATGTGCTATGCAAAGTCTAACTAAAAGAGGAATTCTCTGTTGATGGTGAGGTTTCCCAGATGCCTCTGTTTATGGATAACCTTGTACTGATTGCAGAGAATTCTAGAATACCCCAAAAGATGAGGTTATCAGGGCCTCCTGGTCAATTCTGTTCTGAAATGAAAATGCAGAGGCAAACTGAGCAGCCCAGGATTCAGAGGAACTGTGCTAGATGAGACCACGTCTCTTGGCCTCTTGGCATTGCTCCTTTTGGGGGGCTTGTCCTGGCAGGAGAGCATCAATGAGAAGAAGCCATCCATCTACCTCATTCCCCTGCTCATGCTTCTCTCAAACAGGAGAAGGAACTTAAGGCTAAGCCTCATGGTGCCCAGGCATTCCCTGCTCTCAAGTTTACCTCTCAGGCCACTCCTGAATATAGAGCTCAAGGTTTTAAGTTTTTGCCCTTCGCACTTGCCCCCATGGATGGTCTTGGGTCACTTCCCCAAAATACCACCATAGCGTGGATGGTCTGGCCAAACCTATCTGCCTTCTACCTATATCACACCACCTTAGACTTGTCCCCATGCTGCCAAGGGCTCAAACCCTCAAACTGAGGCAGGAGGAAGTAGCCTGTCATAATAGATAGGAGACTTGACCTGGAGTCAGGAGGAGCTAGGTTCAAATCCTGTCTCAGACACTTAGTGACTTGCTCCTCATACATAATTCTCCATCTTCTGTCTCTGTGACTTTGTGCTGACTCCTCCCCATGTCTGGGATGCTCTCCCTCTTAAAATCTGACTCAGAATCTGTGGCTTCCTTTAAGATAGCTCAAAGGCCACCTGCTCCAGGAGGCCTCACCTATTACTCCCCCCGCCCCACCCTGCTCTGCATTGCCATCCTCTCCAGGCTATCTGTACTGATACAGGATGTTGTGATTTATATGTAGCAACTGCCATAAAGCACACATATACATGTTCAAACACACATAGTTTTTACTTCGACATCCTCTCAATTACGCTATTTGTCTACAAATCATGCACCCTGATCTCAGAAGTCATCCATATTGTAAATGATTCCGAGGGCAATGGCAAATATAGGTGGTATGTGCAATTCAATTGCAGTTTAGTGGCAGTGTAGACTTGCATGGAAGTAAGGGGATAAAAGATGTCACCTATGACATGTATGTTTGGAAAAGGATGTGGTCCCCTTGAATAGCAGGACTGAGAAATAGCAGATGGATTATCCAGTCTGTTGTTCTTGGGGAAAAGTTGGAAAGATATGGACTAAATGAAAATATAATCCAGGGGATTCAAGACTAGTTTCCTTAGTAGATTCAGAAAGTCATTCATTATTGTTACCTCTGAAATAGCCAATAGTCAACAAACATTTATTTATTCATTCATTCATTTATCTATCTATCTATTTATTTATTTATTTTTGCAGGGCAATGAAGGTTAAGTGACTTGCCCAGGGTCACACAGCTAGTAAGTGTCAAGTGCCTGAAGCCAGATTTGAACTCAGGTCCTCCTGAATCTAGGGCCCGTGCTTTATTCACTGTGCCACCTAACTGCCCCCAATAAACATTTATTAAATGCTTATTATGTCCCAAGCAGCTTTGTGGTGCAGTGGATAGAATGTTGGGCCTACAGTCAGAAAGATTGATCTTCCTTAGATTTTTACTAGTTGTGTGACCCTGGGCAAGTCACTTAACCCTGTTTGCCTCAGTTTCATCATATGTAAAATGAGCCCAATTAGGAAATTGCAAACCACTTCAGTATCTTTACCAAAACAAAACAAAACCCCAAAACAACCCTATAAAGGCTCACAAAGAGTCAGACATGAATGAAAAATAACTAAACAACAAATGTCCCAAGCGTCATGCTAAGCTCTGGAAATAGAAATAAGAAAAAGACAGTTCCTTTCCTCAAGGAGCTTTCAATCTAATGAAAGAAGATAGCACAGAGGTGAAAAGTAGGAAGGAAGGCACCACTGAGTACCCAGTGCTTGAACAGGATGTCTTTGGAGTTGAAATCAAGCTGAGTGGCTGATGGTCAATGATGTGAGCTCGATAGTGCTGAGCCTTCTATCAAGGCAACCCATGATAAGAATTAGACGAGACTTTTTCTCTACCCTCCTGGAAGAAAGACCCGTATTGATGAGATCACACATCCATTGAAGCATTTGTCTCTTTCAAGCTCCCTCCAAATCTATGGAAATTCCCTATTTTCTGAATGACATGAGGTTGTTTCACATTCCACACACAGACCACTTTGGGAGTAAAAAGCTCTGCATTCAGACAAAATACAGTTGCTTAAAACAAAGCAGAAATCCATCAGGTCAAATTCAGTTCAAACAAGTTCAAACACACACACGCACACGCATGCACGCACACAACCCACCTTTGGGGAATAAATTCAGCAGTGCTTTTCCAGACCAGTTGTCTTGTGCAAATTATCCTCTGTCTCCATAGACCAGGACTGCATGACTTTAACCAGAGCATGTTGTGTCTTCAGCTTTTTGTTTGTAGAGATTACCCCTATCATTCTTTAATGGCCTGCAGCTGAGCAACTCTAGGAAGGAGCCTTTGGTCCAATCAAATCGGGAAGCCAGAATGTCAGCTTGGCTGTGAGCAGGATTAGAGCATTTCTGAAGGCAATCTGATGCCTGGCTGCTGGTGGAGTAATCAGTACTTGGGGGTGGGTGGGAGGAGGGACAGAAAAAGGAAAGGAAAGGGGGCAGAGACAGAGACCAAGAGAAATAGAGGGACCCTACTACCTTTAGAAACTGCCTCGAAGCCTCACACAGGACATAGGAGATTGTCTGCTTTAGAGAAGGCAGAAGACCAGAGCCTTTCTGCTATACACATATACACAGATATACATGCTCATGTGTGTATGTATGCATATTTGTATATATGTGTATGTGTGTGCAGACACCTATACATACACATATACACACACATAATCTGAAAGGGACCTCAGACGCCATCTAGTCTGGCCTCCCTTCAGTTTTATAAATGAAGAAACTGAGGCCCAGAGAAATTAAGTGACTTGCTCAGGGTGACAGAGGTAGTAGCCAGTCAATCAACAAGCATTTAACAAGTTATTACTGGGGCAGCTAGGTGGCGCAGTGGATAGAGCACCGAGTACCTGAGTTCAAATCTGGTCTCAGACACTTAACACTTACTAGCTGTGTGACCCTGGGCAAGTCCCTTAACCCCAATTGCCTCACTAAAAAACAAAAAAACCAAAAAAACCCAAAACAAAACAAGTTATTACTACCTGTGAGGCACTTTGCTAAACACTGAGGTTGCAAAGAAAGGTAAAAACATGGTCCTTGATCGCTGAGAGCTTCTATTCTAAAGGGAAAATGGACACAATGTATAAAGAGAAAATTGTCTCAGGGTGAAGGCACTTGGGGGGGGGGGGTAAGAAAGTAAGAAAGAAAGGCCTCCTGCAGAAGGTGGTATTTGAGCTGACTCTTGAGGGAGGCCAGGGGGCAGAGGTGAGGAGGGAGAACGTTCCAGGCATGGAGGGCAAACAATGCCATTGCAAGAAGGTAGGAAGTGTTCTGAGAATGGCAAATCAGTGAGGGAGGTAGAATTTGAATCTGAGATCCCCGACTCCAATTCCTTAGTTCTTTTCCATTATTACCACTTTATATTTCCAAGGCATACAGGTCACTGCTGCTCCTTCTTTCTTATGTTAAGATATTAGGTTTCCTCATTTTTCTAGTATGATCCCATGGAAAAATGACTGGTTCTGACATCTGAGTATCTGGACTCATATACCACTTTTGATAATGACCTGTATGACCTGGGGGAAAATCACTTCATTTCCATGGGCCTCATTTTCCTCATCTGTAAAATAGGCGGGTTGAACTAGATGTTCTCTGAAGGGTCTTCCAGATCTAGGTTTGTGACTCCATTTTCCTATGATCTAATCCAACCTTTTTTGTTTTTTGTTTTTTTAGTGAGGCAATTGGGGTTAAGTGACTTGCCCAGGGTCACACAGCTAGTAAGTGTTAAGTGTCTGAGGCCAGATTTGAACTCAGGTACTCCTGACTCCAGGGCTGGTACTCTATCCACTGTGCCACCTAGCTGCCCCCCAATCCAACCTTTGAGAGGCACATCATAGTAAATATTGGAATTATTGGGGAGCGGGTCAAGGAAACTAAAAAAAAATGTAGAGATTGAAAAGGTAATATGGTGGAGGGGAAGAACACTGGATATATGGCCAAAAGACCTAGGCTTGAACCCAGGCTCAACAAAGACTTTTTTTAGATTGAATCAATCAGAACAAGAGTGTGAATAGGGCCTGTATACCTCTTTGGGTCAATCAAATCCATCAGGAGAGGGATTGGGTCATGCATACTATAAGAGGAAAAAGCCATCTCAGTATCAGAAGGAGGGATTATAAGCATCTGGATTTGAAAGGTTGGAACAAGCATGGAGTAAAGGGATGCCTGAAATGTAATAGAGAAGGGAGATAGAGAGGAGAACTAGTATCCAAGGGAAGTCCTAAGATTAGGAAAGTCTTTTCCCTAACTTTCCCTCTAGATTCCCATCTATCCACAGACACCGTACAATATAGTTTGCTGTTTCATTATCAAGATAGCTGAATTTTGCCTCAGCCAGAGTCCATAGGCTAACTAGGCAGAGATATAAATGTAAAGTTATACAGAAAGCCCAACCTCTGCGTAGGTAGTAGGAATTGTTCTAGATGGGTCTTTAGGACAAAAGTGAATGAACTCAGGATTTTCCATCTAAAATTAATTCTCTAAAGTCAAAGAAGAAAGAACCAAGTGGAATTTAGGGACCATTACATTGCCCCCAGGCTTAAAATGAACTAATTATTCTTATAGGTTATTATGAATTAGGTACTAATTTATAAATTATTCTGGATAATTTTCTTCTATTTGGGAGTTTAAATAATGTACTAAATTTCTAATTTTTTGTTGTTTATGTGCAATTTTGTTTTGCCTGGCTTTCATTTAAGCAGATTTTTTTGTATTATCATTTTATTTTAAACATCTTTATTATAAAAATCTTAATCCTTATCTACACCTAAGAAAATACCAACTGTTTTATAATTGCTGATAATTGTGGGTGACACTATTATTATTGTTTCTCATTTGTGTTCATGGAATTGATCATATTGGTTGGTTGGGTAAATCTTGGCCTAATGGAGCAATATGATGAGTATATGAGAATGGTATTTGCAAAATATTGTCAGTTCTTGGAGGTTGATATTCATAAGGGACTACTGATGTGTGTCTACTGAGGAGAATGTTCTAGATTTCATGAACATCAGAGTGAGAGAATTAGGGGAACTAAAGAAAATGCAAATGAGGGCAAAGTCAAGAACATCCACTAAAGGTATGCTTTTTGAATTATCAGGGTCTTTGAACACTCAAGAATACTTGAAGCAACAGAGGTGGGGGGCAGCACTTGGAAATTGCTCCCTCCTTTTGAGAGGGAGGAATTATGGAATATAATTGTACCATTAATGCATGGAAATGATGACCCAGCACAACAACCGAATTTTAGGTTTGAGGTTTCACTTACATGAATATTCAACCTTTCCTGGCCAAGGCTAATTTTCCCTACCACTGCCTAGATGTCTGTGGGAGTCAAGTTTCCAAAACTCAAACAGCAATGTGGCTTTGGAGTTATCTACATTTGAAAAAGCCTAGACATAAGCTTTATCTAAACTTTGTTACGAGATTCCCCCAGATTAAAATTCCAGGGTGAGCAAGAGCCAAAAAGAGAAAATGAAGGCTTTGGGTAAGGCTCCCAGGATTGGACCTAGAGTGGGGAAGGCAACAGGTGACATTATGTTTATTTATTTACTGAATAGAGTTGAATACCAATCAAACCCCTAATGCCATTTCTCTCACAGCTGCTTGGGAACACATATTTGCTAATCCACTGGGGAACTTTCCAGATTCCTAATGGCCACCCCAGTAAGATTGCAATTCACTGGGGATTTTGTTAAGCAAAATTCCCCAGAAAATTTCAACAGAGGTGCTCCTGGAGCCAAAACACTAGTGGCTCTTTGGCCCAAATCAAAAGCTCAGCCACTACATGACTTCCCACACAACTCACTCTATGTGTTTCTGGTCTCACATGATTCAGTGAACACATTGTTCTCTCCAGTAGCAAACCATCCTTAAAATCAGAGGGTTTCAGGGGATTCTCGTGAATGTGTGAACTGGATAGGATTATCCCCTCCAACCTTGCCCAACACACAATGTGAGAAAGTTTCCATGATTCTGATTTCATAGGATTATGGATTTTGAACTGCAAAGGACCTAAAAAACCATTTAGTCCAGCCCTGTCTGTTGCTTTATCTATAAATGATTTCCCAGGGTCACACAGACATTAAGTACCAAAAGAGGTGGGGGGTGGTTAGACCTCAGGTCCTCTGACTTGAGAAGCAACACTCCTCCCTGAATTACAGAATTTACTAAATATCGAGAAACAAGTCTATCTTTGTTTTGTTCTGGAAAATTCATCATCACTGATCATCTATAAAAAACAACAACAACAACAACAAACCTCTGAATTCGCTTTTATTATTTTCTGTTTCATCTTTATAAAGGAGCCTTCTCTAAACAATGACCAGCCCATTATGACAGATATCAGCAGTTGACTATTTTTTTGGAACTGAAGTTTCTGGATCAAATGAGATAATATATGTAAAGTGCTTTTGAAACCTTAAATCTCTACATAAACGCTAGCAATGAAGAAGAGGAAGAAACAAGGAAAGGAGGAAGGAAGGAAGGAAGGAAGGAAGGAAGGAAGGAAGGAAGGAAGGAAGGAAGGAAGGAAGGAAGGAAGGAAGGAAGGAAGGAAGGAAGGAAAAAAGAAAGAGAAGAAGAGGAGGAGGGAAGAAGAGGAAGAGGAGGAGGAACTACACTACACTATTCTACACCTTGTTTCTTAAGGTTTTATGATCAGTCGACATAGTGTAAAATTAGCTCTTCCTTTCTCACCATATTCCTTTTCCTGAAAAGGATCATAAGACCATAGATTTAAAGTTGTAAGGGACCTTGGAGACCATGAATCACTCAATCAATCAACAAGCATTTGTTAGGCTGATTGCTATGTGCCAGGCACAGTTAGGTTCTAGGGATCTAGAAATAACAAAGTTCCTACCTTCAAGGAGTTTATATTCTATTAAATAAGTGATTTGAGGGGCAGCTAGGTGGCACAGTGGATAGAGCACCGGCCCTGGAGTCAGGAGTACCTGAGTTCAAATCCGGCCTCAGACACTTAACACACACTTACTAGCTGTGTGACCCTGGGCAAGTCACTTAACCCCAATTTGCCTCACTAAAAAAAAATTAAAAATAAAAAAAAATAAGTGATTTGGTTTCTAAAATTTTATCTGGGGGTCCCCTAACCTATCCTGCATTTTATGGTATTCTGCTAATACAGAGAGAAAGTCAATTCTTTATGTAATAGCATAATTTCTTTCAGAGGCAGCATAGTAAAGAGAGAGCTGAAGTTGGAATTGGGAGAGAACTGGTTTTGAATCCTGCCTCTAATTCTTACTAGGCAAGTCACTTGACATTTCTGAGCCTCAGTTTGCTCATCTATAAAATGGGAGATAAAGGTATCTATGATACCAGTTTTACAATATTTTTGAAAGAATCAAAGAAGTGAATTATTTGAAATGCCATAAAAATAACAACTTTTAGTCTACATTTTTCAAATGAGATGAGCTCTCTGAATTAACTCTCACTTGAAATTGGAATACTGGACCCCTTCAGCTATGCAAATCACAACCCATACAAGCTTATCCATCATGTACAAATCTTGCCCTTGTCCTCAAATATGTCTACACAAGGGACTAACTCAACATGCTGTAGGGAGAGAGGGGAACCTATTTCTCTTTTCTTGATGTTTTTCTTGAGCTATTAAAAATATTTCCTTGTTTTTAGTTATACAAAGTTGTTCTTTGTTCAAGAGATAAATGTGTCTTAAATGTGACTTTGAAGAGATCCACAAAAATGTCTAGAACCATAGAACCAGGTGGGAAGGTTTCTTCTTCCTCTTCTTCTTCTTCCTCCTCCTCCTCTTCTTCCTCCTCTTCCTTCCTTCTTTCCTTCCTCCCTCCCTTCTTTCTTTCCTTCCTTCCTCTTCTTGTTTTTTTTTTTTTGGTAAGGTAATTGGGGTTAAGTGACTTGCCCAGGGTCACACAGCTAGTAAGTGTTAAGTGTCCAAGGCTGGATTTGAACTCAGGTCCTCCTGAATCCAGGGCTGGTGCTCTATCCACTGCACCACCTAGCTGCCCCATCCTCTTCTTTTTAATTGCTAACATTTATGTAGAGATTTAAGGTTTGAAAAGCACTTTACATATATGACCTCATTAGACAACTCTATTGGGGTATTTGTTATTATTATTCCCATTTTACAGGAGAATGAGGCTCATAAAGATTAGGCAAATTGGCCAAGATTACCCAGCTAATAAGTGTCTGAGATAGGATTTGAACTCAGGTCTTCCAGATTTCAATTCTAGGGCACATTATCTACTATGCTACCTAGATGGCCCTTGTATAAATAAGGCCAACTCTATACAAAATTGGAAAGTTTGTCTTCAGTGACCCTTAGAGAATACATTAAGATCCACCTAATTCTACAAATAGAGGGGACATCGAGACTCATCTGCTACCGGATGCTGAGAATGTTGCATAGTGGAGAGAAAGCTGGGTTTGGAATGGGCAAGAGTTAGATTTGAATTCTGTTTCTGGCATTGAATCATTTTGTTTCTCTAAGCCCCAAAATTTCCGCATCTTTAAAATGGGTGTGACAATACTTGTGGTGAGGATCAAACAAGACAATATATCTGGAGTGATTTCTGAGCCTTAAAAGTGTCATATAAACATTAATTATTACTACTATTATTATAATATTCAGCTGGAAACAAGACTCCCTTTGAGCCAGAAGAGATTTATGCCTTAACGGGAAAAAAAAGACTACTTTACGACTCTCCATTTACAGAACTCAAAGTACTTTATAAACAGCGGTCTCATTAATTCTGCCCTGACCTCTGCTTCTCTCCTTCCTCCCTCTCAAAGGAAGCCTAGGACCAAGCACTTACAGTTCAAGTAGTCCCTGCAAGGCTGAGGGACCCACTAACTACTGGACATGGCCACTGAGGCATAATGAGAGGGGCATTTTCCTACCCTTTGGGGCATCCTACTCAGCATGACCACTAGAACAGAGCTTATTCTCCAGAGTGCTTGAGGGAATGAGCTCAAAAAGTCAAATCTACAGTTGGCGAAATGATTTTCCTAAAGAGTCATTCTGATTCTGTCCCTTCCCTGTGTTCCCTCACATATTCCTCCATACTCAATATTCCAGTGGCTCCCTATTACCTCCATCATATAAGCTTTTTTAAAGACTTTCATAACCTGTTCCCTTACTACTTTTTTAGCCTCTTTACTAGGTGGTGCAATGGATAGTGTTGGGTTTGGACTCAGGAACACCTGAGTTCAAATCTGGTCTCAGACACTTATGGGTTGCAAGACCCTAGAAAAGTCACTTAAGCCTAATTTGCCTCAGTTTTCTCATCTGTAAAATGAGCTGGAGAAGGAAATGGAAAATCAGTCCAGTATCTTTGCCAAGAAAACCCAAAATGGGATCACGAAGAGTCCTATACAACTGAAATGACTGAACAACAACACACTTCTTTCCATACATGGCAGTCCATCTCCTGGCTCTGTATGCTTGCAAAGGCCGCCTTCTGTGCCTGGAATGTTCTCTTCACCCTGACCTCCCAGCTTCCAAAGCTTCCTTCAAGGTTCACAACCTACCTTTTGGAGATCTTTCTCCGTTTTCCTTATTCCTAGTGTCTTCCCTCCAAGGATATCTCCAACTTATACTCTATAGTTCTTGTATATACAATTATTTTCATGTTGTCTCCCTCAGTCAAATGTGAACTTCTTTTTTGAGAGGTGGTGCTTCTTTGTATCCCCAGAGTTTAACACAGTACTTGGCGCATAGTATGACCACAAATGCTTGTTTACCGAGCTACTGACAAGGACTACAGGACTACAGAAAACACTCTAAGGTTGCTGATGATCAGCTGCCTAATTTTGCATGCCCAAACTTTCCATCAAAATCCCACTTTATTAATCATCCCTAGAGTCTGTAGCGTTTCCCACTTACTGAAGAACTGGCTCTGTTTATTAAGGGATTTCAACTTATATAACGTTCTAATATGCAGTAGCCCAGGGAAGCAAGCTAGTCAGAACAAAGGGGAAGAAATCAGTCAGTTTCCTCCTTCTTGTTTTTGGGAAGCAGGCTGTAATACGGCCTTTTGGTGTTCTCATCCTAGGATTCTGGGATTCAGTACTTAAATGGGAGAGTCGGCTGGGGGCAGTTTACTTTCACAATGAACAAATGCGACTGGAGGGAAGAATGCCTTTTCTAAAATTTCTGCTAGGGTCCCAAATTTCTATCTAGCGGTGATAGGTCTACTTAATGCATGCTCCATTAAGCTCAGACATCTTATGCCAAGACAAGTCACAGGACAGTGCTGAAATCTCAGCAAAGACGGCAACACCCTGGACTCTGAGCCAGTGAATTCCCCAGCACTCATTAAGTTTCTCAAATCCTTCCACTTTTTAATTTACAAATGGGGTACTGCCCATAGAGGAAACATGGTTCCCCGAGGCAACCAAACCAATTTACCCCTGACTATCCAACTCTGGGGCTGTCCTCCTATCAACAACCCAGCCTTTATCTTCTCTCTGCTTGAAAGATGGGCTATATCTGGGCTTTCTAATCCATCACAAGCCAAATTTCAGGACTCTCACGCTATGGCGGTTAGCAGTGCAGGAGTTAGGACTTTTATGGGTCATTAACTATGGTGCTGACATATTCACAATGGCTTATCAGTGATGAAAACAGCCCTGAAGATGGTTTGCAGTAATTAAGGATCACCATGAAATGCTGGCACAGGGGACCACATGGGCGAGCTTTTTCAACTGTGGTGATTTCTTCTGCTAATTAGAGGTGAAGAGGTTCCAACTTTCCATTGCTTCTTTGACCCATGCATGCCACATCAGTGAGGTGTTGGAAAATATTAAAATCTGTAACCCCTGTCCTGGAACATGAGTTGGAAACATTTAGAGGAGGAGTAGCCACAAAAATGTAAGCATGGGATTGGCTTGGATTTGCCTTAGCATCTTTTTTTTGGGGGGGTGGGGGATGTATATCAAGACAGGGCAGCTAGGTGACACAGTAGATAGAGCACTGGCCCTGGAGTCAGGAGGCCATGAGTTCAAATATGACCTCAGACAATTGCTAGCTAGGCAATTCACTTAATGCTATTTGTCTCAGTTTCCTCATCTGTAAAATGAGCTAGAGAAGAAAATGGCAAACCACTTCAGTATTTCTGCCAAGAAAACTCCAAATGGGGTCACAAAGAGTCAGATATGACTGGAAAATGACTGAACAACAACAACAACAGATATCAAGATAAGATTGGGGCTTCTGTTTTCATTTTGGTTTTTTGTTCATTTATCAATTAATTAATCAGCAAGTATTTATTAAGTACCAATAGGTGACATACTGCTAGGTATACGAGTAAATAGAATGAAATAATCTCTACTTGCTTATATTCTAATGGGAGAAACAACAAATACGTATCAAATACATGCGGCATAAACATAATGTTAATAAATACGAATATGTACAAAGTTCTTAAAAATAACATAGTTTGGGAGGGAAGGGACTAGCAGCTGGGATTAGGAAAGGCTTCATGAAGAAAATGATGCCTATTTGTATACAAATTGTTCTTTTGGTTTTTCTAACTTCACTCTGCATTAGTTCATATAGGACTTCCAAGTTTCTTTGCAATACTCCCTTTTAAAAAATAATAAATGTTGGAGAAGCTGTGGGAAAAAAAATGGAACACTAATGCATTGTTGGTGGAGTTGTGAACTGATCCAATCATTCTGGAGAACAATTTGGATCTATGCCCAAAGGGCTATGGGTCTGTGCATACCCTTTGACCGAGTAATACCACTACCAGGTCTATATCCCAAAGAGATCATAGAAAAAGGAAAAGGACCCAGATGTACAAAAATAGTTATAGCAGTTTTCTTTGTGGTAGCAAAGAACTGGAAATCAAGGGAATGCCCATCAATTGGGGAATGGCTGAACAAGTTGTGGTATATGAATGCAATGGAATACTATTGTGCTGTAAGAAATGATGAGCAGGCAGATTTCAAAAAAACCTGGAAAGACTTAAGTGGACTTAGGCTGAGTGAAGAGAACAGAACCAGGATAACATTGCACACAGTGACAGCAACATTGTGTGATGATCAACTGTGATAGATTTGGCTCTTCTCAGAAGTACAATGATCCAGGGCAGTTCCAAAGAACTCATGATGAGAAATGTTCTCCACATACAGAAAAAAGAACTGTGGATTCTGAAGCAGATTGAACCATATCAATTCTATTTTTTGGTTGTTTTTTCTTTTCTTTTTTGAAATTTTCCCCTTTTGTTCTGATTCTTCTTTCACAACATGGCTAATGCAGAAATATGTTTAATGTGATTGTACATATATAATCTATATCAGATTGCTTTCTGTCTTGTGAAGTGGGGAGGGAAGGGAGGTAAAGAAAAAATTTGGAACTCAAAATCTTATGAAAACAATGTTGAAAACTATCTTTACATGTAACTTGGAAAACAATAAAATACTTTTATGATAGAAAAAAGAAATACTTCCTTTTATTATTCCTTATGGTATGATAATATTCTATTAAAATACCACAATTCTTTAATTCCTATTTCCATTTCTATCCCAGAATAAAATGGGCTCTTGAAGAAAGACTTGTTGACACCTTCAGAATATTGGTGCTCAATTATTTTATTAAGGGCTTGAAGGTAGAGAAAGAACTAGCACAATTCTGCCCTTCTGCCCATCAAACACATATAATCACTTTTCAAACTTTGGGAAATAAAGTGTTATAAACGTTAAGTAGTTAAAATAGCAGAAATAGTTTGAAATAGCACTGTGACGTTTGGAACACTGTATGATGTATTTAAAGAAGAATATGCACATATATGTGAATATATATATATATACGAACATGTTTGTTATCTCTATGTATGTATAATACACATGTGCACACAGAGACATCAGGTAGAAACTGTGCTAAGATTCTCAGATGCAAAAAAGACCCAAAATAGTCTCTGCCTTCAAGGAGCTCATATTCTAATGGGAGAGACAACATGCAAACGATTATATACATCCATATATGAAGTTCAGAACCTTCTAGCATTTGACCATTAACCCTTCTCTTGGGGCAAAGGGGTTGAGGGGTATGCATTGCTTCAATGCATTAGTGGCAGCCTGCCCATGGTTGGATCCAAGCCCTTTGAGTCCAGGAAGTTTGCTTCTCCATGACTGTTCCCTGGCTACTGCTATTTCTTGAGGTCAGAAGCTACCACCTGGGGGGGCAGGATGAGGAAGAAGAAATGGTGTGCAGTCCTTGTGGGTGTGTGCTAATGCACCCTTCTCTCCACCACACCTGACTTGCCACAGAATTTTTCTATTTTCCCACACATACATCCAACCTTCTAGAACACAGTGATACAACCAAAATGAACCAAGGAATACTGCTAATTATTCAATAATTTGTTGAATTGAATTAGTATAACCGAGTCAAGGAATATTACAAATAATTCCATTCATATCAAGTATCTGATCTCCAAACTGTTCCTAGTTCTCTCTGGATAGCTCCAGAAAGGGAGGAGAAAAGGGAAAGGAGAAAGAATCTAATTTTGCTTTTTTGGATGTACATAATCGTTTGCATGTTGTCTCTCCCATTAGAATATGAGCTCCTTGAAGGCAGAGACTATTTTGGGTCTTTTTTGCTTAGAGATAACAAATGTATATATATATATACATTCACATATATATATATATACATTCACATATATGTGCATATTCTTCTTTAAATACATCATACATATCAATAAATGAAAAACAATTACAAATAGTGAGCAGAATTCTCTACTTCTTCTTCCCCCTTCACCTCTCTCTTCTCTCTCTCTCTCTCTCTTTTTCCCCACCTTCTCTCTCAGCAATGTATATTGTCCTCCAGATTCATATATTGTCACATGTGATAAGGGCTCTAGTAATTTAATGCAACTGAATTTTCCTGAAACATCCACACTCTTTTTCTGGTCCTGATTGTGAACAATAGCACACATTTGTGAGGTGACTGGCCACAGAATTTTTCATCCATCCTTCCAGAACACAGTGATATAACCAACTGAGCCAAGGAATATTGCTATCAATTCAATTCAATTAAAAAGTTTGTTGAATTGAATTAATCTAACTAACTGAATCAAGGAATATTACTAATAATTCAATTCAATAATTTGTTGAATTGAATTCACCTAACCAACTCAGCTAAGGAGTATAGCTAACAGTGCAATTGAAGTACAGAATTTAAGTAAAAGGTACCTGTCAATTCTGAGGGAAAAACAGCAACCTTGCCTACATAGTCTATGTCTTTCCCTAAAGGTCTATAGTTAATTGGTTAATTTTAATGAGTAAATAAGAGCTCCCTGTTGGATTCATTTTGGAAAAAACAGAAGTTCATCACTAGGTGGGAGGCAGAGAAGAGTTAGAGAATGAAAAAAGTCAGCTGAAGAGAGGTTGTGGGATGGAAGAGAGAGCCAAGCCACAGAAGAGGGAGGGTTAGTTGGAAGCTCAGCTCAGTCTGGCAGCTGTAACCTGGACCCTGAAGAGAAAATGCTGGTCAAGAAGCCAGGGAGATGTGGGTTTGGCCTGAGAGGAGATTGAAATTGGAAAAATGCAGTGATGTACAGGTGAGACTGGAAAACTGCCCTTTTCACTTCTGTTCCAAGACCTGATCCTCAAAGCATATCAGTTTATCCTGAGGTGATATGATTAATTCAAATCAGTGAGCCAATAACTCAATAGAGTGATCAGTGCTTGAAAAGTACCCATGGACTTACAGTGGAGGATAGATTTATCCAGTATACTGGACACTCGCATCAGCTTTCTTCCCAGATTAGAAATATTCAGAAAGCTCATTTAGAAAATAAGGCTATTTGGAGTCCATAAAATCAGGGGAAAGGGAGGTAGCAGGTCATAAAGACTATTGCTCTCAAGCTATAGTAGCCCAATAAATCAATCTGGTATAAATAGGAGATTACTAATTACCAAGAGTAGCAATGGTTGTGGAGTCTTGGTAAAATGAGATTAGTAAAACTTGGCATCACTTACCTCGGAGAGTTATTATGAGGAAAATATTTTATAAACTGGAAAGTGTTATAGAAATGTCAGCTGTTGGAGGGCTTCCTTTGGTTATTTCTAGTGACAAAACTATTTTTTTTGTTTGTTTGTTTACCTGGCTATGAACTCTTTTCATTTAGTGAGACCATCTCATGTGGCAAAACTTATACTAACGTTTCTTTTTGACTGTTGGTATTCCGCAGAGACAGACCGTTTCCCCTAAATAGGGGATGTTTTCTCAGCAGTGGTCATCACACATCATTCCAGCTCTTTCTTAGAAATGGCTAGTATTCCTAACATCTCTCGGACTGGCCCCAGTGCCAATAAAGGGAGGTAGGAGTGGCTTTTGGCACCTCCTCCTTCAAGCCTGAGGTCTACACTGGCCGACATCCTTCTCATTTTCGTCTTCACGGAAGCATTTGTTTCTCTCGGCACTCATCTTCACCTGACCTTGGGAGTTTTCCCCTATTAAGTAGCTAAGAAGAGTTACATCAGCCAAGCAGTGGGACATTGATGAAAACCCTCATTATTGATTCCTTTCCCAATTACACTTTTCCCAGCAGCGTTCCTGTTGCGTGTCTCAAGAGACTTCCTGGCCTTGATAGCTCCCTTAAAAAATTATCCCCAGTTGTCTTGATGGACTTATATGGTGTGAGACTCGCTAATCCTTCATTGTATTTGTCAACAATGCAATACGATATACCCCCTGGATTTTGTAGAATCCCAGAATGGTTGTTTGCAATTGGGACTGCTGAGTTCAGTAATTTTCTTACATGTCTGTTTGTCCATCCCTCTGTCTATCTATCTTTTCATCTATCTTTCATCTCTCCCTTCATCTGCTTATCTTGTATCTATCATTTACTATCTGTCTATATTATCTGTTATATAGATATCCTTATAATTTCTCTACTTATTACTTATCTCTATCTCTCTATACCATTAATCATCTATCTCTACTATCTACCTCTATCATCTCTCTATTTTCTGCCATAAATCTCTTTTATCTAAATCTATTATCTATTTATATGTTTGTATGTCTATCAGCTATTTACCAACTATCCTCCCTCTGTCTCTGTCTCTCTTTCTCTGTTTTTGTCAGCTACTTACCATACTATCTCTCTATATATATCTGTCTTTACAAGCTACTTACCAATCTATCTCTCTATAGATATATCTGTCTAGTAGCTATCATCAGCTACTTAACAAGCTCTCTCTCTCTCTCTCTCTCTCTCTCTCTCTCTCTCTCTCTATATATATATATATATATATATATACACACACATATATATATATATATATACACACATATATATGTATGTATGTTTTGTCTGTCTTTATCAGCTACTTACCAAGCTGTCTCTTTCTCTCTATCAGCTACTTAACAAGTTATCATCTCTGTGTTTCTATCAGCCGCTTAACAAGCTAGCGCTCTCTCTCTCTCTCTCTCTCTCTCTCTCTCTCTCTCTCTCTCTCTCTCTCTCTCTCTCCCCCCCCCCCATTTGTTTCTATCATTGATGGCCATTATCTATCTACATGTATTACACATCTATGTGTTTGTCAGTCCATAGGTAGAAAATGTAAACTGGTAGATTAACCAAACCAAAAAGAAAATGTATACACTAGCCAGGAAGTCAGCCCAACAGTCTGAATTTCCTTGTTCCAGTAAACCTAGAAGCCTGCTCTCCCATTTTCAAAGGAACAATTCTATGCACTTGGCAAAGTTTTGAGACTCTCTTTGGGAAGAAGCCACTTGGAATCTTCCAGAAAGGGAAAGTGAGAATTAGCTATGTTTCCCCTCAGCTGGTAGGCTTCTTGAGGAACTCACCAGGACCATTTTCTTTTTCCTTGGAAACGTTGTGTGCTTGGCTCTGCCTGCAGATATTCTCTGTATCCCACTTTTTCTCAATATGTCCTCTCATTTCCTGGGCCAGCTGCAGTCCCTGAAGCCTCCTCGTCTCATTTTATTGGGAATATTAGGGAATATCAAAGGATCCCAAATTAGATGATCTCTTAGTGACACAGGAATTCTAGCTGTCAAAAAACTGTCAAGAATCATCATGGGCAGGACTGGAGAGGGCTGGAGTCAAGAGCTGGGTTTGAAACCTGGTTCTGAAATCTGCTTGCTATGTAACCCTGCACAATTCCTGGGACTTTTCTGAATCTCGGTTTTCTTATTTGTTAAATTGGGATGATTACACCCACCTCACAACAAATGAAACAAGATGATATATGTAAAGTGCTTTGCAAACCTTAAAGTATTATTGGACATAGGGCAGCTAGGTGGCACACTAGATAAAACACTGTCCTGGATTCAGGAGGACCTAAGTTCAAATCTGACCTCAGGCACTTGACACTTACTAACTGTGTGACCCTGGGCAAGTCACTTAACACTCATTATCCTGAAAAAATAAAATATTATGGGACTGGCAATCTGTCATCATTATGATGGAAGTGTGACTTGAGAGACTGTTTTTTCTTATAAAGAAATAGCTCCCTGGCCACTTAATAACCTGGTTAGAAATTTCTAAAGTCATGTGTAGTTTGAAGATAGAGGACTTCATTAAAATGCACATTTTATCTGGGAAGGATAATGAGTTAGACTATTATCAGCCACTAATACCATAGTATCCATTATTTTACAAGTTAGCATTGGTAGAAAGTAGGATTCTGAGGCAACTAGACAAAGATGGGTACATTTTGATGGAAGAGAAAAGAGAAGGGAAGAACTAGAACAGACAATATTGTTGAAGAGGGCAGACCTAGGAAGACAGTGCAGTAGGGAGACACAGATAGCTAAGGGGAAGCAGACAGTTCTGGGTCCCTGGAAAAAAAGTTGCTAAAGAGGAAGCTCTGGATGAGGGGGGAAAGCGAGAGGAGATTAAAAACAAAACAAACTGTGTTTCCTTCCCATTTCTTTCTTGGACTGATTCTGGGTGCCTAAAAACTGAAAGTGGTTATTGTTGGGGCTTACTTACATAGTGAATAATGGTGATCAAAGGAGCTCTCTGCACCCCGTCTCCCCAGCATGATGAGCTTATGGGGGAAGAGCCTTTATTTGGGGACTTTTGATTTTGTTTCTTTATACAGGATGGACATGGACCCAACGAGTATTTAGTAAGCATTCATGATGAGTCAGGTCATGTGCTGCATGCTGTGTATGCAGTGACAAAAGTGGAAAAACCCTGCTCTCACAGAGCTTACATTATGTTGGGGATAAATGAGGGAGGCAACATGAATATGTGTAAATATATGCACACAATATATACACACAATACAAAATATACAATTTATATGTAAACATGTTTATAAACATATATGCCAACATATGTGTATATAGACACAAATAGTTAACTATCTATTTAGACATACATATATGTGCACATGTGTGTATATTTATGTGTATGTGTGTATATATATATATATATATTGCTTGTGGGAGGAAAGGATGTAACATGCATTATGAATAATGTATATAAGTGAATACAAGGCAGTTTTGGAAGGAAAAACACTAATAACTGGGGGGGGGGGGTAAAAAAGGAGCTTCATGTAGAAGGTAGCCCTTGAGATAAGTCTTGAAAGAGATGAGAGACTGCAAGAAGTATCAGTGAGGAGGTGGCAAATTCCAGGCAAGGTGGGGAATTGAATGTTGTATATGTGGAACAGGGAGTCTGGATCAAGAATGGGCAAATTACAAAATATGAGGAGGGGAATAACATGTACAATCAGAGCATATGTAAAACCTGTTTTGGGCTACTTCCACAATTCCACTCAAATTGGCAGGCCAGGTCCCCCCTCCCCTGACCATGGTGGTTGTCACAGGTAGGCTCAAGAATCTAGGCATGAAAAATTAAAAATAATAATAAAATTAAAAAATAATCTAGGCATAACCCTGAAGGGTCAGAATTTTATAAATGTCACTCTTAAGCCCCTACCAGTGTATTCCCTACTGACAATCAGTCAGACAATTAACTTTTAGCAAAAAATATTTACAAAGATGGTATCAAAAGAACAGTAGTTAAAAAAATATCTCTTTCAAACTAAGAGTACATTCTTCCCAACTAAGGGTACATTCTTCCATTATACACAAGGTCCTAGGGGAGAGTGGGTTCAGACTTAAACGTACAAAGTAGTAAGACAATATGTAAAGAACACAGGTGGCAAAAAGTTAATTCATAATTCTTAGTTGCTAAGGTCTTTTCCCCCTCATACAGTTTACATTAGGTTCCCCTTATATGTAGCTCTCTCTTGGGCTCTGGGCTTTGAAGAGTCCAAAGCAATTATTATGAAGCTGTCTTTCCTTGGGTAACTATTTCTCTAAGATAGATGTATTGTCTCCTACTGGTCCAACCTTTCCAATATGGAGGAGGAAGCAAAGGAGGGAGGAAAGAAAGAGACAAGTTCTCTCTTTTCTTTCCAAGAACAATTCCTTCTCAGGGGCTTAGTTCCAAACTCTTGAACTGGAATCCTCCAAACTGGAACTTTTCCACAACTAGAATGATTGATTCCTCATTTGCCTGGTTCACTACTGAAAATCCTTCAGTTATTCAAAATCTTCAAATATGTGGTTACCTTGTTTGGATAGCCAATCAGCATTTCCCTTCTTGATTCAAAGAGGTTCACATTTCATAAAGAGATCACAGGGCATACACTACTTTGTTTACATATTTACAACTTCATCATTTTCTTTGTACTGATTAATTGTGGTGGGGGGATATAGAACCCCCTTCCTTATATGTAAACTGGAGACATTTGACTAATTCTTAGTGACTTTGGCTTCCCTGGGGATGAATTATTTGGTTTAAAGCTATCCTTTGGCATTTCTTTTTTTTTTTTTTTTTTGGTGGGGCAATGGGGGTTAAGTGACTTGCCCAGGGTCACACAGCTAGTAAGTGTCAAGGGTCTGAGGCTGGATTTGAATTCAGGTATTCCTGAATCCAGGGCTGGTGCTTTATCCACTGCGCCACCTAGCTGCCCCTCCTTTGGCATTTCTTAGAGAAAATTTTTAACTGATGGAGATCACTCTAGGTTGAATTTTTTGTCTCAGACATTTTGGAAAATTAGTTCTGAGAGGAGCTACCTTGGCTTTAGCCTATAAGAGGAAGCCAATAGACCTCTTTTGGTCTTTTTCTGCTTGTTTGCTTTTTGACCCTTTACCCTTTTTCCATTTATTTAGGAGAGATCCTAAGAATATAGCAAGGTGTGTGTGTGTGTGTGTGTGTGTGTACCAATTTCTCCTCCAAGAGCCATTAATGACTATATCATGCCAGAAGGAAGTGCATGACAAGGCAGATGTATGCTCACCCACACATCCTGGGAGAAAAGTTAATAGACAATATCGTTGCTCAACCGTAGCCTCCTAGTAAGAGGAGGGGGGATTTCCTAGGTAACATGATTCTTGTATCCAATTTACTCTCCAGAAAAGGGGGGATTTTTTAGATAGAATTAACCTTGGAATTTGCCTTGAGACTAAAATGTAAGACTTTGGGAATCTAACCTTTCATCCAGAAAAAGGGAATTTCCTCAGCCTTGTGTCTCTTGAAAAGAGAAGGGCAAGATCCATCAATATGGTCCCCCAGAGTTGGGTGAACAGAAAAGAATTGATGCAGTGGCATGTGGGACTTTTCTCTCTGCTATTGCTGTGAATTATTCAGGCAATACAGGTCGGATTAGAAAAGGATTGTCTGTCTGTCAGGTCTAAAGTGTGTTTCCTCCTATGGGGAGCCCAAACTCCCAATAGCTCTCTGTCAGGCTTAAGAAAGACCTATCAGAAAGCAGGATATCACTTGTCTAGAAGCACCAAAGTATATTTTTCTTCTGGGGGGTAAGGGATGTTCAAACCACAGGGTGGATCCATGAATCTAGGAGAGGGTGAAATGTGTGGAACCCTATGAAAAGGTAGACCCCATCAGAGAGCAAGGGGAATTGTGCTGATTGCTTATAAGCAGTTGAGTGTTTGATGTGTTTTCTACATTTTTGTATAAACTCTGGAGTCCTTTGCATTTTATGTGATTTTGGGGGAGGGTGTGTGTGTGTGTGTGTGTAAAAAAATGGTTGTCCTGTGTCTGATAACTGTATTTATTATCTTAAGTGCTTGTATGGGGAGCTAGGGGTCCTGTTTCCTGCTTTTGAGGAGAAGCAAATATGAACCATATTTGGCCATTTCCCAGAGCAAACTCTGAGTGGGTCAAAGAGAACTATGTACTGGGAGTAGCCCCCTAAGTCTGAAACCAATCTTGTGACATCAGAACTAGGGGGAGGAACCTGGGTCATGGGGAGGAATGGTATCACATCCCACAATTCTAAATGTGAGTTTTCTTTCTGGTTGAATCTTTGTACTTTCACCAAAAAAAACCACAAACAAAAAAACTGCAGTAGATTATTTCTTCATTAACTGGCTCAGAGACCTTGTGAAATATTTTCTGAGGGAAGCCATGGGTACAAATAATAGGTTAAAGGGTAAGCCAGATTTTGGTAGAGAGTTCATGCCTGGCTGCTTCGAGATCCAAGTGAAGGTTAATTATTTGTTATGAGGAAGAGAAAAATGTGGAACACATGAGAAGTCAAATCACTGCCTGACCTGCATATATTTTTGGTGTCTCCCTAGAGAAGGGAGCGCCACACTGCCAAGGAGACTCACTCAGATGAACAGATGAACAGTAAAGACGGGCAGATTAGGGATTCTTTAGTTTTATAAAAACAAACAAACAAACAAACAAAAAAACCCTTACCAGGTTGAGGGGGCTGATTGGCAATGGAACATGGTGAACATAGTAGGTCCGTAACCACTTTGGATTCTGGAAACCAAGCATATTATCAGTGACCCAGAGTCCCACAGGAAATCCTGACTGGTCAGGGGTGAGGAGAGAAAGTGAAAAGTACTTTTCTTAGATTTTTTTTCCCCCTTTAACAGTTCAGGTCAGAAAAAAATGGAGCTTAACATTAAAACACAGAGGTATATTTCAGTAATAGACATTACCTTGTGATTTCTTGCTGAGCTAGGAATTCACCACAAACTCTGCCCTGCCTCCCACATTCGACGGATGGTCCAAGTAGAAAGTTTAGTTTCCTGGGGAGAAACTTGGCAGAGGAAGTTCACTCTTTTCCTAAAGTATAGTCCTTTTCTAAGATCTGCCTTGATTACACTCTTAGGGGCCCTGCCACTAACCCACTGTGGAATCAGCTGAGTATTGACTTTATTTTAAATCAGTAAATATTCTTATTTATTCTCTTAAGACAAGGAGTTCCTCCCCTTTCCTATCCCACCAACCCTTTTCCCCAGAGCTATTGGCATGTAGTCTAATCAGTGGGTTGACTTTCGCCCTATTTCCCCAACATTGGTAGAGGTCGTTTGTGAGTTGTTAACTAGCCAAAGAAAGGGAGCCAATGGGAGCAAAGTGTAGACACAAATGACAAGAATAATATTCAAGTGGTCCTGTCCCTCAACTCCCTTCCTCATCACTTAGCAAGCACTGAACGCATTTCATTTCCTCCCATCTCCTGAAAGCTTACATAGATTGATGGGGTGTTCTAGGAGCATGACTTCTGACACAGACACACTCGAAAGGCTAGGGAAATAATGAAAAAATGAAAAAAAAATGTTGCCAAGAGTTCAGCTGATGGCTTGTCTTGTGACATAACCTCACTAGTGTCTAGCATTTGGGTATAATCTGTGCCTAATACCTTGGCCAGTTTGCCTGCCCAGCCCAACGTAGGAGACTTTCTCTGGGGACACAGAAACACAGATGGAGGGGACTCAGATCCTGATATCTTTATTGTTGCTACGTTTCCATGTAAAGGGCAAGAATTAAGAATGAAATATTTGAAGAGACTTCCATGGCCTCACAACAGCTCCAGCTGCTCCCTTTAGTCTTTTATTCCCTTACCTGTTCATTTGGATGGCAGACCCCAAGAGTCTTAGGGGCCAAGGAAACCTTAGACACCTTTGGAGTATAGCCCCTCAAAATAGTTTGAAGAGGGGTAATTCAAGTGGATCATCAAGAATTTACTGGGGGGGGTACAGCTAGGTGGCACAGTGGATAAAGCACCAGCCCTGGATTCAGAATGACCTGAGTTCAAATCCAGCCTCAGACACTTGACACTTACTAGCTGTGTGACCCAGAACAAGTCACTTAACCCTCACTGCCCCACAAAAAAAGAGAATTAACTGGTGAAAATAGACTTTCTAATTCTAAATCAGATACAGACTTGGGACAAGAACTTCAATCTTGGTAGCAGGAGGAAGCTAGTTCAAAAGACAAATGAAATGCATGCAGAATTGAATTAGCTAGTTATGTTCCAAAAGAGCTTAGAACCTGAGATTGAGACTCTGAAAGCTGACAGACCTCCCTCCATATGGAGAAAAAGCAACTGAGGTTTTCTCCCTAGTCCAGTGACTTGGTTAATAAGGTCTTATTTAATTTTAAATAAAAATGGAAATGTAGCCTCTGAGCTATAAGCTAAAGAGAGAGAGAGAGAGAGAAGGCAAAGCTACATCCTCTTCTTATGGGGAAGAAGTATGATGTTAGTTGAAGATTATAGATGAGGCCTCATACCTCACAAGAACAGCCCAGCAGAGAGTGTATGAGAATAGGACAGGGCCCCATTTGAGACCAGCAGTGATACAGTCCTCACTAGGGAACAGATTAATGATACCAAAAACATCCCTCCAACTATGAGCTGATGGTACAAGTTCTCTGTTAGTGTTCCCCCTATCTGAGATCCCTGTGGATCTTTACTCTTCCCATTAATGTGAGAGTGTGCCCTAGCTTTATGGAGAAACAATCTTTTGCTACTTTTCTAACCACGCAATTTCATTAAATCCCATTTGCTTTTAACTATTTATGTCTTTTGACTGACTATTAATAGTAAACACACTAGGGAGGACTCATCAGTTAAGATTTTGAGAGGATACAAATCTACTTGGAACCTGGATTGCTTTTATGGGGGCCTGAGTGTGAGACCGAATGCCCTAAGTGCTACACAGGTACCTAGAGGAAACTCCCTAGATTCCCCATAATTTTACTAATCAGCTAAGAAAAACATTATCTGGCTCTCTTGTTCTCCCTCCTCCTAGCCCACATAGTGCTAGCCCTGCAATATGGTTTAGGGCAGCCTAAATACCTGCCCAAAGGCCAAGGTTCTCCTTTTAAAAAAAAAAAAAATCCGTGTTTTAAAAAGCAAGAGGCTTCAAAAATTCTATTTGTGCAGTTGTAGGAGTGGACCAGAGAAGTGGGAAACTTTCACTTACATTGCCAAAATGGGCTTGAATTAGGTATCTGGGCATGAAATAACCCATTGGAAAACCTGGAAGGCAGTTTTCCTCTGATAGGAATGATTTTATGCAACATGGATCACCATAAGTAATTCTCCACAAGAAATAATATCTAGAGGTGGAAAGAAAGTTAGAGATTATCTAGTATTTAGTTTTACAAACAAAGGAACTGGGGCCCAGAGAGATTAATAACTTTTCTAAGGGCACACAGTAAACAGCAGGGCTGAGATTTGAACAAAGAGAATAGAGTCCAAGTGGTGAGACAAAAAGGACTCTGGAGATTTTCTCCTCACTTCGCATGAGGGAGCTGTCAGGGAAAGATAGGTAACCCTTGCCTTCTCCTGACAAATTGTATAGATGGGGAAGACATGCCATGGAGCTGGGGACATCATGATAGAAGAATAGTCAGAAGCTGGGGACAGAGAGAGAGAGAGAGAGACAGAGAGAGACAGAGAGACAGAGAGACAGAGACAGAGATAGAGAGAGAGAGTTGTATCGGATTCTCCGTGATCCCATTTGAGGTCTTCTTGGCAAAGATACTGGAGTGGTTTGCCATTTCCTTCTCCAGCTCATTTTACAGATGAGGAAACTGAGACCAACAGGGTTAAGTGAATCATCTAGGGTCACACAGCTAGGAAATATCTGAGGTCAGATTTAAACTGAGGTCTGGCGCTCAATCCATTGCACCACCTAGTTGCCCGGAACCCCATGGTAGACACTGAATAAACAGTGATTGATTGATAAATCTATGTTCTTATGATCTTTAAGAGAAGAGAAATTAATATAGGGAAAAGAAATGCTTAGAGAGAATCATACAGCTAGAAGGAAGCTTTGGGCTTAACTGGTCCATTATCTGCATTTATAGATGAGGCCAGTAGAGGCAGAATAAGGAAAGTCAGAGTGATACAGTGGAAAGAGCACTGACTCTAGAGACAGGGGACCTGAGTTCAAATCCTACCTACCATCTAATACTCCCTTATTTGTGTGACCTTGGGCAAGTACTTTAACCCCTGTGGCTTCTCTAAAGTAAATTGAGAGGGTTACCCTTGATGACCTAACTCTAAACATCTGTAGTCAATTGCCTAAGGTCACACAAACTCCCAGGTTACTACTTCAAGCTGCCGTCCTTTTAAAAATTCCCTTTAAAATTTTGCTGGGTTGCCATAAGGGTTGGGTATCACAAGATCCTTTCTACTTCTGTGTTTCATATAGGTTCATTAACTCAAGCATCCAGGCAACAGTGACTGGGTGTGCTAGAGGTTGCTCCAGTCATGGTACAAGCTTACCTGTCCCATGAAGAGGACCCATCCCCGAAGATGCTCTTTAAAAGTCATCTCGGGATATGGTTGCATTTGTCCAGATGCTCTTTTCCTTAACACATCTTTAATCCTAGTGCCTCTGTCCAAGGCCAACACCAATCTTTGCTCCACAATCACCTAAACTGCAAATGAGTCAATCTTTCCGGTTTCTGAGAGATTGTGGCCAAGGGAACAATTTGACCAAAAAGCAGTAAATTTTGTGGTTGTATAGAGACATGACCACACTTGCTTTCCTAATCCATCCAAACAAATCTTGTAATTTCTAATTTATCTTGAGTAGATGCAGTGAAGAAGAATTCATCTAAATGACTGTAAAAACCACTGCCATTACACATTATGGCAGATGATAGAATTTCAGAACTGGAAAGGACCTTCAGTGTGAACTAATCTAGATTTCTTATCTTACAGATTAGGGAACTGAGGCCCAGAGAGGGAGAATAACTTTCCCAGGGTCCTGCTGACTCCTAGTGTAGTGTAATATTCTTCCCACTACTCTATGCTGCTTCCTACAGAGAAAAGAAAAAATTTTAAAGAATAAGCAGAACACAAAAGAACTTGGTCATGGGCTCATGGTGAGAAAGAAACAACCAATACTGTGAAGCAAGGAGATCTAGAAGAGCAGCTAGGTGGCACAATGGGTATAGTGCTGGCCCTGGAATCAGGAAGACTCATCTTCATGAGTTCAAATTTGTCTTCAAACACTTAACTAGCTGTGTGACCCTGGGCAAGTCACTTAACCCTGTTTGCTTCGGTTTCCTCACCTGTAAAATGAGCTGATAAGGAAATGGCAAACCACTCCAGTATCTTTGTCAAGAAAACTCCAATTGGAGCTTCAAAAAATTGGACACGATTTTTCAGGGAGATCTAGACTTTATAGAACCCTCAGGGATCCATCTAATCCCTGTACCTAAAAAGAGTTCAGTTACTTGATTTATGTAAGCAATGACTTCTAAATTCCTTTTTATGGTGAGTTTATTATCTTTTCCCCTAAAACTATTCCTTTTTCTGGCTTTACTAATTCTGTCTATCTCTGTTCTCTATTTACCCAGTAAGAAATTTTGGCAACCTTGAGATTACTTCTCAGTCTTCTCTCTACTTAACTTCTTTCCCAACTAATAAGCATTTATTTCCTTTTCCTCACACCCTGCCTCCTCATTGGAAACAATAAATATGCATAGTCAAGCAAAACAAATTCTCATACTGACCACGCCCCAGGATGGATGTCTCATTAGACATCCCGAATCCATCATTCTCTGTCAGGAAGTGGGTAGTACACTTCAACATTGGCCCCTTGGAAGAGTGGTTGATCATTTGCTTTCATCAGAGTTCTTTCAAAGTTGTTTTCCTTTACAATCTCTCCATCAATTCTTATATCCAACTGGTTACTAAGACTTGGCAGTTCTATCTGTCCAACATATCTCTCATCTTTCCCCTTTACTCTACTGTCATCAGCATTCTAGTACAAGACTGTATCACTACCCTCTTTAGTTATTGAAATAGCCTACTAGTCCATTTTTCTGCTTCTACTCTCTTCCCTTCTTTAAACAATTCTTCACAGCACTAGCATAATTAGCTTTTTTGTATGCATCTAATTATGTCATATCCCTGTTAGAAAATCTTCAGTTCTCTATTATTAAAAAGATCTAATTCAAGTTCTTCTGCCAACAGCTCTCTGTCCTCATTTGCTTCTCATTTATCTCATTTACTCCTCTGTGTGTTCTATAGTCCAACCACCATAGACTATTTTCTGCTCTCTGTATACTCATGCTCCCATGCTTTTTCACCTTTATCCATGGCGTTTCTCAATCTTAAAAATGACTTTACCTCTTCATATGTAGTCACCTCCTTTATTAAGGTTGTCCTAATCCCCTCTAGTCAATACTGACCTTTTCAAGATTTCACACAATATTTGATTTTGTAACTATATATATATATATACTCTCCAGCGCCCTGGAGAGGACACTCCAGCTACTCCTCATGGGGTAGATATAACACACAGCCACACTGTGGTCTGTGGCTCTTCAGGGGGCTAATCCATGGTTGTTAGTGACTGGTGGAGGCCTACTACTACTACTACTACTACTTTAATATACTTATCATTATTACATCTGTGGCACCTCCTCTCACATGTATAGCCCCTCAGAAAGGTAGCCCCAAGTCCAAGGTCTTCCCCAAAAAATCACAGATCAAGTGCTACCTTTGTTGTGTTTATTTGTATCAGCCAGAAGACAAAATCAGTTCAAAGCAAAGACATTTAAATGAAATAGTATAGTAAGACATATAATATAATAAAATAAAACCATACTGATGGTAAATTATTTAACTTGAAAAGGCTACAAGCCAAGACTAAAGTAGAGGGGGAGTTGGTACATGATTTTTTTGTTCACTGATGATTGTGCACTCAATGCAGTTTCTGAAGCTGAGATGCAACAAAGTATGGATAAATCCTCTGCTGTTTGTGCTCATTTTCATCCAACAATTAACACCAATTAAACATAACTTCTCCACAAGTTAGCACTATACCATCCATATGTGGAACCATTGGTTATAGCAAATGGAGAAGTTTTGAATACTGTGGATAAGTTCACTTACCTTGGTAATGTTCTTTCCAAGGATGTACACATTTTTAATGAGGCTGACACACTCATTGCTCAGTGTTTGGGAGGCTCCAAAGGAAAGTGTGGGAGAGAAGTGGGAGAGAGGAGACGATAGACTGCCTACCAAACTGAAGGTCTGCAGAGCCATTGTGCTGACCTCATTGTTGGACGCTTGCGAAGCCCGGAAAGGCTGCCAGTGACATGCCAGGAAACGGAATCATTTCTATTTGAATCGTCTTAGGAAGGTTCTGAAGATTACCTGGCAGGATAAGGTACCCAACACTGATGTCTTTTCTTGAACTAAACTACCAAGCACTCAACTACTATGCAGAGTGCAACTCTAACAAGATGGCCATATTGTTTGAATGCCAAACTTACACTTACCTAAAAGACTATTTTATGGAAAGCTCACATAAGACAAGTATTCACAAGTTGGTCAGAAAAAATGATAAAAGGACATTCTCAAAGTCTCTCTGAAGAACTTTAGAATAGGTTGCATGACATGGGAATCACTGGTACAGGGCCACCCAGCATGGCCTGCCCACTTTAAAGGAGGTGCTATGTTCCATGAACAAAGCAGAATTAAAACAGTTCAAAAGAAACATGAGATAGGCAGATACAGAGAATTCACTCTATAGTATACAAGTGACTCTATATATACAAGTATATATACTCTATATATACAAGTGACTGGCAAGTTCTTTTCTATTCTGAGCCACTCTATACCATGGGGCATTTGTGCCTTACAATTGTTGTTTGTATCTTATTACCTACTGCCCTATGAGCTCCATGAGTTCAGGAAATATGAGGTAAATATATCTTTCCTTTGCCATACCACAATGTTCTAGCCATAGTAGGTGCTAAATAAATAGTTTTAAAATAAATGCTTGTGGTTAAATTCTCATTTAAATTTCTTGATGGTGGTGTAAGATTCTTTTTTCATCTTCTGGTTCAATATTGTGTCCTACAGAGTCAGGTAAACACTTTCTCAACTCTCTATTTAAATGGAGCTCAAGTGTTTCTCTGCTGTTATTGTGGACAAGAGATATGAACAGAGAAGTATAGCACAAGGGAATTCAAGGGAGTTGAGAATACAAGACTACATGGTTCCCTACATCTACCGTTGAGTCCTATTCTAGGAAGAGGCTCTTGTTAGTCTTCCAAATCAGAAAATGGACCAAGAAAATTAGATATTGAGCACCAGGAAGATAAACTACTGAATATCTGCCAAAAACAAAACAAAACAAAACAAAAACATGGTTTGCTTTAGTGGACTAACATACCCATCACATTTGTAGACAGACAGACAGGCAGAGAGAGAAAGAGAGAAAGAGAGAGAGAGAGAGAGAGAGAGAGAGAGAGAGAGAGAGAGAGAGAGACTGTATGAGTATTTCATGTAAGGGGGTCACAAAATCCTTAGTCTTCTACCTCCTTCATTCATGATCTCCAGGGATGGGGAAGCCCCTAACCAATAGATTCATAAAATATACCCTCAAAAAAATCTACTGGAGTAAAGTGACTAGTAACTTAGGCACACATCATCTCATCAAGAACAAAGTGCCCTGGATGAGAGATGATCCTTCCTTCTACATCAATACCCTTGACAGTCCCTAAAAAAGAAACTATGCTTCAGGCAAGAAGTAAATTCATCTTTAAAAAATATTATTTATATCCCCTGCTAGACCAAAGACTGCCAACTGGCTTGTCTTTTTTAGGACTAGACCTTGCTCTCTCTTTTTACACATTAAGCACCCCCAATTATTCATAGAGAAAAAGAAAATGGTAAATTACTCAGTATTTCAACATTGGAGCAGGACTGAAATGTTCTTAGTAATTCTACACCACAGAATAGAGATGAATGCATTTGAGGGGGGAGAGGAGATGGGGAACAGAAGGAAGAGAGAGAAAGAGAGAGAGAGAGAGAGAGAGAGAGAGAGAGAGAGAGAGAGAGAGAGAGAGAGAGAGAGAGAGAGAGAGAGGAAAGGGAGAGAGAGAATTAGTTTCCTGTAAGTAGACCCAATATTCAAAAGCAGCATAGGTTTTGTTTTTAAAGGTTAACAAATATTTCTAGTCTCATCCTACTTTCATGAAGAACAATTAATTAAGTCAATGCCTGAAAAGTTTCAGGGCCTTACTGTGGCAATATATCATTTCCCAGTGTGCTTGGAAGGTAGGAGCCGGCCCACATCTGTTGCTTCACCTCCTTTTGCTTTGTGGTCCTCCCAGGAGACTCTTGGAAGGGTGGGAGGAGAGGCCCACTGCCAGAGAACACAGCATCATGAGACAATATGGTATTTTGTGTTCTGCCTGCAGGAAGTCCCCCTTTCCACCCCCACATCCTTACCCTGGAAACAGTCTTGTGGAGGAGAAGGCAAAACAGAGGCTCATAAGACAGGCCTGTCTCATAAGCGGTACATATAGTACATTGGGAGGAATAGCAGGAAGGCCCTCCTGCCCTCAAATATCATCCCCCACAGGTCTGAAATTTATGTAGTAAAAATTTGTTTCTTTGAAACAGCTCCCTCCCTCTCCAAGGTCATTAATTAAACAAGCTTGTATTAAATGCCTTCCATGTCCCAGATATTGAATATTTTCTCTTTTTGAAATTTAAAGCAATACCCACTAGTAGGTCTCTTTTCAAAGATTTTTAGGGAAAAAGGGAAAGAACCTATATGATTGTGATTATTGCTGTGCTATAAGAAATGAGGCACTCAGTGATCTTAGAAAAACATGGAAAGACAGGAAACAATGAAGAGCAAAATAAGCAGAACCAACAGAACATTGTATACAGTAGCAATGATATTGCTTTAAGAACAACCTTGACGGGGGGGGGGGGGGGGGGCAGCTAGGTGGCGCAGTGGATAAAGCACCAGCCCTGGATTCAGGAGGACCTGAGTTCAAATCTGCCCTCAGACACTTGATACTTACTAGCTGTGTGACCCTGGGCAAGTCACTTAACCCTCATTGCCCAACAAAAAACAAACAAAAAAGAACAAGCTTGAGCAAATAAGTCATTTTGACTATTATAAATACCCAAATTAACAAGAAAGGACATATGAAGAAAGATGCTATTTGTATCCAGAGAAAACACTGATAAATAGAAATATATATAGAATTATTTTACACATATATACCTATTTGTGTTTAATAGTAGTTATCTCCAGGGGGGAGGGGGAAGGAGGGAGGGAAAAAAGGGAAAAAAATTAATTTACATTATATTATTGTATATTTAAAAGTAATAGCAAGGGGCGACTAGGTGGCGCAGTGGATAAAGCACCGGCCCTGGATTCAGGAGTACCTGAGTTCAAATCCGGCCTCAGACACTTAACACTTACTAGCTGTGTGACCCTGGGCAAGTCACTTAACCCCAATTGCCTCACTTAAAAAAATTTTTTTTAAAGGAATAGCAAGTTGTACATAATAGATTTGTGGTTTCATGTGCAATCTTTTTTATTATAGTATGTTATGGAAATGCTTGTTTTATTACATAAATAAAAAGTAAAATAATTTTTTAAAAGAAACACAAAGGCTGTTTTCCTGTCCTCATCTTTATTGATCCTTATTCAGCAGTTGACACTCTTGACCCCCTCTTCCTTCTTAAGCTATCTCTTCTCTAGCCTTCTATGACACTGAACAGTGATGCTTCTCCTGTTTTTCCAACAATTCCTCTATTTGTTGGCTTCTCATCCTCCAGCTATATGCGTGCTCCATCTCCACCCCAAGGTTCTGTCCTTGAATCTCTTCTCTTCTCTCTCTATATTGTTATTCATTAGTAAACTTCAACTGGTGGTCTTGTTTATTCCTATAATTTCAATGATTATGCAGATGATTTCCAAATCTATATTTCCATTCTTGATTTCTTCCCATTCCCATCCCTACTATGATTTTAATGGTTTAGGAAACTCACTGACAGGAAATTACCTTCATCCATGCAGATCAGGAATTCCTCTGCAAGTTATAGTTTTATCCATGGACTTAAAAAATTACTTTGATAATTGTATTTCAGTATAATTGGTTTCCTTTGTAATCCTATGTAGTATTTTGGACAAGGGTGGTCCATAGGCTTCAGCAGAATGCTAATGGGGTCCATGACACAGATGTAAGTAACTTGCTTGGAATTACATATCCAGTATGTATCAGAGGGTTGACTTTTTTTTTTTTTTTTTTTTTTGCTCGTTTGAGACTGTGTCTCTCTATCTCACCCAAGCTGGAAGTGTAGCAGCTGCTTGTGGGTCCAATCCCAATGTTGATTGTCATAGAAGTTTTAACCTATGTTTTTCCAGCCCACCTGGGTCAGTTCACTCCTCTTTAGGCAGCC
This sequence comes from Dromiciops gliroides, assembly GCF_019393635.1. Taxonomy (NCBI): domain Eukaryota; kingdom Metazoa; phylum Chordata; class Mammalia; order Microbiotheria; family Microbiotheriidae; genus Dromiciops; species Dromiciops gliroides. The sequence continues at coordinate 616,385,277 of NC_057862.1, forward strand.
TGATAGCCCTCTGCTTCCAGATACTCACCATATAAGTGCCCGGATGTAGTGTAGACACCCCATTGGTTTTAATCCTACAGCAGCTTAGAAGTGCTGAACTCAAGTGACCCACCAACCTCAGCTTCTCCAGGAACAGGTTCAACAACCATGCATCACCCCTTCCCTGTCCTCTCCACCCAGCAGAGGTGGATCTTTTTTTTTTTTTTTTGTGAGGCAATTGGGTTTAAGTGACTTGCCCAAGGTCACACAGCTAGTAAGTGTTAAGTGTCTGAGGCCAGATTTGAACTCAGGTACTCCTGACTCCAGGGCCGGTTCTCTATCCACTGCACCACCTAGCTGCCCCAGCAGAGTTGGATCTTAACCCTGGGTCATACTGACCCTGATTCCTAAAGATCTACTTCCCTACCTCTCAAATAAAGAGAAACAAAGCTAATATGACATGAAATTCTGCTGCAAACAAACAGACTGACCTTTCTGCCAGTTTTTATACAAAACAAAGAAATTAAATACAAATGTTAGTAATCTTATAGTGCTGAGCGACTAACTTTGGAAATTAAAACATTCCCATGGAAAGGGACTTGGATGCTCAGAACAACTGAAGACAGTCTCAGTTGAAGGTTGTGAAAAGGGACATTTAAATAATCTAATACTTCACCAGATCTATGACTTCTTAGGCCAGCTTACTTACTACCTTTCTGGAGATATTCGTCCACATTTTAGCAGTTAATTCCATGGAGGCCCTTGGAATTGGATGATAGGCCATCGCTGTTGTACTTGATGCCATCCCAAAATAGTAGGATCTGCTACTGTGGCTTTGGAGGGAGAGAGTCCAAGGAAAGGATGACTCAACCCACCAATTCCTCACCTCCCAATAACTGTATTTTCCTCCTTCATTAGTTCTAAAATAGTAGAGCCCTAGAAAGAATTCTAGGGCAGCTAAGTGATGCAATGGATAGATCACCAAGCCTGGAGTCAGGAGGACTCATCTTCCTGAATTCAAATCTGGCCTCAGACACTAGCTGGGTGACTCTGGGCAAGTCACTTTACCCTATTTGCCTCAGTTTCTTCATCTGTCAGATGAGCTGGAGAAGGAAATGGCACACCATTAGGAAACTCCAAGTAGGGTCATGAAGAGTTGGACATGCCTGATATGACTGAAGAACAACACAGAAAGAACTCTTCTGTTTTCAGAGGATGAAGGTGAATAACAATACAAATAAGGATTCACATGCAGGCATCTCCATGACACAATGAGACTGTGGAAGATTTCAGTGAAAGGATAATTCAGTAGCACATCTCTCTCCCTCCCCAGTGCTATACACAATGGTGCTTCCTGAAGTTTGCTACCTCTGGAAGACTGGGTTTAATTCACCCCAAAGGATCCTACTTTCCTATGATATGGGAGTGCAAAGACCTAGAGCAGAACTTCTGAAAACTGTCCCTTTCCTATGGAGCTAGGTGTGGAGAAAGCACTGAACCTGGTGTCAAGAAGACTTGAGTTCAAATCTGGCCTTCGACATTGACCAGCTTTGCCTCAGTTTCCCCAACTGTAAAATGGAGATAATAATAGCTATTCTTCCCAGAATGTTGGTGTGATCAAATGAGGTAATATTTGTACAGAAATTAAGATATTACATGGTACATAGTAGGTGCTTAATAAATGCTTATTCCTTCCCTCCCTCCTTTCCACAGATACTTCATAGAGAGAAGCAATCAATAAACATTTATTTATTAAGCAAATACTAGGTGTCTGTGCTAAATGATACAGATATGAATTAGTGTCTACCCTCAACAAGCTTCCAGAAACAGAAGTATTAGATTATGTCTACATACATGTACAGCAAGATGGCTCATGGATGATTATACTCATAATTTGTGGTTGAACAGACTAGTAGCTGTGGCAAAAGTGACTTCTCCTTCTGGGTGTCCAGAAATTATTCCACTAAGAAGTTATGATTAGAATAATTTGAACACTGTAAAAAATTGCTATAATTTATTATAGTGCTTCACATATACAAGCTGATCGATAATAATCAATCAAATAGTAAATAGAAAGTCTCAGTGATGTTCTCTTATCCTCAAAATACTAAATTAATTGGAGGAAGGTCTTCAGGCTTGATCAAATGATTGATTGCATCCTCCAGAGTGAGTACTAGGAAAGCATGAATGAAAAGCACACAGGATGAGAAAAAATGGAGGGGCTGTAATCTTCATCAGAGGAGTGAGTACCCACATAGATAAATGGAGCCATAACTAGGGAGGGGGCAAAGTGGAATTTGCCCCAGGGTACTAACATTCTCTATATCTAGGGAAGCTACTCCCTCAGTTTAGCAGTTCAGAGACCATCATCCTTATTGCTACTCAAATGACTATTTGATCCATGGTTGGACTCTGCTCTGCTTCTCCCTCCCTCCCTCCCACCTCCACCTTGGACTGTCTTCCGCTCCTACCTGCCCCTCCCCACTCCTAGCCTGAATTCTACCCCATGACTTTACACATTCCCCCCCTCAGTTGTTTTGACAGCAGTAGAAGGGATTCCTACTTACCATACTGCCAATGAGGTCATGGATCCATCAAAGTATAACAAGTATCTCACACAGCATAAACTGTGGTGCCTATGATTCAAAGTCTAATGAGTTACAATGTTAAACCTCATTTCTGCCTTTCAAAATGTTCCTGAAAAAACATTAGGGCAGCAGGGATGCTATTTACACTCACTCTGTTTGAAAAGGGTCATAGATCTTGGGCTGGCAGGGATTTTATAGATCATTTAGTCCAATCCTTCATTATACAGATGAGGAAAAGGAGGTCTAAAGGGTTTAAGTGACTTGCTCAAGATCACACATGAAGTGAGTGGCAGAGTTGAGATTTGAACCCAGGTCTCCAGGGTCTCCTTCCTCTGCTAGTTATTTTGTCCCATCAATATCTTCTTCTTCCATTCTCCATATTATGAGGCTAAGAAATAAATAAGCACCTTTTCAAAGCAAAGTTAGTGGTGTAGTAAATAGAATGACAAGCCTTGAGTCAAGAAGACCTCAGTTCAAATCCAGAAACACACCCTTAATGGCTGTGTGACCCTGGGCAAGTCACTTAATCTCTATATATCTCAGTTTCCTTATCTGTAAAATGGGGACAATAATAGCACCTATCTCCAGGTTTGTTTTGAAAATCAAATGAGATAATATTTGTAAAAAATCTCTTAAAGCAAAGTGCCTGACACATAAGGGCTATATAAATGTTAGTTACTATTATTATTAGAAATCAAAAAGGTACTCTCCAAAAAGATTCTTAGGAGAAAAAAAAAGTTTGTGTGTGGTGGGGAGAAGGGAGAATTGTATGAGGGATAGTCTAGACCTATGATTTTGTTACTCTGGGCACCCCTGACATGGAAGCTTCCTCCCCCATTGTAGACAAACACCTCTATAAATTATAATCTTTGAGGTTCTCCTAAGACATCAAAGATCAAAAGACTTGCATATTATCATACAGCCCATATGTATTAGAGACAGGGGGCAGCTAGGTAGTGAAGTGGATAGAGCACTGGCCCTGAAATTGGAAAGATCTGAGTTCAAAATCTGACCTCAGACACTTACTAGCTGTGTGACCCTGGGCAAGTCACTTAATCCAAATTGCCTCAAACATCTGGGGCTATCTCCCGTCATCCTGATATATATCTCGCCACTAGCCCCAGATGGCTCTGGGAGAGTGAGGTTGGTGACCTTGCACAGCCCTCCCTCACTTAAATGCAATTTCTTGCAAGTCATAACATCACCCCAATGTCAAGGTCTTCTTCAAGAATGAAGAACAAACAACAACAATTAGAGATAGGTGTTGAACCCAGGTCTTCCTGACTCCCTGACTAGCCTTCTTTATACTGTATTATGCCATATGACAAAGAAATAGAAAGGAGTCTCAGGATACAAGTCGTTTGCTTGCTGGAATACTATTTCCTACAGAAAGTCATTTGGCATCGCCTAGCTCTTCCAACCCATCCAAGGGAGTTTCCTTACTATGGCAACCAAAGGACCTGATAAGAAGGGAATTACAACTACATACCCATAAATTCCACAACACAAAACCCTATGAGCACGGTTCTGGTGAGGATCCAGAATATTAAAGTTCTATTGGGCCTAATGACTGATTCTCTTTAGGAAAACTACCATTTTCTATGAATACATGTTTACTTTCCTGGCCTGACTGGAACGGCAGGATCTTTCCCAGTACCAGAAACTCCCTTGAGAAGTCTCTGGGAACCAGAGTTGCCCCAAGCTGTGGCTCTTGGTGGATCCCTGAGGCCACTGTAGAGTTGCCACATACTGCCTCAAGAACTCTATCCCTGAACCCCACAGGTGTCTGGGACATGTGCTTCCCAAACAAGGGCAGGCCACCCCCAGTTTGGCAAAGTATCTGGCACCAACCAGTTCGTGCGTCATTGGCACCCTCCCACCCCGCCCAGGCTCTGCACATGCAAACACTTGGAGGCCGTTCATAGGCAAGTATGCATTTGTTATATATTTGTTATGTGGGGAAAGTCATGGTATCAAGGCAAGGTGGTTGTTTTTTCTCCCCAAAGAATATTTTCCAATTTATGTTTTAAGTGGGTAGTTGAAAGTTCCATTTACTAGGGGCCTTTGTATTTGTAATCATCACAGGGACCATGGGCCAGAGAAAGGGAAAGTTCTGTGTGTTCTTGTCCCTGGATTTTGTACAAATCGCTCTTCAGAAGGAAACAATGCTTTATGAAATGGGCTTGGAGGAGGGCTGCCAACCCTTCTATGCTCTCCTCTTACATTGTCCATGCTCAGAACATTCACTTACTGTCCATCATTCATTTGGCACTTAGCAAATGCTACCTCTCACTGCTATTTGTCTTCCTGTCGGTAAGTTTTGTCTCTTGCCTTAGCCTTTACATTCTGCACAGTCTTTGTTTTCTGTGTGTATTTTTCTTAGGCTCAAAGTACTGTTTAGTGTCTGGTACTGGAACATTTGTATACAGTAGATGCTTAATCAATAAAACATTTTCAGTACTTCAGGGAGCCATGAATTTTATAGTAGAGAGCTTCCCTCCTCTGTCACAGAAGACAATTTCTCTATTCCCTTAGATGGTCCCTGTGAGTTCCTATGGCTCATGAATTCATCATTCTGAAGCCAAGCATTGGACAAGTCTCCCCAGACTTAGTCAGACTGTTCTTCAGAGAGCAGGTATATGGTCATTCTTCAGGTCTGAGTAGCCAAAGCGTTTCCAGTTTAGTAGGACACACCAGGGATTACACCCTACTGGCATGCCTTTCAAGAACTCAACGATACTTTTATTCCTTTGGTGCTCAATAAATCTTTAGCATCATAGATCCAGGAAAGAACATCAGAGGCCATTAGGTGTGTTTATAATTGCCACTGGTGCATTGACGAAGACCAGCCAGCACATGCCCATCCTGTGCTAAACCAGTGATTGTGATTGTTGGAAATTTTATGAAATAAATATTGTCAAGTCTAAAGGCAGAGGAGGCCAACTCCCTCATTTTACAGAAAAAGAAACTGAGGCCTGGAAAGGGTAAGTGACTTTGCCTGTGGTTGCAAGAGTAAGCATAACTTTTTGTGGTGGCAAAGAATTAGAAATTGAGGGAGTGCCCATCAATTGGGGAATGGCTAAACAAGTTGTGGTATATGAATGTAATGGAATACTATTATGCTATAAGAAATGATAAGCAGAAAAATCTGGAAAGACTTTCATAAATTGATGTTGAATAAAATGAGCAGAACCAAGAGAACATTGTACACAGTATCAATAATATTGTGTGATGATCAACTCTGATACACTTAACTCTGCTCAGCAATACAATGATCCAAGACAACGCCAAAAGACTCATGGTGGAAAATGCTCTCCACATTAAAAAAAAACTAGGGGCGGAGCCAATATGGCAGAGGAAAAGCAGTGAGCTCCCGAACTCATGACACTATAGTTCCAAAAAACATTCAAATAAGGTCATAGGAAAATGCCCAGAGCAGCAAAACTCACAGAAGAATGTGCTGAAATCATCTTCTAACCAAAAAAGGCTTGGAAGGTCAGAAGAAAGGAGCTGCTGTGCTAATACAGAAGTCAAGCCCAATCCCACAGTCACCCTGACACAGATCCAGTCCCAGGAAGACCTCACCAGAGAAGCAGACCCCCAGAGCCTCTGAATCAGATGAAGTACCAGTGTCATCTGGAACTAAGCTCAGAGTCTGGTGAGAGGGCTGAGCCCTGGGCAGGGGGGAGACTACAGGGTTCTATGCTGGTGCCGAGGCAGAACTTGGATTTTTCACCCCTGCTGAGAACCAGGAGGTAGGCTTGAGTAGAAGTGGCCCAGGTGGGGGAGGGGCACAGGCTGGTCAGAGCTAACAACCACAACACACAAAGCTGGTTGATTGGCAAGTTGGTCTGGGGTCATCTAGGACCAGGAAACAGGCTGGGCAAGGGAATAACCTGATTCTCCTTAAATCATACCACCTGGGATTTCTTAAGCTTAGAATACTGTAGCCTGGAAACACTGCCCCACTTTAAGGAGCTAAAAGTCAAGTAAAAGAAAGGCAAGATGAGCCAACAGAGAAAAGTGAGGACCATAGAAAGTTTCTTCAGTAACAAGGAAGATGTCAACATCAGGGCCCCTATATCTAAAGCTTCCAAGAAAAACATGAATTGGTCTCAGGCCATAGAGGTGCTCAAAAAGGACTTTTAAGATAAAGTTAGAGAGGTAGAGGAAAAAATGGAAAGAGAAATGAGGATGATGCAGGAAAGACATGAGAAAAATGTCAACAGCTTGAAAAGTCAAATTGGCCAAATGGAAAAGGAGGTACAAAAGCTCTCTGATGAAAATAATTGCCTGAGAATGAGAATTGAACAAATGGAAGCCAGTGACTTTATGAGAAACCAAGACACAATAAAGCTAATCCAAATGAATAAAAAAAATAGAGGGCAATGTGAAATATCTTCTGGGGAAAACTGCTGACCTGGAAAATAGGTCCAGGAGAGATCATTTGAAAATTATTGGTCTACCTGAAAACCATGATCAAGAAAAGAGCTTAGACACCATCTTCCAAGATCTTCTCAGGGAAAATTTCCCTGAAATTCTAGAAGAAGAAGCTAAAATAGAAATTGAAAGAATCCACCAATCACCTCCAGAAAGAGATCCCCAAAGGAAAATTCCTAGGAATATTATAGCCAAATTCCAGAGCTCTCAGGTCAAGGAGAAAATATTGCAAGCTGCCAAAAAGAAAGAATTCAAGTGGGGCAGCTAGGTGGCCCAGTGGATAGAGCACCGGCCCTGGAGTCAGGAGTACCTGAGTTCAAATCTGGCCTCAGACACTTAACACTTACTAGCTGTGTGACCCTGGGCAAGTCACTTAACCCCAATTGCCTCACTAAAAAAAAATAAATTAATTAAAAGAAAGAATTCAAGTACTGTGGAGCCCCAGTCAGGATAGCACAAGATCTAGCAGCTTCTACATTTAAGGACCAGAGGGCATGGAATATGATATTCCAAAGAGCAAAGGAAATGGGATTACAACCAAGAATCACCTACCCCACAAAACTCATCATAATCTTTCAGCAGAAAAAATAGGACTTTAATGAAAAAGAAGACTTTCAGATATTTGTGATGAAAAGACCTGAACTGAATGGCAAATTTGACTTTCAAATACAAGACCCTAGAGAACTATAAAAAAAAAAAAATGGAGCTGGGGGACATACCTGGGGTCATACAGTGGGCGACTCTCTTGTGTCTGAGGCCAGGTTTTGGCTGGGATCCCCCTGAATCCAGGGGTGATGCTTTGTCCACTGTGTCACTTAGCTAGGTGATGATATCTTTAGGGTTAAATTGAAGGGTGAAGGGAATTCACTGGGGGAGGGGGAAGGGCAGAAGTGAAATCCTACATGAAAGAAACAGGAAAAGGCTTATGGAGTGGGGGAAGACATGGGAGAGGAGCAGGGCAGTAAATGAATTTTACACTCATCAGAAAAGGCTCAAAGACCTTAAACTCATCAGAGCTGCCTCAAGGAGGGACTAACAGACACACCCAACTGGGTGGAATAATCTATTTAATCTGGGCAGTAAATGATCCTAACACTCATCAGAATTGGCTCAAAGACCTCAATCTCATTAGAATTGGCTCAAGGAGGGAATAATGAACACACTCAATTATGTGGAGTAATCTTTCTAACCCTGCAGGAAAATAGGAGGGGAATGGGATAAAGAGAGAGGGACAAAAGAAGGAAGGGCAGAGTGGGGGAGGGGACAGACAGAAGCAAATCCTTTTTGAAGAGTGATAGGATGAAAGAAGATGGATAATAGGACAAATATCATGGGGAAGTGAATAGGATGGAAGGGAAACAGTTAACAATGGTAATCATGAAAAAGAGAAAAGGGGAAAAAATTATACAAAAAAAAAAGACCTAGGGAGTCTGAATGCATATTGAAGCATACTATTTTCACTTTTGTTGTTGTTGTTGTTTATTCTTTTTTGCATTTTCCCCCTTTTGTTTTGATTCTTCTCTTACAACATGACTAATGTGGAAATATGTTTAACATAATTGTAATATATAACCTTTATCAGATTGCTTGCTGGCTTCAGGAAGGGGAGGGAAGGGAAGATGGGAAAAATTGGAACTCAAAAAATATCTTTACATGTAATTGTAAAAAAATTTTAAATAAAAATTTAAAAAGGAGTAGTAAGCATAAGAAGCAGCAGGATAAAAATTGGAACCCAAAACTATAAGTAAAAATGTTTATTACATTTAAATAAACAATGAAAACTTTTGGGGGCAAAAAGTGATATTAGTATTCAAGGATTTGGGTTGTTTCTGTTCATTTCTGTCTATCACTCAGAAAACAGGAGTTTTTTTCTCAAGGATTCTGCTACTTTGAAACCAATGGAGAAATGTGATGGGAAAGGGGATAATGGAATTGATGAAGGGTCAGCGATCAGTGTTGATTCATCCTTTCCTTGGGCTTTTGCCCTCTGCACTGAGAGGTGATGAGGACAATTTGGAGTTGGAGCAAAAAGGCTGATTGGCTAAGACAACTTTCTTTTTTAATTGTTTTTTTCCTGAGAAAAGTATTTTATTATTTTCCAGTTACATATAGAGATAATTGTCAACATTTGTTTATATAAGATGTCAAATTTCAAATTTTTCTCCCTCCCCCCTCCCCTAGACAGCCGATAATCTGATATAGGTTGTATACACACACACACACACACACATACATATATATTAAATAACATTAAACATATTTCTGCATTAGTCGTGTTATAAGAGAAGAATCAGAGCAAAAAAGGAAAAACCTCAAAAAAGAAAAACAATAGCACCAAAAACAAAAGAAATAGTATGGTTCAATCAGCATCCATATTCCACAGTTCTTTCCTTTTTTCCCCCCTGGATTTGGAGAGCCCTCTCCATCATGAGTCCCCTGGCATTTTCTTGTACCATTGTATTGGTGAGAAAAATCTAATCTATCACAGTTGATCAACACATAATGTTGATGATACTGTGTATAATGTTCTTCTGGTTCTGCTCATCTCACTCATCATCAGTTCATGCAAGTCCTTACACGTTTCTCTGAACTCCTCCTGCTCATCATTTCTTACAGCACAATAGAATTCCATTACATTCATATACCACAACTTGTTCAGCCATTCCCCAATTGATGGGCAACCCCTCAATTTCCAATTCCTTGCCGCCACAAAAAGAGCAGCTATAAATATTTTTGAACATGTGGGTCCTTTTCCCTTTTTTATGATCTCTTTGGGGAAAAGACCCAAAAGTGGTATTGCTAGGTCAAAGGGTATATGCACAGCTTTATAGCCCTTTGGGCATAATTCCAAATTGCTCTCCAGAATGGTTAGATCAGTTCACAGCTCCATCAACAATGCATTAGTGTTCCAATTTTCCCACAGCTTCTCCAACATTTATTATTTTCCTTTTTTTCATATTAGCCAATCTGATAGGTGTCAGGTGGTACCTCAGAGTTGTTTTAATTTGCATCTCTCTCATCAATAATGATTTAGAGCATTTTTTCCATATTTGAATAGATAGCTTTGATTTCTTCATCAGAAAACTGCCTGTTCATATCCTTTAACCATTTCTCAATTGGGGAATGATTTGGATTTTTATAAATTTGATTTAATTCTCTATATATTTTAGAAATGAGGCCTTTATCAGAAGAACTGGCTATAAAAATTGTTTCCCAGCTTTCTACATCCCTTCTAATTTTGGATGCATTGCTTCTGTTTGTAGAAAACCTTTTTAATTTAATGTAATCAAAATCATCCATTTTGCATTTCACAATATTCTCTGTCTCTTGTTTGGTCATAAACTGTTCTCCTTTCCAAAGATCTGAAAGGTAGACTACTCCTTCCTCTCCTAATTTACCTATGATATCACCTCTTATGTAAGACAGCTTTCTTTATCCTTCCTTCATCTCCTCTATGAATTATAAATGTTATATATTCTTTTACTTAGAAACATGGCAGTGAATAGCCACCCTAAGCTTCCCTGGAGCCCCCAGGCTGCCAGAAATATGATGCCCCCTGTTTGGCTGAAGTGATTTACCTTTTCTCCATCTCATTCCCAGTATCCAGTGTTGCCAAGTTCTGTTGATCTTACCTTCCTTACATCTCTTGTATACATGTTTTCTTTCTTTCTTTCTTTCTTTCTTTCTTTCTTTCTTTCTTTCTTTCTTTCTTTCTTTCTTTCTTTCTTTCTTTCTTTCTTTCTTCCTTCCTTCCTTTCTTCCTTTTTCTTTTCTTTCTTTTTTTTGATGAGGCAATTGGGGTTAAGTGACTTGCTCAGGGTCACGTATCTAGTAAATGTCAAGTGTCTGAGGCTGGATTTGAACTCAGGTTCTCCTGGATCCAGGGCTGGTGCTTTATCCACTGCGCCACCTAGCTGCCCCTCATATACATCTTTTCAGATATACTTTCTCTCCTCTGACATTGCCATGCCCCTCTTGCAGGCCTTCAATCTGGATCATTACAACATCCTGCTGGTGAGGCTCCTCCACTTATGTCTTTCCCTTCTCTGGTCCATCCTCTCTACTCAGCTAACAAAATGATCTTCCTGTAGCTCAGGTGTGACAATATCATAGAGTCCAATGGCTCCCCATCACCCTCAGAACCAAATGTAAAGTCCAGTGTTTGGCTTTTACAGCAGTTTATAACCTGCCCCTGCCCTCCCTCACACAGCTAGGTGGTATAGTGGATAGAGTGCTGGTCCTGGAGTCAGGAAGACGTGAGTTCAAATCCAGCATCAGACACTTATTAGCTATGTGACCCTGGACAAGTCACTTCACTGTTTGTTTTTTTACTCAGTTTCCTCATCTGTAAAATGGGAGTAATAATAGAACCTATCTCCCAGGGCTATTGTGAAGATCAAATGAGAGAATAATTGTAAAGAGCTTAGCAGAGTATCTGGCATATAGTAAATGCTATGCAAATGTTAGCTATTATTATATGCACACACATTTCTAGTCTTTTTATACCTTTATTCCCCTCCATCTATTCTGCAATCCAGTGACACTGACTTCTTTTTAAAATTTTTTTTGTTGATTTAAGTCACTTGTGTCTAACTCTTTGTGACTCCATTTTGGATTTTCTTAGCAAAGATACTGGAGTGGTTTGCCATTTCCTTCTCTACCTCATTTTACAGATGAGGAAACTGAGGCAAACAAGGTTAAGTGACTTGCCCAGGGTCACACAGCTAGTTGGTGTCTGAGACCAAATCTGAACTTAGGTCTTCCTAACTCCAGGCCTAGCATTCTATCCACTGTCCCACTTAGCTAGCCTGTTTTATACCTTACTCCTCTCCAAACACTCTTTGATCCAGTGACACTGGTCTAATTGTGGTTCCTTGAACGCAACACATCTGTCTTAGCACTGGCTGTTTCCTATGCCTGGATATGTTCTGCCCACTCCCCTATAACAATTAGTTTCTCTTGCTTCCTTTAAGACTCAGCTCAAAGCTTACCTTCTGCAGGAAGACTTTTTCACTGCTAATGCCTTCCTTTTTCATATTATCTTCATTCTATTCTGTAAATGTTTTATATATGTCTTATTGTTTGCAGGTTGTATCTTCCATTAGAATGAAAAATAGGTGAGGGTAGGGACTGTTTGTTGCCTTTCTCTATAACCTCAGTGCTTAGCATGGTGTCTGCATCTGGGCCCAAACATTTACTAAACTCCAGTTGATGGACTTGACTCATTCAACTCAATGAAACCTGAAGGTTGCAATATATGACAGCATAGTTTAGTAACTGATATTCATAACAACTTGTAATTATTGAGAAAAGGTTAAATCTTGTTCATATTAGCTTAATAAAGGAAATGCGTGATACAGTTAAGTATTTCCACCCAAGCTGTTGTCAAGATGATGCCTGTTTTGGTAGAATTTCAATGTGGTATATGCCTGAGAGAGAGATCAGAATCCCAACATCAAACTGCATAGGCTAAAAATCAGCAAACTGACATCCCCATGTCCTATTACCCATTCAAGTAGCTCATTGCTGCCCAGTATCTTTTGCCTCTTCAATAGGACTATGCCAACTACTGAAAGAGAAGATACTCTCAATGAATGTTATAGAGATTTAAGATTGAGATTTTGATAAGGCTGAGATTTTTGTTTGTTTGTTTACAATCTGACTTTGAATAAATGATTCATACGGGCAAATGCTCTGGGACAAGAAGCAAATCCTAAGACAAGTCTGAATGCTAATCGCTACTATTTTTATCTTACTTTTTATCTTATAGGCAAAATAATGAAGTTTGTCTGAGCTCTGTGCCCCACCTACTAGCCTTAGTAGGACAGAAAGAGGAGGTTGCACTCTGAGCCTTGGCACCAGCCATTTCCAATTCCAATTCATGTCTATATTCCAAAATCCCCAAACACTAAAACAAGGTCCTATCAAAACTGAGATTTGGGCTCCGGGGTGAAGCCAAGATGGCAAAGGAATGGCAATAAGCTCATGGGAACACACAACACAATTGCTCCAAAAACCTCCAAATAATGCCATAGAACAATTCCTAGAGCAGCAGAACTCACAAAAGAATGGACTGAGATTATTTTCCAGGCAAAGACTGCTTACAAGGTCAGTAGGAGGGGGCTGCTGTGCCAGGACAGGAGTAGAGCCCAACCCTGAGGTCACACTGACACAGATCCAGTCCCAGGCAGCCCTTGCCAGAAAAAGAGACCCCCTAGGGGCAGCTAGTTGGCACAGTGGATAAAGCACCGGCCCTGGAGTCAGGAGTACCTGGGTTCGGATCCAGCCTCAGACACTTAACACTTACTAGCTGTGTGACCCTGGGCAAGTCACTTGACCCCAATTGCCTCACTAAAAAAAAAAAAAAAAAGAGAGACACCCCCCCCCCCCCGAGCCTCTGAATCAGCTGCTGAAACTAAGGTCACAGTCTGGTGAGAGGGCTGAGCAGTTGGCCAGGGGGAGATTACAGGGGTCTCTGCTGGTGCTGAGTTGGAACTTGGGTGTTTAACCCCTGCTGGGAACCAGGAAGTAGGGTTGAGTGGAAGTGGCCCAGGTTGGGGAGGGGAACAGGCTTGTTGGAGCTAACAACCACAGCACACAAAGTTTTGCTGCCTGGTTAATTAGCAAGTTGGCCTGGGGTAATCTACAGGCCAGAGAATAGGCCAGGTGAGGGAAGAAACTGCCCCTCCTTAAACACAGCCTTAGACACCCTGAAGGTTGGGACAGTACATGCTGGAATAGTGCCCCACTTTAAGAAGGAGTTAAAAGTCAAGTAAAAAACTGTCAAGATAAGCAGAGAAAGATGAGGACCATAGAAAGTTTCTTTAGTGACAAGGAAGACCAAGGTATACCCTCAAAAGAGGATAGCAACATCAGGGCTCCCACATCCAAAGCTTCCAAGAAAAATATGAATTTATTTCAGGCCATAGAAGCACTCAAAAAGGATTTTGAAGATAAAGTAAGAGAGGTAGAGGAAAAAGTAAGAGAGGGAAAGGAAAAAATGGAAAGAGAAATGAGAGTGATGAAGGAGTGTCATGAAAAAAAGTCAACAGATTGAAAAGCCAAATTGGCCAAATGGAAAAGGAGGTACGAAAGCTCTCTGAAGAAAATCATTGATTAAAAATTAAGATTGAGCAAATAGAAGCAAATGACTTTGTGAGAAATCAAGACACAATTAAGCAAATCCAAATGAATAAAAAAATAGAGAGCAATATGAAATATCTCCTTGGAAAAACAGCTGACCTGGAAAATAGATCCAGGAGAGATAATATGAAAAATATTGGACCACCTGAAAACCATGATCAAAAAAAGAGCTTAGACATCATCTTCCAGCAAATGGTCAGGTAAAATTACCATAATATTCTAGAAATAGAAGGCAAAATAGAAATTGAAAGAGTCCACCAATCACTTCGTGAAAGAGATCCCAAAATGAAAACTCCCAGGAATATCATAGCCGAATTCGAGATCTCCCAGGTCAAGGAGAAAAGATTGCAAGCAGCCAGAAAGAAACAATTCAAGTACTGTGAAGCCAGTCAGGATAGCACAAGATCTAGCAACTTCTACATTAAGGGACTGAAGGGCTTGGAATATGATATTCCAGAGGGCAAAAGAATTGGGATTACAACCAAAAATCACCTACCCAACAAAACTGAGTATAATCTTTCAGGGGGGAAATGGAAATTCAATGAAAAAGAGAACTTTTAGGTATTTGTGATGAAAAGACCTGAACTGAATAGAAAATTTGACTTTCAAATACAAGACACTAGACAAGCATAAAAAGGTAAACAAGAAAAAGAAATTAAGAGGGATGTTAAAAGGTTAAATGGCTTACATTCCTACAAGGGAAGATGATATATCTAACTCATAAGAAATTTCTCAGTATTAGGGCAGATGATAGAAATAAATTTAGACAGAGGGCGCAGGCTTGAATTGATTATGAAGGGATGATATCTGTAGAGCATTTATTGCTTGTTTATCTTTATGTGTGTTTGGGGTGGTCGGAGTTGGGTGAAATGCCTGGAGATGAGCAGTGGGTGAGTGTCTTGTGACTGGGGCCAGATTTGGGCTGGGGTCCTCCTGGGTCCAGGGTGGGTATTTTGCCCACTGTGCCACCTAGCTAACCCATGATGACATCTTTAGGGGTCATTGAGGGGTGAGAAGACTACACTCGAGGATGGGGAAAGGGGAGAGGTATAATGGGGTGAAATCCAATATGAAAGAAACAGGAAAGGGCTTATGGAGTAGGGGGAAGAAAAAAGAAAAAAACAGATTTTATTCGAAATGTGTATGCAAGTAGGCAGAACACTCAGTACTAATTGCAACTTACTTGTCTACTTTCCATTGATTCTTCATAGATTTTGTTATGTACCTTGTTAATTACATGCCTTATGGTCTGTTAGAATGCACATTACTTGAGAGCAGAGACTGACTTTTGCTTTCCTTTTCATCTCCAGTGCTTAGGAAAACGATTGTCTGGCTCAGCAAATCATGTAACTTCTCTCCAGGAAACAAATACCTGCCTCACAGGGCAGCTAGCTGGAGTAGTAGATAAAGCACTGACCCTGATGTTGGGAGGAACTGAGTTCAAATCTCACCTCAGATGCTTACTGGCTGTGTGACCCTGGGCAAGTCCCTTATAACCCCAATAGCCTTAAATATCTGGGGCCATCTCCAGTCATCCTGATCTATATCTTGTCACTTGGTTCTGGAAGAGAGAGTGAGTTTGGTGACCTTGCCTAGCCCTCCCTCACTTAAATCCAATTCATTGCAAGTAATGATATCACCTCCTGATGTCATGGTTCTCTTTGAGAAAGAAGGACTAACACTATGCTCACAGTCTGTTTTCACTCCTAAGAAGCTTTCTGAGATTTTGTTTGAGGTCCTGGAATTATTTAGTCTCACTTTATATTTG
The DNA here is from genome assembly GCF_019393635.1 of Dromiciops gliroides. Taxonomy (NCBI): domain Eukaryota; kingdom Metazoa; phylum Chordata; class Mammalia; order Microbiotheria; family Microbiotheriidae; genus Dromiciops; species Dromiciops gliroides. Next base: position 616,401,195 of record NC_057862.1, read on the forward strand.
ACATATATATTAAATCCCATCTGAAGGAGACTTTTAAAATGTTAAATGTGGATTTCTTTGACACAGTTTATGTGACCACACTTCCTGCACTTGAAGGCCTCTCCTCATAGGGTCCTAACCCTCTCACCTCCTCAGGCCAGTGTTTCTACTAGGCTTGGGGCCCTGAGCCATCTCCCACCTCTGGTCTTTGACACTGATGATCCTCCTTGCTTGGTATGCAGCCTTTTGTCCCTGTCCACAACCTCTCACACTTCCTAGTTTCCTTCAGAATTTAGATCAAATTCCACCTCCCACAATATGAGGCCTTTCCTGATTCCCCCAGCTGTTAGAACTGCCCCCTCTCACCCCCAAATTACCCTCTGCCTATTCAGAGAGGCAGCATGCTTTAGTGGAGAGAGAGAGAGAGAGAGAGAGAGAGAGAGAGAGAGAGAGAGAGAGAGAGAGAGAGCTGGCCTCCAGGCAGGAAGCCCTGAGCATCCTAAACAACTGCAGCTGGGTTTGGGGAGAAGCCAGAGCAATACTGTAGAGATCTACTAGGCTTGGCTGAGCAGTGAGCTACACATAAGTGAAGGGGAACTGCATGAAAACTCCCAGGAAGGGAAAGAACAGACTACCAGTGTCCCACAGGAGAGCTGAACTCCTTTAGCCACAAGTGTATACCTTATACATTCATCCCCTCTGGATTCTTTACTATTGCTTACATGTGGTCTTCTTCCTTTTAAAACTATACCAGGGGGTGGGGTAGCTAGGTGGCACAGCGGATAGAGCACTGGCCCTGGATTCAGGAGGACCTGAGTTCAAATCTGGCCTCAGACACTTGACACTTACTAGCTGTGTGACCCTGGGCAAGTCACTTAACCCCAATTGCCTCACCCCCCCCAAAAAAAAAAACTATACCAGGGCACCCATTCCCTGGCAAAATGCTATCCCAGGGTGGTCTCCCTCATTTTACCACATACTAGGTACTTGTGGTAACTTCTATTAAACCTGGCATGTGGGAACCCTGTCCCCAGTATTTGTTAAAAGCAGGCAACAACACCACATGTTAACTGCTCAAATGAACTTACACAGGGGTTCTCTACACAAGCCCTAAAATGACATGAGGATCCTGGGTTACCCAATCGAACTCCAGAAGAGCAGTAACCAGCTGCTCCCTGGGGACTTCAACCTTTTGAATGCACTTACAGGATAGGGAACATAACCTAAATATATAGTCACCTTGGCAAACCTTAAGGGCTATGTAAATGTTAGCTCTTAAAAGCTAGAATTCCATCTGTCATTTCCTTTTATAGAATGTAAACTTTTGAAGGTAGGGACTTTTACAGTTTTGGTTTTGTATCTTCAGCTTGATTGAGGGATATCTCAGCTAACTCCCACCCAAAGATCTCATTCGCTTTGAATATTTCTGGTATAATCATAGATAGATAGATAGATAGATAGATAGATAGATAGATAGATAGATAGATAGATAGATAGATAGATAGATAGATAGATAGATGGATGGATGGATGGATAGATGGATGGATGGATGGATGGATGGATGGATGGATGGATGGGTGGATGGATGGATAGATAGAATGATAGATAACTAGTGTGTATGTCTGTATGAGTGTGTGTGTATATATATATATACATACATATATACATATGCGTATATACATACGCAGACACACATATATACAGACATATACAGACACATATATACATACACACTATAAATGTCCTCTCTTTGTCTCTCCACACACACATATATACACACACATATAAAAGTCCTCTCTCTCTCCATATATATATATATATATACAATACACACACACACACACACAGATCTGTATCCATCGACTTATCTAATTATATCTAAATTAAATCTGATCTCCCTAGCCCAAATTTCATTTGATTTATGTATAGATTCAATATAACTACTTCTTTATTCTCCAGCCAACACAGAAAGTTGACTGAAACAAGACCAGCCTAAATGAGCTAATATACTGAGAACATTTCAAGAGGTAAGTGGCAAAGCTGCAGAAATCAAGTCAAATTCAGCTTCATTCTCACCCTCATCTCTCCAATTGATTTCTTCTCCTGACTCCAATGTCTCCATTAATTTTTCATCCCCTCCCACTTCAACTTGCTTTGGTTTTCATTTCTTCTTTCCCAGGACCATAAGACGTCATGGTCATTGCCAAATTTTCTGTGATTTATGATGGTGCCATTCATTTTAATGGGCTTGAACACCAAGTTAGCCTCCTGGGAAGTGGCCAGAGAACCTTTATAGTGACAGGCATGAAGGCAACTTGAGAATCTGCATGTTCATAGGGAGGGAGGCAGAGGACTGCAGAAGTCATGTAAGAGGATTGTTTTAGATTCAGGGAGAAAAGAAAATGCAGTGAGCAGGGGTTGATGTTTCCTAAAAGTCATCTTGGACCTGGCTTGCCTGGGTACCTCTTGGGATCTAGGGAGGGTGTGGCTATAGAATGAGCATTCTTCGTAGAATAGACTCTTCTTGAGGGCCAGCAATGTTTTTGGTTTTTATCTTTGTCGGTCAGTTATCAAGCATTTATTAAGCATTTACTATATGCCAGGCCATGTGCTGGGAATACACAGAAAAGATAAAACACAATCTCTGACTTGATGGAGCTCTAATTGTGTACATACTAAGTACGTACAAGACATACTGCAGTCTAGAAGGAACATAAGTTCAGAACAGAGGTGGGTATGTGAGGTGCCAGGAAAGTGGGATTTGATCTGAGTTCCAGGGAAGCTGGCAGGTAGAGATGAAGAAGGAAGTATGGCCAGGCTGGACCAGTCCCACCAAATAGAGGCTCCAGAGAGAATTCACCAGTGATTGAATTGTTGGGTAAGAGAGGGTGAGGAACTGAGCATGATCCCAAAGTTGTGAATTCAGGTAACTGGAAGGGTGGTGATGTCCTAAATAGAAATTGTATAATTAGGGAGATATGCCGTTTTTGGGGGGAGGGAAGATAATGAATTCTATTTTGTACATGTTGAATTTAGATGCAATTGGATATTGAATTGGAACTATCCAAAACCTTATAACCAGAGTTGGCCCCTAGGTACAATTGTGAAGTAGGTAAGATTCCACCCCCCTTTCTTTCTATTATCCCTCAATATCTATCTTCACTCACCCTTACTTGAAACCTAGCACCTGCCTATTTCCTCTCCCTACCCAATAAAAACATTCCACTTTCAGATTCTTCATTCCCATTCAAGTGTGATTGCTAAGTAATCACACTTAAAGTGTTATCCTTACCTTTCCCTTAAGTGAAAGAGATGAAATTTGGGAATTATTTACCTTCCCTGGGACTCCTCCACACACCCCCAACCCCTATTCACACTTGCAGGTTGAATCACTTAGGTACATCTGCCTAGGGTTTAATATACTCTGAGTTTACACTACTGAAACTATCACTCATGAGCCCCCACTATGTGTGTTTACCTTAATAGTCAGCAAGTAGACATAATTACCTAAAAGTACTTAGAGTATGCTAATAGAGAGACACAGTGTGGTCAAGGCTACTCACAATCTAAAACTATAGGGCCCAGGTGGACTTTCTCTCTTCAAGTTGTCCTTATCCTGCTTTGCTGGGCTTGCAGGACATGCTCTTCTAGGTAGCTTGGCTCCTAGATATCTGACTAATCCTCTCTTAAATCTACAGTTGTTTCTTTGCTACCAGGGGTCATACTCTATGGAGCTGCCTCCACTGACTGTCTTTGTTCCTTGCTGAGTATGGTTTCCCCTACTGGGTGAGCAGCTCAGCTGAAAAGCACCATGGCCATGGTAGGAGTTGGAGATGGAGAAGAAGGGAAGAATCCCTGCTATCTCCCTATTTCCCTTTGGTAGTGGTACAACAGGGATGGCAAATAATGATTCCGCTCAAGAGCTAGATTCCATCAAATGTGATCAAAGATTTCTTCATACTTTGTAACAAAGAATATAACCTTTCTTTATACATAATTAAAACCTTAAAACCTTAACTCATTATCTCAGTTATTTGCTCCCTACTTTCTGTGATGTTCAGAAGTATCTCGTTCAACTTCACTAGCATAGCATTTTCACTAGTTCTAATATCTTTATGCTTGGAGGATGCATGTATAATGGAAAATTTGCTGGACCTGGAGACAAAAGGACTGAGTTTTCAATTCTGCCTCTAATACTGTCTAGCTATGTAACCATAGACAAGTCATTTAACCTATCTGAGCTTCTATTTCCCCATATATATAATTTGGATTATAGCAACTGCCTCAGTTTCAAGAGTTCAGATCCAGCCTCCTCCCAGAACCCTTCCCTAATCGCTGTAACCCACAATGATGATAGAATTGAAAGAATTTTAAAAAGGACCTTGTCTACTATCTAGTTCCATCTGTACCCAAAAAATAATCCTTACAACCACATATTTAGCAAACACTGAAACAGTTTTTTTTTTCTTGCTGAGCTCTAATGAAGGCAAATATGCTACCTCCAGAAATGGATGCCATTCCACTTTGGGATAGCTTTAAGTGTTAGTTCCTGACATAGAGTCTAAATTTTGTTCTGTTTTACAAATACCCATTACACCTACTACCCATTTTGAAAATAGAATATGAGGGCAGTTGTTGTCCCCTGTGAGCCTTCTCTCTCTAGATCCTACCAGCAATCTTCATATGGCATGGACTCAATACCCTTTATTTACCACTTTGTTTGCTGTCCTCTGAATGCCCTTTGGTTTATCAATATCTTTCCCAAAACACAGTGCCCAGACTAAAGACAATACTCTAGGTGTGGTCTGAGAAGGATAGAGGGCAGACATAAGTTATTACCTTCTTATTCCTTGTAGCTATACTTATGTTAACACAATCTAGGATTACATTAGCTTTATTGGCTGGCTGCCATATAATATGGATGACTCATATTGAGCTTACCATCCACTAAGTTCCCAAGCCCCAGACAGTTTTAAATGAACTGATATATAGCCACCCTTGTCCTTTGTACTTGTGAAGTTGATTTTTTGAACCCAAATGTTAGATTTTACATTTATTCCTTATAATATTTATCTTGCTAGATTTAGCCCAGTTTTCTAGCCTGTCATCATTGTTTACTATCATGAACTTGTCATCTAGTAGTAGGTATCCTTCCTAGCTTTGTGTCATCTGCACATTTGATGAGCATACTATCTGTTCTTTAATACAAATAATGGATAAATTTGTTAAATAGCACAGTGCCAACCACAGATATCAAGGGCATTCTAATGAAGCCAACTTGACACCAAACCAGTGATATCTGCTCTTTGAGTCTGGCTAATCAACCAATTCTGTGTTCTTATAACTCTATAATCTAGCCCATATTTACTGGTTTTATAATCCTTCAAAAAAAAAAGAAAATTAAGTTAATCTAATTTGTTTAATTTTAATTAATTTTCAATTTAATCTAATATGTATGATTTGTTCCTGATGAAGCCCCGTTACCTCTTTGTTATGACTGCTTCCTTTTCTAGATGTCGACTAATCATTTTTAATAGAACATTACAAATTTTCTCAGGAATTGAAGTCAATCTCACTGGCCTGGAATTCATAGGTTTCACGCTCCCTTCTTTGAAAAATTAGTCCTTCTCCTTCCCTGTTCTCTGGTTCTCCAAATACCTCTTCCCAATCCCCAAGATCTTTCAGATTTCACTGACAATTGCTTAAGTAATCAAATCTACCAAGTTCTTTGGTTGCCCAAGGGCCAATTTGTTTGAATCTATCAAGGGCAGGCAAACATTATTTTACTGTGTCCTTGCTAATGTTGACCATCAATTCCATATTAGTAATTTTTACACTCTATTTTTTTCCAATACAAAAGATCATTGTCTCTCTTTAACATCTTATAGCATTTATCTGCATCTCCCATCTGAAATACCATTTATTGTCTTGTATTGTTAACTTATGTCACTCATCTCCCTATTTAGACCATAAAACCCTAGAAGGCAAGGATTAATTGTATTCTTAGTGCCTTGTATGAGCACATGCTCAGTAAATATATGGTGGAAAAATGATTACATTTTAGATAATAGTTAAGAACTTTTCCTCAGAACTCTGGAACACTCAACTCATGTTGAAGAGGACTGATTTAATCCTCTTTTCTTTGCCTTTTTCCTATCAACAAATAATAAAAAGGTCAAGACATTTGATACAAAAGGAAAAAGGAAGAAGAAAAACAAACAAAATGGATGAATAGGTCTTGAGTTATTAAGTTGAAAAGTATTGTATCTTGTTTGTTTGTTTTTTTAAGTGAGGCAATTGGGGTTAAGTGACTTGCCCAGGGTCACACAGCTAGTAAGTGTTAAGTGTCTGAGGCCGGATTTGAACTCAGGTACTCCTGACTCCAGGGCCGGTTGCTCTATCCACTGCGCCACCTAGCTGCCCCGAAAAGTATTGTATCTTGATAAATCCAGTTTTCCTCTTTCTTGATAGAATTAACAAAGTTCTACATAGTCTGAGGCTATGTGGTTAGTGTAAAGACGTCAGACTCGAGGTCAAAAGCCATATAATGCCTGGAAAACACACCAGTGCCTGAAGAACCATATGCACTTCCTTATGCACATTATTTTATCTTTTGTAATTGCCTATGTCTCTTATTTGGTTAAGAATATATTTCCGGGAGCCAGATCACAGAGGCAGTCGCGGCGCGAGGAAGTGCAAAAGGACCGAGGGACCACCGCCACCATGAGTCTCTTAAACAAGCCCAAGAGCGAGATGACCCCTGAGGAACTACAGAAGCGGGAAGAGGAGGAATTCAACACTGGGCCCCTGTCGGTGCTCACACAGTCAGTGAAGAACAACACTCAGGTTCTTATCAACTGCCACAACAACAAGAAGCTGCTGGGCCGAGTGAAGGCCTTTGACAGGCATTGCAACATGGTCCTGAAGAATGTGAAGGAAATGTGGAAGGAGGTACCCAAGAGCGGCAAAGGCAAGAAGAAGTCCAAGCCAGTGAACAAAGATCATTACATTTCCAAGATGTTCCTGAGAGGGGATTCAGTCATCGTGGTCCTCAGGAACCCACTCATTGCTGGCAAGTAGTGCAGCCGGAGACTCCCTCTCCTGCCCAGCACCTGACTCAGCCCAGTGGAGAACTCCAGGCTCCCCATAGTTTTCCTTTTGTGAATAAAGCCTTGCTCTTTTTTCTTCAAAAAAAAATATATATATTTCCTACTCATAACTACGAGAAATGTATGATGTTCTCTTCTTATTTTATGCTGTGATCTTTAATATTAATATGTGACCTTAATATTAATATTAAGGTCACATAGCCATTATAAACCTATTGTAGGGTATGGTATGAGGTGTTGGTCTAAGCCTAATTTCTGCCAGACTGCTTTCCAGTCTTCCCAACAGTTTGTATTAATTAGGGAATTCTTTCCTAATTAATTTATATTATCTGGTATTTAACATCTCATTTTTTGCTTATTTTAGGTTTGTTTATTTGTTCTTTAATATTTTTAAATGCATATTCAGTTTATCAGCCTTCCTTTTTCTGTTTTGTTATGTCATAAAAAATTTATCCTTATAAGGGATATGATTTCTCCCCAACCCCCACAACCACCAAGGACTGCTTTAACTTCATCTCAGAAATTTTGCTATACTATTTCATCACTATCATTTTCTTTTACATAATTATTAGTTATTTCTATTATTTGTTCTTTGACCCAATAATTTGTGTCTTTTATTTGTGCTCCCTGAACTGATTACTATTTTCATGGGTTATAGTTTGTATCTCTGTACCCCAGCATATGTCCCATTTTTGTAAAAGTTCCATTCATGTGAAATAAATTTATGTATAAATGTATACACATATATTCTTTAGCAGTTCCATTTTGAAGACACCATAGTCTTTTAGCTCTATATTCTCTAATTAATATTTTTCCTTTTGTTTATCTTTCTGTTAGACTTATTCAAACCTGAGAGGAATATTGTAATCTGCCATTATTGTTTTACTGCCTGTGTCTTCTTGTAATTCAGGTAATTTTTTTTTTATGAATTTAGATGCTAAGGCATTTGAAGCATACAAATTAAATATTGATATTGCTTTGTTGTCTATGGGTTCTTTTAGCATAATTCAGTTTCCTTCTTTATATGTGTTTATATTGTGAATATTTATATTTACTTTGCCTGACAGTATAATTTCAATTCTTAAGTTTTAAAAATTTACTATTTGTTTAGTAAGTTATTTTCTAGCCCTTCAAGTGTCTGTTTTTAGGTGTGCTTCTTGTAAGGAATAGGTTATAGTGTTTTTTGGTTTGGGGTTTTTTTGGTTTTTGTTTTGTTTTGTGGGGCAATGAGGGTTAAGTGACTTGCCTGGGGTCACGCAGCTAGTAAGGGTCAAGTGTCTGAGGCTGAATTTGAACTCAGGTTCTCCTGACTCCAGGGCCGGTGTTTTCTCCACTGTGCCACCTAGCTGCTCCCTGTGTTTTGTTTTGTTTTTTTAAATCAAATCTGTCATTCTTTTTCAGTTTATTGGACCATTTAACCATTCACATTTAAAGCTATTAGAACTAGTTTTATACTTTCCTTCATTTGTCTCTAATACTGGTTCCCCCCACCAAAAAAAGACCTCCCTTCCTTCCTCTATAAACACAGTATTTTGTCTCTTCATTTATTTTAATTTAATCTATCCTGAAGGAATTCTACTCTTACTCTCCCTCATCATTCTAAGCACTTCCCAATTTGTTACTTCTTTCTCTAGTTTTAGATTATTGTTTAATATTATGTCCCATCTCCCTTTATACAATATCTCTGTTTTCCCATGGGACCATTCATTAGTGGTCTACTTTTACTCTTGACAAGTATTTGCACTGACCAGGTTTCATGCCAACCTTTGGTTCTTCTTCTGGACCTTTTCTCAGCCATCCTCTGGATACCCTCATTTCTAATGAAACATCTAAGCAAAGCTGAAGAGGCAGCTAAAAAAAAAAATTGAGTCATACTGATGACTTTTGGATAATGGTAAGGGTGTGGAATTGGGGAAAAGGAAGGATCAGAAGACTGGCTTTTGGAGGGTGAAGAAAGATGTGTTCCCAGCGAGTCCAAATCCCTTACGCTAAAGAATCATAGAATCTAAGAGCTGGAAGAGACCTTAGTGACCATTGAGACCGAACCATGCCTGAACAATAAAAACAATAACAATAACTAACATTTTCATAGCTTTCTAAGGTTTTCTTTCTATGTGTTATCTCATTGGAGCCTCACAACAACCTTGTGAGGTGGATGACATCATGATTACCATTTTATAGCTGGGGAAACTGAGGGTGAGAGAGATTAAGTGTTTTGCCCAGGATCTCACAGCTAGTATGTATCTGAGGAAAACTCTGAACTCAGGTCTTCTTAACTCCAAGCCCACTGTTTCACCCTCTGTGCCACCCAGAATCGCTTAACCACTAACCAGTCATTCAACCTTTTCTTGAAAACACTTAGTGAGAGGGGAAAACCACTTAGTGCCACACTTTAGATAGCTCTCATTGCTAGGAACATTTTTGTGACAATAAACCCAGATTTGCCTCTTTGTTTACAATAACTACTTCTGGTTCTGTCTTTCAATGCCAAGGATATCAAATCTACTCCCTTTTTATAGCTGATGACTCTTAAGTTGGGGTTTATGTGGCAGGGGGAGTCAGTGGGCAGGGACAACTTACCCAACTCATGCAATTCCGAAGTTGAAGAGGTAGGGGAACCAGCTTCCAGAAAGTTATGAAAGTATGTAATGGATGGACCCTGCTCCCCAGTCCAGAGCATACAAAGACATTCTGTAACTGGTTTAAGTCTGCTGATTCTGTGGTGGAGAAGTGGAATATTTGTTGTCTGTGGAACAAGACCTGGGGTGTATTTAAAAGGAAGAATCAGGCTAAAGTAATCTTTCTCTGGTTTCTTCCTGCCTATTCATGGTTGCGTTTGGAGGCAGGAAATGCTATGAACTCAAAGTGGAAAAAGGCCTCAGGCTTCTATCTCTCCCAATAAGGCTTTGTGAATACCTGGCCTTGTTGTTGCTTCTTTGCCTGTGGTGTCTAGTCTGTCTGAGTTTAGGTGAAAGAGTATTAAAGACATATATGACCTTATAAGCTTTGAAAGGTCTGAATGCAGAGATACCAGAGTTCTAGTAGTTGGGGTCCATGCTGAATTTTGTGGCCCTTAGGAATAATCCTTAGGATCCATCCCAGTAGCAAGGTCATAGAGAATGAGAAGGGGAACCCAGCCCAGAGATAGCTGAACCAGAACTAAGCCAGTGGCAATGCTCCATTTGGAAATTAACTTGGTTGGGTCAATGCTAAGTAGAAACTCCTTCAAGTTTGAGACACCTCTTCCCAGCACCGGGATGGTTTGGGGTGGTGGGGAATAATACATCCCCAGATGTTGGGAAGAAATGTTTGTACTCCTTGCTGTATTTATATAGTGAATATCTATTTGTTTAATTGGACAAATGGATCAGGGGAGCTAATCGTAGTGGGCGTAACACAGTAGAACAAGGGCTTGAGCCAGTAAAATTAGAGAAGAGTCACCCCACCCACCCTTTTGGTGTTATCTTAGTACCCTGAAAGGAGAGATATGGCAAATCTAGCTCTGGCATCACTATCTATGTGCGTCTATGTGCATGAGTGTGTGTTTGTGTTTGTGTGCGGAAGGTGTTGGGAGAGTCCATAGCCTCACTAAATGGGTTGCACATCTCCAGTTTGTTCAACTGATCCTTATTTGTCATGGTCTCTTGCCTCAGAAAGGGAATTTGGGGCCTCTAATGGGGATATGAGTTAGGGCCATCAGGTTGTGCCAGCTAAAGACTTGAATCTGTCTCCGGAGTCTCTTCTCTTTGGACTGGTGTGTGGATGTCAAATTGTCATAGCTTCCTCATTGGCACTTAGGAGTGGAGCCAAGTAAATGTTTACAGCAGAGAAGGGTAGGCCTTGCCAGTTGGCCCTGAGCTATCAAGAGTGCTGTGTCTGGGCTGGGTTTGAAGCCGGCAAAAAAAGACAGAAGGCAGATGGGAGATAGGATAAATGTTTGTATCGTTCAGAGGGTTTAGTCCAAAATAGATCCATACAACTAAAAAGACACAGGGTTAGATTTTTACACAAACATCACATGCAAGGAAAATGTTTGGGCATTTCTATAAGTGAGAACATAAATAACCTGTAAACACACACACACACACACACACACACACACACACAGAACTAATCCATCCCACTTCAGATTTAAAAATTTGAATGTGCTTATAAATGTCATTTAACATCATAAAATAAAAATGCAGATCTAATGGCTTCCTTCATTGCCTAGTCTCTGGTTCCTTGTTCTGGTTCCATAAATTCTCTCTTCCTTCTCTCACTTACCACTGAATAAAAAGATAACAGTTCAGTGAAGTAGTGCATATGTATATATCCATATGTAATATATATCAAGTAGTATGTATAAGTATATACACATTACATTATACTATTGCATATTTACTATTTACTATATTGTATATACTATGTATTGTGTATAGGAATACTATATGCTAGTATACTATAAGTGTATATATAAGTATATATAGTATATATGTATATATACTTAACAGAGCTATTGAAATCTTTTGCATCTATATACCTCAGACATATGGTATATAGATATCACATATATATGTACATACACACATATGTGTATATAAACATGTTCCCAGTTACTCATGACTTAGATAAAAATGTATCTTTTTATGTTTTCCTGAGTCTCTTATTTTAGGTTCAGTGGCTAGGGAGCTGGTCCTAGAGGTAGGAAGGCCTGAATTCAAATCAGGTCTCTGCTACCCACAGTGTGGAACCCTGGGCAAGTATCACTTAACCTCAGTGCCCCACCCCCAGACAACTAAAACTGTAAGTCGTAGAACATCTGCCAATCTGCTTTGATAGAGTAGGTTAACTCATTAGAAGTTCCTTACACTCTTGAAATTACAAGAATGATCCCCCAAAGAGAGGCAAATTATCTATTAGAAATTACACACAGGGACAATTACTGAGAGTCTGTGTGTTTTGGTCTGTGGGGACAATTCTTCAGAGACTGATGGTTTTCTTCCAGGCATTATGTCTATAATCTGAGTCATCCATCAGCAGGTGGATAATGGCACCTGGCTAATCATAACTTATACTTAGATGTGAATGTTCTACGTATGAGCTCTCTCACTGGCAGAGTGATATCTCAACTCAAATGAAAGAGAAGCTTCACTCTCACCTGAGGGGAATTTCCCCGAAGTGAATAGGAGGGCAAGCTAGAAAGTAGGGACATGTTAAAACTTGTTCCTCTATAGCTAGGTCCCCATTAGTGAGACTAATGTTTGCATTATTCTAATTTTTATAGCACATTTCCATTGGGCTGGAATTAGTTTTCATATTTCACATAATTAAAACTTTAAATAGAGCAATTTGAATACATGTTACTACTTCAGGGAATTTACTTGCACTAATTTGGACATGGCTATCAAATGTCTGCTGCTTCCCAAAGTCTTTAATCCTTTCTCCATGGGTCTCTCCCTAAAGAGAGCCAAGAATCATGTTTCTCTCCTAAAAAAAGCAAAAATGATGGATTTTTCTCTTCTTTGAAGTTCTGATATGTTTCCCCTCCTCACTCAGGTGTGGAACCTTAAATCATCACTCTCTCCACCAATAAGAAGAGTCTTATACTCCAGGCATGAAACTCAGGTCATATCCATTTAAAATGTGTGTGTGTGTGTGTGTGTGTGTGTGTGTATGCACACACACACACCCATATACATATGCATATACATATATGTATATAAAACTTATTTATTTAGCTGTTGTTGTTCCTCCTTCATTTTTTTTTTTGCAGGCAATGGGGGTTAAGTGACTTGCCCAGGGTCACACAGCTAGTAAGTGTCAAGTGTCTGAGGCCGGATTTGAACTCAGGTACTCCTGAATCCAGGGCCGGTGCTCTAACCACTGCGCCATCTAGCTGCCCCCCTTCATTTTTCTAAGAGAATACATAGCAAAAGGGGTGATGTCAGCTTGATTTGTGAGTGAATTGGATTTGTGAGACTGAGTTGTATAAAGTTGTCAGTCTCACTTTCTTTTCCAGAATCCTTGAAGTCCAGTGGCAGGACAAAAGTTAGGATGGCTGGTGATGGCCTAAGAAGCAGTGGGTGACCTTGGCATCTGCAATGTCTGACTGACTGCTCCATAGCACCTGCTTCAGCCCACCTTCATGGCCCTTTGGAACAAATTGTTCCCATCCACCATTCTGCTAGGAAAAGCCCTTACATACTTGCCCCCAATTCACCGACCAGTTTAAAACCTGCTGGTTACCCTTAACCTGGTTTAGCCCATCTGCTGAAATGGTTCATTGGGCCATGGCCACTGTGCATGCTACAGTTTTTTGGAGCCACAGGTGAGAGTTGGGTGAATCAGATGGACACTAAAGACGGATGAGCAGCCCTGAAAAGGGCTTCACCGTCTTTACACCAGAGGCGTTAGTCCTCCCTGAAAACCCCATACACCCCTTTTATTTAGTTAAGTATATGTCATTTACTACTATTTTTCTTTATTGTTTCAAAAGATTCATGAGGTCTGTACTACCTTGACTAAAGAGATTACAAACTCTCCATATGGACAGTTTTAATGATTTACAACATCCCCTCCTTTCCCCTCCCTGCCCCACCCCCGACACCTCAAAAATGATCATTTGGTGTCTGGTGATAAGCTTCTCCAAACATAGCTAGTCTTGTTCTCGGACATGAAAAATAAAAATAGTCTATCACCAGGTCACTATTCAAGGCCTTTCTAGTCTGGACCTTTCAAAGCATGGAACTTCAGGGGCATCATCTTTAAGAACCCTAGTTCACCTGCTCATCAAAATAACAGAACTTTAGTAGTAGTTACCAGAATAACTATACACACACACATATTTATATATAGTGTGTCTAATTTATAGAATTTCTAAAAATTGCAATAATTTAAGTATGATTAGATGCTTCTCTTACTAAACTTTAAGTGATCAATGTTATCACTAATCCAGTTCTGCTTTTCCTCCCTGAAGTAAGTAGATTTACTATAATGTGAAGCTTTGTAGCCTTCTTATTCAGCCTGTATGTGGCTAAGCTTTGGCAGTCATCAAAACAGTGGATTACTTTAGATTTCTGCAGGCTTAAATTTACCTTAATAAATTGACACCGAAGAGGAAATGTGGTACAGTGTGTAGAGAGCTGACCCCAGACTCAGGAAGATCTGGATTCAGTCCTGTCTATGACATATATTGGCTTTATGACCTTAGATAAGTCACTGAACTTCTCAATGCTACTTTCAAGTCTCCAAGACTATAAGAGGCAGATGAGAACAGTTTGTTCCAATAGCCATGAAGACAACTGAAGCAAATGTTGTGGAGTGCTTAGAACTTGGTCAGACACCAAAGAAGCCAAAATCACCCACTATATCCTGGGCCATCGTTAGTTGCCCTGTCTTACCATCCTACATCAATGGCTGAAAGAGAGAGTGAAGCTGAAAACTTTGTGCAGCTCTGCCTTACTTAAATCTAATTCATGCACAAGTCAAGATATCACCCCTAATCTCACTGGGCCTCTTCAAAAACAAAGGACAAACAACAAGACTGTAAGATTATATCTTCTTTGGTAGAGGCAGTTTCCTCACTGGGAGTTACTTATGTCAATGAAATCTCAGATCTTGTCCAGAATAAATTTATTCGAGCAAGGAAGATTTAACTCCCTGCTCCTTACCTTCAGGGGAAAGGCCCAATTTGCCCAAGTTCTCTAATCTTCCCCATTGTTTTTTGGTGTTTTGAAGTGGGGAAGAGGGTGGAGGGAGAGAAAAAGGAAAAGAGGGAGGGGGAAGTGGGAGGAGGGGGGGCAGGCATCCCTGTGCTTAGTACCATGCCTGGAAAATAACAGGTGCTTAACAAATATTTATTGAATAAGTGTATAAATAGTCCTAGTTAAAGGGATCATGATCCCTTCCAGAATATAAAGTAGCCAGAAGATGGGTGAGGCCAGCTGGTTGTTTCAGGTAGGACCTCACAGGTTGGATCACTTTAGTAGGGCCAGCATAGTCCAAGATCTGGTCCTCAGCTCTACAAATTTTCAAGACTCAGTTTCACCCAGGGGTGAGCATTCTCCATTTCATTCAGTTGCACTCACCAAATCTGCAAGAGTCTAATTTATTGGTCACAATGCCAATTAATCAATTAAAAATAGGAGAAGGACACACCTGATCTAATTTTCAAAACTCGTTGTCTATACAAGGCCCCCCTTTCCTGTAGCACTGATCCCTCCACAGGAAAAAAAATAGAGTTTTAGCAGCTTGGCTGTTGAAAAATGAACCAAATCAAGGGGAGCTGGATGTTCTTAAATGTTACTTCTATCAAGCTCTTCCCTCTTGGATATTTAACTGGATCTGGACAGCTTAGAGCAGAACACACTGTTCCCAGCTGGGGCAGGGCTAATGGAATATTGATGACAAAATTTAAACCCCACACTCTCCTTTCTCATTAGTTCTTATTACTAGAACCTTCTGTCCTTATATCACCAGCTTGTGATTTCTTACATTTTCTAAGACTGAAGTTTTTCTTTTAATTTCATTATAAAGGTGGTTACTTCTTGAGGACACAGAAAGACATCATCATTTATTCTCCCTTGAGTAGCATCATTCAGGATCATAATCACAGAATCTCAGAATTGGAAAGAACCTGAGAGTCCATTTATTCTAATCTGTGCTTGATCCAGAAGCTTCTTTACAACATGCTTGACAAGTAATAGTAGGGGTAGTTGTACCAGTAGTAATAATAATAGTAGTATAGAAGTAGAAGTAATAGTAGTAACAGTAGTAGTAGAGGTAGTAGGAGTAAGAGTCATAGTACAAATAGCAGCAGTAGCAGTAGTAATAATAGAAGTAGAAGTAGAATTAGTAGTAGCAGCAGCAGTTGGAGTAGTAGAAGTAGCAGTAGTAACAGCAGTAGTAAAAGTGGTAGTAGTAATGGTAATGATAGTATTAATAATAGGACTTAGCATTTATATAAAGTTTAAGGTTAGGAAAACACTTTAAATAGGCTAACTCATTTGATCCTCACAATAACCTTGAAGGTAAATGCTAAAGAGGCAGAAAACATTTAAGTGACTTGCCTAGGGTCACAGACCTAGTCTAAGAAATTGAACTGGAGTCTTCTTGATTCTGGTTCCAATGACCTATACACTGTGCCACACAGCCATCCCCAGTAGCTGGCCAGCTTTTGCTTGAAGACCTCTAGTGAGGAAGAACCCACTACCAACTGAGTCAGCTCATTCCCTCGTAGATGATACTAACTGTTAAGAAATTCAAGATTTTTTTCTTACATTAATCAGAAATTTGCCTGTGGGACCTAGGAGAACAAATATAATCCTTCTTCCACAGAACAGCCTTTCAAATATTTGAACACTGCTATGACAGGTACATTAAGGCTTTTATCTTCCAGGTTGAACACCCTCAATCCTTTCAACTGATCTTTGTATGTCATGAGTTTGAGGCTCTCTGTCCTCTGATAAATGCTCACCGTCTTAAGACAATCTTTCGTAAATGTGGTGTCTAGAACTGAACCCAATATTCCAGTGTGGCCTGACCAAAGCTGGCACAGTGTTCCTTTCCTTGATGCCATGCTGCTATTGATACAGAGTAAGATTGCAGTAAATTAATAGGTTGCCTCAAAAATTAATTTGTAACTGCAACAGCACTCAAAACACATTTATTTCCCCATGGAAACTCTGTTCCTCACAGTGATTAGTTTCCCAGGAGTCACTTTTTAGAAAGTTTTTCTTTCTTTATACCAAGATAACTTAGAAAACTCACTCTCAAAACCCCAAAGCATTCATTAGGAAATTTTTAAAGTATAGCAAGGCAAAAAGGATGGCACTCACATGTTGCTGGAAAGCTGTAACGGATGACGAATAATAGCTACCTCTTTAAATGTGTTATCTCATTTGATCCTCACGACTCTGGGAGGAGTTTTATTATTATCCCCATTTTATAGTTGAGGAAACTGAATCAGAGAGAAGTTAAATAACTTGCCCAGAATTAAAAAAAAATTGGTGTCTGAGGTAGGATTAGAATTCAGGTCTCCTTGACTCTAACTCCAGCACTCAATCCGCTGTTCTTCCGAGATAACAGTGATAGTGCTCAGAGCACTAAAGTAGATGCTGTTGGTTCTCTTGGGTGACTCTCAGCTTGGATTCTTGTGCAACTGATCTGGACCCCAGGCAAGTTTTTCTGTATTTGGGGTATTCAGGGAGGACTAGCATCTCTTGTGTGAGAAGTTGCTGCGTCCTTTTTAAGGCTGCTCATCCACCTTTGGTGACCACCAGTTACCCAACTATATCATCTGTGGCTCCAAAAAGCTGTAGCGTGTGCAGTGGCCATAGCCCAGTAAAACTGTCTTGGCAGATGAGACAGAACACTCACAAACATCAAGACGGGTTTTATGAAAATGATGGGGAAATTCAGAAGCTGCTAAATGAAAAATGAAAATTCCACCAGCAGGATATTCATCCGTCTCTAAGAAGGCAGCCTTTAACTCCATCAAAAGTAAAGGACAAGCAAAGCTTAGAGAGATGCAGGATTCTTCTTTTTTGTTTTGTTTTGTTTTTTAATCATAAGATTATTTCATTATTTTCTAGTTACACATAAAGATAGTTTTCCACACTTGTTTTCATAGGATTTTTAGTTCCAAATTTTTCTCCACTCCCCCTCCCTAACACAGAAAGCAATCTGATATAGGTTATACATGTACAATCATATTAAACATATTTCTGCATTAGTCATATTGTGAAAGAAGAGAGATGCAGGATTCTTAGATGGAATTCATTTTGGGTTTTTTTTTTTTTTGGTTTTTGGTTTTTGGTTTTTGGGGGGGTGGGGCAATGAGTGTTAAGTGACTTGCCCAAGGTCACACAGCTAGTAAGTGTCAAGTGTCTGAGGCTGGATTTGAACTCAGGTCCTCCTGAATTCAAGGCCAGTGCTTTATCTACTGCGCCACCTAGCTATCCCCAGAATTCAGTTTTATGCTGATAGTAACAATCTAAAACATTTTTATGGTGCCCTGAAGGCTATTTATGGGCCAGAGACATATGGTGCATCTCAATTACTCAGTGCTGATGGAGCCACATTGATCAATGATAAGATCATGATCCTGAAGAAATGGGCTGAACACTTCCATAGTGTTCTCAGTAGACATCGATCAACACTGAAGTCCCTGACCACTTACCTCAGGATGAAGTCAGTCCCTTTCTAGCCAAATTTCCAACTGAAGAAGAGGTTTTGAATGCCATATAGGCTCCCTTCCTGTGACAAAGCACTTGGTGCTGATTCTATTCCAGCTGAGATTAAAAGGGGCCGAGGGAGTCCATGGGTCATATAAAAGCTAACTGAAATTTTCCAGGTTATCCCCTAGGAATTCTAGGATGCCTTCATTGTCCATTTCTAAAGGTAAAGGAAATAGATAATCCTGTTATAATCATGGGGGTGGGGGGTGTCTCTCTTAGTCACTGCTGACTCGAGTCTTTCTAGAGTCCTCCTTAACAAGTTGATCCATCACCTGAAAGAAGGCCATCTACCTGAGAGCCAGTGTAGCTTCAGAAAGGGCTGAGGAATGGTTGATATGGCATTTTCTGCCTGACAACTCTAGGAGAAATGCTAGGAGCAGAACAGAGGTCTGTCTACAATGTTCATCAATATGACCAAGGCCTTTGATATTGTTAGTCATGAGGGCTTTTGGAAAATTATGTCAAAACGTGGTTGCCCAGAGAAATTCATCAGGATCATATATCAGTTTCATGATGGCATGCTTTCTCAAGTTCTGGAGAATGTACAATGCTCTTAAGCTTTCCCAATACCAATGGTTTGAACAAGGCTGTGTGCTTGCTGCTATGCTTTTTAGCATGATGTTTTCAGTAATGTTGTCAGATGCCTTCAATTAGGATGAACACAGCATCAAGGTCGGCTACCACACTGAGGGTAAATTATTTAACTTGAAAGGGCTACAAACTTAGACTAAAGCCGAGGGAGAGTTGGTGCATGAATTGGTGCACCAGGACCGGTGCTTTATTTACTGTGTCACCCAGCTGCCCTTCTCTCTCTACCTAAATCTTAGTCTTTACAGTGAGGGGAAGGGAATCTGGAGCAAAGCACACTAGGAAGAAGGGCTGATAAAGGGAGAGATGAAAGAAGGGAAGGGATGTACCAAAACCCAAATTTCAGCACTTTAGAAAATATTTGAAGAATTGTCATATGAAGGGGCAGGTAGGTGGCGCAGTGGATAGAGCACCCAGTCCTGGAGTCAGGAGGACCTGAGTTCAAATCTGGCCTCAGACACTTGACACTTACTGGCTATGTGACCTTGGGCAAGTCACTTAACCCCAATTGCCTCACTTAAAAAAAAAGAATTGCCATATGGATGGGAAAATGGATTTGTTCTTCTTGCCCCCAAAAGGAAGAGACAGAAACAGTGAATAAAAGCTGCAAAGAACATTTAAAGGAAAATGGTAGAGTTTCCATTGGAGCAAATGGAAAAAGATATAGATGGCAGAAAGTTAAATAGAGAGATACCCAGACAGAAATAGAGACAGAGAAAGACAGATCAACAGACAGACCAATTTATATATGTATATGTTGTCTTACCTAGCTTCCTGAGAATAGGGATTGATTGCTTTGGGTTTTGGTATTTGTATCCCCAGAGCTTGGTATGGTTGCTAGAACATAGTAGGTGCTTAATAAATGCTTGTTTATTAATCGGTTGATTGATTCTTCTTCACTGGAAATCTATAAAAAAAGGCTGGATGAGAATTTGTCAGGTGGGAATTTTTTGAGGGAATATGAGTTGAACTTGGAGGCCAAGGTCCCTTCAGATCCTGAAATTCTGGGATTCCATGACCCTCTCTAACCCCTAAACCATAAAAATGACAGCTGGAAAGAGACAATGGCCAGGCCTTTTGGTCCAAGAGATAATATCGGTGGTAAGGGGAACCACATGGTTAATTGTGGGAGCTTCTGAGTCTTTTGGAGCTTTGGGGGGAATGGCAAGAGTTTCTGGACCAAGGGTTCCATATATGGCTTTGGAGTTGAAGGGATAGCAAATGATAATGTGGAAGAACTAAACCTATTCTGCGATCCCCAATACTCCTATGGGTATTCAGATGGTGTGGGTATACTGGAAAGGCAGACTCCTTTCTAGCAATCCCAAGTTTGTTTCCCTTCTGGGATGAGTTCAAACCATTAGGGTAGTGTCATAAGTCTGAAGAGCTACGAGGGTGGAAATTGGGACTTAGTGAAGGGACAAAGTGTCTTATTTTTTACAGGCTTCTATGTATGTTTTATTTTTTTCTGCATCTTTGATGTGGGATGACATAAAGGCTGTTTTATATCCCATATGCACTGTTACCTTGAATGCTTGCACAGGAACTGGAAGCCCTTCTACCTACATCAGTGGAAACCCAGATATCATAATTCTGTCCATCCCAGAGAAAATAGGTAGGAGCAAAACTAATCAGAGTTAGAGTTTCAAGAACTGCCGCCCCCAAGATTGAGCCCAGTTCATGAAAGCCTGTAGCTTGTGATAGTGGAGCCCATGGTTTATACCTCATGCTCTCAAGTTCTATTTATAAATCTTCAGGATTCGTAATTTTGCATTTTATGCAGCTGTATCCCACTTGGGTATTACTGTGTCTACATTCACTTATGATAGCATTCTGTAATGTTCTTTCTCAGCTCTGCTTTTGTTCAATTTGAGGATGAACAACACTACCTTTTAGGAGCAATTAGGTTCTCTACTGTCTTCCTCTGTGTTTTGCAAGTCTATGTAGTATAGGAGTTTATATTTTTAAATGTTAAGGTGTACCTAAGTGGTACAGTGGATAGAGCACTGGTCTTGGTATCAGAAAAGCTCAAATCCTGCCTCAGACATTCATTAGCTGTGTGACCCTAGGTAAGCCATTTAACCACTCTCTGCCTCAGTTTACTCATCTATAAAATGGGCTAAATAATAGCACTTGCCTCCCAGTGTTGTTGTGAGAATAAAATCAGTTCATATTTATAAAGTGCCTTGCAAGCCTTAAAGCACTAAGTGCTAGCAATTATTAGATGGAATTTCCTCACGAATCCACCTGGGCCTGTTGCCTTTTGGAATTTAGGAAGGATTAAATTCAGAAGAAATTATGAAGAAAGAATTGACAAGATTTAGTGACAGATCGGATGGAGGGGGGATGAGGGGGAAAAAGAAGTCACCAGAGGTGACTCTGGACCTGAGAGACTAGGGTGTTATTTATAGAAATGGAAAAATTTAGGAGAAAAATGATTTTGGGGAAAAGATGACTTGGGCACTCTGACTTGGAGGTACCGGCTGGACAGTCAGGTGGAAATACCTAGCAGTGCATTGAAAAAGCAGGACTGGAACCTCGGAGAGGAGCAAGGGCCAGTAGTGGCTGGCTCAGCTAAGTAGATAATGGAATGGACTGACTTCCCACTTCTTGGTGCTTTTCAAGGAATAACACCCTCCAAGAGACACAGATGAGACAGTCTCGTCACAGGGCCAATCCACCCAAGCCTGAGCAGGGCATATGAAATAATAGGGTTGCAAGGGGAGAATGATTCAGAGAGATGAGGGAGTGCTACAAGACCAAGATGCACTGATCAAATGCACCATGCCCTCCAGCCTTTCCCCAGGGTGCAGAGTCCCACATCTGGGAACTGGTGTGGCAAGAACCCTTATGCCACCTAGACCCCATTACTTAGTACTTGCCATCATGGTAGAACACTATTCTTTCTCTGATCACTGCTGTTCTAGAACATTTGTTGTTATTTAAGGGAATTAAATTTGATGCTGATCTGCTTAAACTGTAGTTTACTTTTACTTTAAAAAATGTAGGAGAAGGGGGCAGTTAGGTGGTGCAGTGGATGTCCTGGATTCAGGAGTACCTGAGTTCAAATCCAGCCTCAGATACTTGACACTAACTGTGTGACCCTGGGCAAGTCACTTAACCCCCATAGCCCCGCCCCCCCCAAATTATATATGTATGTATGTATGTATGTATGTATGTGTGTATAAGAATCTCACTTTATGTGACAGAATGGCCCTTTTGTATGTTACTCATTTTTTAAGAAATTGAATCCTATTATGATCACACTGGAGGAACCCATTTATAGACATTATAGTGGGATTTTTTTAAATCACCTATGGGCCATAGGAAAGAGTACTAAGTCTGGAATGAGAGAATATGAGTTCAGATTCTGTCTCTGATTTCTACCTACCTCAGTGACTTGGGTCAGTAATTTGGCTTCCCTAAACCTCACTTTCTTCATATGTAAAATGAATGAGTTAGATTTGATGGTCTCTGAGGTCCCTTCCAATTTTTATTTTATGATCCTAAGTAAATAATATGGGAAGCTGGGTGGTACAGTGAATAGAGTGATAGGCCTAGAGTTAGGAAGACCTGAGTTCCAATTCAGCTTCAATTGACCTTGGGTAAATCACTTAATCCCTTTTGCCTCAGTTTCCTCATCTGTAACATGAGCTGGAGAAAGAAATGACAGAACCACTCCAATGTCTTTGCCAAGAAATGAAGAGTTGGACACAGCTGAACGACAAATAAAAGTAACAAAAGATCATGCAACATTGTCTATTTTTCATTTATTTAAATCTAGATTTTCAAAGTTTTGCTTTGATTCAAAAAAGGGCAAACCTTTATTCAATTTGTCTATTATAAAACTCCTGGTCTCACTGAAGAGTTTTTTTAAGGCACAATCTTAACCTGGAGAGAATAAAAGGAGATCATGTAATAAATAAGCTTTGTGAACCTTCAAGCTTCCATAAATGTCAACCATTATGTTAATAATGGACCGCTCGCTGAGTTGATGACTTCCCACAAACTCCAGCCTCTGGGGAAAATTGACAGCATCAAACTTTCACAGCCCTGCCTGCCCATTCATTACTTCTAAACCATAAAATCTAGTTTATATAAAGTAGAAGCTGGAAAACACTTCATCTTGCCTTCAGCAAAATTTGAAAAAAAATAAAATTAAAGGCAGATGTTTGGGAAACAAGCATGACCCTCTTGAGCTTTGGTGAAATCACCTCCCCACAAAATAAACGAAAAAGCTAATTCTGAGTCACTTCATGTCTAAGACCCATGGACCAAATGACTCCTGTAGGCTACAAGTTTCCCAATCCCTCTCCAGATTTCCAGCTCTGTGTGCCAATATTGGAGAAAGGGAAGGAGAGGGTAAAATACCAAATTTTGCTGTGCTAGTGATCCAGAGCTGAAATTTGAGGTGGGCTAGGTCATCAGGTGTCTAGGGCATGGCATGTGTATAGAGAGAGAGAGAGAGAGAACTAGAGCAGTTTGCCATTTCCTTCAGCTCATTTTACATATGAGGAAACTCAGGCAAACAGGATTAAGTGACTTGCTCAGGATCATAGTGCTAGTATGTGAGGCTGGATTTGAACTCAAGTCTTCCTGACTACAGGCCTGGCACTCTCTCCATGAACTAACTAGCTACATATATATATGTGTGTGTGTGTGTGTGTGTGTGTATGTGTATATATATCTATATACATATATATATAGTTATAGTTACAGGTATAATTTGAAAAATGAGCTTTTACTATAATGCATGTTACTTGATTAATCACAAAATAAATACATATATCTATTTGCTGTGGAGAGTAGTATTTTCTTGCATTAAAACATATATGTGTATATATTAAAATGTATTATATTAAACATCTATTATACCAAAATGTGTGTATCTATATCTATACCCATATCTATATCTATTTCCATATCTATACCCATATTTATATCTATATTCATATCCATACCTCTCTCTATATATATCTGAATCTATAACTACATCCACATCTACACCTATACCTACACCATCTATATCTACATCTATATCTATATCTATGTCTATGTCTATGTCTATGTCTATGTCTATGTCTATGTCTATGTCTATGTCTATGTCTATGTCTATGTCTATGTCTATGTCTATGTCTATATCTATATCTATATCTATATCTGCCTCTGTCTCTGTCTCTGTCTATGTCTATATCTATATCTCTGTCTCTGTCTCTGTCTCTGTCTCTATCTCTATCTCTATCTCTATCTCTATCTCTATCTATATCTATATCTATATCTGCCTCTGTCTCTGTCTATGTCTATATCTATATCTATATCTATATCTATGTCTATGTCTATGTCTATGTCTATGTCTATGTCTATGTCTATGTCTATGTCTATGTCTATGTCTATGTCTATGTCTATATCTATATCTATATCTATATCTATATCTGCCTCTGTCTCTGTCTATGTCTATATCTATATCTATATCTATATCTATGTCTATGTCTATGTCTATGTCTATGTCTATGTCTATGTCTATGTCTATGTCTATGTCTATGTCTATGTCTATGTCTATATCTATATCTATATCTATATCTATATCTGCCTCTGTCTCTGTCTATGTCTATGTCTATATCTATATCTATGTCTATGTCTATGTCTATGTCTATGTCTATGTCTATGTCTATGTCTATATCTATATCTATATCTGCCTCTGTCTTACAGGCATTCAGCTCACCAACATCTTGGATTATTTCCTGGCTATGGAGCCACTGAGGCTGCATAAGAAAACAAACACAGATTCTAAATAAGAGCCCGGCATCTGTAAGTCAGAAGGCCTCTCTACTTTGTTGCTATCAACAAAGGCATCAAATGACCAGTGAACAGTAGAAGAAAATGAGTCAAAGAAACAATATGGAGGTTACATGAAACCTTTTAAAGACACCTCCAGTTCTAGCCATACCGACAATAAAAAAGGCTTCTTCTAACTACACAGATAGTAGCCCAGACCTAGTTGCAGAATGTCTATGCGTGCTCCAGTCTCTACTAGGCACTTCCATTCCATGTTATCATATCTATCTATAAAGTAGTCTTTTGAGGCTCTTTTAGTCAGTCAGTCAGTCAGTAAGCAGTTGTGCCAGGTACTGGGTTGAGTGTTAGGGATACTAAGAAAGGCAAAGGACAGTCCCTTCTCTCAAGGATCTCATGATCTAATGAAGGAGATAACAAGCAAACAAAAATGTGCAAACAAGCTATATCTAGGATGAATAGGAGATTATTAAAGGAGGGGAGGCACTAGAATTAAGAGGGGATGGAAAAAGCTTCCTGTAGAAGATGGGATTTTAGTTGGGACTCTGAAGAAGGCTAGGGAAGTCAATAGGCAGAGATGGTGAGGGAGAGAATTCTATGCATGGGGGAGAACCAATAAGAAGGTGCCCGGAGCCTGGAGATGGAGTGTTTTGTTTGTGGACAGCCAGGAAACCAGTATCCCTAGATCAAAGAGTGTGTGGTGAGGGAAAAGGTATAAGAAGACTATAAAGGTAGGAAGTGGTGCTAAGTTATGAAGGGCTCCTACAGAGGGAGATTGCATCAGTTGAGCACACTGATGCACTCTGCACATACATCATTTTCTGTTACAAAGAGTTGTCCAAAAGTGGAAAATGCTGCCTTGTACTGGTGGGTTTTGCCATCTTGGGAGTCTTCACTATGTCGTAGTTTGGATTTCTTTAGTGTAACTATTGGACTAGATGGACGCTGAGGTCCCTGCTAACTTTTATAAGCCTGAAGCAGCATATAAAACTAGGGGGAACCTCAAATTATGGGATGCTGTTCTGGACTTTATAGTGTGTCTATGGAGCTGAGCACTGTGGGAAGGAAGAAAAAGAGAAGCAGATAAACCTTGTGGCAGAATACAACAGTTGTGAGGAATCTGGTTTGGGGGCATCTTCCCTCTTGTGTCTGTGTTCTCCAGTTTTACATGTCTCTGGGCAGGTCTCATGGACTGTGTTGCAAGATGCTGAGGTTCAGACTACTCCAAGGGGCTGGCAGTGATGACTCTTTATCACAAGGCAAACAAGGCTATATCTTTGGCAATCCCTTTTTAGTTCTTCCCTATTTTCTTGGGCATGCCTCTGTAAGAGGTCAAGAGAGCACAAAACCATGTAATTTCTGGGCAATTTACTTAACCGACTTGGGTCTCAGTTTCCCATCTATAAAATGAGTTGGTTGATTGATGATCTTCTAAGGTCCCTTCCTGCTCCAACAATCCATAATTTTAAAATTAGTACTTTCAGGAGCCTGATATCTTTATAAAGATGAACATGTTAAAGGCAAGGAAGTTACCATCACATGTATCTATCATAGGTTTATACCAAGGATTGAGCATGCTAATAAAAAAAAAAAGACCAAATATTATGGGGGAAAATCAGCATATTCAAAATAGAAATTAATTAGCTTTTAAGGTTTGTTCTAAAAATTTTTAACCATCATTTTTCATATCAAGATATGTTTATATTTATTTTTAGAAAAGACACAAGCTTAAGCTTATATCCTAAGAGGTATGTGGAAAAAATGTAAAGACTTGGGGATATGCTCTGAAAACATAGTGCCAATTGAAACTACTAAGCAAGCCAAGGCTCCAAAAGCTGGATCTTGCCATCTTCTTCCTTCCAAAAAAACCTGTTTTCTTATTTAAATATAAGTATGAATGATTCACTTTCTCATTTTAAAGCAAATTCCCAAAACATGCAAGCATGCCACATGCTTCAAAGAGAAAAAATGGAAATTAGAAATTGCTGCTGTGCTTTCTATATTTTATTAGTTATGTGCTATTTTGACTTCCCCTGGTTAATTGCTGGTATTGAGTGATGAAAACCTAAGACCACCAACATGACTTAAAGGTTTAATTATGGGGCAGCTAGGTGGCACAGTGGATAGAGCACTGGCCCTGGAGTCAGGAGGACCTGAGTTCAATTCTGGCCTCAGACACTTAACACTTACTAGCTGTGTGACCCTGGGCAAGTCACTTAACCCCAATTGCCTCACTAAAAAAAAAAAAAAGTTATTAAAATTGTAAAGGGCAGCTAGGTGGCGCAGTGGATAGAGCACTGGCCCTGGATTCAGGAGGACCTGAGTTAAAATCCAGCCTCAGACCCTTGACATTTACTAGCTGTGTGACCCTGGGCAAGTCACTTAACCCCCATTGCCTCAGAAAAAAGGTTTAGTTGCAATTGAAAAGATATTGGAGAAATATAATTGTTCATGGTTGGGCCATGCTAATATGTTCTCTCTGTTTCCAAAAAAGGGAAGAAGAGCATTTAAAAAAAAAAGAAAGAAAGAAAGAAAAGACTAAAGGTCGGTGTGTTTGATGTCTATCCTCATCAAGACTCTAAAATAGATTATTAAAGATGAAAACATTAAAAGGGAAGATTATTAAGAAGTAGCATGGGCTTCATACACTTTTTTTGGTAGAATTACTATGTACCTCACAAAGTTTTTCATGATTTCCCAGTGAACAAGATCTGAATTAAGAACTGGTTGAATCATGGTACCCTGAGTGTTCACCAGTCTATTGATGTTTATCTGAAAGCAGGTATCCATAAGAGTGTCATTCATTAAGGATAGGATTCTGTCCTTAAACCTGCTCTGTTGAATTTTTTATGAATGACTTGGATAAAGATATAGAAAGTATAATGATTAAATTTGGGGATGACATATAGGTGAGAGAATGACAGAACTGGGATCCAAGAAGGGCTGAAGTGGTGGGCTAAAGTGAATGTGATCAGTCAGCCAGCATTCATTTAGCAATTACTATATACCAGCCCATGGAAACAAAAACAAAAGTATATAGAGGGCTTGACCTCAAGGAGCTTATAATCTAATGAAGGAAGCAACATGTCTATGTAAAGGTATAGAAAAGATATACAAATCAAACACTAAGTAATCTCAGAGGGGAAGGCATTAGCAGCTAGAGGACCAGAAAAGATCTCATACAGAAGGTAGTACCTGAACTGAGACTTGTAAACAAACAAAATGTTGGCAGTTAGTCCTGATTTAGACTAATCTAGTAGTTCAGGTTTGGGACTGAAATGAACAAAACATTCATAGACACTTTAGCACTTAAGAAAAGTGGATTTATAATGAAAAGGACATTCATCAAGGCACACAGTAGGTGCTTAATAAATATTTCTTGAATGAATGAATCAAGGATACAATACTCATTCATGCATTCATCCATTTGGGTACTTCTCTCTTGCCATTGCATTCACCATTGTGGTATGCCAATGTCAATCCTAACAGAGGAGCTTTTGACTTCCTGAATACTGGTTTTTGTGATCAGGCCACCAGTAAGCTATGTAATAGGCCAATTAAGTCCCAAGAATGGTTTCAATTATTTTGCAGAAAAAAATAGCCTAGCCTTTAAGAAAAGCTAGTCTAGCCTATACAGCAAGGACCCTTGTTGATATTACTCCTACCACACAGGGATCCCAACAGACAGAGGGGTGGTAGGAGAGCATTCTAGGCATTTTAAATGAACATAGATGGCAAATAAAGTATCCCATGTGAGAAACAGTAAGTAGATCAATAAGTCTATACTATATGAGGAAGGGAATAATGTAGAACTAGATGGAGAGTGAAAGTAGAGTAGAAAGGTAAATATGGTCCAGGTTGTGAAAAACTTTAAATGCCAAATAGAAAAGGTTATATTTGATCCTAAAGGCAATAGGGAACTTGTTTTTGTTGTTCAGTCATTCAGTGATGTCTGACTCTTTGTGATCCCATGGATGGGGCGCTTCTATCCTCCACTATCTTCTGAAGTCTGTCCTAGCCCATGTTCATTGTTTCCATGATACTTTCTAGCCATCTCATCCTCTGCCATCCCCTTCTCCTTTTGTCTTCAATCTTTCCCAACGTGAGGTCTTTTCCAATTAGTACAGTCTTCTCATTATGTAGTCAAAGTATTTGAGCTTCAGCTTCAATATTTGTCTTTACAATGAGTAGTCTGAATTGATTTATCTAAATATTGACTGATTTGACCTCCTTGTTGTCTGAAATTCTTCTCTAGTACAAGAATTTGAAATCATGGACTGTATGGCATTCAGTTTTCCTTATAGGACAACCCTCACAACCATACATTGCTACTGGAAAAATCATAGCTTTGACTATATGGACTTTTGTCAGGAAGGTGATGTCTGTTTTTAGTATGGTGTCCAGATTTGCTATGGCTTTCCTTCCAAAGAGCAAGCATCTTTTAATTTCATGGCTGCTGTTACCATCTACAGTGATCTTTTAGACCCAAAAATATAAAATCTGACATTGTTTCCATTTCTTCTCCTTCTATTTGCCAGGAAGTGATGGGACCAGTTGCCAAGATCTCCAATTTTTTTCCTGTTAAGCTTCAAGCTAATTTTTATAGTCTCTTCTTTCAACCTCATCAAGGGGCATAATTCTTCTTCACTTTCTGACATCAGAGTGGTATCATCTGCATATGTTGACATTTCTCCCAATAACCTTAATAACTGCCTTTGATTCATACAGCCTGGAATTTCACATGATGTACTCTGAATATAAATTAAATAAATAAGGTAAGAATATATAGCCTTATCATACTCCTTTTCCGATCTTAAACCAATCAGTTGTTACATGTTCAGTTCTAACTGCTGATTCTTGGCACATATACAGGTTCCTTAGGAGACAAGTAAGATGGTCTAGGACTCCTGTCTCTTTGGTGACTTGCCACATTTTTATTGTGATCCACACAGTCAAAGGCTTTTAGTGTAGTCAGTGAAGCAGAAGTAGATGTGTTTTTGGAACTCCCTTGCTTTCTTCATAATGGTGGCAATTTGGTCACTAGTTCCTCTGCCTCTTCAAAAACCAGCCTATACTTCTAGTTTGCAGAATCTCAAGCATAACTTTGATGGTGTGTGAAATGAGTGCAACTATTTGGTGATTTGAACATTCCTTGGCATTGCCCTTCTTCAGGACTGGGATGTACACTGATCTTTTCCAATCTAGTGGCCACTGTTGAGTTTTCCAGATTTGCTAGAATGTTGAGTGTAGTACTTTAACAGTATTATCTTTTGAGATTTTAAATAGCTCAGCTGGAATTCTGCCACCTCCACTAGTCTTATTGTTAGCAATGCTTCCTAAGGCCCACTTTACATACATCATTCTTCAGGATGTATGGCTCTAGATCAGTTGCCATACAATCATGATTATCAGTGATGTTAAGATCTTGTTTAGTTCTTCTGTATATTCTTGCTTCCTCTTCTAATCTCTTCTACTTCTGTTACTACCATTTATTTTCTTCTATCATGGCAATTTTTACATGAAACATCTCCTTGATATTTCTAATATTCTTGAAGAGATCTCTTGTTTTTCCTTTTCTATTTTTTCTTCCATTTCTTTTCATTGGTCATTTAAGAAAATCTTCTTATCTCTCCCCACTTTTCTCTGGAAATCTATATTCAGTTGGGTACATCTTTTTCTTTCTTCTTTTCGTTTTGCTTTCCTTCTTTCCTCAGTTATTTGTTTTTTAAATAATA
Organism: Dromiciops gliroides; assembly: GCF_019393635.1. NCBI lineage: Eukaryota > Metazoa > Chordata > Mammalia > Microbiotheria > Microbiotheriidae > Dromiciops > Dromiciops gliroides. Next base: position 616,431,618 of record NC_057862.1, read on the forward strand.
AACATTTTTATTTACAGTTTTGAGTTCCAAATTTTATTCCTCCTTTCCTCCCTTCCTTTCCCTCTCCCCAAGGTGTTAAGCAATCAGATTTGGGCTATACATGTGCAATCATGTAAAACATTACCGTATTAGTAATTTTGTACAAGAAAACTTGAAGAAAAGAAAAAAATGAAAAGAAGTGAAAAATAGCGTGCTTCAGTCTGCGTTCAATCAATCTCAGTTCTTTCTTTGGAGGTGGAGTATGTTTCATAAATAGTTCTTTGGGATTGTCTTGGATCATTGTATTGGTGAGAATAGTTAAGTCATTCATAATTCTTCATCAAACAGTATTGCTATTTCTGTACACAATGTTCTCTTGGTTCTGTTCACTTCACTATACATCAGTTCATACAAGACTTTCTGTGCCTTTCTGAAATCATCCTGTTTGTCATTTCTTATAGCACAATAATATTGCATCACCATCATATACCACAGTTTGTTTAGCCATTTCCCCATTGATGAGCATTCCTTTGATTTCCAATTCTTAGGCACCACATAAAGGGCTGCTATAAATATTTTTGTACAAATGGGTCATTTTCTCTTTTCCTCAGCTATTTGTAAGACTTCATTAGACAACCTTTACATTTTCTTGCCCTTCTTTTTCTTTGGGATATTTTTTGTGCATAATAATGTAAAAGCTCTATCCATAGTTCTTCAAGTACTCTATTTATCAGATCAAATACCTTAATTCTATTCATCACTTCTACTTCATATTCATAAGGGCTGTTATTCAGGTCATACTTATATAGTCTCATGGCTTTCCCTACTTTCTTCAATTTAAGTCTGAATTTTGAAGTAAGAAGCCTGTGATCTGAGCCATAACCAGTTCCAGATCTTATTTTAACTGACTGTATAGAGCTTCTCCACCTTTGATGAAAAAGTATATAATCATCTGATTTCAGTATTGACCATCTGGTGATATCCATGTATAGAGTTGTCTTTTGGGTTGTTAGAAAAGAAAGTTTGCTATAATCATTGGTTTATCTTGACAAAACTCTATTAATCTCTATCCTGCTTCATTTTGTACTCCAAGGCCAAACCTTCCTGTTATTCTAATTATCTTTTTTTTTTTTTTTTTAGTGAGGCAATTGGGGTTAAGTGACTTGCCCAGGGTCACACAGCTAGTAAGTGTTAAGTGTCTGAGGCCGGATTTGAACTCAGGTACTACTGACTCCAGGGCCGGTGCTCTATCCACTGAGCCATCTAGCTGCCCTAATTATCTTTTGATTTCCTGTTTTAGTGTCCAGTCCCTTTTGATGACACCTTTTTATGTTATTTCTAGAAGATGTAGTAGGTCTTCACATAACTGAGCAACTTTGGCCTCTTCAACATCAGTGCTTGGAGGATAGGCTTGTATTGCTATGATATTGAATGGTTTGCCTTGTATTCAAACAAATATTCTGTCATTTTGAGATTACACTGTAGTACTTCTCTCATTTTTGTTGACTATGACTATTGACTACTCCATTTCTTCTAAGGGATTCTTGCCCACAGTAGTATATGTAATGATCACCTGGATTAGGTCTACCTATTCCCTTCCAGTTCACTGATACCCCAGTTGGGAACGTTTAATCTTTCCATCTCCTATTTGACTACATCCAACTTACCTTGGATCATAGATCTTATATTCCAGGTTCCTATACAACACTGGTCATTAGAGAATTGGACTTTCCTTTTGTCACTGGGCACATCTGCAGCTTGACTTCCCTTTGGCTTTGCTCTGGATGCTTCATTCTTTCTGGAGCTACTTGTAATTGTCCTCTGCTCTTCCCCAGTAATGTGTGGAACACCTTCTGACCTGAGAAACTCATTTTCCAATGTCAAATCCTTTATCATTTTATTACTGTCTATGCAGTTTTCCTGGCAAAGATACTAGAGTGATTTGAAATTTCCTTCTCCAGTGGATCATCTTTTGTCTGAACTCTCCACAATGACTGGTCCATCTTGGGGAAACCTGCACAGCATAGCCCATAGTTTCATTGAGCTGCACAAGCCCCTCCACCATGACAAAGCAGTGATCCAGGAAGGAACTATATGAGTTCATTGAAAGGATTGGTGGAGTTGCCTGGCCACACCTGAATTTTGGGGAAATCACTTTAAGTGGCTGTGTGGAGGATAAAGTGGAGTCAGGGAGAGACTTTTAACAGATACCAATTAGAAAACCATGGATCACACAGGTGAGAGGAGATGAGGGGCCATACTAGGGTGATGATTATGTCACTGAACAGAAAGGTATATATCTGATACATATGAAGATAGAAATGAAATTAAAACATTTGGTAAATGATTGCAAGTGTGGAGTGAGTGAAAGTAAGGAGTCAAAGATGACCTCAAGGGGATGAATATGGGGTAGTAGAAGGATGATGATGCCTTCAATAGTAAAAGATGTCCCCCTCAAGAGAGTAAATGGGGCTGAATGCATAGATCTGAAAGTCATGTGCATGTAGATAATAATTTCTTTTATGTATAGACGGCTGGGCTGGCTCGGTCATGTTCACCACATGCAAGACGGGTGCATTCCTAAAGACCTACTCTATGGCGAGTTAGCCTCAGGCCAAAGACCTGCTGGACACCCTCAGCTTCACTATGGAGATGTATGTAAGTGAGACTTGAGGGCTCTGGGAATAGACACTGGCAGCTGGGAGGAGATGGCCAAGGACCGTGCTCGATGGAGTTTAGTACTCAGGAGCAGTTTGCGCGCAGCTGAGGTGGGCCTTCAAGCTCCGGAGGAAGAAAAATGAATGAGACGCAGGAACTGACAGGCAACAGAGAGCGAAGTTTTCCAATGTCCTCGTTGTGGCAGGAGCTGCGCGGCTCTCCTATCGGACTGCACAGCCACACTGTGGCCTGTGGCTCTTCAAGGCACTAATCCATGGTCGTCCATGACTGGCGGAAGCCTACTATAGTAAATAAATGCTTGTCCCATACCTCATTCATATTTTACATTGAATACCTTTTCACTCCCTGCTTTGGGGAGGCCCAGATACAAGCAAATCACTTAAACATTAAACAACCTACTAGAGCCAGGGTCATAAGTCATCTAAAGGTGTAAGAAAAGGAAGCTGAGTACCCCTCTCATTAGAGAAGGGCCAGGATGCTGCAGGGCTAAACCTGGCCTAGACCACGTGGCACCTGAATTCATGGCCGGGTGGCTCCTTGGGGAGAACTGGGCTTACCGCCTCCAGCCCTCTGGGGCCAGCAGTTGTTTTCAAAACGTAGTGACCTCCCAATTATCAGAGCTATTCAATCTTCATATATGGATATGAATATGGACATATGTGTGTGTAACCATAATATACACAGTTATATCTGCATGTGTGTACACATGCCTGTGTATGCATATATGTGGGCATATACATAATCACATTTGTGCAAAATGCAAATATTACGTAGTCACAAGTGCTGGTGTCAAATCCTGCCCCCCCCCATTACCTAAACTTAGGTCCAACTTGTATTACCTTGAGCAAATTACTTCATTTCTGGGCTTCTCTTTCTTCGTCTGTCACATAAATAGTGACACTGAACCATCTCCAGCTCAAAATTCATGGTTCTGTGGTATAAAAGGAGACCAACAAACCAACTGTGGAAAACACAAGTATCTAGGGCCTAGCACAACATATACATGCACATTCTCACACAAGCACACTTACACACATACCCACATGCACACACTCACAATACCCACACATAGACATATATACATACATATACACATAAGTATTTACATATGTACATATACCATCACACAGAGACACACATACACATATGTACATGCTCTCATACATGCCCCCAAACAATACACATGCACAATTTATACACACATATGTACACACTCATATACATACCTCCAAACAGTACACATACACCTTTACACTTATACATATGTGCACACACATACACATATAAACACACACAATACACAGATATACATACTTATATAATACATGTTCACACATGTACACACAATGCATTCACATGCACATGCATTCAAACAATATATACATATACTCACAATATGCTCACACACATACACATACATACACCCACATACAACACACTCACTCATACAACACATACTGACACACATCTGCACACTCACAATACACTCACCCATATAAATACATATACACACTCACATACATACACACAGACACACAATACACTCACACATATACACACATACACACATGTATACACATATGCACAAGACACACACTGGATTCCTGGAATTTGGGGATTGTAAGGGAATTTAGCGATGATCTAGTTGAACTCTCATTTTGTAATTAAGGCACCTGATTCCCAGAGACATTAAAAAACTCACCCCAGCTCACACAGGTAGTACTTGGCAATCAATCAATAAAGTGCTTTCTCTGGGCCAGAACAGTGCTAGGACCTGGGGGTACAAAGACAAGCCCATGGATCCTCAAGGGAGTGGACACCATAGAAAATACTCTAAAATCCTAGTTTATCCCAGTGCAGTTGGGGTGGGTGGGGGGGAGGAGCTGGGAACCAGAGGGGCCCAAGGCTTCTGTTCTGTTTTAACCACCATCTCCCAAGTCATTTGAAAGCTGGGACTTCAGCGATTGCTGCTATCATATTACAAGCTTTACTGAAATGTGGTTCTAATTAGACATTTCTTGCCTGGGTAGAACAAATCACTTAGGTTTATACGCTGATGAAAAAGGAAACGGTCTGCATACTTGGAAAGCTTAGGAGGAATTAAATGATGTGCAGTCCCTTTAAAAGTCTCCTCCACCCTCCTCCACCACCACCTATCCATTGCCTGCAGCCTGCTCACGGAGGCATCGCGTGCAAACCTTACCATAACCCCAGGCTTAACATTAACTAGGGGCTCTCAGGTCATTGGGAAATAACAGGTATATCCGGTTGTTCCTTGGGGTTTGTCTGCGTGCAAATTAAAAGCTCAGGTAAAACAGAGATAAATTAGAGCCTCCAAGAAGAAAGGGGGGTGGGGAGAGGGATGGAGCCCAAAAGAATCATCACAGGCCATATTTATCTTTTCATGAAGGGAGACTCCTGAATCCTCTTAAGTGGCCAGATAGCTTGATATGAGGATAACATCTCACAGAAATCTGGCTGAGGGAGAGGAGGAATATGGATATTATTTATACCCAGATATCTGTTAGGGTGGAAGCTTCAGAGACAAACACCTTCATCATCCCCCAACCATCTCCAGGTCCCAGATCCAGAGATGTCACCTTCATGCCCCCTTGCAGGGGGAAAGTGGCACCTAGACATAGAGCAGAGTCCTTTAACAGAAGACTGCATAGCCCTTTAAGATTTACAAAGCCTCATAACAACCCCATGAGACATCGAAGACACTATTATTAACTCCATTTTACAGATGAGAAAACCTAGGTAGAGAGAGAATAAGTGACTTGCTCTGGCAACATAGTGAGTGGCAGAGTTGTGACTTGGACTCAGGTCTTCTGACTCTAAAAGTGACATATGTTCATTAGATTGTCTTATGAATATCGCCTTTTCTGTTTAAAAAAATGGAGGGTACCTAGCAAAGTGGGCAGAGAGGTAGAAGGGATGGATCACTGGGGTCATCTAAAGGCATGGGCAGTCTATCTAGGGATTTCTCCTAGTCTACCCTTCTCCCCTCCCCATGTCAATTCTGTAATAATGCATCTACTGTAGCATGAGGTTCAGTTGCTACCAGGTGGGAGTAGTGGTTTAGTTTTTCTAATTGTGGAATCTGTCCCATTCCCTTCATTCTATAGATGAGAAAACTGAGATCCAGAGACTTATAGCTAGTGTCAGGGGCATAATTTGAACCCATATCTTAGGGCTCCAGAGCCAGGGCTCTCTTTACTGTGCTATGCTACCCTAGGATATGCCCAACCCCCACCCCTACTCCTCTGTACCCTTAGCAAGTTGCTCAAGTAACTATGGTGAAATAGGTCCATTAGTTGTCTAGGATCTGACTCTTCTCAGCAGAGATCATATCTTTTTTTTTTTTTAAGTGAGGCAATTGGGGTTAAGTGACTTGCTCAGGGTCACACAGCTAGTAAGTGTTAAGTGTCTGAGGCCGGATTTGAACTCAGGTACTCCTGACTCCAGGGCTGGTACTCTATCCACTGTGCCATGTTAAGGGCTAAAATTCTAGCTAAACTTTCTAAAATATCTAATGAGTGGTCGCCAATAAATTATAAGCTTTAGCAAGAGTTAGACTTTTAAGCATTTATTAAGGAGAATAAGAATTTGGTAAAGAGAGAGAAAAAGGCCTAGATTTCTATCTATTAAAGGGAGAGCACATTTCTAGCTCCCTTCTCCACCAGAGTCCAGAGGAAAAGAGAGCGAGACTGAGCGCCAGTCTCTTCCTTCCTCCTCCCACTAGCCCGCGTCACTTCCTGACTCCTGGTCTTGCCCTCAAAGACCTTCCCTTCATGGGCAGAACTCCTCTACAGTAAGTATCCAGCAGGTGGCGTTATTCCAATCGTTACAGTCCCCCCTGTTGTTCCTCAAGAAACAAAATGTTTCCTTGACGGAACAGTAAAAACAATATGATAACTATTGCTAACTAATAATATGTGAACAACAATATAGAAAAGGAAGAGAGGAAAGTTTTGTCCAGAGGGGCGATTTTTTTTGTCCTCATGAACCGACGCTTTGACATTAGTCTTGCAAAGGGAGGGCCTCTGCAGAGAATACATGTTTCAGATGGTGTATATTATAACAGAAAGAGAAAAAAACCAACAAAAAGAACAAATCAAAACTGTTCATTTAAAGTCTCTGAAAGTCTTTTCTCAGATGTCCTCTAGGTGTAGTCGTGGAATGGAAGTCTTTTCAGGGGTTGATGTGTGGATGCTGGTAATCAGCCAGGAAAATTTCCTACAAAATTGAGCTTAACACAACTTTAAAATAGCTTTGTCAATAATCAAATCAAACAATGAAAGTTCTCAAAAACATGTCTAAGGGAATTCAGAATCTTAGTTGTTACACATGAAACATATAATAAAACAAAAATTGAACCATTCTTTAAAATTATAATATTACTATAGTCCCCCCCTTATGGAGGGTAATTGAGAAGACAATTGCTGCGATATTAATTATTAAAAATAATTTTTTATCTTTGTTTCATCACTTTTTGCATCATCTGCCTAATTATCCTTATGCCATTATGAGAAATTTAAAAATCTAATATAATTGGTAACAGGTGTCAAGGCCAAATTCAACACTGTATTTATCATGACACCTGAGATAATTATGGGGGTTATACCATAAAAGAACAGAGAAATGATGGGATATGAGCATTCCCACACTTGAGCAATATGTACTGCCCATACAGTATGCCAGGCTTAAAATAGGTGGATGGAATATATGTCCATGCCACCGAACATATTGGAAGAAACTGCGTCAGACTTAATCAGATGCATGGGATTGAGATGTCCATGGCATCAGGCATATAGGAGGGAGCATAGAAGCCAGGTGTAGAAGTGAGATGGGTGGGATGAATACTTCCAGCCATCTGTACAATATTGTGGGGAAAAAGAGAATAAAATATTAAACCAAGAGAATCCAACCTCAACATTTGTCAAAAGCCGTTCCCTCGGCCATACCTTGACTTCATGCATGTCTCCCCTCATGTGACAGTTCAGTGTCTGCTCTTGCATGTATTCCTCTTGTGATTGGATGGCATCTTGGCCAACTGGCATCTGATAACTCAGAATAAAGGCAATTAATGTCTTAAATGATAAGTTCCCATAATCCAAGTCTCATATGGATTTAAAATTGAGGATAATAAATGATTGCAAAAAATGTGAATACATCTTGACTCAAAATATAATATATAATTATGCAACAATTTCAAATAATACCCTTTTTTTTACTTAGTATACAATTACTTTTGTGAAAAATCAGAACATACTTAAATACAAGTTAAAGCACAACAGAATCTCAAAGAACTTTTTTTTTTTTGAAAAAAGAAAACTTTTACAAATGTTCCCCTCTTTTTTTTTTTTTTGGGAATATGCTTATCAAAAATAATACTTCTAGAATCAATTTACACTTGCCATGGCAACCGATTTGCCAGGGAAATGCTTTAAAGAGTTTGATCAAATAATCAGTTGAGGAAAAAAAAATAACAAAAACAAACAACTCAGAATATGGGAGCACAATACTCCTAGAATTAACATTGTATTATGAAATCAAAACCATGTTTCAAAATTAGATAGATGAATGAATAGAAGAAAATACACGTGGAATAATAAAAGACAATGAAATTCAAACTAGGGAAATCTAAATGAATATGAATTTAATATTAATAAGAGTACTATAAAATATAAACTTGATCACATGACTATAAAAAGCTTTTACAAATATTCTCCTTGTTTTAAAAAACTAAGTATAAGACACAATCTCAAAAGCATGAAAATCTCTATGAAAATAAACCCATACCATTAATTTCAAAATGTATATATAATAGCATAGAAATCCTATGTAACCTCTGAACTGACATTAATACTCTGAGTGAATTCAGAACACTTTTGATTCCGATATCTAAAATCCCCAACACTCATATCAATACCTTGCTGCTTACTTCTACATTTCTCTAAAATATATACCCTTCCATGGCAAAAGAAGCAGAGTCTTGAACTATGTTGATGGTTGTCATTCTTATTCAGCTTAAGTTTTTCTTCTTTAACCCCTTTATATTGTCTGTCAGTCTTTTCACCATACAAATGCTTTATAAGATTACTAATTAAAGACAAAAGCAGGTTAGCAAAATTATGAACAAAACAAGCATATCTGGAATTTAAAGAGTTTTCTAAGATTGTCTCAAAAGCACAGCCAGGCCGGGGAAGGGCTGAGCCTGAAGCTGCAAATGCAGGTAGAAAAAGTTGAGCATGCGCATCAAACAATTTAAAGGGTAGGGGAAATTTCTTACCCAACCAGAAGATCAGAAGACTGAGGTTTAGCTTTCCTCTTCGTGGTCAGCCATCTGTTAAGGGCTAAAATTCTAGCTAAACTTTCTAAAATATCTAATGAGTGGTCGCCAATAAATTATAAGCTTTAGCAAGAGTTAGACTTTTAAGCATTTATTAAGGAGAATAAGAATTTGGTAAAGAGAGAGAAAAAGGCCTAGATTTCTATCTATTAAAGGGAGAGCACATTTCTAGCTCCCTTCTCCACCAGAGTCCAGAGGAAAAGAGAGCGAGACTGAGCGCCAGTCTCTTCCTTCCTCCTCCCACTAGCCCGCGTCACTTCCTGACTCCTGGTCTTGCCCTCAAAGACCTTCCCTTCATGGGCAGAACTCCTCTACAGTAAGTATCCAGCAGGTGGCGTTATTCCAATCGTTACAGCCACCTAGCTGCCCCAGAGATCATATCTTAATGATTCCTTCAGTGAAAACCAGCCTTCACTAACCCAAACCCTGTCATTCCTACTTTGTCTCTCAGTTGGAGTACCTTCTGCCTTCTGACATGGGCAGTGCCATGGCTCCCTTTGAAGGTGATCTGCCTGTGTAGCATATAGTCATCCAAAGAGTTTGGGTAGAGCTTGTGGGCCAAATGAAGAGTGACTTCTTCCCTAATGTTCATGAAAAGGGCATTTCTGTCCATGGTGGACAAAGATAGGAATTATCTCATCCATAGCCAAAACAGTCATGGGTGGGCAGTGATGGAAGGAAGGTCTATTGGAAGGAGGGCACAATAGGAAGCATGCCTTCCCTCATATCAGGACCCTAGGAGAAAGCTGTTTGTTCTAAGCTAGTCACAGCTGCAGCGGGTTCCTCATTGACTTTTCCAAAGAGGAAATTGTGACACTGGGAGGAAGTTCGTTTGGGGGAAGGTTGCTCTCATTGCATTTCTTTGCATCTTTCTCAATTTGTTGTCCTCCTTATATTGTCTCCTTCTACCACCCTTGCTCCAACATACCCTTGGGACCTTGACACAGAATTTCTCCTCCCTCTAGAAGGATCCAACCAGCCTCCATCCAATAAGGTAAACTTCCCCAGCAGTCTAATATGAAGAGGCTGCCTGGATTGTGGGTAGGAAGAAGAATGTGTGTGTTGTTCCATCCCTCTTTTGTTTTTCTTGGTCATGTGGTTAATGTGGACTAATTAACCAGGGCAGGTGCTTTCTGTGGGAAGCTCACATCCTTCTGTGCTGAGAAATTCTTCTGGCAGTGGTATTGTATCTGTGATGACAAAGCATAAGTCCATTAAATGAAATCAGGGTTAAATGAAAGCATCAGTGTGCACAGTCTCACCCACCTGGGAGCCTTTCTTCATTATACCAGCAGCTAGGAGATCACTACTCTCTGAAATCAGTCCCACTAGTGACATGTATCTCTTCCAATCTCCTTTAGCAAACTTTCTAGGATGGAACAATTTTTATTATTCACTCCACAGGCTCAGGACTAATCCCTCACACTCAGGTTAAGAAAAGTAAAACAGAAGAAGGTGATAGGGCCCTAAGGGGCCAACACTATATCATTCAGGTCAGCACATACACTTGCTGCCATGTGAAATCAGCCATCATAGGAAGTCCCCAAAGAGCCTTTTCTCCCTAGAGCCTGGTAAAGATCAGGATATATAGTAGGTATTTTATAAATGCTTGTTGACTGATTGATAAGGGCACATTATTGCGTGTATTTAAATTTTGTGTGTGTGTGTGAGGCAATTGGGGTTAAGTGACTTTCCCAGGGTCACACAGCTGTTAAGTGTCAAGTATCTGTGGCCAGATTTGAACTCAGGTCCTCCTGAATCCAGGGCCAGTGCTCTATCCACTGTGCCACCTAGCTGCCCCTAAACATTTTAATAATCAAATCCCCAAACATTTGTTCAGACATAGGATATCATCTTATTCTCTAGTCTAGCCTTTTTTTTTTTCTCCAATAAGATTATAGCAGAGGTTGTAAAGGGATGGTGGTCCTTGAAAAGGGTGTTCACCCTGGAGTCAGAAATAGATGGGCTGAAGTTCCACCTCTATTTCCCAAAGTTAGGAAGACAGTTCAAATCCCACCCTGGACACTTCCTAGGTGTGTGAAGGTGTGTGATTATCTGCAAATCACCTCACTTCTGAACCTCAGTTTCCTCAACAGCAAAACTGGGGATAAAGATATCTGTAATGCCTATCTCATAGGTTTATTGTGAGAAGCAAATAAGCAGATGTATATAAAACAATATGCAAAACTGAAAATACTATTAAAATGTCAAGTATTATTATAAATTATGCCTTAAAATTTTTTCCTCTCTCACTCAGTAGGTATTCAACAAATGCTAATTGATTAAGGACACTTATCTATCAGTCTTGGAAGAACTAAGAACCCCCAATGTAATATTAATTTTTTGAAATTTTGGCTTGTGACTAATTATCAAAGAAAGCAGAAAAGTTGACCTCTGAAAAATGCTTCTTACACTTCTCAGAAGAAATGACTACCAGCTAGAGAATGAGCCCAAGTTATATTCTGTCTGATTGGAAGGTCTGGACCTTGAGTGAGTTGTTTGGGCAGTTATAAAGGTGAGGTGAAGGGGAAATGTTTGTTCAAGAGACCCACAAGGTCTTTGATGTTTTTAACATCAATCTCCTGAGAAAGTATGGAAAAGTTGGCCAATGGTTTCCAGCAATGGCCCTGAAGTTGGGAGGACCTGAGTTCAAATCTCACCTCAAACATTTACTGGCCGTGTGACCTTGAGCAAGTCACTTAACCCCAATTGCCTTAAACATCCAGGGCCATCTCCAGTCATCTTGATGCATATCTTGCCACTGGACCGGATGGGTCTGGAGGAGTGAGGTTGATAGCCTTGCATAGCCCTGTCTCACTTAAATCCAATTCATTGCAAGTCATGACATGACCCTGATATCATCATCCTCTTTTGAGAATGAAAGACAAAAACAACTCAAGGATTCTTATCCTTTTTTGGGCCATGGACCCCTTTGGCAGTGTGCTCAAGCCTATGGACCTCTTCTCAGAATAGTCTTTTTAAATGCATAAAATTAAATATTTAGAATGATAAAGGAAAACACTTTATACTGAATTACAGACTAAAAAAAAGAAAAAGAAAAATCAAGTTCACAGATCTCAGATTATGAGCATCAGCTGCCTCAGTTGTTCAGGAGTTCCTTGGTTCCTCAGTAGGTGCCAGCTGCCTGTGGAACGTGTTCCCCAAAGCTCCTACGATCCTTCTTGGAGAAGATGACCACCCAGCAGAAAGATGAACCCAACTCAGACCACGACTTGTTTGAATATTTGGACCCTGAACGATTTGTTTAGATGGAACAGAGGTAAGGTGAGCAAGAAATGTTGGTTTGGCAGTCGCTCAAAGTGTTTCTTGTTTTGATGTTTTAAATTGATTTGATGTTCTGATATTTTAAGTTTCAACTTTGGATAGTACAATAATTATTGCTCTGTCATATTTTAAGTGTTTGCCAATGCATGCTTATATAACAATGTGTTTTAAGCATTTATTTTGTGGTGGGTGAAATAAAAAACTGTTCTATAACTAATCTGTTTTTTTTTTACATTGGGTAAGTTTTTGTTAATCCTTTTGGGGGGTACCTTAGATAGTGCTAAGCACAGAGCCTGGCACATAGTAGGCATTTAATAAATGTTTATTGATTGAATGGTTATTGATTGATGTACTTTTAAACCCAAACTTTAAGAGGTTCTCCCCAGAGTTCTATTCTAAGGTTAGGGTTTAATAAGCCAGAGAGTTTGAGAAGAACCAGACTCATTGCTTTTGGGTCAGACTCCCCTAGAACTGAATCTAGTCCTAGATGAATGCAGATTAGGGACCCCTTAATGGGAGATGGAGTTTCAGACTTCTTGAATCAGTCTGTTGAATTTATATATATGTATATATGTATGTATGAATGTATGATCATTTGGGGGGTGGGAGAGAGAAGTCACTAGCAGCTGGAGAGATCAAGAATGGATTCTTTTTTTTTTTTAAGTGAGGCAATTGGGGTTAAGTGACTTGCCCAGGGTCACACAGCTAGTAAGTGTTAAATGTCTGAGGCCGGATTTGAACTCAGGTACTCCTGACTCCAGGGCTGGTGCTCTATCCACTGCTCCACCTAGCTGCCCCAAGAATAGATTCTTGTATGAGCTGGGTTGAGCTCTGAAGAAAAGTAGAGAGTCCAAGAGACAGAGGTGAGAAGGAAACACATTGTACATAGGGCACAACAAATGCAAAGGCACTGGGATGGAACACAGATTGGTGTGTATGGGGAGCAATAACAAGGTCAATTTCATTATACCTTAGTGTACATGAATGGCTCTGCAACTTAGTACATATCTGAGCTTGGACAAGTCAATTCAGTTATTGGGCCTCAGTTTCGCAATCTGTCAAATGAAGGGATTGATCTAGATGATGTCTAAGGTCCCTCCAGGTTTCGATCTATGTTCCTATGATCTCTTATATTCCTATCGGGGAAGGGTTCAGAAGTGGAATATCTCTGCCATTTCTAAATCTCAAAGGGACCCCTCAAAATAGTGGTAAGGGGTTTCCATTCCACCCCAAGAAGTTCAGAGAATAATTTGGGGCATAAAATTAGGATCTTGGGTGCTCTGGGGAGGCTTAGCTTGTGGGTCACATCAAGGTCTCTTCCAGCTTCAGGAAATCCCTTAAATGGGGTTTGGAAAGCATTTGCCTGGAACATGAACAAAGCAGCTTTGAGGAAAAGGCAATCAGTCTGTGCTCTGAGTCTCAACCTCTGGCAAATTCACTAATTTGTTGAACAAATATTTATTGAGCATCCAGTATGTGCAAGGCGCTGAGCTGTAAAAACAAACACAAAAGCTAAATAGTGGCAAGGGCATATCACTCAAATTGAGTTAATTACCTTCTTTGCATCTGACTGGTCTTTAGCTATGTGTTCTCCCCATCCCCAAAAGAGAACAGAGTCCTTCTCCACCACCAATTTTCTCTCTGCTGAAATTGGACTTGCATCTGTGCTCTTTACCTCACCTCGACAGATGAACCCAACTGTTTGTCCCTTAGAAGTACTTTCTGCCTCCAAAAAGATGTTAATTACGAAGACTTTAAACCTAGGAGGTCCTACTTTCTCCAGAGAGAGCATGATGGAAAATTGACACTAGTAATTCTGGGTACTCTGACTATACTTGAACATTTCAAGGAAATCTGATGTCAACAGCATGGATACTCTTCTATCCAGAAAGATCCTAACTCCTCCTCTTGTAGATAGATGAGGCAGAGGTTAAAAAATCATGCTTCAGAGAGAAAGTATCTTGTGATGACTCTCTGGAAATTTGGCTCATCCGGCTCTAGAAGAACACATAATGGGTCACCACTGGTGGTCTTTGAAGTTTTTCTAATTTGGTAGAACCTTCTAGAGCATGCACTCTTGATGATATAGCATCTGAGAACTCCTGGGGCACCTTCACACAAAAATGAACCATCGGAAGAAGATTTTAGTGAAGGAATATTGACAATATTAAAGTTAACATTTAAATGCAGTTCTAGGCAGTCCCAGAAAAACATTCCTATGTGTACTTTACCATTTTCACCACTGCAAAATTCTTTTTGGCAGGGAATACCATGATGCCACACCATCAGTGAAAGCCAAGAAGAGGTTTTGCAAAAAGCACAGTGACTCTATGTTGCCACCCTAATTGGTTCTTTTAGAATATTAAAACTCCTATTTTATTCAATTTAGTTCACTTCAATTCTGTTCTACTCTGTTCTAAGCAATCTTATACTGAATGAATGAATAAATAAATAAATGAAAAAAGAGACTATTAAGGCTAGATCTGTATTAGGCACTGAGCTAAGTGCTGGGGATACATAAACAGTCCTTGCCCTCAACGAGCTTACATTCTAACAGGGAAAAATAACACTTTGGGGATGGTAGAGGCCAGTGAGGGGTATTTGGGGCCAGAAAGTCATGGAGAAAGTGAGAAGAGACAGGAGGTAATTCACTGACAAACTTTTTTTTTTAATTAAAAAAAGTAGTATTGGGGCAGCTAGGTGGCACAGTGGATAGAGAGCACTGACCCTGTATTCAGGAGGACCTGAGTTCAAATCCAGCCTCAAACCCTTGACACTTACTAGCTGTGTTACCCTGGGCAAGTCACTTAACCCCAATTGCCTCACCAAACAAACAAACAAACAAACAAAAACAAAACAAAACAAAACAAAACAAAACAAAACAAAACAAAACAAAAAACAGAAACAAACCAAAGAATAAAAAGTAGTATTGATTTGATTAACATTCACAGAACTAGAAGTAGAAAGCAGAGAAGAGAAGAGGACAAGTAATGCCACAAGGTATGAAAGATGCCCAGAGAGCACCTGGTGGTGTCTACCATGAAGAACTCTCATCAATCAGGATCCCAGGGCCATGGGGTATAAGTTAAAGTACCAAGCCAAAAGCTGAGGATGGAGGGCAAGAGCATGGCCTGAAGATGGCTAGAGAGTAATGTGTTGGGTCTGGGCACCTTAAAATGAGTCATTAAGTAGAACAAAAGGTAATTTGAGGTGAAGAAAGCAAAGGCCTAAGGAGGTGCCAATTAGTGGGAAGGAAAACAAAAATCAGCTTTCAATGTTAATTTCATCTGCCAAGAAAAAAATTGATTCTCCAAGGATGCGTTTTTGAATACTGGCTCTGGAATGAAAAGACTAAGTCAGGGAATGAGATCTCATCTAGCTCTATAATCCTATACCCTCGACAAAAGAAATAAAATAAAAGATGACTAATTTGAATATACTCAAAAACACATTCCTCACAATAACACTTTGAGGTAGGAAGTGAAAGTATTATTATCCCCTTTTTCTAGATGATGAAACTGAGGTTCAGAGAGTTAAGTGACTTGCCCAAGATCTCAGAGCTAATAAGTGTCTGAGCTGAATTTGAACTCAACTTTCAGGTCTAATGATCTTTCACCTTCTTGCACTGATTGTGCACTGGCAAGTATCCAAGGATCACCAAACAGGCAATGTCCTTATTCTTGGGGGCTTTCAAGTCCCATGCCAACATTGTGGTTTTTTAGGGAAGTAACAGGTTCCTATCATGCCAACATGGTAGGCCTATAGGGCCAGACAAAGTAGAAGGTATTTAGGCAAGTAAGAAATTATTTAAAGAGAAGTCTGCACTTCTAGGGGGATGAGGATAACAGCAGATGCTGAGCTTCATTCCTCTCCAAACCCTGTTGATACCTTTGAGTGAGATCATACAGGAGGTTCTGACCAACCAGTAGCCTTACCTCATGAGGGATTTTCCCAGTTTTCTAAACGTACGGGGTACATTAGGAAAGGGATAAGTGGGGAAGTAGTTTATGTTTAATTTTAGATTTACATTTGCAAAGCTACATTAAAATGACACCATTTGCTAGAGAAGACTAAAGTTTTTGGTGAAAAGTTGATAAAAAAAACCAAACAAACCATAGTAAATACAATTGCACCTGGAAGAAACACTTTAGAGTTAGACCAAGGAATGTCCACTTTCAAGACATACCCTCTCTCCTGTCCCCCCTGCCCAGCTCTTTCTACTATTTTCTCTAGTGAAGCACCATTAACAGTATAGATGATGATATCTGGAGGTCACAGGCAAAATCAGCCAGATGATATTTAACAAGAATAAATGAAAAATTCTGCATTTACTTACTAAAAAATGAATTATTTAGATTTGAAATGGATGAGCCCTAGCTTGGCAACCATTTATGGCCAGTCTTAAACATTAGCCATGTAATCATGGACAAGTTACTCTAACTTCTCAGCCTGTTTTGTTTGTTTGTTTGTTTTGGGGGGTTTTTGTTTTTGTTTTTTAGGGCAATAAGGGTTAAGTGACTTGTCCAGGGCCACACAGCTAGTAAGTGTCAAGTGTATTAGTCTGAATTTGAACTCAGGTCCTCCTGAGTCCAAGGCGGGTGCTTTATCCACTGCGCCACCTTGCTGCCCCTTTAGCCTGTTTTTATATCTATAAAATGGGTATAATAATAATTATGCTATCTGTCTCACAGGGTTGTAAACCTTAAAGCATTATTTATGTGTTGATTGTGATTCTTTAGGCATCTTGGGGTTTCATTGTTTGCAGAGATAAGGCATTATGGGACCTAGACAATTCAGCTTTTAAGTCATGGTTCTGGCCACCTGGGATTTGACAGCCAAGGTGACAGCCAAGGAGTCATTAAAACCTGAGTTAAAATTTGGCATCAGATGCTTACTCAGCTATGTGACTGGGTGGGGGGGAGGGAAAGGGGCCCTAACTACTTAACCACTTTCAGCCTCAGTTTCTCCCAGGATTGTTGTGAGAATCAAATGAGGTTACATAATAGGTCAAGTGTTTTGCCAATTATTTATAAACTTTTGTATTTAAAAAATATTTGCTGCTGCTTTTTCTTTTCTTCTTTGAAATTTTAATTGCTTGCATGGAAAAGATTTTTCCATAATTGGTTAAAGAATGGGACATGATGGGGGCAGTAGGTGGCGCAGTGGATAGAGCACTGGCCCTGGATTCAGGAGGACCTGAGTTCAAATCCATGCTCAGACACTTGACACTTACTAGCTGTGTAACCCTGGGCAAGTCACTTAACCCTCATTGCCCCACCAAAAAAACAAACAAACAAACGAAAAAGAATGGGACATGCTGAGTATGAGTTGGGGGGATGATGGACTGGCAGTAGTTAAGATGTCTCTGTTGTTTAAGCATGCTGTTGGCATCAAATTGTCAGATGCAGAGCCTGAAAAGTAAGCTGAGAAGGAGAAGCAAAGACAATCATGATTGTGAGAGTTACCAAGTATTACTGTGTGATAAGAGGTGGGCCTTTCACGACTGATTCCTTCCTCTCTTCCCCACCCTTCATCACAATGTCCTCTTCCTGTTGTCCCTTTGCCAGTGTCCCCAGTAACTGCCTTCTCCTTTATGAGGGAGAAGTGAAAAAACAAAAAGAAAACAGATAAAATGATTTTATATAACAATGGAGGGAGGTAGAGAGAAATAAATAAAAAGAAATGGAGCGGGGTTGGGGGGAAAATAGAAGCAGAGAACTCAAGAGAAGAAAAAAGTGGGGTTTTGTAGGGGTGAATGTGAAAGATGGAAAGGAAAAGAGTTATGTGAGGAAGAAAGACAAGGTTGAGGGAGAGAGAAAAAAGCCAGAAAGGATGGTGAATTCAAGGGAGAAAGGAGGGAAACAGTAGAAGGGATAGAAGGGGGAAAGGAGGAGGGAAGACTAAGAGGTGATTGGATTATAGTGAAGCACTATATGCATCTGACACATCGTAATATTGAATATAATGCATGGCATGAGACTTTACTTGGCTTTCTCCTTAAAAATAGGGGTTGGAAGTGAGAATGGGAGAAAGCTGGAGTACCAGGCCTTCCAAAGCCAGAGGTAGGCCTGATTACATAGCTATATAGCTAACTCCAAATAATTGTTTGTAGCCCAGTTTAAAAACCTGGAAAGGGAAAGGAAAATCAAAATCTGTAATCATTTATGCAGATACTCAATAAACTCTCTTTAACACTGATTTGAGCCCTTTAACACTAGGGTTTGAAATCATTTCCAGAGAAATCTTGAAAAGAAAAACAGCAGTCTTTGCTCCCCAATCAAATATACATATGAACAAACAAATAGACACATAAATAAAAATAAGATGAAATTGTGCTTGGAGAACATCTTGTGTTTAGTTTTACTCCATCCCAGAGGCTAAAGAGGGCTTGTAAAGACTCCCATTAATTTTCTTTAAAATCATATCAAGTTGGGGCAGCTAGATGGCACAGTGGATAGAGCACCGGCCCTCACACACAAAAAAGAAGGAAAAATCATATCAAGTTGTTCCAAAATAAGATGAAGCATGTTCTATAACCTTCCATTTTGGAATTACTTAGTTGTAGCTTACTGTGTACTATGTTCTTTATGGTCATTGGAACCCACGTTTTTGTTTGTTTGTTTCGTTTTGTTTTATTTTTTAGTGAGGCAATTTGGGGTTAAGTGATTCGCCCAGGGTCACACAGCTAATTAAGTGTTAAGTGTCTGAGGTCAAATTTGAACTCAGGTACTCCTGACTCCAGGGCCGGTGCTCTATCCACTGCACCACCTAGCTGCCCCGTGGAACCCACATTTTAAAAACAAAAGCAAAAAAAGAAAATCTAATGAAAAATCAAAACAGGTGTGTCTTGCGGTCACAAAGAAGGAAGGATCTAGGGACTATTGGCCACTTCTTAGTCCCTCTTATTGTTCTAGTTCACCTCCTCCTCAAATGACTATGCATATACTTTTATTTATTGAATTCTCTAGGAGAATATAAACTCCTTAAAGACAGTCACTATTTTTCAGTTTATCTTTCCATCCCCGTGGGTTTGTGTTTTTTATACTTTAGCTAAAATTATGTTTTCTAAATTAATTGCTATTGCACTAGTTTTGGCAGTAAGTAGTTATTATTAATTAATATTATATATACCAGTAAAGAATTGACTGGAAGAATGAGCAAGAGAAAAGCCCCAGAAGACCCATGCTGTCTCTCAGGGAGACCGCATGTGGTCTCCAGGAGAGTTCAGAAGACCTACAAAACCTACACTGTCCTAAGAGGGAGAGCCAAGAGCAGAGATCGAATCCAGAGAGCAAGAGTCAAGTGACAGCTGAGAGAGAGAGAGCGAGCGCGAGAGCGAGCGCGCTAGAGCGAGCTCATAGCCTCTTCCAATTTTTATTCTCTTTTGATAGAGAAGGGTCATAATATTCCATTGGTTGACATGACTTGAGGGTGGTCTACATTAAAATGAACTCTACAGATGACATCAGGGAAAAGAATGTAAAAGACCCTTACTGAAGGTGCTCAAGGCAAAGTCCATTATCTGTATGTGTTCCTTCACTGATCCAGACAAAAGAGTATCTCTATTTCTTTTGTTCCCTTGGATTTGTCCCAAATAAGATCTGAACTTTTTGGAGGGAGAGAAGGGACTGAGGAACTGATCTCTGCCCCACCCCCCCGCAAGAAATCCATTATTAATAATTATTTTCTCACAAGGTTCAATTATCATCTCTATGCAGATGACTTTGAATTCTTCCTATCCAGCTCCTATTCTCCTGAGCTCAAAAACAGATCTCATTAGCTTTATCCACCACCTTCCACCCCCAAGCCTAAATCCATCCTCAGTTCTCCTAAATGCCTCATTAAGGGAGCTGCCGTTCTTCAGTCACCAAGGTTCACAATATAGGAGTCATCTTCAGCTTTAATTTTTTCTCTTCCACCCCACCCCTCTCCATGTCAAATAAATTGCCAGATTGTTGATTATTCTGCCACAAAATCTCCCAGATGTGTTCCTTTCTCTCCAGTGACATAAATACAATCTTGATTCGGGTCATCACCTTCCCTAGGTGTCCACTGTTGTAGCCTCCTAACTGGTCTGCGTGCAGCTTCTTTCCTCTCCAAACCATGCTATGCACAATTGTCAAACTGATAATCCTGAAGTGCACATATGACCAGGTCAACTTCACGGCTCCAGAAACTTTAGTTGCTCCCTATTGCCTCCAGGATAAACTCGTTGGTTTGTCATTTAACAATCTGTCTCCAACCTGTTCATCTTTCAAAAAAGGATTACATATGACTCCTCTCCACACACTTTACATTCCAGCCAAACCACCATACTGACTACTTCCTGGTAGGTAGCATTCCATTTCCCATCTCCTTTGAATAGACTAGAGACCGGATAGACCTAAGCTGGGAGCCTCCACACAATTACCTCTTGGAATCATTTGCTCCCTTCAAAGCTTTACCCAAGTACCCCTACAAGAGGGTGATTGGGACTTCACTCCTCAGAAATAATTCTACATTTACTTTGTATATGGATATGTATTGTATTTACCAGTCAGTATATGTTGTCTGTATCCCAAGTTCAAAGTTCTTTGAGAAAGGTTTCATTTCTTTGTATCCCTCAGTGCTTGACACATAGTAGGCACGTGATATGCACCCCCTAGAGACTAGCCAAGGGCCTTGCACACAGCAGGTGCTTGATAGGAGCTGCTAGGGGATGCAGTCGAGTGTTGCTCTTGGAATCAGGAAGACTGGAAAAGGCTGGAGTTGTGACTTCTTGCCCTAGACTCTACTGAACTCTGGGATCCTTAGCCTTTCTCTGCCTCAGTTTCCTCATCTGTAATAATGAGGATAATAGTACCTACCTCACCAGATTGAGGATTGAAGGAGATACCATATTATAAAGTACTCTGCTGGGGCAGCTAGATGGCACAGTGGATAGAGCACCGGCCCTGGAGTCAGGAGTACCTGAGTTCAAATCCGGCCTCAGACACTTAACACTTAACACTTACTAGCTGTGTGACCCTAGCCAAGTCACTTAACCCCAATTGCCTCACTAAAAAAAAATTAAAAAAAAAATAAAGTACTCTGCAAACCTTGAAATGCTACACAAGGTATCCCAAAAGTCGGTATAGTTTTTTGTTTGTTTGTTTGTTTGTTTGGTGAAGCAATTGGGGTTAAGTGACTTGTACAGGGTCACACAGCTAGTAAGTGTTAAGTACCTGAGGCTGGATTTGAACTCAGGTCCTCCTGAATCCGGGGCCGGTGGTCTATCCACTGTGCCACCTAGCTGCCCTGTATAGTTTTAATAATAGAATTCACTAAGACTTTTGGGACATACTGGATAAACATTACTTCAGAATGTATGCTTGTGAGATTGGTTGCAGCAGCCCACAGTTTCTCCTAGGGAAGAATAGGCAGGGGCTTGAAAATACTGCAGGAGGAGGGGTTATCATCTATCTCGTTAATTAAAACACACATGCCACCCCAGACAATTCCTCCCCTCAAGGGGAGAAAAAAAGGGCAAGGACCTGTTAGATCACTCCTCTTGGGAATGCTTTTTTTAAGGAGCTCTAGAAGGAAGGGTCACGCGATTTCTTTGCAGCAATTTTCCAGAAGTCAGAAAAACAACAACATCAACACCACGAAACCCATCCTCATATTCCTTCCGAGGAGTCTCAGACACATGCACCCACACGTTCAAGCCCGCGGTGAGGAATGAAGGAGGCACCACTAAGTAGCCCAGCCACGAAGCTCCGGAAACATCTCTCTCTCCTGCTAATGGGTTTAGCAGGTGACTTAGCTACAAGGCCCGGCCTTCCTCGGTCGCTCAGTTCCGAGGAGGGAGGCGGCTGGGTGGCGTGTGTGCGTGTCGGGCCAGGGGTGGGGGGGAGGCGGGGTGCTGCTGGCTCTCCCTCCCCCACGCTGCTGGCAGAGCTGCCTCTGCGTGTCAGGTACCGTGAGAAGGCGCGGGAGGAGGGGGAGCCCAGAGGAGTGCTGAGGAGATGACTTAGAGCCGGCTTTCCAGAAGCCGCGCACGCAATGCGAACTCCGCACGCAAAGGGGAGGCGACCCAGGAGGAGGAAAAAAAAAAACCAACACACGCCACCGCCAAACTTTTCAACTCTAGAAAGCTCGGGAGAGTGGTGGGTGGTGTTTTTTTGTTTTGTTTTGTTTTTTCTTTTTTCTTTCTTTTTCCTTCTGCGCAGCCCACTCAGTTTCACCAAAGGACGCCAGCCTGTCACGTCTCGTCCCATCCTCCTTGCAGTACCCCCTCCCCCAGCATAATCCTCCCTGGGGGCTGCTCTGGCCGGACCGACGGAGGGAGGCGAGGGGAGGCGGAAAGAAGAGCACAGGGAGAGCGAGCGTGCACTCATAGCCAGAGCCTGCCCGGGTTATGCCGAGAGCGAGCGAGCGAGCGAGCGCGCGTGCCCCGACTGAGCATCTGCTGGAACCTTCCTGAGTAGTTGTCCCTCGAGGGAGGCGGGCGGGCGACAGCGGCTCTGCGCCGTCTGCCGGGCATCTATGATTATGACTGATTGTTTATTCAAGTACCCTAACTGTAGGGTACCTGAAATCTTACCTCCTCTGTTTTGGAAGTGTAAGAAGTTAGTGCTCAGGTGTGCCTTAACAAGTATGAGGGTATTCAATATACTTTAAAAAATAAAACAAGCGGGGCAGTTAGGTGTCGCAGTGCATAAAGCACCGGCCCTGAATTCAGGAGGACCTGAGTTCAAATTCGAAGTCAGACACTTGACACTTACTAGCTGTGTGGCCCTGGGCAAGTCACTTAACCCTCATTGCCCGGCCCCCCAAAAAAAGTTAAAATTAAAATAAAATAAAACAAAAGAAGCGTTTTTTAAACAAGTTTACGCTTTCTTATTCAGTCCTAGGTCTTCGTTGTATGTTGAAGTGTTTATGGTTCTTGATATTTGTGAAGTCCATAGGAAAAAAAAATTAATATAAGGGTAGGGACTCTGTATTTACGTAGCGTCTGCTATGTACCAGAAGCTTTGCGACTATTTCATTTTATCCTCCCAACATCCCTGAGATGAGCAGTATACTATTAACTCCAATTTACAAATGAGGAAATTGAGGCAGAGGCTGGGTGACTTGCCCAAGGTCACACAACTAGTAATTGTCTGAGGTAATTTTTGAACTCGTATTCCCCACTCCACGCCCAACGTTCTATCCATCCACTGGGTAACCTCGAAGCCTCTAAGGGGTGGGGGTGGAGGATATCAATAAATGAGTAGATAGATAATATCAGATAGCTGATGGATTGGATGGATGGATAGGGTGGGTAGGTAGATAGAGAGATATATGATAGATAGATAGATAGATAGATAGATAGATAGATAGATAGATAGATAGATAGATAGATAGATAGATAGATAGATGATGGATCGATGGATCGATAACAAAGTAGTGAGAAAGAAGAAAAGAGCAAACGTCAGCCACAGAGGGCTCTCCTCTTATTTCCTTAGCTTCCAGGTTATTCAAACGCGGCGCAGGCTGACACCACTTTTTCCCAGGTTGGGGAGTAAAGCGTACGTACGCATGGCCAGAGGAATAACATTAAGAGGGGCATCGAGGCATACGGAATCAAAGGATTGGATTATATGTTTAGAGTTGGAAGGGACCTTAGAAGTCACTTCGTTTTACAGATGAGAAAAATGAAGATGGGAGCGGTTACGTGAGTAGACTCGGGAAGATCTGAGTTAAGGTTGAAATCCTGACAGGTACAGGCCACGTGACCCTGGACAAGTTACTTGATTTCTCAGTGGCCCCAGGCCACTCTAAAACAAGGCACACAAAAGTTGCACATCTGCAGTTGGTAAAGGAAGGTCCCTCACCAGGAGCTCCTGAGCAAGGAAGGAAAAGGATCCCAGAAAAGCCAAAAATAGATTAGTCATAAAGAGACACAAAGCCTGAATGTTTGCATTAAAATCCACTGGTGTCCATGGGAGAATTGGCCCTGGAGAAAAGTGCTGACCTTGGGGGTAAGAAGGGTCGCTTTGGTGCTGGGATCCGAGGCCTGGGCACCAGCGTATACTTTATCTTAGGAGTGACTGCATCTCATCCCAAAGAAAGCCTGTTAACTGTATTCTGGGGATAAATTTGCTAGTTACTCAAATAAATTCTGCTTTCAGCTGTGCAGCGACCATGGTCTGATTCTCCCACCGCGTTTGCCTTTGGGGACTGAGGGCTAACTTACGCGGGTGCCACTCTTAAAGGGCCCCTCCCCCCTGCCTGCACTGCCCCGCCCTTTCCAGGTCCAGTCTGCCTGCGGATGCTCCGATCGGCTCCCACCTCCCTTCTTTTTTCCCTCCCTCCCTCCTTCCATCCCTCCTCCCTTTCAGAGTCCTTAAAACCCGGAGAAATGGGATGCTTCATTTGCGAAGTCCATGCTGGTTCAGTTTGCAAGTAGCAAATTTCTGTTTCACATTAGCTCTGCCAGCTAGGAGTAGGGGCTAACTCTGTCATCCTTGCTTCCAAACCACCTCCAACGCAGCTAGAAAATCCTAGCATTCTTCGAGTCCTGGGGGTGGAGGACACCTGGGAAGGTAACTACCTTTGCATAGCCTCACCTCACCTCAGGTTCTTCTAAATCTCCTAATCTCGCCCTCTGCGCGGGGGTGGGGGTGAATTGCTAGCTCTGTGGAACAGGTGAAAAGAGACATTCTCCACCGTGCAGCCTTTGAGATTCATCCATCCCAGAATGGGACTGTCAGAAATATAGAGGTCTGATATCTTTCCCGCTTCGACGCAGCTGAGCCTTGGTTGTACCCAGAGCTGCACTCATTTCCTCAGCTCCTTACTCATCAGACATTGCTGGAAGCAGCGCCTATCCACAGGTCAGTAATACTTTGAGAAGTCTGGGAAGCCTTCACCTCCCCGTTTTACCAGTTTTTGCAGGTGGGTGTGTGAGGGGTGGAGGGAAAACTAGGGAATGCACCAATTGGGAGGTAGGGAAGAGGGGCAGTCCGTGTCTAGGTACCGCTCGGGGTTT
Source organism: Dromiciops gliroides (assembly GCF_019393635.1). Lineage (NCBI taxonomy): Eukaryota > Metazoa > Chordata > Mammalia > Microbiotheria > Microbiotheriidae > Dromiciops > Dromiciops gliroides. Next base: position 616,456,910 of record NC_057862.1, read on the forward strand.
TCTTCTCTCTGTGGAGGGACCGTTATACTGACGTGGTTTGGGGCTATTTCTTAAAAGCCACACCTGCCTCTTCCTGCCCTGTTAGTAAAAAGTGAGTAAATGGAAGGAGATGGCCGGGGCGGAGGGGTGGGGGTGGGGAGCCCGGCGGGAAGAAGTGCAATACAGGGTAGATGCTAGTGGAATTCAGCGTCTTCCCCCAGACAGCACCAGAAGCATCCTTAGCGGAGCGTGTGTGAGGGAAGCGGGACCAACTGTCTTGACCAAAGAAATCACATCTCCCTTGCCTTCTTGTTATAGTTGTTTACATGAGGTATAAGTTGGTCTCTACCAGATTCTCTAAGCTTCTTCCTCCCCTCTCCTCAAACCTTCCGCCCCCGTCTCCCCTTCGCCCGCCGCGCCCCCCTCGCCTCCCCGAGTAGCTCCCGATGCCCATGGATCTTGTCTCCCACAGCATGGCCACAAGCCGAAGTAGCGAAGAAGCCTGGCTGTCCGGCCTTCTGTCCACACAGCAGACCACCCTCCTGCTACTCTTTTCCGTGCTGGCCGCTGTCCACTTGGGCCAATGGTTCCTACGGCGTTGCCGTCGGCCCCCGTGGGCCAGCTGCAGCCCCCCTGGCCCCTTCCAGTGGCCCCTGATCGGGAACGCGGTGGAGGTGGGCAACATCCCGCATCTCTCCTTCTGTCGCCTGGCCCGCCGCTACGGTGACGTCTTCCAGATCCGTTTGGGCAATTGCCCAGTGGTGGTGCTGAATGGCGAGCGCGCCATCCGCCAGGCCTTGGTACAGCAGGGGTCCGCATTCGCTAGCCGGCCGCAGTTCGCCTCTTTCCAGCTGGTATCCAACGGCCGTAGCTTGGCTTTCAGCAAATACTCGGAGATCTGGAAAGTGCAGAGGCGAGTGGCTCACAGCACGGTGCGCGCCTTTTCCACTGGACAAGTCCGCAGCCGCCGGGTGTTGGAGCAGCACGTGCTGAGCGAGGCGCGGGAGCTGGTGGAGCTGCTCGTGCAAGGCAGCGCCGGGGGCGCCTTTCTGAACCCGGGCCCCCTCACCGTGGTGGCTGTGGCCAACGTGATGAGTGCCGTGTGCTTCGGCTGCCGCTACAGCCACAGCGACGAAGAGTTCCGTGGGCTGCTGAGCCACAACGAACGTTTCGGCCGCACGGTGGGGGCGGGCAGCCTCGTGGACGTGCTGCCCTGGCTCCAGCGCTTCCCCAACCCTGTGCGCACCGCCTACCGGGACTTCCAGAAACTCAACCACGACTTCTACAGCTTCGTTCTGGACAAGTTCCTGAAGCACAAGAGCAGCCTGCAGCCCGGGGCCCCTCCCCGGGACATGATGGATGCCTTCATCCACACCGTGGGGAAGGAGGAGGAGAGCTCCGGAGAAGCCAAGGCTGGGCTGCGCCTGGACACAGAATACGTGCCGGCCACTGTCACGGATATTTTCGGGGCCAGCCAGGACACGCTTTCCACTGCATTACAGTGGCTTCTCATCTTATTCATAAGGTAAGGCTAGACTTACCTGAAGAGGAGGAGGGCTGGGCTGTGAACCAGAAGCGCAGATGTAGGTCTTGTTAGTCTCTTTAAAGTTTCCTAGTCGTCTTCAGTTTTCCCGCCCTCCTACCCTCTCTCCTGGGCTGGTGTGCTGTGTCCTATAAACAACCAGGGGCTTTTGCCGACCATTCTGTGACTCCATCCACACGTAGTGGCGCAGCGTGTTCTGTAGAGTTGTGCCCCCTTCGGTTTTCATCACTTGAAGGTTTCCATTGGCAAGGAAGCTAGAGAAGTCTCCCAGACTAGAAAAACGTGTGGAGGCAAATCCGTGCCAAGCACTTCTAGATAAACAGGCCTTTGAAAAGCACTTGAGGATCCCGCCGCCTAGCGTTTTTTTTTTCCTTTTCCTTGTCCCTCCCTCCCAGTCACAGGAAAAACTCCAGGAGACGGTTCCTCCTCCTCTCTTCCCTCCCTCCCCTCTCCTCCATCTCTTCTCCCCACTCGCCAGTGGAAAGTGTAAGGCAGTAAATATGTTAAATAAACACATCAGCCCATTAGGCGCGCTGGGGCTTAGCTTAGTCAGCAGTGCGGATCTGAGGCGGGCTCTGGCAATCAAACCGAGCAGACGATTTAGGGCTTTGTTTCCCAAGGAGAGTAAACGGAATGAAGCAAAGCAAGCCCCGAGCCGGGCTGCCCCACCTCCTCCCGCCCCGAGCCTTGGTTGTGGCCCAGATTACGATTAGCTAGCACGGAAGCTTTGGGCGTGGAGCCAGAAACACAAAGTCTTATTAGAAAGGAAGGAAGGAAGGAGCAAACTGCGGGTGTCACAGAAAATAAATAGGGCTGGGGGAGAGGACTCGTAAAATGCAGAGGCGGCCCGGAGCAATAGGTTTACCAGGTGAAGAGGCAGCTCTACACAACCCAGGTACGGCACGCACGGACTGCGTGGGAATGTGCTCGAGCCTTTTATCCCTCCTGTAGTTTATCGTGATCGCGTGACTTGAAGAAGCGAGGTTTGAAAGGCTGAGACTGCCACCCATTTAGAGCAAACTTTGTGTATACAAGCGCCAACAAAAATCTAATGAGTACAAGAATCATACTACTCAGCGGCAATTTATTAGAAAAGGAACGCTGTTTACAACTTCCGTGAGATTACTCGCAAAAAACCTAGAATGGCCAGAGGAAGTGTGACAACCACATTTAGAAACCTTCAAAATAAGTGCGGGGGCGGGGGGTGGGGGGAGGCAAGGGGCAGGAGTGGTACTTAGAATCAGAGAGAACAGTGTTTTATTAATGTCAACTAAGTGCATAATGTTACACTACAGCTCAGGAAATGAAATCGATTATTAATGAAACTGTAGAATTCCGCTTCCATTTTTTAAATCTTGCATAAATTATAAAATTTAGTTTTCCTACCCGTCATATGGTACCTAACAACTTTCTGTAGTGAAAAATCAAACCTGGAAATTTATCTATAGAAAATTTCTCGAGAGGCTAAATATTTAAGGGAGAGATAAAAAAAAATACTTAGCGAGTGGGTTTTCATCGCATTATTTTTCCCAAATTATCATGCCATCTCGCACTTATCTGTCTCTTTTTTATAAACTTAATTGGAAAAAAGTCTCCACTATTTCAGGCAGTCAGATTTAAGAAATGCTATCATTTTTGGCATCCCTTTAAAACCATATACAGCAGGAAAAAATACTATGGTACCTTGCGTCTTTATCCAGGGTTAAAAAAAATAACTCATTTAAGAAGATAGAGCAGACAAAAATTACACCTTAATATAGGCCCCTAACATGAAGTGAAAAGAAAACTTCTAAGATATAATATTGTTTTAGTTACACTTATATTGTTAGGGAACTATTCCATTAGCTTCTCATTCTGGAAAAATTTTAAATAATCAAATAACTCTTTCCCAAATAAATCATTAAAATAGCTATATTTTTCTTGATGAAGTAAAAATTATTTTCCCTAATTGTTTTCTTCTCTCGCATTTTTTAAAAAACCCAGATATCCTGAAGTGCAGGCTCAGGTACAAGAAGAATTGGACAGAGTTGTGGGGCGAGACCGGTTGCCCTCCTTGGATGATCAGCCTCATCTTCCCTACGTCATGGCTTTTCTGTATGAAGCCATGCGCTTCAGTAGCTTTGTGCCAGTCACCATCCCACATGCCACCACCATTGACACTTCAGTTATGGGCTACCACATTCCCAAAGATACCGTGGTGTTTATTAACCAATGGTCAGTTAATCATGACCCATCGAAATGGCAGAACCCAGAAGACTTCAATCCAGCCCGATTCCTGGACAACAAAGGATTCATTGACAAAGACATGGCTAGTGGGGTCATGATTTTCTCTCTGGGCAAACGTAGGTGTATCGGGGAAGAGCTGTCCAAAATACAGCTGTTTCTCTTTATTGCCATTCTGGCCCACCAATGCAATTTCCTTGCCAATCCAGATGAGGACGGAGAAATGAATTTTAGTTATGGGTTAACCATTAAACCACAGTCATTCACAATTAATGTCACACTGAGAGATTCTATGGAGCTGCTTGATAATGCTGTTCAAAGACTACAAGCTGAGGACAACCAGTGAATAGCTAGCAGAAGTGTGATGAATTCAAAGTTGGAAAAACAAATGAGTCTATCAGTCTGTTAGTCTCTTTCTGCCTTCAACAAACATTCCTGTGAGCCTTTTGGATGAGAACCCACCAATAAGTATCTCTTAAGTGCCTGATATGTGGTCCAGCCTATAAGTGGATCCTGGTGAGCCAAATGCATTTGACAGAATAGTTAAGGAAACTGCAAAAATAACTTGCAAGATTTTATGATTATAGAGTAAAAGGGGATGAAAAACTTTTAGAAATATACTGTAGCTTCACTATAACATTGCCCTTGGGACTGTTTGTTGAAGTTGTTTTTATAGATTAAAAACAAAACAAAACAAAAAACCTTAAGCCTCCCATTGGTATCTCAGTAATGGCACAAACCTTGAGTAGGTTCCAAAAAGGCAACTGCTTTATGTGGAATTCTGCTATGGAGAGAACAGCAATGCAGCAGCGTCCTGGGCTATATTATTGAACACTCAAAAGCAAGTACAGTGTTTTGAAGGTAAAAGGAGAGAATGAGGCCAAAAAGAAGCAATCAAGACTCTGCTGGCTTACTCTTCATCTTCTAAGCCTTTCAATGAAATCATTAAAGATGTCTTTTCAAAAAGTCCGAGTACTTAAAGATTATGTTTTATCTGTGACCAAATGTAGCACTCGGCATGGTTTGAGAAGTGATATAATCTCTGATATAAAACTGCTTGTGCAAAAGGTAAATGGGGGGAAATTGAGCTTATAGTGAGTTTTACTGCCTTATGATGAATTTTGAAATGCATTCATTCTGTAATATTCAAAACTAGATACTTGCCTTCTGGTTTCCAAAATTCAATGTATTTACAAATATGAGTAAAATTATTTGCAGGCACAACTAAAATTCAAATGTATGGCAGACTAAGCCCATTCTATTTTGAAAGGATAAAATAAGGTCGGTATACAAAACATGAAATATGCATAACTATTCAGTATAAATAAAAATAGTATTGGTGAAAAGGAGTTATTTTAGATAATGAAAAACCAAATTAAAACTCTCTCTTAATATAGCAATACACACACACACAGAATGACTACCTGGTTATTTGCTAAGATACCAAACAGCCAATTTATATTAACTGCATTGTACCACAACTGAAGGATGACAGTTTTCGTCTAGAACTCTTTTTTAGTTTCAAGATGTATTCATTACTCACCCAGCCTTTTATTAAAATAAGTTTTGTATGTTTTTTCCCCAAATTGAGTTGATTTAAATTACTTTTGGTCTAAATAATTTTCAACATTTTTCAAATTTTAATGGGACTCTGAAATCTTTTTTTTCAGGATCTAAGTTTTCAGCTGAGGTTAATGAAAATTTTGAGTCTTTGGTTGAGGAAGGATGGGAAATTTAGTCTCTTTTTGACATGATGCCCACCATCTGGATGAATGATGAAAGTAGTCAGTTACCTGGATGTCCTTTGGTATCCTATAGGTAGGATGTTTTTCTGTCCCTTACAGACACACATGCATATATTTCCCATATTTTAACCTTTCATATTCCAAATTATATTTTATTAACAATTATACCAGAAAACACCTTTAATGGCAGCATCCACATACTGAAATACATAGATTTGGAACAGGTGATCCAAATTCAAGAAAGTTTTGGTTTCTAATTGGTGTCATGATATCAATAACTTTTTTTTTTTTAAGTGAGGCCATTGGGGTTAAGTGACTTGCCCAGGATCACACAGCTAGTAAGTGTTAAGTGTCTGAGATCAGATTTGAACTCAGGTACTCCTGACTCCAGGGCCGATGCTCTATCCACTGCGCCACCTAGCTGCCCCTCAATAACTTTTTAAGATAATCAACTCAATATATAGTTGTGAAGAGAAGATACCACTTATATGAATATTTGGCTTAATAAATGATTAGTTTATTGACTAATTTAAAATTTTTAAAACTGATAAGCAAAATTGTGATTGCATAGTTACTTCCTCCCCAAAATATAAAACAGTTGCCTAAAAGCTCACTATTTATTTAAAACAAAAACTAAAGAAAACAAATGTGCACTTCTTTGGAAGTCACTGCTGATAGAATTACAGACTATTTTATGGATTTGAGAGAGAGAATTGGAAGAAAGATGAATAATTCAAATATTTTCCCCATGCATGTTAAATTACTTTGCTTGAAACATATAAATTCAGAAAAAGAATGCCCAGAATGGTAGTTTCAAGTCAGAATTTATGATCTTCACAAGGATAGCAACTTTTGGAAATTTAATAATAAAAATTGTCATAGTCATACTTATTTAATACATTTTTTTCTTTGAAAATGTTATTTAAAAGCCACTGGTCCGATCAAGTATAATAGGTGTTACTTCCTTCAATTTAGATCTAACCATATCCAAGTAAGACCAGAGAATTTGTTCTATTGCCAACTCTTCCACTTCGGCTTGCTAGAAGTGCTATGACAGAATTGGACATATAGAAATCTGGATGAGTCATTGAGACAGCTTGACTGAAGCATTTGACTATGCCTTGATTCATTTCTCTGTATGTAGGTCACAATGTTACCTGATAATAAAGCCATGTTTATTTATTTAAGTAAAATAGATACTTGGTAGTTATCTGGTTAATTTGGTCAGGATATTTAGACTTATCAGTTAAGGTAAACTACTGACCACACATTCTTTTCTCTCCACTCTTCTCTACCACCCAGAAAAGAAAAATCCACTTTGTAGCCTGAATTTTCCAGTTTGGTGGTTAAATTAATTGAACTAAATGCATAATAACTTCATCTCATTTTGCTTTTGAGCTATATAGATTCTATATAAAACATTTGCAAATCATCTCTAAAAGCAAAATATCTATTCCAGATAATCACTACAGCTAAAAACATGTTCATAAAACAAATGTGTTTTTTTTTTGAGTCTTGGACTTTGTAAGAAGATTGTCTTAAAAAAAATTCCAAAGGAAATGTCTCAGGATTGTTTTGTGGATTATAGAAAAGTTTTCATACCCCAGAACTTAGCCTTCACCTGTGAAATTATTTTATGAAGTTAATATTTTCATGTTAGATCTATATTAGATCACTTAATTATATAACATTACTTCATTTGTATTTTGATAATTATGATGCAGCTGTATAACAAATAACCCATGTTATTTAGCCTCTGTTATCTTTGGACCTTTTCCAATAAGCTTTAAATATGTATATAGTCATTACAGAACAGAATGACATTGTAGCTGACAGTGATACACATTCATTTCTGTGATATGCAGCAGTACAAATTATATATATATAAACATATGTACGCACACATATATTTGCATATATGCCTCTGTAAAATTCTCTTTTTAATTAATTGAGGATTTTTTTTCATCCTCAAAGATTTAGAATGTCTGTAATCATGGAATGCTATTACCAAACATTAAATAAATTTTGTTTTACAATTGTTAATTTTATGTCATTGGATAAAGCTTTTAGATTTCCCCAAGACACACAAGAACCCTTCCAATGATAGTACATAAATGATTAACAAAAGTGTGTTCAAACATTTTTGCAAGGCAATGAGGGTTAAGTGATTTGCCCAAGGTCACACAGCTAGTAAGTGTCAAGTGTCTGAGGTCGAATTTGAACTCAGGTCCTCCCAAATCTAGAGCCGGTGCTTTATCCACTGCACCACCTAGCTGCCTGTTCCAAACATTTTTTATCCAGCCATTATCTCTTTTATGATACTCCCTCTTTCTATATGTTTGTTTTATGCAGCATCCTTGCAAATCCTTAATTGATTATTAAACTTGTCAGAATCATCCCTGGAAGTTAAATCTCATTAACAACTAACCCAACAAAATGGAGATTAAAAATACAATTTGGGACGGCACATTGAGATTGTAATCACGTATTTTATTTTAAAGGGAAAAGAATTATTTTTTTTTAATGTCAAACACATGCCTTTGCCCCTTAAAAAGGATTTGTATTTTGTTCATTCCTCTGTCCATTTCTGGAGGAAGGGACAATTTCAAATGAAGTCAGTGTCCAGAAACACAGTATGGGAAGGACTTATCCAAACAAAGGCTGTTGAAATCTGAAAACTGTTTTAACTATCCTCCCCTGCCCCCTCTCTCTGTCTCTCAATATTTACACTTCACCAGAGAATTCCTGTTTTCAGGTGTATTTACTCCCTGACCTTCCAGACAGGCTCTGAATCTCTTGGCTAAAGCTGTACTTAAGCGAAAGCCCATCTCTTCTGGACTGTACTTTATATGAACGATGAAAAACAAGAAGAGGAATTATGAAATAAAGAGTTGACCTCCTGAGGTCACTGATACTTTGTCTGGAGAAGGTTTCACTTTGCTGCCTCTCCATTCTTCCGCCCCCAAGAGGTAAAACTGGGAATTCGCTTAAGAGAATGTTTATTCTTTTTTTCTTCTAGATGGTTTGTGGTGGGGACTTGCTAATGATTATTCATCAGCCTTTCCTCACCCAGATAGTGGGGTTTTGATTGTCCATTCGGGAAAAGCAAAGAGAATACTTCCATGGGAAAATCCTATTTATTTTTTAAGTCTCTCCTTGGGGCAGGTCTTTGCAAAAATTTCAAGTCTCAAAACATATGTAGGCTTCTATTGTAACAATCTGGTAGTGCAATTAATCTCACTGCCTGGGGAGAAAAGAAAACAGCTTCAGACTGACAGGCACTTTTATTGTAAATGCATTTAGTCTGTTTCTGGAATAACAAAATGAATCACTGTATTTGCACAGATGCTAGGGGAGGGTTCTTCACAGGTTTCTGATGGCCTTTCCCATTTTCCATTCCATGTTCCCTCCTTATCTTTCCCCTCTTTTAAGAAAATTCTCGGGGCAGCTAGGTGGCACAGTGGATAGAGCACCGGCCCTGGAGTCAGGAGTACCTGAGTTCAAATCTGGCCTCAGACAGTTAACATTTACTAGCTGTGTGACCCTGGGCAAGTCACTTAACCCCAATTTCCTCACCAAAAAAAAAAAAAAAAAGAATATTTTCCACCACTACCAAACTCTGTCATCTCACTGACTCACAAGAAACAAAAGGGGAAAATATCAAGAAATGAAAGACTTGACTAGGATGAGAAACAAGAAGATTTTTATTAAACGGTTATGAAAAAGACAAAGTAGTCTGTGTTGAGGTCTCTTATTCAGTCTGATATGATACCATGTGCACCCAGTACTATCCTCAAATGAGCACAACTGTGTTCTAAGCACTTGGCCTAAGGTTAACTCAAAGTTGACTTTGGCATTAGAAGGAAGGTCTGAGGTTGGTCCCATGTTGCAGTGAGAAGAATGTTGGATTGTGAATAAGAGGACCTTGGTTCAAATTCCACCTCATCTGATTATTTAATTGAGTAACCTTGGGCAGTGCATTTCATCTCCATAAAATGAGGGGGTTGGAATAGCTGGCTTCTAAGGTCCCTATGTACATCTGTACATTCTTGTTTGTAAGTGCAAAACCCAAACCAAAACCAACCCCCAAACCCTAACCCTCCAACACAAATCAATGCCAAATTCATATTCATCTGTCTTCCATTATAAGATATATGGAACCAGTAATAATGATGATGATAATGATGCTAGCTAACATTTATATAGCATTTTAAAGTTTACAAAGCAATTTACACATGTTATCTTATACAATTCTTACAACTCTGAGAAGTTTTTTAGTTGTTTAGCCATTTTCCAGTTGCCTCCAACTCTTCATCACCCCATTTGGGGTTTTCTTGGCAGAGATACTAGAGTGGTTTGCTATTTCCTTCTCCAGCTCATTTTACAACTGAGGAAACTGAGGTAAATAGGGTTAAGTGACTTGCCCAGGGTCACACAGCAAGTGTCTAAGGCCAGATTGGAACTCAGGAAGATGAGTCTTTCTGACTCTAGGCCCAGGGCTCTATCTACTGTACCACCTACCTGCCCCAACCCTGGGAAGTAGATGTCATTATCCCCATTTTACAGATGAAATTGACACTGAAAAGGTTAAATGTATTACCACATAGGTAGTAAGCATCTGAGGCAAGATTCAAATTCAGGTCTTACTGACTCCAAGTCTAACACTCTAGCCGCCATGTAGTTGCCAAAGGCTCCTACAAGATAAATAATCTAAATTTGGCTCTCTTTCAGCCTTTGAGCACTTGGTTCAGCCAGCTAACCAACCCCCACCCCCAGTCCTTTCCTACACCATACTGAAGCTGTTGATCTGGCATACTTTGACCAGGAGCTCGTATCACACTCCTTAGTTCTGAGCTTCTAGGCCCATTTCCCTTTCTGAAAGGTTCTTTGTAGGTCAGCAAATGCTGTAGAATGCTTTTTATGGATTACACAAGTAATATTTCTAACCTTGCTTTTTGGATCAATTAGGTTGCACAATTTAAATTAAGAATTCCAGTAAGTAGTAAATTTAGTTTCTGGAAGCTGTATTATTTGGAAGTCGTCCCTTATCTATGAAATGAAGAACCAGACATAGATCACCTCCACCTCTTTAGAATTCCTGATTTCCTTCAAAACTCAACTCAAGGGGGCAGCTAGGTGGTGCAGTGGATAGAGCACCAGCCCTGGATTCAGGAGGACCTGAGTTCAAATCTGGCCTCAGACACTTGACACTTACTAGCTGTGTGACCCTGGGTGAGTCACTTAACCCCCATTGCCCGCCAAAATAAAACAAAAAACCAACTCAACTCAAAGACAAACTGAGACCTGGGAAAGACCAGGTGTTCCATACCTCATGGGCCATCACCAGCCATTTTGATTTACATTTTGCCTCTGGACTCAGATGACTCTAGGAGTAAGTGAGGCTGAGGTCTTTGCACTGCTCTGACTCCATTAAACCAATCCAATCCATTTACAGTCAAGACATCACCCTGGTAATGTCATTGGTCCTCTCCAAGAATGAAGGCTGAACAACACACAAATCTCTGATGTTAAATTTTCTGCCATCTTGTTGATTGAATGAGAATGGAGAAATTGAGGACCAGCTAGGTGGCACAATGGATAAAGCACTGGCCCTGGATTCAGGAGTACCTGAGTTCAAATCCGACCTCAGACACTTGACACTTAATAGCTATGTGACCCTGGGCAAGTCACTTAACCCCAATTGCCTCACACACACACAAAAAGAATAGGGAAATTGTAGTCATGAAGCATGCAAATATATATATATATATATATATATGTATCTGACTTTCATACTTGCACATCTTGGTCAAGTTATAGTGGAGATCAGTGTTCTAACTTATTATATCATCATTTCCTCTTCATACAGGTTAGAATGAAAAAGATGCCCATATCTTTGTAGGAAGTCCAACCTGTATGAACTAAAAGTCATGCTTTCTGGAGTTCTACAATGCTAAGCATTTACTCAGTGTACTATCAGGCATATGCCATTCTACAAGGGCAAAGGTCACAAAACTATCTCAAAAGGTCTTGGGATTGCAGCATTCATTGTACATGGTCCCTACTAAGGTTATAACTTTGCAAGCAAATCTGTTAATATCCTTATTATTATTCTTTTTAAAAATAGCCTTTTATTGATGTATTGCATTTTTACATTGCCTTGATTTCCTCCCAAGGTCACAAAGCTTGTAAATGTCTGAGGCAGAATTTGAATTCAGGTCTTCCTAACTCCAGGTCCAGTACTCTGTCCTCTCTAGCTGTCCTCTCTGCTGCCTCACTGTTATCATCTGTAGATACTTGTTTCTGTCTTACTCCCCTTACTCATTTTTTTTTTTGCGGGGCAATGGAGGTTAAATGACTTGCCCAGGGTCACACAGCTAGTAAGTGTCAAGTGTCTGAGGCCTGATTTGAACTCAGGTACTCCTGAATCCAGGGCCGGTGCTTTATCCACTCTGCCACCTAGTTGCCCACTCCCCTTACTCTTAAACATCATGACATCCAGCATAGTGAGTGCTACAAATGAGTAGGTGAGTTAATGAGTTATATTGAAATGAAATATGCTAGCTATATATATATATATATATATATGTGTGTGTGTGTGTGTGTGTTGTATATATACATATGTTGTATATAAACATATATATATATATATACTATATATACATGTATACATACACACACACACACATATATATTGGCAGTGATGAAATCTCAACTCTCAAAGCTGTGACAATGGGCTCAGACAGCCAAAGACTTGAGCACTTCCTTCTGGAGGTAGGCCACATACAGGTTAGGCTTCGTGGGGTAACTCAATGCAATGATAATCAATGCTGTTTGGCTTGGTAACTTAAAGGATAAAGTATGCTTCTGGGTCATAAGAACACTGCAATGCTTTAATTTTTCAGCCATATACGAACTGAAGTAAGAACATTCTCAAACCCCAAGTTACCTTGTCTCTCTTTATTCAGTGCTCTGGACTGAGGCTTCCCAGATTTCTTGCAGAAGCTGTAACCTTTTAAAAACTGCTTCTTAAAATACCACATACCGGGGGTGGCTAGGTGGCACAGTGGATAAAGCACCGGCCCTGGATTCAGGAGTACCTGAGTTCAAATCTGGCCTCAGACACTTGACACTTATTAGCTGTGTGACCCTGGGCAAGTCACTTAACCCCCATTGCCCCGCAAAAATAAAAAAAAAAACACATACTGCAAATATTTTTAGGTAGGTCTTACATTTTTTTTTTTGGTAGGTCTTACATTTTAATCAAACTTTTCTCTTTCGGTCAAAATTCCATCTTATATGTTCCTGTGTTCGTTTCTACTTTTGACAACTAGGATTATTCTCACAGGATCATAGAATGTTAGACTTGGAATAGATAACATTTTATTCCACACCCAAAAAAGAAATCCCCACCACAACATAACTCCAAACAGCCTCTGCTTAATGACCTCGTAAGGGGGAACCATTACCTCCCATGGTTGCGTGTTTCACTTCAATATAGCTCTACTTTTAGAAAGTCTTTCCTGACATTAAGCCTGAATTTGTCCTTTTGTACTTCACCTTGAGCACAAACAGAACAAGTATTATCCTTTCCCATGACACCCCTTCAATGTGTTCCTATCCCCGCTGAATCTCCTCGTCTTCAGAATAAACATTCACATTTCCTTCCACCAACACATGAGGCTATGACCTGGACTCAAAGTCCTCTACCATCCTAGTTTCCCGATTTTTCCTAATTCTAGTGCTTTCACTTGTTGATTATTTCCAATTTATTTTATACATATGGGTCAATTCTCAACTTTCACAGGGGGTAATGTTTTCAAGAAAACAGTGTAAAGTAAAAAACATGAACATTGAACCTATGGATAATAGGGGGTTAGATCCTGTGACCACCAAAAACTGTAATTTTTTTCACTAGAGATTGCCAAAAAATACTTTTCTGCATATAGTTCTTTATAACAAAACATGAATTCTGATATGTACTTTTCCTACCACAGTAAACTATGAAATAATCCACAAATGCAGTACACAAAATAAAATTGGTAATATGCCAAAACATTTTTCTCTCTAGTAATTCCTAGAATTCTGTGATCTTTTTGCTAACATCTCAATGAAAAAACCAAACCATTGATTTCAGATGATATTCACTATTCATAACACATGAAATACCATAAATAAGTAACATAAATACTGTACAGCAAATAAAATACTTCAAACTAAAACATTTTTAACTTGAATCTTACCTTTCATTGTGTCAGATAATGAAGTGAAGGTGTTGTATTCTACTGTTATAAATCTCTCTACCTTGACCCACCTCCTGAAAGCCAAGGGAGAGGGTTCTGGAACTTTAGTTGCTGCTTTGGGAAGATGCCAAGGATGGTAAGGTATTGACATCACTTCCAGCACTGTCCTCCACAGTTAGTGGATGGGTGTTGGAGGTTGTGAAGGATGTAGCAGCTTGACAGCAGCTGCAGACGCTCAGATACTAAGTTTATTTAATACCTTTATTTCCTCACCAAGCCATGTCACTGACTTTGCACACTTGGGCTTAAAGCCCAAAGGACTTGTACTTCCCTTTGGGGACATAACTGCAATACAAAACTTGAGTTTTAAAGGCAAAAAATGAAAATATGTAGCCAATGCCCTGGGAGCTCTTTACAGTGGTAGAGTGAACAATACCAGTGTAGCTCCCACTCCACAGATTTGAGTGTATCATACCTCTAATTTTTTTTTCTCAACTGTACATAGCTGCAAATGTGGGCAGTAGTCAACAGGAATAAAATCACCAATAAAATTACTGGGTTGCTTGAAGTGGTGAAAATTAAATGCATGGCATGGATGTTAAGGATTAACTGTAGCTTGTTTACACAAGGTTATATATCTCCTCTATGAGGCTGTGAACTCCTTGATAACAGCAGCTGTCTTTTTCTTTTCTTTTCTTTTTTCTTTTCTTTTTTTTTTTTTTTGTATCCTCCAGCACTTAGCACAGTGTCTGGAACATAGTAGGCACTTAATAAATGTTTATTGACTGAACAATTGTTCTCCTTTGTATGTGAACAAAAATAGGATTCTAAACAAATTACCAGAGTGTAGGCCCTCATAATGAACATACTTTAAATTAAAGGCATAGAAGAATCAGGTTTCCTGATATTTGGGACAAGAAGGGAGCTTAGAGGTCATTTAGTCTAACACTCTTATTTTAAGTACCAGAGGAGTGAAAAGATCTTCTTGCACTCACAGAGTTAAGATTCAAACCTACATGTTTTTCTTTCTTTCTGTTAAACCATACTTGAAGATAATTTCCCAGCTCTTTAGCTTTACATATAACAACAGAGTTTCAATGCGTGCTTTGGCATGGGGCAGCGGGACTCCTCCTGGACTATGGAATAGAAATCAGATGTGGACATCTTGAAGGGGCTGACTCTGAATGAGAACTGTTTCTAGCACATACTTAATGGGGGCCCCAGAGCCATGGTCTTGCTTTTTGCTCCAGGTTTTCTCTTTCTTGCTCTTCAACAGCATGGACTTCTAATTGAGTTCTTTGGCAGTGTGTTGCCTATTGTTTTACCTCACGGTTCTTTCTAGCATCCCATTTCATTAGACAAAAAGAGTCAGGTTTCAGTACACTCTAGGGGAGTTTGCCTTGTGTGTTTATGACAGCTACACAGCTCACTTCTTCAGTTCAGGGAAAACTGTGATTTATAGTCAAATTAGTCAGGCATTCATTCATCCAAAGCAGACTTTGAGCTGGCACTTGAGTGTATAGGAATGCTCTGGTTTATGTGCTGCCTCCTAGGAGGTCATTGCGTCTAATGGAAAGAGCATGGAATTTGGAGCTAAAAGAACTGGGTTTGTATCTAGGTTCGGCTGCTGTCTACCTGTATGATTTTGGTCAAAACACTTAATTGCTGTTCTTGTTATTCTCTACAAAAAGAAGGCACTGAACTAGATGATTTCCTAACAACTCTGGATTTCAAGATTTGCTTTAACAGCTGAAGACCAGCGGTGGGGATTTTTTTTGGTTTGGTTTGGTTTGGTTTGTTTGGGTTTTTTTTTTTGTTTGGTTTGGTTTGTTTGGGGGTTTTTTGTGGAGCAATGAGGTTAAGTGGACTTGCCCAGGGTCACATAGCTAGTAAGTCTCAAGTGTCTGAATCTGAATTTGAACTCAGGTCCTCCTGAATCCAAGGGCGGTGCTTTATCCACTGCGCCACCTAGCTGCCCCCCAGACCAGTGGTGGTTTTAAGGACCATTATTTCACTAAATTCTATTTGGATGCCTCACTGGCAGATGGAGATCTTTGACAGGAGTTCTTAACCTGGATCCACAATTGTCACTGACCAACTATGTACCAAGCACTGTGCTCTGATGGAAATACAAAAAAAAAGGGGCAAAAACCAAATGGTTCCTAAATGCTTGCTTTTAGGGAGCTCATCATCTAAATGGAGAAGGGGACAACATGTAAACAACTATTCACAAACAAGATATACAAGATGAGTCTCAGAAGGAAAGCATGACAATTAAGGAAGATTGGGAAAGGCTTCTTGCCCAAGATAAGACTTTCTTTAGCTTAGATTTGAAGGGAGCCAGGGAAGTTAGGAGGTAAGAAATGAAGAGACGGTGTTTCAGGCACAGGGGACATCTGGGGTAGTTGCTTGGAGTCAGGAGATGGAATCCAAGGACTTCAAGGATTTCAGGGTGCTTAAATGAGATAAAAATATGACTTTCTCTTCACCTTAATTAAATGAGCAAATCCTTTAATTATGAATTTAGGCAACAAATATTCTGAGAAGGCATCCATAGGCTTAACATATCACCAAAGGGGTTCATGAAGCAAAAATGGTTAAGAAACACTGGTCCAGAGGGCCATACAAATACATTAAAAACATTGAATACTGGGGCAGCTAGGTGGCACAGTAGATAAAGCACCGGCCCTGGATTCAATAGTACCTGAGCTCAAATCCGGCCTCAGACACTTGACACTTACTAGCTGTGCGACCCTGGGCAAGTCACTTAACCCCCATTGCCCCACCAAAAAACATAAACAAAACCAAAAAAGCTTTGAATACCTATTCAATATAAATAGGCATAGATATGAATATAGAGATATAGATTATCTAGATAATATGTATAAGTATAGATATAGGTTTAGATTAGATTTAGCTATAGACATGAATATAGATTAATCACAGACATAGATGGCAAAGAATACAGAGGAGATGGAGAGGAGAGAGGTGTATGTATATATGGACTTTGTTTATATCTGAAAATTTCTTTTTTGCAAGGATCCTGACTAGCCAGGTTCACATCCTATGCCTATACTGACATGACCTAGGTGCACAATTGCTTAATAAACACAGGCTGATTGCGTTATCTGTTAAAGAAGAGGAATCTCATTTCTGGCACTGATGAACTCAGATCTTTTGCATTCTTGTAGCACTGATGAGACATTTTACTTTCTGCCTATCCAGTCACCAATTCCTCATTTAAGTTCCAACCCCTTCCATTATCCTGTCCTCCCAACTGTTTTCCCAAAGCCAACTTCAATAATGTAGTGCCATCTAGCGATAAAATCAAGGTAACTATAGGGTCTTAATTTTTTTTCTTTTTGGTCTAGACCTTTGGATTTATCTATATGAGGGCCCCCTGATGAAGAAATTCCCTCTCATGGTGAGTAAAAAACTGTTATTACATGGTCTTAGGGAGTTATCTGAGATATTGAGGAGTTAAATGGGTGGCCTTGGGTCAACAATGAAGTCAAACACTCCAATGCACCTCAAAACAAGGGGGTAAATGATTCACTTGTTCAGGAACATAATATAATGAACCATTAGGAATAGCCAGTATGGCATTCCATTCTGGATAGTGATTTGTCAAGTGGTCCCTCTATGTTTTGTGCATTCCATACTTCTTAGAATGCTGATGACAAAATGGACCAACAAAAACTGGGTCTTTCCCCCTTCTCATTTCCCCTTTCTTTGGACCATAGTTCACTTTCTCAGTGATAACTGGAAACACAAATGCAGAGCAGTATAGAGGCAAGAGGGAGAAGGAGGAATAGGTGGAGTAGTGAAGGTAGGGAAAAGAGAAAGAAAAGGAAGTCATTGGAACATTTTTTAATCTAGAGAAGAGTAAAGAAGCAAAGGCAAGAAGGAGGCACAGACAAGCAGGACAGCTTTGAAAGTTGCATGTTGAATTTGTTGTTGTTTGTTGTTATTCATCCTTCATACTCAAAGAGGGCCAATGATATCATGATGTTGGGCAAAGGTACAGTATGTTGGACTATGGCTGATCAGTGCAATATGAGCTCAGAAGATTCTACCACAGGTCCAGCACCAAATAATCTGAACATTTGGGTGAAAACCGGTCTCTAAATTTGAACATCTCATGTTTCCTTTATGCACCTACAATTCTGTTTTGTTGAAAGAACACAGTGACTTGTTGATGCAGGCATGCCATGCTAGGTAGTCTTGTTTCAGTGTCTCCCCATGTCTCACAATCAATATAAAAGTTCTTCTTCACTCATGGAGAACTTGCAAGCCAAGCACCTCACACAGAAATGAGAAGAATCAGTGCAAGCATGCTCTCAAGGGTCTCTTTGAAGAACTTTAGTATCAACATTGCATTTATTGTATTCTTTTTTTTTTTTGAGGCATTTGTGGTTAAGTGGACTTGCCCAGGGTCACACAATTACTAAGCATCAAGTGTCTGAGGCCAGATTTGAACTCAGGTCCTCCTGATTCCAGGGTCCGTGCTCTATCCATTGCGCCACCCTAGCTGCCCCTCGTTTTATTGTATTCTTAAAAGGAAAAGCAAATGGTACACTAAGAGAAACCTGGTGTTTGATGTAACCTGTCCTTTTTCTGTTCTCTTTGTAAATGGAAATTGCGCATTTTGTTTGGTGCCTTGTTAATATCAGAATTAAAGTAATTTTAAGCTTGTTCTCTTACTAACATCTCAGGGCTGCAGTTCATCTCCTCTCTTCTCATTTGGAGCTAACCAAATGCTAAAGAAATTTCACAGGCTCCAGTTTAACTTTTCCTTCTCTATATATCTTTTCTTGGCTCTCTTAGTCCACCCTCCGACCCCAACTCTCTCCACCAATCATTTTAGGTGCTAAGGATTTGGGTTAATGAAGCAGATGAAAACTGTTGTTAAAGCTTCTAATTTATAAGTAAAACCCTAGCTAGTTTTTTCCTGTACTGGGGACAGGATAAAACATGACCACACATTAGATTTTAAACTGTCATATCCAAAGTCATAAAAGTCCAGTTGCAAGACAAAAGTCAAGACAACTATCAATGGCTCTGGATGCAGTGCATGACCTTGGCATCTTTAGTGTCTAAGCAAGCTCTAAGGGCTTAACAGCACCTGCTTCAGTTGCCTTTATGATTATTGAAACAAATTGTTATCATCCTCCTATTCCTAGGTGAGAATGGGTCTTTACATGCTTGAGGTAGACATCTGCCTAACTCCCTCATGAGCTTGAGGTGTGGTGGTTACAGGTTACCCTCAACCTGCCTACTAAGACAGTTTTACCAAGTGTGGCTGCTGCATGTATTACAGCTTCTTGGAGCCATAGGTAAGAGTTGGGTGAAGGTGGACACCAAAGGTGCATGAACAGCTCTGAAAAGGGCTCTGCAGCCTTCATACCAGAGGTGCTAGTCTTCCCTTGAACATCCAAATACTGATTCCCTCAGAGCCAGAAGGCGTCTTGTACATTATAGAGGTGATAGAATTGGAGCTGGATAGATCCTGAAAGGCCATTTAGTTCCACCCTTTCATTTGACAGATGAGGAAACTGAGGCCCAGAAAATTTAAGTGACTTGCCCAAGGTCACAGAACCAGTAAGTGTCAAAACCAGAATTTGAACCCAGGACTAGCACCACTCCATCATTTTACAGATAAGGAAACAGGCCAGTAAGTGGAAATGACCATCAGAATTAGATTGCTAACTAGTAGTAAAGTCAGTTTTAGGACTCAAACTTCCTGACTCCTGATCCAGTGCTCCTTCCAGAGGAAGAAAAAGAAAAGAAAGGAATGTCAGCTGAGAAGAATTGGAAGCAAAATAGACCAGAACACTTCATCGTCTCCAAAGAGGAAAGGTACCACTTTTGTTTTCTCAAACAAGATCCCAGCTCTGAGGCTTGGAGATGCCACCCAAAGTTAGGTGCTGACATATACAGTGTCTTGTCACTGTTCTTGCAAAAAAAAAAAAAAGAATTCTTCAAATATGATCAAATTCCAGCCAAACAGACATCTGCTGAGGCACTCAAACAAAGTTTCATTGATACCAAGGCTAGCTCCTTGAGGCCAAGAAAACTGATTGGAAAATTTAAAATTCAATCAGTCAGTTGTTTGGTCTATGAGAGAGCCAACATTATTTCTTTCCCACATAAATAATGTTTCCACAACACTCAAATAAATGGCTAATTCAGTCAGTTCAATGAAAAAAAAGAAGAAACCAGCTGTTTGTTGTTGTATAGATCAACTTTCCAAATAGTTTTCCTGACATTGTGTCCAGACAGTCCAAACTGGCTACTGATTGTCTTAGTGTAATGTGGTCATAGCATCATCAATTATTAGTAGATTGTAGTAGTAATAATAACAGTAATAATGATGTATAACAATAATGATGACAACTGCCTTTTCTATTGGTTTGAAAGGCAAAATATATATTTATATATAAAAATATATGTGTGCATACACATATACAAATGTACAAATATATACATATAGATGTCCCTATCCATTTATCCATCCATCCATCTATCTCTAGAGAGACTCTAAGTTACCTCAGCTCTCAGTTCAGCTACTCTTCTCCACCTCAGGCTCTGTTCTACTTATTCTGACTCCTTTCTTTCTTCTGTTCTGACTTCTTTCTTTCTTCTTTCTTCTGTCTTCAGTTTCTCTTGTCTTCACTTCTCAGTTGATATCCACCATCAGCTTCTGTTCTCTGACTCTCTTGCTTTAATGCAGGCTTCCTGTGTCAAGTGACTCACCTCTACCTTGTGATGCGAAACTTTCAACTCCATATTTCCATCATGTGTAACATAAATAGTTATTACACAATAATTCCACAGTCCCAAAACAGTTCTTTGATGCTGTTTCCCAGCAATACATTCCAAGAACTGAAAAGTCAAATTAGCTTCTAAGAAATAGTGCAGCAGAGCCACCCAGTCATTAGTGTTCTTGCCTCTGAGCTGTTTTCACATAGGTCTTCACAGTACATTTATTTGGAGGATTTTTTTCTTTTCTTTCTGATTCTTGTGTCAAGATAATGGAATGTGATAGATGAGATTCAGCAGATAATCAGGAGCCCACCTGGAGATTAATTTAAACTGATTAAATTGGAAAAGATGACTGACTGCTGAATGGATTAGTGGCTGACTTCTAGTTAAGCACATCTGGCTGGTACTTAAGGGTACTTAATGAATTTGAATGACACTAGCCAATCAGCTTGAAGAACCTCCCATTTCTGGGAGGGGAAGTTGAAGCAGGAAGCTGACACTGGGGACTGGCTCCTGCCTCTATGGCAGGAGAGATCGGTGTGGTGGCAGAGGACTTCAGAAGTAGGATCTTAGGAAGATTAGGATTGCCGGCTTATAGGAAATCTGTTCTCAGTCTTTCTTTTACTATCTTTCAATAAACCCTTAAAAAACCTAAACTCGTTTATCAGTGATTTTAGTCAGTTTCCCCCCCAAACTGGGGGGGACAGATTAGAACCCACATTTAGAATTTTAAATTACACATTCTCAAAATTGTTTCAAGCTGCTTTTGTCACAGAAATATCCTTTTCCTTCTCCACTTCAGCAAATAAAATGTCCACCTAAGAAAGAGGA
Organism: Dromiciops gliroides; assembly: GCF_019393635.1. Taxonomy (NCBI): domain Eukaryota; kingdom Metazoa; phylum Chordata; class Mammalia; order Microbiotheria; family Microbiotheriidae; genus Dromiciops; species Dromiciops gliroides. The sequence goes on from NC_057862.1 coordinate 616,478,239, forward strand.
TATATCTTACATTTGTATCCCTAGGGTTTAGTAAAAAGAAAGTGCTTAATGAATGTTTGCCAATTGATTGACTCAAGTTTCTATTTTATTTTCCTTCTTTTATTAGAAACTTTTTCTGTAATATTGTGAATTGTGTACTTGCAAATGAATTTAGTGTCAGAATATTGGTAAGTATCCTACACATGTGTCCTCAAGTTTCCTTGTTATGGGTCTAGAGAGTAAGAAAATCTCCAAGGCATGGGCATGTACTTCCTGTGTTAAGAAAATCTAAGACACTAAGTCTGAGACTAAGGTGGACTGATTTGAGAAAGAAATCTTGGAACTAGATATAATAATGAATAATAATAGCTATTCTTAGGAGATAAAGAAAAGCTGGAATCCAGAGGGAGGGAGACTGATCACAAACATGTACATGTATTGTACAGGGAGCATGTGTGTGTGTCCCCTGACATAATAGCCGGGGTCTGTGGGCAGAGAGGTTTTTCTCAGGGTGGGTTGAAGGCATGAGTGTGCTGGGATCTACTCTTACTGATTCAAGAGAGGCAATTGTCAAATTTTCAGAGTGAGCATTTACACTGAAATTGGAAATTGGCAAATGCTATAAATAAGGACTTGATTTATTGTTTTGTTGATTGTCCACGCTTAAGAAAGTGGTGAAAAAAATTGTTAATAGTGCAGATTAAACCTAAAAATGTGTCCCACAGACATTTTCATCCCCCCTCCCCCTCCCAGATGGAGAGCCAATTATTAAATATTTACTAGCATGCCCTTGGTTGAAGGTATCACAGAGGGCAGAGTTGCATGATGCATGCATGTGCCATAGAGGAGAGATTAAAGAGGAATCATAAACCTGGCCACTACCTTAGGAGAAAACTTCATTTTCTGACTAAGTTGTCATTGTCAGTGGCATAGCTAGTGTAATAAAACCCACTGGTGATGTTATGGCCAATGGGCAGGTGACCAATCCATCACTGGATTCAAGTTTGGTGATACATCTCCATCTCAATTGCCTCTAGGAAATAGGCTTGATAACAAAATGCTCTGTTTGACATTCTAAGCCCTTCACAGCCTAGCCTTCTCTTTCAGTTCTTCTTATACTTTACTCCCTGATGCATACTTTCCAATCCAGGGACACTGGCCTTCTAGCTGTTTCATGAACAAGATTCTTCATTTTTGTAGTGTTTTGAAATTTAGAGGGTTTAACTAAAGTGGTTATTGGAAGTGTATTTAGAGGTCTCCAGGAAACCAAAGATAATTAGCTCTTTAAAAATGGCTATTTAAGTTTAATTTTTTACTTAAAAGCTTCTGTGACTGCCTGATAAATCTCTTTAGACCATTAGCCTTCCAGGGACTCTTGAGTACTGAAAACTGAAAAACGAAGTAGGTGCTTTATGGAGAACTGGAGACAAATCAGAAATTAGCTATAGCCAATGAACAGGAAGTTTGAAACAGAGGCACTGCAGTGACACAAAGAACTCTATAGTATCCACTTTGGAGCTGAAGCACCTGGGCTCCAGTTCAAGGTCTGACATTTCTGAGTCCTATGACTATGGGACAATGGCTTCATCTTTCAAAGCTTCAATTTACTCATTTGGAAAATGGGGGTAATAACAACAACAACAACAACAACAATAATTATACTTATCCTTCTTTCTTTTCTGGGTTGTGAGGAAAGTATGGACCACAAAGAGCAATTTAAATGCATTATTTTGATTAATAAAATCATTTAAGAGGACTTGAAGATCCTGTAAAACAAAACAAAACAAATGACAAACAAAAACCACTCATCTCAGTAAACTCTGGAATACCATATAGATGGAAGTGATCCCATTGGCCACCCCTGGAGCTCAGATAGTCATACTTTGTAGCTAACAGGAAGAAAAGAGAATTAATTTTTTTTTTCCACTGGGGCCTTTATACAAATGAGCATGTATGTAAAGGATGAATAAATATAAGAACTCCCTATTTGGGCTCAAAAGCTAACCCAAAAGAATTTTCTTCACCATTCTGTAAGCAGATGTGAGAAAATAATTATTAATAATGAATTTCTTGGGGGTGGCTAGGTGGCACAGTGGATAGAGCACCGGCCCTGGAGTCAGGAGTACCTGAGTTCAAATCCGGCCTCAGACACTTAACACTTACTAGCTGTGTGACCTTGGGCAAGTCACTTAACCCCAATTGCCTCACTAAAAAAAAATTTAAAAATGAATTTCTTGGGGGGGGGGAGGGCAGATCCAGTGATCAGTTTGTTCTTTCTCCCTTCCCCTCCCCACCCCTTCCAAATAGTTCAGTTCCTCCCTGGGATGAGCCATGGGGAACAAAGGAAATGTAGATTGATTCTTTGTTTTACAAACAGGGCAGCTAGGTGGTACAATGGATAGAGCACCAACCCTGGATTCAGGAGGACCTGAGTTCAAATCTGACCTCAGACACTTGACACTTACTAACTGTGTGACTCTGGGCAAGTCACTTAACCCCAATTGCCCCACCCCAACTCCAAAAAAAAAAGAAAAAGAAAAAAGAAAGAAATGCACCTAGACAAAGGAATTTGCCATTTTGTATACTCTTTAGACCACCCTCAAGTCATGTCAATCAATGGAACTGAATGATGCTAACCAATTAGCTTTGATCAATGTATTCTGACCCACCTCTACCAAAAGAGGATAAAAGCCTTGACCACAAGAGGCTTCCTTCCCCTTGACTTCCTGGGCCCACTCCCTTGACTCGGAATGCTGTCTCTTGGTGTGCTTTCCCTCTTAGAAGTATGTAGGTATGTAGGCCTGAAGGCTTGAGACTAGTGGGGAAGTTAGGGAAACAGGTGCTCAATGCTTTACTGGTATATATGGTATTAGTAAATAATAAATACTTATTAAAAACAAAATAAAAAAATAAATGCTTACTGCCAAAACAGGTGCGATAGCCATTAGTATAGAAATAGCAATTAATTTATAAAACACAGTCTAGATCAATAATTTTTTGGAAGTTTCTTAAATCTTTATTTATTTATTTATTTAGGATTTTCCCCACATTACATGTAAAAACAAATTGCAACATCGATTTTTAAAACTTTGTGTTCCAAATTCTTTTCCTTCCTCTCTATGCCCCCCTTAAGTACTCAAGCAATTCAATATAAGTTATATATGTGCAGTCATGCAAAACATAGCATTCAAAAAAACTTTAGAAAAAGGAACTAGCAACAACAACAACAAAATATACTTCCATCTGTATTCAGATACCATCAGTTCTTTCTCTGTAGATGGATTGCATTTTTCATAAGTCCTTCAGAGTTGTATTGGATCATTGCATTGCTGAAAATAACTATCACTCGCAGCAGACCTTCTTACAATATTGCTGTTATTTTGTATACAATACATCAGATCATGTAGTCTTTCCAGATTTTTCTGATAGCATCTTGCTCATCTTTTTATCTTTTTATAGTAAATTACCATTATATAGCATTTAAAAGAAAGATTTCCTTGCAAAACACCCATGAGGTTGATTATTACAACAATAATAGCTAACATTTATTTATCTTATACCTGACAAAAAAATTTTCTTCACAATAGTCCAGCAAAGTAAGTACCATCACTATCCTCCTTCTCATCTTACATTGCTCTTGCCTCTGCTTCAATTTTTTTTACCAATTACCATTGCCGTTTCCCTCCATCCTATTCGTTCCCAATGATATTTACTCTATTTTCTATCTTCTTTTACCCTATCCCTCCTCAAAAGTGTTTTGCTTCTGATTGACCATCCCCCAATCTTCCCTTCCTTCCTTCACCCCTCCCCCCTTATCCCCTTCCCCTGCCACTTCTCCGCAGGGCAGGATATATTACTATACCCACTTCACTAGCACGATAATTTAAAAAAAAAAAACACAGACTTGGGGGCAGCTGGATGGCGCAGTGGATAAGCACTGGCCCTGGATTCAGGAGCACCTGAGTTCAAATCCGGCCTCAGACACTTACTAGCTGTGTGACCCTGGGCAAGTCACTTAACCCCAATTGCCTCACCAAAAACAAAACAAAACAAAACAAAAACCCAACAACAACAACAAAAAAAAAACCACAGACTAGAAATGGCTACAGAATACCTGAACATGCTCTGAAATGGAAAGATGGACCCCTCCATTCCATTTCATCACAAATTTGTAGATTCAGGTTCACCAAACATCCACATGGGACTCCTGGGAGGTGATCCAGGATTGATCCCTCTTTGTCTAGTCCCTAATCCTACTTTCCTTTGCTATTTGTTGTTTTGTGAAGCAATAGTGTTAATAACCTTTTGTCATCTTCTGCCAGTGTTCTTCAAATGGATTTATAATTTAAACATGAGTTGTCTAAACTTTGGCTTCCCAGTATCTCCCATTGCCTCAACCAAAAAAACAACAACTAAACAATCTCTTCACTCAAAGTGTTGCTTACTTGGAGACCTTGGAGAATTAATTTAAATGTCTAAATAGGAGTAATTTGTAATTTCAGTTGTCTGTATGTAAATAGTGTTTCTGAACTTTGGCAGTTGTTTAAAAAGAGTTGTTTGAAGTGCTCCCTACAATCCTGTTTATAAGGAAAAAGGATTTGCTAATCAAAAGCCAACTTTAGGTTACTTATCTAATTATCATAGGATTTTTAGTTAAAGGAGTCCAAAGGAATGTGTCCTCATATTAAACAGTTATTTGGCCAATGGAGTCTGAGTCATTAATGTTACTGCTGAGATTCCTCTGAGGATGATCTTCAGTGATAGCATGGGTAATTTCAGCCCCACAGAGTCAGGCTATAACTTGCACATCTTCTACAATCTTCTCATTCCTGGCAGAGGGGAAACAGTTACATGAATAATCCCAAACGATACGCCCTTTAGGGAACTTTCTCAGTAACCTTTCCAAGTGGCAACAGAACAAAAGGGATGTGTTTCCCACAGGCAACATGTATGTGATGTATCCTGCCTCTCAGGACACTTTTTTATATAACATTTGTCTGGTTTCCAAATTTGAATGACTATAGTGTGATGAGACTTTCAAAGAAAGGGAGGTCAACAAATAAAATCTTTTGCTAGCTTTTATTTCTTCTTGCTGCCATATTTTCTTTCTTTTTTTTGTCTTTTTCCATCTATTTAGAATTTCATCCCCCCCAATTACATGTAAAAACCATTTTAATGTCCATTTTTAAAACTTTGTGTTCTAAATTCTCTTTCTTCTTCCCCACCCTCCTCCACCCCTTAATAATGCAAGCAATTCAATATAAGTTATACATTTATAGTCATGGAAAACATTTCCACATTAGTCAGGTTGTGAAAGAAAACAGACAAAAAAAAACATAAGAAAAAGAAACTAAAAAACTATGCTCCAATCTGTATTCAGATACCATCAATTATTTCTCTGGAGATGGATTGCATTTTTCATAAATCTTTCAGTGTTGCCCTGGCTTATTGCATTGCTGAGAATAGCCAAGTCATTCACAGCTGATGATCTTATAATATTACTGTTATTTTTTATATAGTACATTTCACTTTGTATCAACTCATGTAAGTCTTTCCAAGTCTTTCCAAGAGCACCCTACTCATCATTTCCTACAGCACAATAGTGGTCCATCATAATTTCATCACATAATTTGTTCAGCCATTCCCCAATTAATGGGCATCTTCTCAATTTCAGTCTTTGCACCAGAAAAAGGTTGCCATAAATATTTTTGTACATATAATTCCTTTAATTGTTTTGTTTTTTATCTCTTTTTAGATACTGACCTAGTAGTAGTATTGCTAGGTCAAAGAGTATGCATGGTTTTGTAGCCATTTGGCCATAGTTCCAAATTGCTTTACAGAATGTTTGAATCAGTTCACAACTCCACTAACAGTGCATTAATGTCTTTTTCCCCATATCTCCTACATTTGTCATTTTTCTCTGCTGTCCTATGATCCAATCCAGTAGGTATGAGGTAGTATCACAGAATTGTTTTGACTTGCATCTTTCTAATAAATAGTAAGTTAGAGCATTTTTTTTCATATGGCTATAGATAGCTTTGATTATTTCATCTGAAAACTGTTCATATCTTTTGATCATTTATCAATTGGGGAATAGCTCTAATTTTAAGAAATTTGACTCAGTTCTCTATGTGTTTGAGAAATGAGGCCTGTCAGACAAACTGGCTTCAAAATTTTTCACAGTTACTATTGTTAACTTAATTGTCTTCCTTCCTACTCCCTCCCCATGCCATTTACTCTATTCTCTATCTCCTTTCACCCTTTCCCTCCTCAAAGGTGTTTTTCTTTTGATTGCCCATTCCCCCAATCTGCCCTCCTCCCCCTTTATCCCCTTCCCCTCCTATTTTCCTGCAGGGTAAGATAGCTTACTATACACAATTGAGTGTATATGTTATTCCCTGTTTGAGCCAATTCTGATGAGAGTAAGTTTCACTCACTCCCCAGTACCTCCCTCATCTTCCTCTCCACTGGATAAACTTTTTCTTGCTTCTTTTATGGGAGATACTTTACCCCATTCCACCTCTCCCTTTCCCTTTCTCCCAATTCATTCCTTTCTCACCCCTTAATTTAATTTTTTAAAGATATCATCACTTCATATTCAACTCACACCTGTGCCCTCTGTCTAAATATATTCCATCCACCTGCCCTAAAATGAGAAAGTTCTTAGGAGTTAAAAGTATCATCTTCCCATGTAGGAATGTAAAAAGTTTAACCTTTTAATATCCCTTGTGATTTCTTTTCCTGTCTTTCTTTTTATGTTTCTCTGGAGTCTTGTATTTGAAAGTCAAGTTTTCTATTCAGCTCAGGTCTTTTCATCAAGAATGCCTGAAAGTCCTCTCTTTCATTGAATTCCCATTTTCCCCCCTGAAGGATTATATTCAGTTTTGCTGGGTAGGTGATTCTTGGTTGTAATCCCAGTTCTTTTGCCCTCTGGAATATCATATTCTGAGCCCTATGATCCTTTAATGTAGAAGCTGAAAAATCTTGTGTTATCCTAACTATGACTCACCAATACTTGAATTATTTCTTTCTGGCTGCTTGCAGTATTTTCTCCTTGACCTGGCAGCTCTAAAATTTGGCTATAATATTCCTGGGAGTTTTCATTTTAGAATCTCTTTCAGGAGGTGATCGGTGGATTCTTTCAATCTCCATTTTACCTTCTGGTTCTAGAATGTCAGGCAATTATCCCTGACAATTTCTTGGAAGATGATGTCTAGGTTCTTTTTTTGATCATGGCTTTCAGGTAGTCCAATAATTTTCAAATGATCTCTCCTGGATCAATTTTCCAAGTCAGTTGTTTTTATAATGAGATATTTCACATTGCCTTCTATTTTTTCATTGTTTTGGTTTTGCTCTATTGTTTCTTGATTTCTCATAAATTCATTAGCTTCCATTTTCTCAATCCTAATTTTTAAGTAGATATTTTCTTCATAGAGTTTTTGTCTAACAGACACACCCAACCAGGTGGAGTAATCTATTTAATTTGGACAGTAAAAGAGCCTAACACTCTTCAGAATTGGCTCAAAGACCTCAATCTCATTAGAATTGGCTCAAGGCAGGAATAATGTACACACTTAATTGGGTGGAGTAATCTCTTTAACCCTGCAGAAAAATGGGAAGGGAAGGGGATAAAGAGAGAGGGGCAAAAGAAGGAAGGGCAGAATGGGGGAGGGGGTAGACAGAAGAAATCCCTTTTGAAGAGTGATAGGATGAAAGAAAATGGATAATAGAATAAATATCATGGGGAAGGGAATAGGATGGAAGGAAAACAGTTAATAGTAATCATGAAAAAGAGAAAAGGGGGAAAAATTGTATGAAAAGTATTTATAGCAACTCTTGGTGGAGGCTAAGAATTGAGAATCAAGGGAATGTCCATCAATTGAGGAATGATGGAAAAAGCTGTGCTATATGATTGTAGTGGAATGGTCTTGTGCTACAGGAAATGACAAACAGGATGATCCCAGAAAAACATGGAAAGACTAATGAACATCAATGTATAGTGAAGTGAGCAGAGCTGGGAGGACATTGTGCATAGTGACAGCAGTATCATTCGATGAGCGATTGTGAATGACTTAACTATTCTCAGCACTGCAATGATCCAAGACAATCCCAAGGAACTAATAATGAAGCTTACTATGCATCCCCATAGAAAGAACTGATAAAAAGAACACTTGTGGATTGTACATATATAACCTGGTTGCGATCTTGTGGAGGGGGGAGTAAAGGGAGGGAGGGAGTTAGGGAGAAAAATTTGGAACTCTAAATCTTATGAAAATGAATGTTGAGAACTACCTTTGTTTGTTAATAAACAAACAAACAAATAAATAAATAAAAAATAAAGTAGGGCACTGCTTCCAGGGTGGAGGGTGCATGGTCCTAAGCTTCATGGGGTTTGTGCAACTGTTTTCAGAGATACTTCAAGGAATTTATAAGTTTTTAGTTCTTCCAAGGTGGCATGATTTAAGGAGAGGTATCTTTACTACTCTCCTGGCCTGTGCTCTTATCTGCAAGCAACCACAGGCCTGCTTTTCTGCCCTGGAACTATGAACAGAATCCTGCTCCACTGTGGCTGCAAGCTCTTGTGTGCTTGTACTCCTCCCTGACTTGGGATCACCACTCAAGACTGTGACCTGGATGGGAGTATGGGCAAAACAACAGAGTCCTGCCTCAGTTCTAGCAAACAATAATTATATCAGCTGGGTGTGGGGGGCAGCCTTCATCCTCGATACATTTAGGGCCTCTTGCATACTTCAGTGTTTATGGAAAATATGGCAACTCAAAAAGACAAGTTCAAGGGACCCCTTAACAGTCCTTAACACATGCTAGGCCTATCAATCCATCACCATCTCCCAAAGTCTGTCCAACTACTTTCTCAGACACTAAAGCTGAACCTGAAAGAAAGAAAGAAAGATGGATGAACAAACTGAGGCAAACAAGGTTAAGTGACTTGCCCAGGGTCATGTAGTTAGTAACTGTCTGAGGCTGGATCTAAACTCACAAAGCTAAGTCTTCCTACCTCCAGCTTTGGCATTATATCTGCTGAGTCACCTAGCTCACACACATGCATGCGCATGTGCACACACACACACCCCTCATATATGTGCATGTGTGTGTGCATATACATATTATACATATAATATAAATATATATTATCTCTTAGCAAAGGTGTTTACTAGGAAAGCATAGCAAAAGCAGTACAAAACATTCTTCCTTCAGAAACCTGGAACATACTCTGCCACATATAGAGAGATCATCTGTGGTAAGAATGGACACACATTTAAGAATGTAATAGTAGTTAGGCATATGTGTATGTTACATATGTAATGAGGCAACCCAGTTCTTGAACCACAGGATGGTTTTGTAGCTACTGTTGTTTTTCTTTTCATGTAATTGTCTCTTCAGCCTAACTCTATTTCCAAGGCTAGCTCTCTTTTGAGTGTTCCATAGCTGGTCCTCTTCTCTGCTGCCAGGGGCTGTGAAGCTACTCCTTCCCTCAGGTAACTGCCTTTCATTTTCTGTGTCTGGAATATATGACTTTCTCTTTTTGTTTGTGACATCAACTCTTTCTATTGTTTACTTTTTAATATAGGCTCATGTAGCATGAAATATAATCTTAAGCAATAACTAGACACATTCTGTGTAGTGTCATTTATCTTTATCCAATAGCCAAGACCTTATAATCATCTCAAGGTGCTTATGGGACTTCTTCACCTTTTGCTGTGGGATGGTAGGAAAACTCCTATGTGTCTTTTACAAAAGAAAGTTATAGAGGGTTCACAAAATTTACTAGTGGAGGATATACTCATATGGATGATATTAAAGATCCATTTCAGTATTAATATGCATATATATAGGGTATATATAACTATAACTTGGAAAATGATCTCAAGAGTGGTGAAGACCCCCCCCAAAGAATTATTCTTCCTCCCTTCCTTCTTCCTTTCTTCTTTCTCTCCCTCCTCTCCTCCTTCCTTCTCTCCCTTCTTCCCTTCCTTCTTCCTTCCTTCCTCTCTTCCTTCTCTCTTTCCTTCCTTTCTTCTTTCCTCCCTTCATTTCTTTCTTTTGTAAAAGACACATAGGAGTTTTCCTACCAGCCTGTGGCCTGGACTCTGGCAGAATTCCCTCTCCTGTCCAAAACCAGATTCTAAAACCTCATGACTCCAGGTCAATACTGCATCTCCTCTAAATACAGCAGTTCTTACTCAGCCTACAAATAATCTCACTCACTGGGTTTTGACCTCCCCTCACCCCAGAGCTAGGTTTATTCATCCATGGCAGTCTTGTCTGTTGAGGTTTCCCATGCCTTTCAAGTGTCTCTTCCTGTTCCATTTTCTCCAATCTGACTGCCCCAGGAGAGGTCGCTCCCTTGTGTACATCAAACACTTTCCCTTGCCAGCTTCCTCATCTACCACCCTCCAATTTAAGCCTCTCTCCTTTTATGTGTTGTTTTAATAGCAGACTACATTATCCGTGTGAAATAGTGTATGTCAGCCAAAGAATGAGAGATGAAAAGGAAGGCTACATTACAATTTCTTGGCAGTTGCTTGTAAAAAGAGGCTGCCTCTAGGGTGGTCCCAAAGCCATGCATCCTAGGGATCTCAATTGCAAACTACTGCAATAGGCAAATAGTGAGTAGAAGGGAATTACAAATAAACCCTGGAGTTGGTTTCATGTACAAAAAGCACAGCTCAGGAGCCACTTCCAGGCCACATGAGGCCTTTCCTTATGTTCCCTAATTAGCAATGTTCTCTCTTTGCCTCTTTCCCCCACTTTTTACTGGATCAGTGATTTCATCTGTATAGAAAACAACCTCCATCAACTAGCCTACAACTATTCTGCAACTAATATTCTTTTTTTTTTTTTTAAAGTGAGGCAATTGGGGTTAAGTGACTTGCCCAGGGTCACATAGCTAGTAAGTGTTAAGTATCTGAGGTCGGATTTGAACTCAGGTCCTCCTGAATCCAGAGTTGGTGCTCTATCCATTGCGCCACCTAGCTGCCTCTGCAACTAATATTCTTAAAGAGTTGTCCAGAGCACTGAGAGGTAAGTTGAGTATCTTTCCTAGGCTCACATAACTAATATCATGGGTCTTGAACCCAGGTCTTCCTGAATCCAAAGCCAGCTTTCTAGCTACTACTCCATGCTATCTTTCTGAATACTTTGTATCATCCCACCTCTGGACTATTCCCCAAATCTAACCCATAGGTGTATGGGTTAAGTCCCCCTGGGACACTCAAGTTAGTGGGACAACAATCCTTTGCTCTTAGTTCTTTCCTCTAATCCTACTCTTCTTTCATCTGCATTATTCTGCATTAGTTCTAGCTCAATCTAGTATTCCTACCACTATAACTCATGAGCCCCCACCAGCATGCTTCCTGTTAAGGAATCAGTCTACTCAATTAGTTTTCAGCAAAGGCATTTTTTTTTTAGTGAGGCAATTGGGGTTAAGTGACTTGCCCAGGGTCACACAGCTAGTAAGTGTTCAGTGTCTGAGGCCGGATTTGAACTCAGGTACTCCTGAATCCAGGGCCGGTGCTCTATCCACTGCATCACCTAGCTGCCCCCAAAGGCATTTATTCAAATGGCATGGCAAGAACAATCATTGCAAAATATTCCCTACCACCACCTTTTTCTGTGTGGGTCCACTCTTCATCACTAGAAACTCCTCAGGATCATCTTCAACTTCTCTGTCTCATTCTATATATGGCATCACTTGCCAAATCTTATAATTTCTTTCCCTCTAACATAGTTTACATGTGCCTATTCTCTCTATTCACATGGCTGTGACTCTAGTATTGGCCTTCATCACCTTTCCCCTGGACAATTGCAATAGTATTCAAAGTGTCTTAACTCCATCCCCACTCCAATACATCCTTACTCAGATGCCAAAGTGATTTTTTTCTTTCTTTTTTTTTCTTTTCTCTTTCTTTCTTTCTTTCTTTCTTTCTTTCTTTCTTTCTTTTTTTTTTGCAGGGTAATGAGGGTTAAGTGACTTTGCCAGGGTCACACAGCTAGTGTCAAGTGTCTGAGACCGGATTTGAACTCAGGTCCTCCTGAATCCAGGGCCAGTGCTTTATCTACTGTGCCACCCAGCTGCCCCCCCAAAGTGATTTTTTAAGGGTAGACTTGACTATACCACACTTACCATATGCCAGTATTATGGCTGGGGATGCAAAGAAAGGTAAATTCCTTTGGTTAGCATTTAAAGCCCCTCATAATCCCATTTCATCCTATGTTTCCAATTTTCTTATCTTGTACTCCCTTCCATGCACTCTACAATCCATCCATACGGGCCTCCTAGCTGTTGCTTGTATAGAATATTCTATCTATCACCTCTGTCCCTTGGCAATGGCTGTTCTCTATATCTGAAAGACTCTCTCTCCCAGACTCTGACTCATACACCCTAGTTTCCTTTAAGACTCAGCTCAAGCACCATTTCTGGCCAAGAGATCTTTCATGGTGCCTATAGCCTCTCCTCATCCTGCCCCTAGCTACTAATGCCATCCCCACTAAGATTACTTTCCAGCTACTCTATATTTATTTCACATGTTCTGATTTATATATGTCATCTTTCTCAGTATAATGCAAACTTCTTGATGGCAGGGACTTATTTGGATTTTATTGGGGAGTAGCTAGGTGGTATAGCAGATAGAGGACCAGGTTTGGAGTTAGAAACACCTGAGTTCAAATCCGTCTTCAGACACTTAGCAGCTGTGGGACTCTGGATGAGTTACTTAACCTCTGTTTTCTCAGCTGCAAAATGGGGATAATAACAGCACTTACCTCTGAGGACTATTGTGAGGACCAAATAAGATAATATTTGTAAAACATTTAGTGCAGTACCTGGCACATAGTAGGTGCTTTAAAAATGTCAGCTACTATATTATTGTTGTTGTTATTTCTTTTTATTTCCAACATTCTATGGCAAATAGTTAAAAATGCTTAAATGCTCACTGATTAAATAGTTCTCTGGACTTCATTTTCTTTACCTGTAAACTTAGGGGTTTGAACTAAATAATTATCAGTCTTCATTTATATGAGTATAAAGATACCTGAAAGGGCTTTGCTGACCATATGTAACTAATAAACACAGGAGTGCATCTTTGCTGTTAAGTCATTTCAGTCATTTCCAATTCTACATGACCTTATTTGGAGTTTTCTTGGCAGAGATATTGGAGCAGCTTGCCATTTCCTTCTCCAGCTCATTTTACAGATGAGGAAACTGAGGCAAGGGTTGAGTGACTTGCCCAGGGTCACATACTTAGTAAGTGTCTGAGTTGAGATCTGAACTCAGGAAGATTAATCTTCATGAATACAGGCCCAGCACTCCATCCACTGCACTACTTAGCTATCATTTAGAGAAGGGGAAAATGATGACCTTGCTTCTCAGGTTAATTTTTGTTTTTATGTCTTTCCCCTAATCCCACTCTTCTTTCATCTGCATGGTAAAGCAGAGAAACAGTGTTTGAAGAGAGATTTCTAGGGTGGATGCTGTTAGATAGAGTATAGTCATTAGAGTTTAGAGAAGAATAGGAAATTTCCATCCTCGATAAGAGACGTATTTAAGTAGAGGCATATCTTAGCTACCAGGAAAAATAGTTTACTGCAAATATAGTTATTCGCTCCTTGTGAAAAATGGACAATTTTATTTAATTTTTCTAGGTTCTTTTCTAGGTTTTATTTTTTTTCTGGGAAGGATTTTCACTAGTCCAATGACTAAGAATGTCTGCTTTCTAGAAAGGCTGGTAATTTCTAAAAGAAAGCCTTGAAAGACTTGAAACTGAAAGAGCATGGCAAAACCCACTCTTCTTTTGAGGAAGAGAAAATACTTCTTAAAGAAGAAAGTTGGGAGCACAACGAACTTCCCCAACTAAGTGTTTACTAGTAGCTAGTTACAAGTGATTATAAAAGGGAGTAACCCCTAGCAGAGAATTTATATCTATTGCTTTATCCACTTTCTTTTCGTTTGGGGACCAGCTTGTGGTGGCAGAACTTCACATGTTCTTTTTGGAAGTGTGGGCTGCTAGGTAAAGGCAAGGTTTTCTCTCTGGCTATCCTGCATAGATCTAAGCTAGGGTTTTCCATTCTATAAGAGATCTGTTCTCACCCTCTCTCTCTTTACTAACTTCTAATACACTTTAATAAATACTTAAAATCCTAAACTCTTACTGAATTTATCAGTAAATCTTAGCTAGTTTCCCCACCCCATAACTGGGACAGTGGGGGTGGGGGAGGCAGGTAAGGACCCACATCAGATTTTAAACATCACAGTAGCAACTTCAGAAGCAGAAGACCTGGGTCAGATCATGATTCTGCCCCTTCCTAACCATGTAACATTGAACAATTCACTTAAACTTTCTACACCTCAGTTTCTCATCTGTAAAATGAGTGGCTTGGAACAGATGAACCCTGAGGCTACTTCTAGCTTCACATCTGTGTTAACCTGTCTGAAGCTGGGCAAGCCAGGAAAGCCTTCTGGATCCCCATTTTCTCATCTGTAAAATAAGGAAGTTGGGCTTGATGATTTTCACTGACCCTTCCAACTCTAAATTTCATGATCTCACAACAACCCTGTGAAGTAGGGAGTATAAATTCCCATTTTGAAGATGAGAAAACTGAAGCTCAGCCCAAAGTCACATAAGTGTTACACTGGAATGTAGTCTGGCATGCCCACCATGACACACTCATGCTGAATGGACTCAAGTGGAAGATTACTGCATACTACTCATAAGGATGGAGAAAACTCCATTGCTAAGTTGGGGCTGCCAAGTTCACCTTAGTATTCTCAGAGGGGAAAGGAGGAGAAGAAATAGGGGAGGGCAAAAGGGTGATGAAGAGGAAAAAAGGGAAGGTGAAGGAAAAAGATGAGACAGGGGAGAGGGGAATAAAGAAGCCAAGGAGAGAAAGGAAGAGTACAAGAAGGGAACAGAGAAGGAGGAGGAGATGGAGGTGGCCAGGAAATCAGCCCTTTGAATGTGTCTAAGAAATTCTCTGTTGATAAAGTTCTTCAATAAAGTAAGTTATTAAATGATTTCTCCCCAATAACTCTTCAAAATTTATTATCTTCATTTTACAGATGAGGAAACTGAAGCTTGTGAGCATATCAAACTACTTTCTTCTGTAAAGGAGGTCTTGGTTCATTGCTGATTCATTTCCCTGGAACTGAGGGACAATATCACCCCAATCACTGGCAGCCACAAATAATGCTTTCACAGTAGTCTACAAAATGTGCTTGGCTATTTCCCACTAGGGCACTGTCATTGACATTAGGAAAAAGAACACAGTGTATTTATTAACCCAGCCATGCACAAAGATAAGCTTTATTTCTTCTCTTACAGTAACTCTAGATTCTGTATCTATATTATCAGGATAGTTAAATAGTTACATATGTTAGGGCCAAAGAACTGAGCTTTGATGTGGTCCCAGCTTCTAGGAAAAGTCTTCCCACTCTCTTGTTTTGGGCTGTATTGTCTTTCCTTCCATCTGGCCTTCTAAGATGCATCACTGCCTGCCAGGGACCAAGGAAGACAAAGCAGGATGTTCAGAAAATAAAAAAACAAAAACAAGACATGTCTGCTGTAAACTATTCTCCCCAGTGAGTAAATATTTGGATTAGGAGCTTCTTGGAAGTAGCAAGAAGGGCTGCCTGGGGATGCTGGGAGGCCTTCTGACTAGAGATGTCAGGCTCTTGTTTAGAATTCCTGTTTGTTTTCTCACGCAGGCTCAGCAGCTCTGTAGCCAGGAAATAATCGAAGACATTAGTGAGGTGAATAGCTAGGATGCCTGTTGTAAGAAAGGCTTAATTCAAAGGTCATGATTACCATCCCTTTTCCCCATCCCCATGAAAAAATGCTTTCAGGGGCAGCTAGATGGCACAGTGGATAGAGCACCGGCCCTGGATTCAGGAGGACCTGAGTTCAAATCCAGCCTCAGACACTTGACACTTACTAGCTATGTGACCCTGGGCAAGTCACTTAACCCCAATTGCCTCACCAAAAAAAAATGCTTTCATATTGATGGTTTCACTTCATTGAATCACAAAATCAAGAAATCTTCAGGTGCTTTAAAAGACACCTAGGCTAAGCTGTACTCATACAGGAACCTGATCTACAATGTCCCTAACAAGAGATCATCTAGCCATTCTTTGAAGACATGAAGTAGGGGTGAGGGAAGGAGAGGCACTACCTCATGAAGCAGCTCATTCTATTTTGGGAAAGCTCAAATCCTTAGGACATTTGTCAATGTAATTTGTCTCTTCAATTTTTCTCATCATTGGTTCTCATTCTTTTTTCTTTTCTTTTTTTTCTTTTTTTTTTTTTTTAAGAATGCCATTGGTTCTCATTCTTAACATGGGCCATGGAAAACAAGTCTTCTCAGTTCACTAATCAAAAGTATCTGTCATATGCCCTTCCCCCCTCCTCAAGGTCTTCTTATTTTTATAGTTCCTTTAATTGATTCTCAAAGGTCATAGTCTCCAGTTTCTTCACTCTCCTGGTCATCTTCTTCTGAATAGGCTTTAGCCTGTCAATGTCCTTCCTAAAATTTGGGTGATCAGCACTGAACACAAGTGTTAAAGAAATGGTCTGAGCTATCCGCCTTTTCTATCCTGTATTACTCAAACCCAAGTATAATACCTTACATGTATCCCTTTTAAATTTTATCTAATTAGACTTAGCTCATTGTTTTGGATCTTAACACAGTTTAAATGTGTTAGTTGTCTATCCCAGCTTTACGTCATTTACAAATTTGTTAAGTATACTAACTCTAGATCCATCCAAGTCATTAATAAAATCTTGTACAGCAGAGGGCCAAGTACAGAGTCCCTGGGGCACTCTACTTGAGATTACCTTTTAAGTTAACATAGGCCAATGAATGACTACTCTTTTGCTTTGATCATTCAAAAAAATTTGATTTCATATAACTGAAGTTCTAGTATCCATTTTTCCCAACTTCTTCATAATGAGCAACTTTGGCAAATACTTTGATGAAATCTAGGTATGCCATTGTAACAAGTGTCTCACCTGACTTTGGGACCCTTGGCTCTCCTGGTTCAGTGTAGGGTGTTTAGGGATAATTATAATTATGTAAACATGACTTTATTTCTCCACCCAGAGTCTTTTCTAGTACCAAACCAGGTAGGAACCACAAATTAGAAAGTAAAGCATTTCATGAAAGTGGAATAGAAAAGTACATAAGAAGAGAAAACCAAGTAGTAGAATTAGTCTACTCAAATTACAATTGCTGGAGTGGCTATGGAAAATAGGCATATTAATGTACTCTTGGTTTAGCTTTGTTTTTGTGAGGCAATTGGGGTTAAGTGACTTGCCAAAGATCACACAGCTAGTAAGTGTCAAGTGTCTAAGGCCAGATTTGCACTCAGGTCCTCCTGAATCTAGGGCCAGTGCTCTATCCACTGCGCCACCTAGCTGCTCCTTTGGTTTAGCTTTCAATTGATCTATCCATTCTGAAATCAACTTGGTACTATGCCCCCCAAAGTTATTAAGCTGTCCCTTTGATCCAGAGATAGCATCATGAGTTCTAGTCTCCAAAGAGATGAAAGAAAGAGGAATATGACACATGGGGTACAACAATATTATAGAAGTTCCTTTATGTGATGACAAAGAAATGGAAACAAAGGTGATATCCATCTGCTAAGGAAAAGTTAAACACGTTATGGTATATGAATATCATGGAATGTTTTAGAGCACTAAGAAATGATGAGACAGTTTCTGAGAAACTTGCAAAGTCTTGTTTGAACTGTTGCAGAATTGAGAACTGTAATAACAATTTATTTAATAAACAACTTCTTGCATTTAAATACATTATTCTGAGAAGTCCATAGGTTTGACCAGATTGTTAAAGGAGCCCATGCCACAAAAAAGGGTTGAACCCCTGCCTAAGCTTAAAAGATACCTTTCCCATTGGAAATACATAACCTCTAAAAATGTAGGTGAATTGAGCCATATCAGTCTTTGTTCTGGTTCCCAAGAATAAAACTTTTTTGTTCCCTTGATGATATGCTTAAAAGACCATAACATTGTTTTGGAAGATGGTACCAATATCTGGCAGTAATGAACTGGACCACTGAAATATATGGGCTTGATTAATGAGTTAGAAAGCATCTTGTATCTATAAAATGCACTTTTTACTGGTGAGGGAATGGAGAGGTACTGGTGCCATTTATGCACACCAAAATCCTGGTCCAGCATCCGTATTATTATGTAAGGCAATTTCCTGGTCACTGTAGCATTTGGTGGTGGAAAAAGTTATATTTGTCGCTGCTCAGTGCCATCTTGCTTGTATGAAGGAGGATCTGAAAAGTACTGTTTTTCTTTCTTGGCTTCTTGGCATAGAGTGTTGATGTTGGAATAAAAAATTCATCAATTTAAATCCTGCTTCCAATTCTTACTAACTATGCGACCATGGGCAAGGAACTTAGTTTTTATGAGCCTTATCTGCAAAGGAGTTAATAAAGAAGGTCTGCGGTATCTCCCGCACAGGGCTATTGGGAAGCTCAAATGGGATAATATATGCAAATTGCTTTGTAAAACTTAAGGTGTAGTGTGAATGTTACTATATGTGGTTACTAATATCATCATCTCTGTCACCATCACCATCATACATACATAAATACTCTGGGTAGTTCAGAGGTGGATTATGAATAAGGTACTTATCATTTTATTGAAGGCTATTTTTTTTTTTGCAGGCAATGGGGGTTAAGTGACTTGCCCAGGGTCACACAGCTAGTAAGTGTCAAGTGTCTGAGGCTGGATTTGAACTCAGGTACTCTTGAATCCAGGGCCAGTGCTTTAACCACTGTGCCATCTAGCTGCCTCCTGAAGGCTATTTTTAAGATCAAAGATACCTCCTTCTAAGGGAAGAACTTTCTGAATCCTCACCCTAAGAAGTCTTTTGTTTCCTTCCTTATCTCATACTTAGGACAAACTGATTGCCAGGATAGCAGAAATGGTTAGTGATGTGGGAAGCAAGCAAGCAGGCAGGTGGGTGGGCAGGCAGCCAGAAGGAAGGAAGGAAGAGATGGAAGGAAGGAGGAAGGAAGGAAGGAAGGAAGGAAGGAAGGGAAGGAAGGAAGGAAGGAAGGAAGGAAGGAAGGAAGGAAGGAAGGAAGGAATTATGGTCTCAGAGAGAAGGGAGGGGAGGGAGAGGAGGGATAGAATTTGGAATTCAAACTTTAAATAAAAATCTTTATTATTATTTTTAAAAATTCAGTTCCAGACTCTCTCCCTCCCATCAATCCCACATCCACTGAGAAGGCAAACAATTCAGAAGTACAAAGAAGGAAGGAAGGAAAGAAGAAAGGAAAAAAGGAAGGAAGGAATAAATGGATGGACAAAGGAAAAAGTCATTTATTAAGCGCTTACTATGTACCAAGTACTGTGCTAAGCACTTTCAAAATATTATCTCATTTGATCTTTACAAAAGCCCTATGAGGTAGGTGCTATTATTAACCCCATTTTACAGTCGAAGAAACTGAGACTGAAAGAGGTTAAGTAATTTGCTCAAGATCATGCAACTTGTGTCTGAGGATAGATTTGAACTCAGGTTTTCCTGACTCCAGGCTGGAGTTCTAGCCACTACATTATCTGGCTGCTTCTGCACCACCTTATTGTCTCACCTTCCCTGATGATGGAATCCAGCAGACTATGGAAGAAAATAATCTCTGGTCCTCATTTTCACTACTCAAGTAGGTAGAGGAATGCTAGGAAACCTCAAAGCAAATGAATCGCAGAGAATCTCTTTATTATAAACATGAGCAAGGAATATGGCTAGCTCACTAAGTGACTTGTTTTTGAACAATGCCCTTACCAATAGACGTGCAGATAGATGAATCCCTCTTCCCCTGCTTTTTCCCCCTTTTAATTATTTATTTTTAACTTTTAAAAAATTTCATGGAGCTATACTCAAAAGGCTATAGAACTGTGTATATCCTTTGATCCAGCAATACCACTGCCAGGTTTATATCCCAAAGACCCCAAAAAGAGAAAAAGACCTATTTGTGAAAAAAATATTTATAGCACCTCTTTTTGTGGTGGCTAAGAATTGGACATCAAAGGAATGCCTATCAGTTGGGGAATGGCTAAACAAGCTGTGGTATATGATGATGATGGAATATTATTGTGCTATAAGAAACGACAAGCAGGATGATTTCAGAAAGACCTGGAAAGATTTATATGAACTCATGTATAGTGAAGTGAGTGGAACCAGGAGAATGTTGTGCACAGTGACAGCAATATTGTTTGATGAAGAACTGTGAATGACTTGACTATTCTCGGCAATAAGATGATCCAAGATAATCCCAAAGGGATTAATGATAAAGCATTACTATATGGCTCCCAAGAAGGAATCGATCAGACTGAAGCATGCTATTTTTCACCTTTCTTCCATTTTTTTCTTTTATTCAAGTTATTCCTCATACAAAATGGACTAATATGGGCAATGTTTTACATAACTTCACATGTGGTGTAACCCTATATCTGACTGCTTATTGCTTCAGAGAGAAGGGAGGGGGAGAGGGAGGATAGAATTTGGAATTTTACCCCACCCCCAAAACTTTAAATAAAAATCCTTTATTATTATATTTAAAAAAGCTTCAGTTCCAGATTCTCTCCCTCTCATCAATCCCCCACCCACTGAGGGAGGCAAACAATACAGACGTACAAACTTGTAGAAGTGAAATCATGCAAAATATATTTCCATATTAGCCCATTTAGTCACCACAAAAATGTGAGAAAACTATACTTCGATTTGGAGTCAGAGTTCAACAGTTTTCTCTCTAGAGATGGATAGTATTTTTTCATCATGAATCCTTTGGATTTATCTTGGATCATTGCATTGATCAGAGTAATCAGGTTTCACAGTTGATAATAATTACAGCATTGCTGTTATTGTGTATAATGATCTCTAAATTTTTCTCACTTCACTTTGCATCAGTTCTTACAGGTCTTGCTATGCTTTTAGTAAAACCACTCCCCTCATCATTTCTTATAGCACAACAGTACTTTATCACAATAATATTCCACAACTTCGTCAGCCATTCTCTAATTGATGAGCATCCCCTTTGATTTCCAATTCTTTGTCACCACAAAAAGAGCTGCTACAAATATTTTTGTACATGTAGGTCCTTTTCCTTTTTCTTTGATCTCTTAGTGCTCCAGACCTAGTACTGCTATTGCTGAATCAAAGGGTCTGCACAGTTTTATAGCCCTTTGGGTATAGTTGCAGATTGTTCTCCAGAATGACCAGTTCACTACTCTACCAACAACTCTTTAACGTACCTATTTCCCTTCATCCTTTCCAGCATTTGTCTCAAAGGCATAAGCTAGTACCTTTTCTCTAACTATAGTGATTTAGAACCTTTTTTCATATGACTATAGATGGCTTTGATTTCTTTTTCTGAAAACTGCCTGTTTATATCCTTTGACCATTTAGCAATTGGGGAATGACATTTTTATAAATTTGATTCAGTTTTCTATATATTGATAAATAAGGCTTTTATCAGAGAAACTTGCCATAATTTTTTATATTACTTTGTTGTCTACGGTAACTTTTAGCAAAACATAGTTTCCCTGATTATCCCTTCCAATTATTTCTATTTTTGCTTTTACTTTGAGATCATGATTGCCACCCCTGTTCTCTTCACTTCAGCTGAATGGACTCTGCTCTGACCCTTCTTTCAACTTTGTGTGTGTCTTTCTGTCTCAAGTGTGTCTCTTCTGTACAATATATCATTAGAGTCTGGTTTCCAATCCATTCTGCTCTCTGCTTTCACTCTATGGGTTAACTCATCCCATTTACATTCACAGTTATAATCACTAACTGTGCATTTCTCTCTATCCTGTTTTCCTCTTTATTCTTTTCTCCTTCCTTTTTATCCAGTCCCTCCTCAAAAGTCTGTCTTGCTTCTGATCATTGCCTTCCCAAATCCACCTTCTCCCTAACTATACCCAACTAAGTGTGTGTATGTGTATGTGTGTGTATTCTTCCCTCTTTGAACCAATTTCTATGAGAGTAAGATTCAAGCATTGCTCATCTACTTATTTCCCCTCCACTATAAAAGCTCTTCCTTGTGCATTTCCTTTATGTGAGAACATTTGCTTCATTTTACCTCTCCCCCCCCCCATTTCTCAGTGCATCCCTGTTTTTTACCCCTATATTCTTTTTGAGATCATCCCAAAACTCATACCTGTGCCCTCTGTCTATGCAGAATTCTTCTAATTTCCCTAAAAATGATAAAGTTCTTAGGAGTTATATGCATCATCTTCCCATTTAGGAATGTAAACAGTTTAATTTTATTGATTCCCTTACGATTACTCTTTCATGTTTACTTTTTTATGCTTCTCTTGAGTGTTATGTTTGAATGTCAAAAGTTCTCTTCACCTATGATCTTTTCATCAAGAATTCATGGAAGTCCTCTATTTCATTAAATACCCTTTTTTCTCCTAAGGGATTATGCTCAGTTTTGATGGGTAGGTTGTTCTTGATTGTAATCCTAGCTGCTTTGCTCTCCAGAATATCATGCTCCAATCCTTCTGCTCCTTTAATGCAAAAGTTGCTAAATCTTATGTTATCCTTATTGGCTTCATGATTTTTGAATTGTTTCTTTCTGGCTGCTTGCAATATTTTCTCCTTGACCTGGGAGCTCTGGAATTTGGCTATAATATTGCTGGGAGTTTTCATTTCGGGATCTCTTTCAGGAGGTGATTGAGGGATTCTATTAATTTCTATCTTACCCTCTAGATCCAAGATATCAGGGAAATTTTCCTTTATAATTTCTTGAAATATGATGTCTATGATTTTTTTTTCATAATAGCTTTCAGGTAGTCTGATAATTCTTAAATTATCTCTCTCAGTCTATTTTCCAGGTCAGTTGATTTTTTTTTTGATGTTTCACATTTTCTTCTATTTTCTCTATTCTTTTGACTTTGTTTTATTGTTTCTTGAAGTCTCATGGAATCATTAGCTTCTACTTGTCCAATTTTAATTTTTAAGGAATTATTTTCTTCAGTGAGCTTTTGTATCTCTTTTGCCATTTGGACAATTCTGCTTTTTAAAAGAATTCCTTTCTTCAGTGAATTTTTGTGCCTCTTTTACCATTAGGCCAATTCCATTTCTCTAAAGGGTGTTATTGTTTTTAGCATTTTGTGCCTCTTTTATCAAGCTGTCAATTTTCTTTTCATATTTTTCTTGCATCACTCATTTCTTTTATCAATTTTTTCCTCTATTACTCTTATCCCTTCCTTTAACTCTTCCACAATTCTTGCTGGCCTTGGGTACAATTAGCAATTTTCTTTGAGACTTTTTTTTTTTTTGGTAGCTGTTTTCACATTATTGTCTTCTTCTAAGTTTAAGTCCTGGTCTTTCCTTCCACTTTATTATCTTTTATATTCAAGTTCTTTGTTTTGTTATTTGCTCATTTCTCCAGCCTATTTTTTTTTCACTTTAAACTTTATGTTAAAGTTGGGCTTTGCTCATCTAGTCATGTGGAGCTACTATGTCAAGCTTTAGGCTTTTTTGTGCTGCTGTTTTCAAAGCCAACTCTGGGAGTCTGCAAGTTTTTGGTGCTTCCAAGGTGATGTTATCCTGGATGTGTGTGTGTGTGTGGGGGGGGGTGATCACTGCTTTTCTGGTCTACACTTTGGCCACCCCAGGAATGGTCACTGCTCCCCTATAGTTGTAAGTACTAGTCTTCATCTTGGCCTTGGAACTATGATGCAGAACCACTTCTGGGCAACAAAGTTGCCAATCAGTGCCAACTGCATCAAGTGCCAGTAAAGGGTCCCCTGTAATCTTTTTTGGACTAGTTTTTCTTTACCATCTTTGGAATGAGAACTACTGAGGCTGCTGTTACTGCCTCATCTCCAGGGCCTATTGCACTTAGTGTGCTCCTGCCATGCCAGGCCTATACCAACTCCAATGTTACAGACTTCTCCTGCATACCTCCTAAGTTGTCTTAGGCTGGAAAAATGTCTTCCTCTGACCTTTTGTTGGCTCCACTACTCCAAATTTGATGTGAAAAATATTTTAAAGTTGTTTGGAAGGGAATGTTGGGAGAGTTCAGCTGGGTCTTGGTCTGTAATCTTCCATCTTGGCTCTGCCTCCCTGGATTCTCTTTTGAGGTGAAGTATTAGGGAACAAACTTAAGATGAAGAATTCCACTTGAGTCTCTTGTTCTATAGAGATGGATTCCATGTAGTTTCTAAGGTTTGTGCCAGCAGATGATTCTTTTGTGTGATCAATTTACAAAGAATATTTTTAAAGTGCCTATTTTGTATCAGGCACTGAAAAAAGGGTCCCCAAATTCCTTCATAGGATCATAAGACCACATAATTTAGAGGTATAAGAGAACTTAGAAATCTACCCCAACTTCCCTAAAGGGGGAGGTGACTTGCCAATGTCCACACAGTTATAGAATGTTTGTAGTAAGTCTTTTTCCAGAATGGAGTTCTATTGGGAGGAAGATAGTTAAGGAATAAACCAAATGTTTATTTATTTACTTGGTTTTCTTTCTTTCTTTCTTGTTTGTTTGGTTTTTGCAGGGCAATAAGGGTTAAGTGACTTGCCCAGGGTCACACAGCTAGTTAAGTGTTAAGTGTCTGAGGTCAGATTTGAACTCAGGCCCTCCTGAATCCAGGGCCAGTGCTTTAATCACTGTGCCACCTAGCTGCCCTCTTATCTACTTGTTTTTATTAAAATATAATAGTTTTGACCAGTTCTTAAGCTCTCAGAATCACAGAATTTCAAAGTAAAGGGACCTTTGCAATTTATACTCATTGCTCCTAGTTTCTCCTCCAGGGACCAAGGAGAAAAATCTCAAATGTCCTTAAAATACTGGAAAAAATAAGTCATGTTTCCCCCACCCCAAGTCTTCTTTTATCCAGCATCACATGATATCAAACTCTAATCCTACTGTAATAACCCCAGGGGTGAGGGCTGCCCTTCCAGCTTATCTAGTATGCTTTTGCTCTCTGAGGGCTGGATTGTGATTTCAGATGTCTCTAGTACATCAGACTTTAATGATTCTTCTACTGCTCTTTCTTAGTTGCCTTGGTTGGTTATTTGTCTTCCTACCCCTTAAATACTGTTGTTGTTGCTGGGTTTTGCCCTTCATTCTTGAAGATGAGCATGACATCAGAGTGATGTCATGAATTGCAATGAATTGTATTTAAGTGAGGGTGGGCTGTTCAAGGTCACCAAGCTCACTCTCTCCTCCAGAGTCATCTCAGTCAAATGCCAAGATATACATCAGGATGACTGGAGATGGCCCTGGATGTTTAAGGCAATTGGGGTTGATTTGCCCAAGGTCACACAGCTAGTAAGTGTCTGAGGTGAGATTTGAACTCAGGTCCTCTTGACTCCAGAGCCAATGCTCTAATGACTGCACCACCTAGCTGCCTCCTTAAATATAGGTGTTTCTTAAAGTGATGTCCTTGGCCCCATTTTCTTCTATACTCCCTCAGTACTGATTTCCTTCATTTCCATGGATTTGATTCTTATCTCTCTACAGATTACTCCCAAATTTCTATCACCAACTTTTACGCACAACTCCAGTCCCATATTTTTGTCTGCCTGTTGAATACATGCACATGTATGTCTTGCCTGCACTTCAAACTATATATCCAAAATTTAACCCATCATTTTATCCCCAAACATTCTCCTCCTCCAACTTTTCTATTTTTGTTGATAGTTAAGTAACTGGTCTTCCTTAAGTCCACTCTCCCCTTCATCTTGCCTCCTTAGTAATCTTCTTGATATGATTCTTATCTAATATATCACTTTTCTAACAACAAAAAAACCCAACCTTAAGTGATATTTGATTGCCTACCAAATTAAGTGTAAGCTCCAGATCCTATCATTAAGACCCTTTACTTCCTGTACAGCCTTATCTCATACTACTTGCTTTCACTTACTGTTATAGGCTAATTACTATCTCTCTTTCCAGTTTCTAGGGTTTTGTTCATGACATTCCCTCCTGCCTGTAAAGGACTTTCTGCTTTTCATTTTTAGGGGTTTAAACTCATTCCTTTCCCCTATGACCAGAGCCTGGATTTGGTGACATTGATCTCACTGAAAGATCAAGGATTTCTTTGATCAGATTACTTGCTCTACCCACACACCCCAGGTTCTTTTTGGTCATAAATCTCTATACTATCCCACAATGATTTCCCAAAATTCTACTATAGTTTTACAGCTGAAATAATAACTTAAACACAATTCTTGCCAAGAAAAGAGGTCTTGTACTGTTGTAGATAGTCAGTCAACAAACATATTAAAAACATTATTTACCAGGCACTGTGCTAAGTATTGATGATTTTTTTAAAAGCTAAAAACAATGATCCCTGCCCTCAAGAAGCACTCATTCTAAAGATGAAGACAGTATGTAAATAACTAAATACCTAGAAGATACATACAGAGTAGATGAATGTCTCTAAACTTTTTATTTTTTCCAAAGACTAACAGTATACATACATATTGATTCAGTGATCAAACACTTCTGCATACTAGATATGGGTTACCAGCATTAAAATAATTAAAATATAATAAAATATATCTTAACACTGAAGTATATAGTGAGGTACCTCAGTCTTCCTTTGGTGATTCAGAAGACCCTCTAGAACCATGAGGTAGCTCAGGGTCACCATTCTGAACATCAAGCCTTTCTCTGCTGGAGGTACATCAAAAGGGGTCCTTCAGGGTCCATTCCAGTGAATGGAATGTCAGATAAGGCATAAAATAATTGTTTGATGCTTATACAGCAAAGAAGGAGAATGGGAGTTCCTATCATGTGAAGCCTGACATCTGGCACCCATCAGTCTTCTTTCCCCATCACCAACCTTGCAATGATGCTGAGAAAGACCCAGACTTAGTCAGAGACAGGGTTTGCCACCTCACCATGCAGTAACCAGCAGTAGAGACAAGCAAGTTATGCCCAGGAGGGCATAACTATAGGGCCTGGGCTGAGCTGCCCTGGACTGCCTTCAAGATATTGAATGTTACTAGATGAAAGGATGCTCATTCTGGCAGATAACATAATACAAGTCAGCATCTCTACACGACATTAAGCCAAGAGGGCAAGGAGGGAAGCATCACTCATAAAGTCCCATTGTTGCACTTTGGCCCAGTGTTGATTTACTGTTTTGCCCCACTGCCTGAAGCCTTCTCTGGTCAAGAATTAAAACAAGCAAGAAACCTTGGTGTTCTTTCCAGTTTGAGAAAAGAAGAAGAAGAAGAAAAAACAACCAGAGGGGGTAAAGATGCAAACTGACAAATCCTTTTTATGATGCATGAATTTATAGGATGTCTGGTTTTCAGTACATTTTTATTGAACCAGAACATGTGTTCTTTGTAAATGATATGCAATGCAATAAACTAAAACAAGATGATGATTTATCCCATAAAAGATAATGACCCCTTTGTTAATTGAGATTTGTTTTTATGCTGTCAACAAGGGAAAAATAAGACTCATGAAATTCTGGAGATGGAAGAGAATGGGTTTCAATGAGGTTTCTCCTTTAAAGTTTGGACAGTTTTTGTTCTGACTGAATTTTTGATGAGGTTTAACTGTTTGTTCTCCACTTTTATGTTCATTTTGCAGAGATTTTATTCAATGCAATGAATCAATGTGTTGAATATCCATATGTCCAGCCCTGTGCTAGGCACTACAAGAGATATAAAAGGAGTGTAAAATACATCTCCTGACCTCTGTACATATAACCTCATTGGGAAGCTAAAACCTTAACATGTGAGTCAGAGAGCAACAAAAAGAGATGTATGATTGTGCCAAGATTAGTGAGGTAGACAACTGCATCAAAGGCAGGTACACAAAGTAATTTGGAGGTCAGCGAAGATAGATTCCCTTTGGTGATAGGAGTGGCAAGGATATTGACCAAATGAGATGAATAACTGGTGGCTGGATTGCATAGTAGCTAGAAAACTGAAGCCAGGGTCAGAAAGAACCGAGTTCAAATTCTTCCTTAGTCACTGTAAAGACTAAGATCTTGAACCAGTCAGTCACTTATCCTCTCTTACCCTGTTTCCTCATCTACAAAATGGTGACAATCATAGTACTTAACTCACAGTTATTGCTCAAATGAGATTCTCTTTTTTTCTCTCTCATCTTTTAAAACTTAGTCTAGATAAATGATCACTACTCCTTACTTAACCAAAGATTTAATTATATGTATACATATACATTCATGTGTGTATAAAAACCTACTGGCAATAATGATTGTCAAATCTATTTTTATTATTTTCATTGATTCTTGAGAATCAGAGCAATTACAGTCTTTGGGGAGTGTTTCAAAGGTCACTCAAGTCACAATTTCTTAGATGTAAGGGACCTCATAGGTTACTTATCTCAACTTGTCCCTCAATAGGAAGCCCCTTTAAAGTTTTTTGACAGATGATCCTCCATTTTTTCCTTAAAGATCTCCAGTGAAAGAGACACTGTTAATGCTTTAAGCCCATGAAACTTCTGTACAGCTCTCAGCATTAGGAAGATATCCCATACATTTAGCTCAAATCTGCTTTTATTTCACTTTTACCCGTCACTAGGTCTGCCATCTTGGATCAAGCAGAAAAAATCTAATTCTACTTTTTTATGAGAGTCCTTCAAATACTTGAAGACAGGTATCTTGGTTCCAGGAAATCTTCTCAAGATGAAATATACCCTTTTCCTTGATTCAGTCTGCATATGGCAGCCTTAAGTCTATTCCTCATTCTTTTGGGCTCCTGAAATCATGTTTTAGCTTGTCAATAAGCTTCCTAAAAGGCACTAGATATGGTCTTACTAGGGGAGGGTAGAATGAGATATCATTTCTATAATCATGAACTTTAAAAGAGTCCTGAGAAAGAATAAGTAATATGCCATGGTCTAATATTCTTTTGGAAAAGTTAGCCCAAGAATTGTGGGAAACTCTCAAGAATGATTCTGAAGACACAAACAGAAACATCTCCAATGAAGGGGGAATCATTAGTCAACTTAGATTTTTAGAAAGACATATAGAAGAGACCAGGCAAGATGGATGAGCAGGAAGAAACAATCCAGTCCAGCTCATCCCTCAATTACTCCAATAATGATCTTAAAAGAACATCAGATGGGTTAGTGAGTGGGTAATTGAAGGAAAACCTAAAGTGGGCTATCTTTTCAGCCCAAGATCTTGAATTTAAGACAAGGGTCCAGAACAGAAAGCGTGGAACAGGTGGAAGTTAATACCACAGACTCAGTGTCCAGAACTCTGAGGGAGGCCAGCAGTACAGGGATTTTCAGAGCTAATCAAAGACTAGGTCACAGGCTTGAGGTGGAAGTGGGAGGGTAGGAAGCAAAAGTAGAAGTCTATACCAATGAAGAAGGGGTATTAAATGCAGGTGTCACTTGAAGTGATGAAAAGTCAAGTGAGTAGAAAGGCAACAATTTCTACTATAACAACATTGCAAGAATAGGCAATTTTGAAAGACTTAAGAACTCTGATCATTATAGTGTTCAATCATAATTCCAAAAGAGCAATGATTTAGAATGTTGCCCTACATCCACCACTCCTGACAGGGAGGTGATGGACTAGAGATGCAGGGCAAAACCTAGTTTTGGACATGGCCAATGTGGGAATTTATTTTGCTAGGCTATGTGTATGTGTAGCAGGGTTTTCTTTTTCTTTTTCCAGCAGTGATGGGAGAGGTGAAAGACAGAGGGCAGTTGCTTGTAACTGGAAATAAAAAGGAAATTTAATCTAAGAAGAAAGACATTTTTTTAAAAAAAGAAAAACAGGAAAGAGAAGATGAATAAAAAAGAGTGTTCCCCAGGGTCTTGTAAGAATAGCATTAGAAATACTGAAGCTCCAAATGAGCTGAGGCTAGAGCAGGATGCTAAGGACAAGAAGCAGGCTTGTTTGACTCTGTTGGGGGAAAAAGGAAGATTCCAGAGAATCTGACAGCTGCTTGGTCTGGATTCCTCCCCAGCCTCAGCTCATTCTGAGTTTTGGCATCTCTACCACTATTCTTACAGAACCTGATCTCTCCTTTTCCATCTTCTTTTTCTTGTTTTATGTTTCTCTATAGATTAAATTTCCTTTTCCTTTTTAATTAACAACAGATGATGGAGAGAAAGCTGAACTCTTTAATTCTTATTTTGCTTCTGGATTTTTTGTTCAGCTAAAATGGATGATATTTGGACCTGGAATGCCAGGTCAAAACTGGCTAACAGAGTTAAAACCAAGAGTAAACGAATAATCAGCTTCCTGTAATCAATCAAAAGGAACAAATTTATTTAATATATACTAATGTTGGAGCAGCTATGTGGCACAATGGATAGAGCACTGGCCCTGGATTCAGGAGGACCTGAGTTCAAATCTGGCCTCAGACACTTGACACTTACTGGCTGTGTGACCCTGGGCAAGTCACTTAACCTTAATTGCCCTGGAAAAAAAAAGAAAAAAAGAAAAAAAAGAACTGGTCCCTTCTGCTCTGTCCTATTCAGTCCCAATCATTTCCATCCTAGCCACCAATTCTTCCTCATTTATAACAATTGGGCCCCAAATATAAGGTTCCTTCATAGGCTCCTCTGATCTTTGAAGGATGAAATTATTTTTAAGGAAAATTAAGAAGATTAAGAGAAGATGGCTGCTCAGCTCTCCAATGCATCTGTTTTCTGTGCCAGAGACCAGAAAAGGTGGGACAAAAATGAATAAGCAGAGTTGTATTCAAGCTAATCAGGACAATAGTATCAGAGAATCTGGAAAGGAGTGTCAGAAAGGATGTTTTGGAATTAGTGTATGGTAACACCAATAACAAAGGGGCCACCAGGTGGTATATTGGATAGAGAGCCAGGCCTGGAGTCTTATCTTCCTGTCTTTGTTACTGGCCTCAGACACTTACTAGTTGTGTGACTGTGGGTAAGTCACTTAACCCTGTTTGCTTTAGTTTCCTCATATGTAAAATGAGCTGGAGAAGGAAATGACAAATCACTCCAGTATCTTGACCAAGAAAACCCCAAATGGGGTCATGAAGAATTGGACATGACTGAAATGTGTGAACAACAGCAGCAACAAATCCCAATAAACACAGCTATTTCAAAGGTGATTAAGAGTTTTGAGAGATAGTGGGCTCCCTGTTACTGGAGGACTTCAAGGAAAGACTGGACAAAGTCTTGTTAGGTATATAGTAGAGGACATATGTTTTTGTCATGTGGATTGGAGTAGACAGCCTCTGGGGTTCCTTCCAATGCTGACTCTGTGACACTGTGAACTATGTGACAACTGTGCAGTTAAAAAAAGCAATTAATATTATCTAAAGTGATATACAGGAAGCCCAAAACAGGGACCCTGGTGCCCCCAGAGCAGACCTCAACTTAAAAAATAAATAAATAAGCTGCAATAATGAGTAAGAAGCAAAAAAGAGCCCTCTACATTGAGAGTTTCTGTATCAATAGGGAAGAAGCAAACACAAACTCAGATGCGGACAATACCCTCAAACTGCCTACATGTGAAGCCTCACGAGGGAAGGTGAATTAGTCTCAAGAACAAAGTCTTCCTGGAAGAGCTCAAAAAGGATTTTAAAAATCAGTTGAGAGAGGTAGAAGAAAAAATGGGGGGAGAAATGAAAGCAAAACAAGAAAACTATGAAAAAAGGATCAGCAGCTTGGAAAAGGAAACACAAAGATTGCAAAAAACAATTCCTTAAAAAATTCATCTGGCCAAATGGAAAAAAACGTGCATAATTTCACTGAAGAAAACAATGCCTTAAAAAAATTCATTTGGCCAAACGGAAAAAAAAGGTGCATAATCTCATTGAAGAAAACAATGTCTTAAAAATTAAAATTGTACAGTTGGAAGATAAGGAATGCATGAGACACTGGGAATCAGTCAAGCAGAATCAAAAGAATGAAAAAATAGAAGAAAATGTGAAATACCTCATTGGAAAGACAACTGATCTGGAAAACAGATCCAGGAGAGACAATTTGAGAATCATTGGACTACCTGAAAGCCATGATCAGAAAAAGAATCTAGACACCATATTCCAGGAACTTATTAAGGAGAACTGCCCTGATATTATAGAATCAGAGGATAAAATCATCATTGAAAGAATCCACCCATCACCTCCTGAAAGAGACCCCAAAAGGAAAACTCCAAGGAATATTGTAGCCAAATTCCAGAATTATCAGGTGAAGGAGAAAATACTCCAAGCAGCCAGAAAGAAGCAATTTAAATATCAGGGAGCCACAGTCAGGATTGCTCAGGACCTGGCAGCTTCAACATTAAAGGACCGCAAGGCTTGGAATATGATATTCCGGAAGGCAAAGGAGCTTGGATTGCAGCCAAGAATCTATTACCCAGCAAAAATGTGCATTCTCTTTCAGGGGAAAAGATGGACATTCAATGACATCGGCGACTTTCAATGTTTCCTGATGAAAAGACCAGAACTGAATAGAAAATTCGATCTTAACATACAAGACTCAAGAGAAGTTTAAAGGGGGCAGCTAGGTAGCACAGTGGATAAAGCACCGGCCCTGGATTCAGGAGTACCTGAGTTCAAATCCGGCCTCAGACACTTACTAGCTGTGTGGCCTTGGGCAAGTCACTTAACCCCCATTGCCCTGCAAAAAAAAAAAAAAAAGAGAAGTTTAAAAAGGTAAACAGAGGGGAAAAAAAGTTACTCAATTAGGTTAAACTGTTCACATCCCTACATGGGAAGATAATACTCATAACTCTTAAGAACTGTAAATGTATTTGGGCAGAGAGAAGGACTTTACACAGAGGGTATAAATAGAAATTGTCTTTGATGTGATAATACAAAGAAAATTAAGGGGTTAAAAAGGGAGTCTATGGGGAGGAGAGGAAAGGGGAGGTGGAACGGGGTGAATTATATCATATGAAGAGGTGAAAAACAACCTATTACAATAGAGGGAATGAAAGGAGGGGTGAACATTGTTTCAAACCTAGTCTCATTAGATTTGATTCAAAGAGGGAATAACATATTGTAACGATTGGAATGACGCCACCTGCTGGATACTTACTGTAGAAGAGTTCTGCCCATGAAGCGAAGGTCTTTGAGGGCAAGACCAGGAGTCTTTTCTTTGGCGGGAGGAAGTGACGCGGACTAGTGGGAGGAGGAAGGAAGAGACTGGCGCTGACTCTGGGGCTCTTTCCTGAGGATGCTGGCGGAGAAGGGAGCTAGAAATGTGCTCTCCCTTTAATAGATAGAAATCTAGGCCTTTCTCTCTCTCTTTACCAAATTCTTATTCTCCTTAATAAATGCTTAAAAGTCTAACTCTTGCTAAAGCTTATAATTTATTGGCGACCACTCATTAGATATTTTAGACAGTTTAGCTAGAATTTTACCCCTTAACAATATACATTCATTGGGATAAAGAAACTTAGCTCATTCTTTAGGGAAGCAAAAGGGGAAGGGGAAGGGGGGATTGATAGAAGGGAGGACAAAAACAAGGGAGAAAAGGGTAAAGAAAAAGAGAGGGGGGTGATAAAAAGGAAGGGCAGATTGGGGGAGGCAGGGGTAAGAAGCAAAATGTCGGTGAGAAGGAATGGGGGAAAGAAGGGGGAAAAAGTACAAAGGGGGTAAATAGAATGGAGGGTAATAGACAGTAATAATAACTGTGAATGGGAATGGGATGAACTCTGCTATAAAACAGAAGCAAATTGCAGAGTGGATTAAAAACCAGAATCCTAAAATATGCTGTTTACAAGAAACACATTTGAAGCAGAGCAATACACACAGAATAAAGGTAAAAGGCTAGAGCAGAATATATTATGTTTCAGCTAAAGTGAAAAAAACAGGGATAGAAATCCTCATCTCAGACAAAGCACAGGCAAAAATAAATCTCATTAAAAGAAATAAGGAAGGAAACTACATCTTGCTAAAAGGTACTATAGATAATGAAGTAATATCAATATTAAATATGTATGCACCAAGTGGTATAGCATCCAAGTTCTTAGAGGAGAAGTTAAATGAGTTACAAGAGGAATTAGACAGTAATACTATACTAGTGGGGGATCTGAATCCCCCCTCTCAGAATTAGATAAAGCTAGCTGAAAAATAAATAAGAAAGAAGTGAAAGAGGAGAATAGATTACTAGAAAAGTTAGACATGAGAGATGTCTGGAGAAAATTGAATGGGAATAGAATGGAATATACCTTTTCTCAGCAGTACATGGCACATTTTCAAAAATTGACCATGTATTAGGGCACAAAAACATCATAATCAAATGTAGAAAGGCAGAAATAGTAAATGCATCCTTCTCAGATCATGATGCAATAAAAATTACATGTAAGAAAGAGCCAGGGAAAAGTAGAATGAAAATCAATTGGAAACTAAATAATATCATTCTAAAGAATGAATGGGCCAAACAACAAATCACAGAAACAATCAATAACTATATCCAAGAGAATGACAATAATGAGACAACATACCAAAATCTATGGGATGCAGTCAAAGCAGTGCTTAGGGGAAAATTTATAGCTCTAAATGCTTACATGAATAAAAAAGAGAAAGAGGAGATTAATGAATTGGGCATGCAACTTAAAAAGCTAGAAAAAGAACAAATTAGAAATCCCCAATTAGATACTAAACTAGAGATCCTAAAAATTAAAGGAGATATTAATAAGATTGAAAGCAAAAAAACTAAGAATTAATCAATAAGACTAAGAGCTGGTTTTATGAAAAAACCAATAAAATAGATAAAATATTGGTTAATTTGATTAAAAAAAAAGAAGAATACCAAATTGCCAGTATCAAAAATGAAAAGGGTGATGGTACCACCAATGAAGTGGAAATTAAATCAATAATTAGGAATTATTTTGCCCAACTGTATGCCAATAAATTTGACAATCTAAATGAAATGGATGAATATTTACAAAAATACAAACTGCCCAGTTTAACTGAAGAGGAAATAAAATCCTTAAATAAACCCATATTAGAAAAAGAAATTGAACAAGCCATTAATGAACTCCCTAAGAAAAAGTTCCCAGGGCCAGATGGGTTTACAGGTGAATTTTACCAAACATTTAAAGAACAATTAATTCCAATATTATACAAATTATTTGGAAAAATAGGTGAAGAAGGAGTTCTACCAAATTCGTTTTATGACACAAATATGGTGGTGATATCCAAACCAGGCAAAGCAAAAACAGAGAAAGAAAATTATAGACCAATTTCCCTAATGAATATTGATGCTAAAATCTTAAATAAGATATTAGCAAGGAGATTACAGCAAGTGATCACCAGGATAATACACTATGACCTGGTGGGATTTATACCAGGAATGCAGGGCTGGTTCAACATTAGGAAAACTATTAAAATAATCAACCACATCAATAAGAAAACTAACCAAAATCATATGATTATCTCAATAGATGCAGAGAAAGCTTTTGACAAAATACAGCACTCCTTCCTAATAAAAACACGAGAGAGTTTAGGAATAGGTGGAGCTTTCCTGAAAATAATAAACAGTATCTACCTAAAACCATCAGTAAGCATTATTTGAATAGAGATAAATTAGAGGCCTTCCCAATAAGATCAGGGGCGAAACAGGGATGCCCATTATCACCCCTATTATTTAATATTGTACTAGAAATGTTAGCTGTAGCAATCAGAGAAGAAAAAGGAATTAAAGGAATTAGAATAGGCAAGGAGGAAACAAAACTATCACTCTTTGAAGATAATATGATGGTATACTTAAAGAATCCTAGAGAATCAACTAAAAAATTACTTGAAACAATTAACAACTTTAGCAAAGTAGCAGGATATAAAATAAATCCACATAAATCATCAGCATTTCTATACATGACCAACAAAGTCCAGCAACAAGAGATAGAAAGAGAAATTCCATTTACAGTAACAGTAGATAATATAAAATACTTGGGAGTCTACTTGCCAAGACAAACCCAGGAACTCTATGAACACAACTACCAAACACTCTTCACACAAATCAAATCAGATCTAAATAATTGGAAAGATATCAATTGCTCATGGATAGGCAGAGCTAATATAGTAAAAATGACAATACTACCTAAATTAATTTACTTATTCAGTGCCATACCAATCAGACTATCTAAAAATTATTTTATAGAGCTAGAAAAAATAATAACAAAATTCATCTGGAAAAACAAAAAATCAAGAATATCCAGGGAAATAATGAAAAACAATTCACAGGAAGGTGGGTTAGCGGTACCAAACCTGGAGCTTTACTATAAAGCGGCAGTCATCAAAACTGTCTGGTACTGGCTAAGAAATAGAGTGGAGGATCAACAGGCTAGGCACAGTAAACACAGTAGTAAATGACACTAGTAATGTAGTGTTTGATAAACCCAAAGACTCCAGCTTCTGGGATAGGAACTCAGTATTTGACAAAAACTGCTGGGAAAACTGGAAGATAGTATAGCAGAAATTAGGCATAGACCAACATCTTACACCTTATACTAAAATAAGGTCAAAATGGATACATGATTTAGACATAAGAGGTGATACCATAGGTGAATTAGGAGAGAAGGGAATTGTATACCTATCATATCTTTGGAAAGGAAAACAGTTTATGACCAAACAAGAGAAAATATTGTAAAATGCAAAATGGATGATTTTTATTACATTAAATTAAAAAAAAAATTTGTACAAACAGAAGCCATGCATCCAAAATTAGAAGGGAGGCAGAAAGCTGGGAAACAATTTTTGTGGCCAGTACTTCTGATAAAGGCCTCATTTCTAAAATATATAAGGAACTAAATCAAATTTATAAGAATCCAAGTCATCCCCCAATTGAGAAATGGTCAAAGGATATGAACAGGCAGTTTTCTGATGAAGAAACCAAAGTTATCTATTCCCATATGAAAGAATGCTCTAAATCTCTAATGATTAGAGAGATGCAAATTAAAACAACTCTGAGGTACCACCTGACACCTATCAGATTGGCTAAAATTACAAAAAAGAAAATAATAAATGTTGGAGAAGCTGTGGGAAAATTGGAACACTAATGCATTGTTGGTGGAGCTGTGAACTGATCCAACCATTCTGGAGAGCAATTTGGAATTATGCCCAAAGGGCTATAAAGCTGTGCATACCCTTTGACCCAGCAATACCACTTTTGAGTCTTTTTCCCAAAGAGATCATGGAAAGGGGAGAGGGACCCACATGTACAAAAATATTTATAGCTTCTCTTTACGTGGTGGCAAGGAATTGGAAGTTATGGGGATGCCCATCAATTGGGGAATGGCTGGAAAAGTTGTGGTATATGAATGTAATGGAATACTATTGTGCTGTAAGAAACGATGAGCAGGAGGATTTCAGAGAAACCTGGAGGGTCTTGCGTGAGTTGATGATGAGTGAGATGACCAAAACCAGAAGAACATTGTACACAGTATCATCAACATCGTGTGTTGATCAATTGTGATAGACTATATTCTTCTCACCAATGCAATGGTACAGGAGAGCTCTAGGGGACACATGATGGAAGGGGATCTCCAAATCCAGAAAAAAAAAAAAGAACTGTGGAGTATAGATGCTGGATGAACCATACTATTTCTTTTGTCTTTGGTGCTGCTGTTTCTCTATTTTGAGTTTTTTCGTCATTTCTCTGATTTTTCTCTTATAACATGACTAATGCAGAAATATATTTAATGTTATTATGTGTGTATATATATAACCTATATCAGATTACCTGCTGTCTAGGGGAGGGGGGAGGGAGGGGAGGGAGGGAGAAAAATCTGAAATTGGAAAGCTTGTATAAATAAAAGTTGAGAACTATCTTTACATGTAACGGGGGAAAAATACTTTATTACAAATAAAAAAATTAAAATAAAGTGATATTAAGAGAGTCAATGTATTCAGAACCAAGAAGGTGATAGCCCTGTCATATACTCTGTCCTTAACCACATCTAGATGACTCTGGTCCATGCTAGACACCACATTTTAGGAAGGACATTGACATACTGGAACACATAAATCTAGTGGGGTGATGTTTAACAATTGGCTCTCTGAAAACCCATGACATACTTTTAAGCTTAATCGACATCATTAACATTTTCTCCATCACTAAAGTCTAGAAAACAAGAAAACAATAAATCAAGTTACGATTTGCAGCATTTGCTGATTTCTAAGATGTAAATGATCACAATGAAAATTTCATAATCAGTTCTCAGTAGTCAGTAGGAGCTGGCTCCAGCACACAAAAAGGTGTTCAAGTGAAAGCTGGATTACTTTTTAGGATTTTGTTCAAGATATCATAGAAGTTACCCCTGTTCAGAGGTAGTTTCTAAGGTCTCTTCTTAATAGTCCTAGAATCAAAAGTTTAAAGCAGCCTCAGATATCATCTAGTCCAACCCTGTCATCTCACAGATGGGGACTCTGAGACCCAGAGACCTTGCCCAACGTCACCTCGGTACAAACCCAATGTTCTTTCCACTGTGCCGATTTCTGATATTCTATGCCAAGTTACTTAACTTTTGAGAAGAACCTGGAAAACCTAGACCTCCTGTGACTTGCTTAGGGTTCTCCTCTAGAAATGAACTTTCCTAGAGGGATCTATTTCTGGCCAACATTCCTAGCAGGTCCTAGGAATGTTGTTGTTGGCACAGGTTCTTTAGGTGGGGGGGAAGGGACAGTGATTTGTCATGGTGGCATTTTCTGCTTTAAATTTATCTTTTGTGGGTAAAGGACCAAGGGAGCAACTATCCTTAAAAGAGTAAGTGTCCCTTGAAGACACTTTTCTTGCATTTGAGGAGTAAAATTCAGTGAGATTTTGCTTGTCAAATTTTAGTATCAGTGATAAAACAATGGTTTTCCTACACACTGTGTTAAGTAGTTATCCTAGACTTACCTCAGTTGAAGCAGCCAAACAGAGCCTTCTTAAGAGATAGTATTCCAGTCTCTTCCTTATCAATTGGTTGGGCATCAGCCCAATA
The DNA here is from genome assembly GCF_019393635.1 of Dromiciops gliroides. Lineage (NCBI taxonomy): Eukaryota > Metazoa > Chordata > Mammalia > Microbiotheria > Microbiotheriidae > Dromiciops > Dromiciops gliroides. The sequence continues at coordinate 616,517,136 of NC_057862.1, forward strand.
GTCATCAGAAGAGTCTAAGTGATTAAAACACATTAGTAGGGACTTCTGTTGAAAGTGTGGCTGGGGTGGAGAGGGGGACAGTGGATTGCCAGAAGGGAACAAGAAAGCACTAGGAACTCACTGGCTACTAAGAACTTCACCAACACTAAATAAAATTTCTACCTATGAAGTTGTAGAGGAAAACAAGATTTTGCATGAAACTGAGAATCATCTTAAGTACAGTTGACCTTTTCCTCGTTAAGTACATAATAGCTTCAATATGCAATATAGCTGTCTTGCTTGTCTATTTCCTTCTCTCTTCTCTCTTGTGTATCTTTAAAAAAATTGTCAGTGACTCTTTTTTACCCTCTTTTTTTGACAGCTCATCACTTGTTCCTCTCATCCTCCCTTTAAAATTGGAAAAACAAAAAATGTCTCATAATAAATACACACAGTCAAGTAAACCATATTCCCACATATGAAAATATATCTTTTTCTGCACCTCTAGTCCACTACCACTCTGACAGGAGGTGAGTTGTATGAAATTAATTCTTTCAAATATTTTTTCATTGATTCTTTGGAGTTCTCTAAGTAGACCAGCAAGCTAACTGTGAAAAGCAATACTAGTTTCTTCTTTGACGATGCTTATCCCCTCTCTGATGTAGCTTCATGTTTGATGAATGCAAGTTTTTTTCATAGCGAAGAAGGCTTATGTCATCCTTTTGTAGTTGATAGTAGTTGAATGCCAGGGGTAAAGGGACTCAGAGAACCCAGGGACCCAGGCCACACAATCCCTCTTCCATCTTCTCTTTTGTTCTCACTCCTGGCCTTATAAAGTCCAGTTCTTATGAAGCTAGAGATAGATGCATGCATGTTCAAGTATAACATACTCTTGTCTTGATTTACCTCTCCCATTTATTACTTCAGTTGGCTTAAAACTTGGCAGATGCAAGGGCTAAGGAGGAATGGCCCATTGTTTTGTCTATCACTTTCATCTCAGGGTTGTGCTATGTACTGAGCACTTTTTGAATCTATCATATGGCAGCCAGGCCAACGCTATATCTACAAATGCCTGTTACACATACAACAATCATGGATAGCAAGCAAACATTTGTCCAAGTTAAGTGGTAAAATTTGGAAAATTTCCAAAAAGAAATGAAAAAATCACTCAGATTCGTTTAGACAACAGAATATTCATGGGTAAATGGGTACTTCAACTTGAGAGTGAGATGAAATCTCAGCTCTACTGGGGAAAGAACATTTTCACCTAAGAAGTCCACTCTTACCAGTTTTGGGAGGAGAGATGGGGAGTGTGCAGTGGCTGAGCATCAGGGGACATTGGGGCCCAGCTCTCCCTCCATGACTGCAGCTCTGCAGAAGTCTGCCATTGGTGATTTCAAAGTTCAAGTCTTTTCCTTTGAAGTCTTTTGGCTCCCTCATATGTGTGTATGCAGTGCTATAGGTTCAGAGGCTTCTCAGTTAATCTAATCATATCTCCCTTCACATACACAGTCCTTTGGGGAACTGCCCAGGCATACTTGGGGTGGTGGGTGGAGTGTTATAGCTTAATTTTTTTTTGGTCTTATTGATGTGGTTAGGATTTCTAGAATTATATCAAATAATAATTGATAATGGAAATTTTGTTTTACTCCCATCCTTTCTCCCCTATCTATTAGAAAGAATTCTAATTTATCTGCATATATTTAATACTGGCTTCTGGCATTGGATTGTTAGTATTTACAACATTAAAGAAAGATCTATTTATTCTTAAGTTGTTTAGTGGATTGGGGGAGGGGTTATTTGGCACAGAAATGAGGGTTAAGTGACTTGGCCAGGGTCACACAGCTAGTAAGTGTCAAATGTCTGAGGTCAGATTTGAACTCAGGCCCTCCTGAATCCTGGGCCAGTGCTTTATCCACTGAACCACCTAGCTGCCCCCTTTTTAGTGGTTTTTTAAAACAGAAATGAGTTCTGAAATTTTCAGAAGCTCTTTATACATTGATATAACTACATGATTTTTGTTATTAATATGGTCTATTATGCTTAAAGTTTTTTATCTTTAACCAACCTGGCATTCTTGGTGGGCACTTAGGTGGCACAGTGAATAGAGCACTAGCCCTGGAGTCAGAAGGATGAGTTCAAATCTGGCCTCAGACTCATTACACTTGCTAGCTGTGTGACCCTGGGCAAGTCACTTAACCCCAACTGTCCCAAACATCTGGGGCCATCTCCAGTTGTCCTGATACATATCTTGCCGCTGGACCCAGATGGCTCTGAAGGAGAGAGTAAGGCTGGTGACTACACAGTCCTTCCTTAATTAAATCCAATTCATTGCAAGTCATGATGTTTGTCATGGTCCTCTTAGAGAATGAAGAACAAAAACAACATTTCCAGTATAAATCCAATCTGCTGATAGGAAATAATCTTTTAACTATGTCACTTTAGCCTATTATTTGCTAATCTTTTATTGAAGTTTTTTATGTCAATATTCAGCTTAGATATTGGTAGATTTTTTCATTCTTGGCTCCATCTTTCCATGGTTTTGGCACCAAGAACATATTTGTATCATGGAAGGAATTTAGTAGTATCTCCTTTTCCTATTTTCAAAAATAGTTTGTGATATTGGAATCAATTGTCTTTTGAATGTTTGATAGAATTAACTTGTAAATCCATCTTGTCCTTTTTTTTTTCTTTTTAGGCTGAAAAATGGATGAACAACAAAATTTTTATGAATAAGTTGAGTAAGACTATATTAATCATGCATTATCGAATGGATACACTCCTGAAAATGAGTACAAAAAATAAATTTTCTAAGCCAGATACTATTTCCTATTGACTTACTATTTCAGGGACACTATGTCTTCATCTTAGTTTGATTTTATGCACTCATCAGTGGCCTTCTTCTCACCATGGTCTGGGATTTCATCCGTGGGGGTAATTTCCAACGTGGAAATGCCTTCCACAGATAAGACCAGTCAGCAATTTTTATTATTCAAGAATTGCCTTCAACATTGCTAGGGTAAATGATTTTACATGTGACAATACATCCAGCACATGCCACAGTTAAGGCTTTCTGCATCTACATCTTTGTGACTCTAAGGCCAGCTCTCCATTCATCCTATCAGGCTGCCTCAGTCATGTTGTTAATGAGCTGCTCACATAACTCTCTCTTCCCTTTCTGGTATTCTTCATCTTAGAAGGTGAGTTGAGGCTCTTGTGCTAACACAGCCAGCTAGTTCATTTCTAATGCCTGAGCACTACCCCCACTCCATTGATTCTCAGTCCACTGGCTCCCTCTCCACTTTGTTACTATCATTGTTCACTCTCCTCTTGAACCTATTCCACTTTTCACTGATGATTTTAGTAGCTAGTTTAGGTTCATCCTCTCCATCCTGTCTTTGGTAATTTCAGTACTGCCCTCTAAGTTCCTTTAGGGCAAGGACCATGACAAAGATGGGGGAAAGAGGTTTCCCCTCTAACAACTATGCCAGTCTCTTGCACAGAGTGCCCTGCACACGGCTCTATAGATATGGGCTCCATGATAGCTTAGTAGAGCCTGAAACCTAGCAGAGGGCAATATGTTTCCCTCACTCTAGGCCTGCATGGACCAGACTCTAGAGAAAGGTGAGGACAAAAGACCTATGACTTGAAGCGTTCTGCTCGTGAACAGAGGTTCAGAAATCCAGCCTCTTCAGGTCGCTGAAACCCCAATGTTGAGACTGCAGACCTATATCATCGGGTCTCAAACTTGGCAGTTTCATAGCATCCACTGTGGGGATTTTATGTTGAGACAATAGAATTTCAATTAAATTCAACAAAATGATTTCCTTACATTGGTTTGATTTTATTTCTTTTTCTTTCTTCTTCTTTGAGAAAGACTGAAGAAGATATCAGTATTGATTAGTCAATAGGAAATAGGACATCAGATATACAAAGATGACATCGTTAGAAATATTTGGTATTAATTTTACAGATCGCTTGGAGTCTTCCAATATAACGTGATTAGCTTTAAGAATGCCAGTCATGGAATGCATTTAGAAAACACATTTCACCACCATCAGGGTGGAGAGATCACCTTCTCAATCCAAATCACATCCCCCCAAATCACAACAGAAATACATAACGTGATAGGAAAGATTGCATAGTCGACCACTTGAATTTTCATCATTTATATTTTAAAGTTGTTGCATCTGGTTGGCTGAAGTAAAATTTCCTGTTTTTAAATCTACTTTAAAGAAAGGATTATATTTTCCAACTCCTCCTGTGCCTCATGATCCTAAAAAAAATACAAACACATAATGAGATTTAACATATTTCTCTTAAGATGTTTTTTTCTTTGTAATTACTTTTGTACATTTCTTTGTAATTATTACAAAGAGCATATATAATGAGGTTGGATAAGAATTAGATATGATTCATGTCCATGAAAATTTGGACAAGATGGAGAAGTGTTCCAGAATGTTCCTTCCATGTAGAAGACAAACAGGAAGGGTCAAGGAAGTAGGAGGTAAGGGTTGGGGAGAGGGTTGATGTCTTTCTTGGAGGCCTGACATGTTAGGATTTTCCTAACACAGGGACAAAGACACTTTTTATGGTAAGGAATGAAGAGATTCTTTTCTATAAGCTAGCTAGAAGAACAAAATAGATAGCATTTAAATAGTCTTGAAGGTCTGCAAAGTACTCTTTTATGTATTATCCCATTTGACTGGATAAACTCAAGATCCCTGCGAGTGTTCTTGCCTAAGTAGATCATCTTTAGGAATAACAATTACATAGTGTTTACCATTCCAAGTCAATACTGACAGAGAGTGGGTAGCCCTACCCGTGTCTGTCAAAATGCCAACTGCCTCAGTTAAAACTTACTCCTGAAATGTTAGGTCATAGGCACAGCCATGGAGGCTAGAAGACATCAGGCCTTACAACTATCTCATCCAGCCCTCTCATTTTACAGATAATGACAATGACTGACTTCCCCAAGGCCACAGAGAGAATGTGCAGCAGAGTTAGCAGGAGACCTGGGCAGGTCCTGCTCTCTCCACCACAACAAAATACTCCAATAATCAATCCCATTGTCAATTTCAGTCTCTCCTTCTGTAAAATTAGGGACTAAATTTCTCAAGAGTTCATGATCCAGCCCTAAAATTCTATGGTCATGGACTTAGATCTTTTGGTATTCTTCTCTTTATACCTTATAGAGTTAGTCTTCAACTGTTAGAATATATTTCTAATTACTTCTTTAAAGAATATTAATGCCAACAAATGGTGACCTGATTATATGCATATAAAGACATTCTCTTGCAAAATGGTAGTTAACTGACATTCTTCACAAATGAGAGACTTGGTAGAAATTGTTACAAATAGGACACTGCAATAATTATTTATCCAGAATTGTTAAATGTGCCATATGTGTATTCTAAATGGTTTACTAATGAATCAACACTTGGATTTCACTTTAATTATTTTTAATGACTGAGAAAAAGAAAATTTCTTTACTGAAATCAAACATGAGAAAAATATCAGGCTACTCTAGTATCAAGAAAAAGACAAGATAATAATAGATTTACTAAGCAATGTCTTTCTTGTACTTGGACTACGACTTCCAAGATGCCTATTGTTTAAAAAAACAACAACTCATTATTATGAAAAATAAAGCCATTATTATAATAATTGACATACATCACATTAATATAATTGAGTCAGTCAACAAGAATTTATGTTGGATTGGGTGGCTTTTTTTTTTTTTTGCAGGGCAATGAGGGTTAAGTTAATTGCCCAGGGTCACACAGCTAGTAAGTGTCAAGTGTCAGAGATCAGATTTGAACTCAGGTCCTTCTGAATCCAGGGCTGGTGCTTTTCCACTGTGCCACCTAGCTACTCCCCAAGAATTTATTAAGAATTGACCATATCAGAGGGGGCGGCTAGGTGGCGCAGTGGATAAAGCACCAGCCCTGGATTCAGGATTACCTGAGTTCAAATCCGGCTTCAGACACTTGACACTTACTAGCTGTGTGACCCTGGGCAAGTCACTTAACCCCCATTGCCCCGCCAAAAAAAAAAAAAAGAATTGACCATATCGGGACAACTAGATGGCGCAGTGGATAGAGTACTGGCCCTGGATTCAGGAAGATCTGAGTTCAAATTCAGCCTCAGACAGTTGATACTTACTAGCTATGTGACCCTGGGCAAGTCACTTAACCCCAATTGCCTCACCAAAAAAAAAAAAAAAGAATTGACCATATGCCAGACTCTGTGCTAAGCGCTGGGGATGTAAAGAAAACAAAACCATGGTCTTTGCCCTCAAGGACATGACAATCCAATGGAGGGGATGGCATGCATGTGAAGAGGCATCCACAAGACACGCAGAGAATGAATGGAAGGCAGTCAGAGAAGGGAAGGCTCTAGAGGACAAGCTGGGCAAACCAAGGCATAGATGAGGCAGCTGAGCATGTACACTTGGAGAGGAGAGATGGACCTTCAAGGAGGCCAACGCTGCTGGATCATAGAATATGTGGTGGGGAGTAAAGTGCAAGCAGATCAATCATAACAATGTAGGTTTTTTTCAATCCATCAAAGATTTACTAAGTGCCTGGAGTGTAAAAGATAGTACTGGGAAAAGAAAAGATACAAAAAAGACAATCCTAGTTTTCCAGAAGTTACAACCTAATGGTGGAGACGAGGTGGAAGAGAGCTAGGAATGAGAGACATAAACAAATGAGGTGGCTCAATAGATAGAGCACCAAGACTGGAGTCAGCAAGACCTGAGTTCAAATCCAACCCCAGATACTTACTAGCTATGTGAGCCTGGGCAAGTCACTTAACCCTATTTACTTCAGTTTTCTCACCTGCAAAATGATCTGGAGAAGGAAATGGCAAACCACTCCAACCCCAAATGGGGTCATAAATTGTAGAACACAACTGAATAACAATAACAAAGGCAACAACATCAAGTGTTATGAGAAAGGTTTTTTTTGGGTGGGGGAGGGAAAGCCTGTGGAGTTGGAGGTTTCAGAGAAGGCTTCATGAAGGAAGACTTCTCTCCACCTCCCAGTGGTGGGTCTTGAAGAGAAACATTTCAAGAGAGAGAGATGCATGAGTGTTGTCCTGCATGCAAATGGGAGAGGGCAAGGTGAGACTGGGGGGGGGGGGGCGTTCATTTCCATTTGGCTGGAATGTAGTGCATATCAAGAGGAACAATGTGGAATAAAGCTGGAAAGGTAGGTCAGATGCAGATTTTGAAGGGCTTGCTCAGGGCAGTAAGAACCACTATTATTAAGAATTGACCATATTGGGGCAGCTAGGTGGCACAGTGGATAGAGTACTGGCCCTGGATTCAGGTGGTGACTGAGTCAGTCTTGTGGCCCAGAACCATTATTTTGGCAGCTATATGGAGGATAGAAGGAGAGGAGGAACTCTGAAGATCAATTAGGAGGCCTTCATATGACACACGAGCCTGCATAGGAGGTGGAGAGGGCCTAAGCTGGAGCGGGGGAGGGGTTAGATATCAGGAGAGAGAAGGGAAAACCTCCAGTTTGAATGTACTTGTCTGTGCATGTGTCCTTGTCAGCCTCCCCTCCTTCTAACAGAAGATAAGCTCTTTGAAGGCAGGTCTTATTTCCTTTTTTGTTTTCATCACCCCAGCTCCTGGTGCACTACCTGACACTTACTTACTCCTTGCTTGTTGGATTGAACTGAATTAATTAAAGAAAGATTATGAGGGTGGGTGTGACAAGATTTGAAAAATCACTGAATGAAAAGCAGAGGTGGAAGAGAAAAAACATGTGGAAGTAAAGCTCACAGTGGTCATTTATTGTGGATTCTGTGCCTTCCTCAGTTTCTTTGTAATATTCTGCCCCCAAATAATTTTCTATGGTGATTTTTTTAAAGTACTGTTTTTATTTGCTTAGGAAATACTCCATCTTGAAACATAACTTTATTTAATTTTTTTATACATGAGCTTTTTTTTCTCTGCATCAATGAATTAGAGGGAAGGGAGGATGACAACACATGAACAGACAAGTAAATTCAAACTGGAGTTTTATCCCTTCTCTCTACTTATATCCACCCCCCCACCCCAGCTTAGGCCCTCTCCACCTCCCATTGGGCCTCCTAATTGATCTTCAGAGTCTCCCCTCTCCTTCTATCCTGCACATAGCTGCCAAAATAATGATCCTGGGGCACAAGACTGACCCAGCTCCTCCTGAGGCTAACAGAGCAGTCATTATTTATTTAGCTAGCATCCGCACACAACTTTAGACAGAAGAATCCTATTTCTTTTAAGAGAAGAATGTTTCCCAGGGCCTCAGGTTATGCATGTGGGGCCAATATAATACATAGGCTGCAATTTCAGAGCCAGGAAATCTAGGCCCCCTAAAGCCAGAGCACTGGATCTCCTGGGCCCCAAGTCTAAAAGAGGAAGGAGCTCACAGCATACTGATACTAGCTAAGTGATTTCTGTCCTTGGGAGTTTGATGTGTTGGTGAATCTTCTGTATTAGCAGCTTTGTAGGAAATGTTAGCACTAAAGAAAAAGCAGTTTTTAACCTTTGGCCTTTATCCCTTTTTCCTTTGCCTTAGATTTATTTATGTTCATGTCTCACAATTCCCTTTCCTCCTCTACCATATTATAAGCTCCTTGGGAACAGAGAATGAATAATTAATCTTTTTTTTTTTGGCGGGGCGATGGGGGTTAAGTGACTTGCCCAGGGTCACACAGCTAGTAAGTGTCAAATGTCTGAGGCCGGATTTGAACTCAGGTCCTCCTGACTCCAGAGCCGGTGCTTTATCCACTACGCCACCTTGCTGCCCCCTGAATCATTAATTTTTGAATTGCCCTTCCTTGTGCTTGTTGAATTGAATATATTTGGAAGGAATCTCCACAGAAAGGGATCCTTCAGAGATGTGAATAAACCCTCCACTTAGGATTATATAGATTAGAATGGGAAGGGTCCTTAGAAGCCACTTGGTCTATCTCTCCCCATCTCCCCCATTTTACAGATGAGGAAACTGAGGTCTAGGGAGGCTATTGGAATGGCCCAAGGTCACACAAGTACTGAGCAGCAGAATCAATATTCAAACCCAAGATCTCTGATACTAATTCCAGTGCTCTTTCCACGTCTCCCCCTCTCCTCATTTCAACTTTGTTTTCCTTGGTTTTCACAGAATCAAAGAACCACAGAGTTTTGTCCAGTTCATACCCCCAGAAGGATCCCCTTCCACAAGACACCTGTTCTGTAGTCCTCCAGCGTTTGTGTGAAGACCTCCAGTGAGGATGGAGAAAGAACCCACCACTCCCCACAGATGAGAGAACTTTAATTGTGAGGAAGTTTTTCCTTTCTTCAAGTCTCAACTCCCCCCCTTTGCAACTTCAACCCATTGCTTTACATTTCCTTCAAAAGGAAAACACGGGGGCTCTTCCCTCTGAATTTTCTATTAGGTTGGTCCATTTCCTAGGAAGATGAAGTGGGCAAAGCCAGTGAAAGAATAAAGCAATGAGAGAAGCAGGGTTAGAACAACAGCTAATCAGGCACTGCCTGCTAGATCCTTTTAATTGGTCAGCTGAAGCTTCCATATTTCTAAGACTTGGCTTATGACCAATAGTATCCATTGATATTCACACAGAACTTTTATTTTTGCTACATATTATTACTCTTTTGATATTTATTTTATATTCTATTACTATGATACTGGGAACAATATAAAAGTTGATACTGGGAGAAAATAGGAGAAAACCACAAGCATTTCAATTACAAAATATGATGCAATGCTTTATTTTAACCATTGTCCAAATTAGGGTAAAAAACTTCTCTCAAGTGTTCTGAAATTCTATTAATGAGCATTCATAAAGCAAATCATATGGCTCATATGTAATATAAGAACTGAGAGGGGCTCAAGAGATCCAGCAGTCCAAACCCCTTATTTTACAAAAAAGAAAACCAGCTTAAATGAATCAATTATCCAAGGTCACACAGCTGGATAGTGCAGAACCCCAGACTAACACAGGTCTCTTGTCTTCTCATTCAATACTCTTTCTGCCACACTATATTGCATCTAATTAACAGAAGGCTCAGAACCACCATCTTAAAACATAACCTGAAAAGAAAGACTTCACTTTGGCATATGCAGGTGGCTTAACCACTAAGCAACAGAGTAACAGGTGGACGGAGGTCACAGGATCTCTTTTCTCTTCTTGAGGGCAAGAGACACTTGCTGCCCTGCAGCTAGAGTAATGCTAGTCCAGAGAAACTGTCTTGCCCTGCATGTATCTGACCAAGGAGACCCAGTGGAGAGACTTTGTATGGGTGGCCTAGGATACGGTTCTTCATCACCTGAGTTAGAAAAGCAAGCTGAGTGCTCTGCTTCCTGCAGTGGGAGTGTACAAAAGAACTCAGCAGCTGAGATTCTGGCCACTTGATTGCTGAAAAGGCAGCTGTATAGAAGAGACTTAAGCAACATTAGCCACAAGGCTAACAATTAATTTGTGTGGGCTTCATTCTATTTGAGAAAAAAAAACATTTCCACTAAAGTCTTCCTCCTCTAATGCAGCATGTAAATGGATTCTGGTTTTTCAAAACTGCCTGTGTGGCATAAGAGTAGAGGCCAGAAATCTGGCCTCAGACACTTGACACTTACTGGATGTGTGACCCTGGATAAGTCACTTAACCTTCACTGCCCCATGCGAAGAAGAAGAAGAAGAAGAAGAAGAAGAAGAAGAAGAAGAAGAAGAAGAAGAAGAAGAAGAAGAAAAGTAGAGTCTGGGAGATGGACTATCATCTAAATGCCAGCCCCCTTAATCATAAAAGGTTTACCACTAGAGTGCTAGACCTGAAAGCAAGAAGACCTTGGTTCAGATCCAAAGTCTGATACCTACTAGCTATGTCCCTGGGCAAGTCATTCAACTGTTGCCTGCCTCAGTTTCCTCATCTGTAAAATGGGAATGATAATATCACCTTACAGGGTTGTTGTGAGGACCAAGTGAAATAATATTTGTAAGGCATTTAGCATAGTTCTTAGCACATAGTGGCTGCTTAATAATGCTTGTTCTTTCTCTTTCCTTCCTTCCTTCCTTCCTTTCTTCTTTCTTTCCCATTCGGTTACAGAATCAAAACATCATACTGATTAGAAGTAGACTCCCAGATAATGGAGAGCTCTTAAACAGGATTTCCTCCTCACACAAGCAGTTGTTAGGCGATTGATAGCTTTGTAATCTGAGGTAGAACTGAGACAGAGTATTCCACTATTCTGCCCTAACTCGTATAGCTGTTGGGGTTTGCTGCTATTCATCCCCTATGGTTAACAACTTAACATTTAAGTTAGTTAACTCCTATGGTCACTACTTTCTTTTCAATCCCAGTAATACTGAATTCCCAATTGCCTAAGATTAAACCACTCCTCTCTCCAAACCTCATTTCCTGTTCTCTTATTACCATATACCTTAACCCTGGCAATTTCACATCCCATTCCAGCTTTGCCTAGCCTGTCTTTTGTGCCTTCAAGAATTCCCTTTCCATCATTGATTCATTTCCTTTTATTTTTACTTCTCCTAATGTTTCTCCCATCTTCCTATCTCTTTTCTCTAATGTTCAAATTGAGCTCTCTTTCTTCCCCAATTCTTCATCTTAAAAACAAGACAATCTCCCTTGACCCTCCCATCTATCCTCATTCCGCCTTACTCAATGGCTCTCCTCTCTTTCACCGTCAGACGCTTACAAAAAGCTGGCTACATTTGTTTCCTGTTTCTTCTTCTCTCAGTCCCTTCTCAACCCTTTGCAGTCTGGCTTCTGATCTCATCTAAACTGAAGCAGCTCTTTCCTAAGTTACCAATGATCTCTTAATTGCCAAATCTTCATGCTTCTTGACCTCTATGGAACATTGTTGACACTGTTGGCTACTTCTTTTCCTAAATACTATCTCCTATAAGACTTCATGATATTTCTCACTCAACATTTTCTTCTCATCTGTCTCACTGCTCCTTCTCAGTATTTTTTTCAAATTCATCAGCTTTCCCTATCTATGTCTATACTCCAAAGATCTGTTCTGGGACCTTACTTCTCTCTAAGTTATTCCTGATTATCTCATTAACTCCCAAGAGTTTAATGATCATTCTCTATGCATATGATTCTCTTTGCTCTCAAAGCAGCTACGACAGCTTTCTCCTTTGGACTTAGAGCACTCTTAAACTCTCCATTTGCACCTTCATTGTATAGTTTGCTTGTATCATCATTATTTGAAGTGGAAAAAAAATCCACTTTTGTTTGGAGTCATAGGTCCCATATTGGACCTTAGCTCTGTCATTTAATACCTGTCTGAACTTTATCACCATTTTTTACAGCAAAAGTATCATTTGTGATCTTTTCATTTTCTTTTCTTCTGGAATTTTCTCCTTTTTCACATATCTTAAGAATCAACCCCCCCCCCCCGCTCCTTTAAAATTATGTTGCTCTTACTTAGCAAGGCATTTTCTTGTATGTTTTTAGTCCAGTTCAGTTTTTCTTGCCAAGTTATCCTTTTAAGTATCATTGCCATGTTCTCACAAAGTATTTTTGGTAATAATACTAACAATAATAGCAAAGGCCAATATTTATATAACACTTCAAGCTTTTGGAAGCATTTTGTGCCTATTACCTCATTCGAGCTTCATAACAATCCTCAGAGGTAGGTGCAATTATTGTTCCCATTTTACATATGAAGAAACTGAGGCAGATAGATGTTAAATGACTTGCCCAGGCTGACACAGCTAGTAAATGTCTGGGGATGGATTTGAATTCGGGTCTTCCTGATTTTAGGTCCAGTGCTTTGTTCTCTGTGCCACCTAGCCACCTTCTGTGGTAATCAAGTCCAAATATACTGGGTTTCATTATCATTGCTGATGAGAATATATATTATTGTCCTATTTTAATCTAAAAATATTCTAGGAATGATATCACTTAGCTGGATTTTACACTAAATTCTCTCTGGCTTATTTTCTCTTTAAGTCATTTTTTACTGTTTTGTGAGTTGATACTGTTAATAAAGGCAACGAGCTGGTGCAGTGAATAGAATGCTGGGTCTGGCTTCAAGAAGACTCAGATCTGGCCTAAGATACTTATTAGCTGTGTGATACTGGGCAAGTCACTTAACCCTGTGTGCCTCAATTTCCTCATCTGTAAAATGGGTTGGAGAAGGAAATGTATCTTTGCCAAGAAAACCCCAAAATGGGGTCACACAGAATCAGACAAGACTGAACAACAAGAGCACTGTCAATAATCTTGTATCATTCTTTTGACAATCTCTCCCTACCTCCATAGATAGAAATCAGAAACTTGCCTGTAACTTAAAGTCCTAGAGAGTTGCCTGGAGGTTGTGACTAAATCCTGGTCACCCAGCTAGTGTGGGTCAGAGGCAGGGCTTGCAAAAGGTCCTCTTCTTGAATGTGTTGCAAATGTCCTTGCTTTCTAAACTAGCATTACTTGCAGGTGTTTTGTTTTCTGGAATGGAGGGCAAGTGTACAGGATCTAGTTCTGCCCCTCTGCTCCTGGCTCTTCATTTTGGAGCTCGGTGCCTTGCCCAAAGTCACCCAGATTCTCAGGATCAGAGACAGTTTTTAAACAGGCCCAGTTTTTACCCAGAATGCAGAGTGCTCTGCCCCATGCTGTTCACCCCTCATGTTTACAGTCTGAAGCTGAGTCTGGCCTCTTTCAGCTGCCTGGTTGTGACAGGTTTTCACTGGCTATTTTTAAAGGGAAGGTTTTATGTATAAAAAATAATCCAACAGCTATTAACTCCAACTTTGATCCCAAGCTTCTAACCCATCTAACATTTATAAAGTAGAACCTGGGAATTATGAGATAACAATTGAAAAGAACAGAAGACAGCAGTGGTCCTGTTCTGTTTATGCCTCATCCAAAGAAAGGACTAGGTTAAAAAAGGGACTAGACTTCCTTTGTTGTCACAACCATGAGAAAACAAGCAACTTTGGGCCATCTTTCTCAGGTTGTGGCTCAGAGAATATGGTTAAGGCTCAGCTGTGGTTATAAGGGAACAAGAAAACAACATCAATTCCTTCTTGCTCCCTTGATATCAGGAGAAGATGCTGACAGACTAAATTCCCTAAAGTTATTGGCAGGTTGGGAATCAATCACTGATTGATGTCAAAATGATGTCCCTTCCATCACAGGAAACAGTGGGGCTTAGTGGAGAAAGCACTGGACTGTGGCTTGAAAATCTGTGTTTAAGTCCTAGCTTTGAGCCTCACCAGCTGGGTGGCAGTGCTGAAATCACATCACCCCTCTGAAACTCAGCTCCCTTTCCTACAGAACTAGACGGCCTCTGAAGGTCTCTTCACCTCAACTATCCTAGGAGGTATCTCTTGTCACAGTTCTCAGCTAAAGACTAGGCACAATAACATTTGCACAAAAGGTAGGGGAGAAACAGGCAGAGCTAGAGAAGAAGCAGTGCGGGATCTTCCCCTTTGGAGGCAGGAACACAACGGTGAGGAGACAGGAGTTGGAGCAGGCAGAAATGTTCCCTAGCAAGCCTTTTCAACTCTCTCCCACCTACTTTGGCCAGGGTGCCTCCTAAGGAGCACTGGCACCTAGAGGGAGTGGGAAGCTATTGTATCCTAACCATTACCAAACACTGGCCTCTCTGTCACTTGCTATTCTTGCCCCTCCACTAGCTCTCTGACACGAACTGGCTTGTACCTTCCTTCTCTATCTTGATCATTCTGTTTTCCCTGCCTAGCCCCAAGTGGGTATGGTATATTGTGGACTGCTGCCTAACAGTTAGCTTGCTCCATAAACACACTTCATCCTAGATAATCAACCATTACTAGTATCGTCTTTATGTTTAGCAGAATGGAGAAAACCATTCAGAATGTCTCTGAATCAACAAAGGTTAAAATATCCTTAAGCTAATGATATTTTGAGCTATGTTTTGTATTTTAAGAAATAAATATCTCAATATTTCTGCTTCTTTCTGTCTCTTTCTCACAAGGGAGGAAAAGAGTAAGTTGAGAATAGATTTGGATCTGTCCCTGTGATCCATACTTACCTTTTTGTTAGCAGAACAAATTAGCAAAGCAGAATCACAATACATCAAAGCATTTTCTTTTTGTCCAAGATCTTTGTAGCACTGAAATAAAATAAATCCAATTAATGTCCTAAAAAAAACACAAATTTTCAAAACTTTATTAAAATTATTTTTAGTTACCTTTGCCAAATATACATAGTTGTACTTGGAATATCCAGGTTTTAACGCTTCAGCCTAGTCAAAGAAACAGAGCAAAAGGGAATGAAAATAAGCAAAAAGGGACAAGGGGAAATTGACAAACAAAATGATCAGAATAAAATTAATCAATTTCAAATGCCAAAGTACAAATTTCACTAAGATTATACCCTACTTCAATACAGGCATATCTTTTTTTTTTTTTTTGGAGGGGCAATGAGGGTTAAGTGACTTGCCCAGGGTCACACAGCTAGTACGTGTCAAGTGTCTGAGGCCAGATTTGAACTCAGGTCCTCCTGAATCCAGGGCTGGTGCTTTATCCACTGCGCCACCTAGCTGCCCCAAGGCATATCTTTTTAATCAGATACAGTACTACACCATCTTTTGGAAGAAAATATCATTTGCTTCTGGACAATTTACAAAAACTGCACTGTGATTATCTTCACAGAAGTCAATTATCATTGCATGTATAGTTTCTAAAATTATACTTTTGCAAATAAATATATTTACTTAAACTCAAGATAGCTTGGACAACTGAATTTTTAAAATTTACTTTACAACTATGGGATTGGAGAGAAGTGACTTGGTAACAGCTTCCATTAAAAAGATATGAGGGTCTTAGTGAACTGAAAACTCAAAATGGGTCAAAAATGTAATATGGCTGCCAAAAACCCAGTGTGATTTTTAGGCTGCATTAAGAAGACATGAAATAGGGGCAGGTAGGTGGCACGGTGGATAGAGCACCGGCCCTGGAATCAGGAGTACCTGAGTTCAAATCTAGCCTCAGACACTTGGCACTTACTAGCTGTGTGACCCTGGGCAAGTCACTTAACCCCAATTGCAAGAAGAAGAAGAAGAAGAAGAAGAAGAAGAAGAAGAAGAAGAAGAAGAAGAAGAAGGAGAAGGAGAAGGAGAAGGAGAAGGAGAAGGAGAAGGAGAAGGAGAAGGAGAAGGAGAAGGAGAAGGAGAAGGAGAAGGAGAAGGAGAAGGAGAAGGAGAAGGAGAAGGAGAAGGAGAAGGAGAAGGAGAAGGAGAAGGAGAAGGAGAAGGAGAAGGAGAAGGAGAAGGAGAAGGAGAAGGAGAAGGAGAAGGAGAAGGAGACGACGACGACGAAGACGACGACATAAAATAAAGAGAGGGGCCAGGTGTGGGTGTGGGTGTGGGTAGTTGTAGCAGAGATGTTAGAGATCTGGTGTGCTGTACAATGCCCTGGTCTGGAGTACTAGGTACATTTCAGGACACTATTACTAGGAAAGAAAACCACTCACAGCCTGAAACAGGTCCAGAGAAAGGTGACAAGATAGTGAGAAGACTGTAGACCAAGCCGAGGAGCATCAGGTGAAGGAATTAGGGATATTTAGCCTGAGGAATTGTATGTGTTTGGGTGGGGAGGTACAGGTGCCAAGAGGCAGGGCATGAGGCTGTCTGAACATTCAGAAGAGATATCATGGGAAAGTAGACTTGTTCTACTTGGCCTCGTGGAGAAGATTTAGGGGCAATGGATGAAAGTGACCAAAAGGTAAATTTAAGCTAGATTTAAGTACAGATGTATGGGAGAACCCCCTGATACTTAGAACTAATGGAAAGTTGATTGGGCTGTCTGAGGAGGCTCTCCATCACCACAGGTTTTCAGGGATAACTGTTTCTCTCAGATGCTGTAGAAGTGGTTCTTGTTCAATTATGGGTTGACCTACATGGCCTCTGGAGGGCCTTCCATCTCTGATACTCTGTGGTTCTGATAAGGGAAAAAAACGGGATACTCAAAATTATTGGCATCTTATGTTGGTCACATTTGAGATCAATGCCCCTGATCTTTACAAAGTGGTCTTCAGGTCTCCAAAGAATAGGAGTCAGCCCCAAAAGAGGGGGTCCTGGGAACTAGGCAGATAGTGCAAGTTCCATCTTGCAGGTTGGAATGCTGGGTTAGATCATTTATATTAGCTCCCAAATCTCTTCCTTCCTTCCTCTTCCTTCTCCTTCTTCTCCACTTCTTCCTCCTCCTCTCCTTCCTTCTTCTGCCTCTTCCCTTTCCCCTTCTACTTCTAGAAGACATTTAAAGCCTTTCACAAATTGACACAAACGACTTTTCCAGTCTTTTGATACATTACCACCCTCCTTTCCCTCCACTGTCTAGTCAAAATGGCCTTCTTACTATTCCTCATGTGTCCCTCATCTTTCAGTTCTGTGACTTTTCCTAGGGATGCCTTCATACCTGGTATCCACTCTCTTCTCACCTGACTTTTAAAATCCCTTGCTTCAGTCAAGATACAGCTCAGAGTGTTCACTTTCTAGCATGAAGCCTTTCTTGACCCCCAAAGCTGCTACTGCTACTTCCTCCTCCCCAATGACTTTAGTTTTGTTTTCTGTATATAAGCTCCCAACAGAATGCAAATTCCTGGTCTAATTAATGATTACATATGATAGATAGGCAGATAGAGATGTATATCTATCTATCATCTATCTATAGATATGTATATGCAAAGAGCTTTGGTATGCAACTTCAAATATCAGAATAAATGTCAATGTTCCATCCAGCTGCAGGAGAGCACAATGAAAAAAAACCATTCTTCTAAAATGTCCATAATTTGGTTATTTAGCATCATATATTCTGTCAGGGAGCTTATATATACATATATGGTATATAGAAAACAAAACTGAAGTCAAACATATTAAATATCATTGGACCAAGCACAAATCCCTGATGTACTCCATGCAGACTTCCTTCCACATTGATAGTGAAGCATTATTGTTGTCATTGCCAACATCATCTTCATCTTGATGCAGTAAGGGGGGGGCAGGGCTAACTTTTCAGTGACTTAGTCTGACATGTATTGCTTGAATTGTCTGTAATTTTGCCATAGTCTAATCACTTTTCTTTGTGATCCACATAAGGAGTGGTTGAAGAAGCTATGGACAATAAGCCTGAAGAAGAGAAGACTTTGGGGCACAGGATGGCTCTCTTAAAGCATTTGAAAGGCTGTCGTGTAGAACAGTGTTAGATTTGTTTGGTCTGGTCCCAGAGCATAGAACCAGCAACAATGTGCTCAAGTTGCAAAGTGGCAAATTTAAGCCTACTGTCAGGAAAAATCCCACAAAACCTAATGAACAATAAATGAACTATCCAAAAGAATGCCTAGGAAGGTAATGTGTTCTCCTGCTTTGGGGACCTCCAAGCAAAGACTAGGTGCCCACCTTTTGGGATTGGGCTGGACTGATCACTGAGGTCTCCTTCAACTCTGGAACTCTGTGAAAAGCAAAGCCTTGGGCTTTTGCCAGAAAATCGAAAAACAAGAATCCCTTTTGCTATGAGAAAGATCACTACAATTTAAATTGTTTGCCTTGATAGCAAAATTAAAACCATTTAAACCTGGAGTGTTTTATCTTTGTAATATGTTATGAAAGACATGACATATACTTAGATATTTTCCCCACAGATCCTCCAAGGGGCATAGCTAGTTGGAATGGGTTAAAAGTCTTTTTTTCAATTGTTAAAATAAACTACATAAAACTGCCAACTCATCTCTCTATGACTATTTCTGATGAAGATGCTTATAATATCCTGAATCTACACAGACCTATAGTTTCATATACATTATTTCATTTAATCCTCACAACGACCCTGTGGAGTAGGAAGTACATGGTCTCTTATTCAGATCTTATGTAGTGAAGGAACCAGGAGACCACACGTGACTAGTCTGAAAATGGCAGAGGCAAGATCAGGCCCGAGGCCCCTTAACATCCAATTCACTGCACTTTCTATTATATTATATTGTTCAGTTGTTTCAGCTATTTCTGACCCTTTGTGACACCATGTGGGGTTTTCTTAGCAAACATTCAGGAGCAGTTGCTATTTCCTTCTACAGCCCATTTTACAGATGAGGATACTGAGGCAAATAGGGTGAAGTGACTTGCCCAGGGTCACACAGCTGGTAAGTGTCTCAGGCCAGATTTGAGCTTAGAAAAATGAGTCTTCCTGACTCATCTATCCATATCTATGCCCTCTATCCATTGTGCTAGAAATCATAGCATCACAGTTTTAAGAGAGATTAGAATTACAGATTATTGAAATAATAACTACAGATAATCCCCCCAAATTACTCTTCTTTAACTTTATTCAGCCCATTAAATGATAACTGAAACTACCTAGTTTGCCAGTGAGACTTCACCTCTCACCTTTCTTGCTCTTCTCTATTACCAATAAACACCTGGTTTAAAAACCACGGCCTGCGGGGCAGCTAGGTGGCACCAGCCCTGGATTCAGAAGGACCTGAGTTCAAATGTGGCCTCAGACACTTGACACTTACTAGCTGTGTGACCCTGGGCAAGTCACTTAATCCCCATTGCCCCCCCTAAGACCCCCAAAAAACACTGCCTGAAGTATCAGCACACACAGTTCTTGTCAGAAAGAGATTCCAGGTGCCATAAGAGCAGCTATAAAGTATGATATATGATCTTTATGCCTTGAAGGGCAGGTAAGATTTTGATAGGTGAAAAACAAAGGAAGGAGGGCATTCCAAGAGCTTAGCAAATACTGTCAATATCCCCACCTCCTCTGATCACAGATAATTAAGAGTTCTTCAGACAGAAAGTTCATTACAAAGGAGGGGCAGGTAGGTGACAGAGTGCATAGAGCACTGGCCCAGAAGGTGGAAGGACCTTAGTTCAAATCTCACCTTATACACTTACTAGCTGTGTGACCCTGGGCAAGTCACTTAACCCCAACTGCCTTAAACATCCTGGGCCATCTCCAGTCATCTTGATGTGTATCTCACCACTGGACCCAGATGGGTCTGGAGGAGAGAATGAGGTTAGTGACCTTGCCCAGCCTTCCCTCACTTAAATCCAATTCATTGCAAGTCATGACATCACCTCTGGATGTCATGGTCTTTTTTCAGAAAGGACAAAGAATAACAACAACAACCTTATAAAGGAGCTAGACAATTCACCTAGTTACCAAAGGGATAGGGATAGGGACTGGATTTGTGATTTCACTGGTACAGGGAACTTTCAGGTGAAGAAACTTCCTCTGTCAGGGTTATAACCATGGTTATAGTTCACAGTCAGACAGCTAGTATGTTAGCATTGGAATTTGAGCTCAGATCTTCCAGGCACCCAGGCTAGCTTTCTACCCACTACGGCATGCTGCCTGCCTCTCAAGCTATCACAACTTGATGAAATATATTTTATCATCACACTTTTGCTCACCCAAACCTTACCTTCCATTTGAGCTAATGAGTAGAAATATCCATTAAGAAAGAGTGCCCTGTGTGAAGAATTGTTCTAATTTCTAGACAAGTATGTATGTGTAGATGTCTCACTAAAAACATAGTCAGGCAGTAGTGAAGTAAGGGTAATGGTTAGACAATAACGGCTGGACAGCTAGCTCATGGACTCCTCTGAGATTCATATCAGGTCAAGAGATCAAGAGGAAGACTCCCACCCCAGTGGATGAGCCCTGTATGGAGGATGGAGGGAGAGAACAAGGGTAAGCATCCCAAAGAATAAGGAAGTGTGTATGTGCTGTGAGTTGTGCCACTGGAAACACCACTTTCATTGAGGACATCGTAAACCTACAAAAAGAATGAAGTATAATAAATTGGCTTTCAGGTGTATAAGTCAATCTAATGTGCTTTTGGTTAGTGTGACTATGACCAGAGCCTAATCACTACTTGGTGAACGAATAAAACTGAATTTTTGAACCTGAAAAGTTCAGTGAAGATACCCAAAAGGTTAAATCTTGGCTTTATTGGATTTCTAAGATTAGCTTAAACAAAATAATTCAAATTATTTTGGTTAAATATTGTTTGTCTAGAGATATTATATCATTCTCTCACAAGAAGGAGTCATCTATTACATATCAAAGGTAATTTAAATACTGTCACATGCTATTGTATGTAAGAATTATAACTTCAAGTCATTAATTTTACAGGAGCATGTTCTATAGCTAGCAGGGACACTGTTAAGCTTGTGACATGTAGGCAATTACATTTTTTAAAAACAAAAGTAGGAGAAGAAAAAAAAAAGTAGGTAGCCAAGATTA
This sequence comes from Dromiciops gliroides, assembly GCF_019393635.1. Lineage (NCBI taxonomy): Eukaryota > Metazoa > Chordata > Mammalia > Microbiotheria > Microbiotheriidae > Dromiciops > Dromiciops gliroides. Next base: position 616,538,355 of record NC_057862.1, read on the forward strand.
CCTTCAGGAAATTTCTCAAAGCTTCCTCTAGAGTCGAAGTTGGTACCATCCCAAAAAGAGCAGAGGCCATTTTCTTCTCCATCCAATTCAATTTGAAAACCTATAGAAAAACACCCTCTTTGGCTGGTTGTCTTTGAGCAATCTCTTTTACTAGACCTTATTATGCTGATAGATTTCAAGTTAGTGAAAAGAGTTCTGATAAAATTAATTCTAAAGAAAGATAAATTCTATAAGTATTATATAAAAAATTATTTTAGAAATTGTCATGGATAAGAAATTTATATATACTGTTAAGTTTTAAAAAGGAACTGTTCATATTAATTTCACTTAACTTTGAAGATCATACAATACTTTTACTTACAGCATATGTTAGCTACTTTTTGGTACAATTCAAAACATTAATTTTGTATGTAATGGATGTATTTATTTAGTTCATATGGCAGATAATGAATGACCAAAGATTAATGTCCCACAGCATGAAAAACACTTAGGAAACTCATTAGTGTACTATTTTCATGTTCACAGTAAAACTCAGTCAATCAACAAACATTAAGAAGCTACTGTATGAAAAAAAAATTTTTTAAATAAGGAAAAAAAAAAAGAAAGAAGCAGCTACTGTGTTTTAGGCACTATGCTAAGTGTTGGGAATACAAAAAGGAAAGCAAAGCAGTTCCTGGCTTCAAAAAGTTTATACATTCTAATGGAAAGGATAACATGGAACCAGAGACATTTGAAACATGTAAATACACAGATAGGTACATACAAAATGAATGTAAGGCAGCCTTGAGGGGCAGCGGAAAGGCTTTATTCAGAAAGTGGCATTTGAGCTGAGTCTTAAAGGAAATCAGGAATTCTGCAAGGTTACTTACTTAGTTAAATTTATTTATTTTGTGAAATATTTTCCAATGACATTTTAATGCGGGCCCTTACTTGGGAACAGCCTACTGGCCACATTTGGCATCTCTGGTCACCACCTCTCCACACCCACACCTAATCCAGACCCTTATCATTTTCTATCTGGACTATTCCTACAGTCTTGTTGGTATCCCTGCCATCAATCTCTCCCTTCTTCAAAATATCCTTCACAGAGCTTCCAAAATCACATTCCTAAGGCACACACCTGATGGTGTGACTTTTCCACTCCAAAACTTGTTTCCTGCTGCCTAGAAGATGTGACTCAAATTCCTTGGCTTGGTATCTAAGACCATTGAAAAGCTAGCACCAGCCTGTCCAGGTGACCATTCTTGTAGGTGCTTAATGAATGATGGATTGATTTACCTCATTGTCCTAGCCAAACTTTATGATTAGCTGTTCCCTGAATTGAATGTACTGTCTTCCACAACTGGGACTTCATACAAGCCCTGCTCCAGACCTGGATTTACACTTTTCTCATCTCCAATGCCAAGCAAATGCCTTAATATGTGCTAGGCACTTAGTATATGCTTGTTTGCTCCTTTCTTTCTACCCTCCAAAGGCCCTCCAGGCTCAGCTCAGGTGCCATCTCCATTGAGAAATCTTTGGTGTTTCCCCCAATGATCCGTGCTCTCTCTTCTTCCTCAGCTATGACTGCAGTTACTTATCTCAAGCTCCCTTTTTGTTTCTTTGCCACCTTCATAATTTACTTAACTGTGGGTCTTGTTGTACTCTTCCAGGAGGACTAAAGCTTCTTGGAAGCAAGGACTATTTTTTGTTTTCCACCTCATGTCCACAGCACAAGGCCTTGTGCACACATAGTAGGTGCTTACTGGACATTTGAGCTAAAATGTTTACTGAAAAGGTACTGGGAAGGGGGAGAACACAAAAACAAATTTCAAATCTGTGACCAAGGTTTACACTGATTATATAAATTAATGTAGAATAGTAAATGTATATCATTGTAACATGATGCTTAGACATCAATCTAGAAATAAAAAAGACCCACTTACAGAATAGCAGTATCTTCCATTGAGGTAATACAAAAGAGGTTCATCAGGTATAAGTTCTATTGCTCTATCTAGATGTTTCTGAAAGAAAACCAATCAAAAGTAAGTATCATTTAACAAATTTAAGGCATTATTGAGCTTAATGAATTGCATTTGGGATCTGGCAAAATAAAACACAAATCACAGTACTACCTTTAGTAAACAACATTATAAAACTAATTTGTTATGACTTTTAGTAAACAACATTTCAAAAACATGTATTCATTATATCAGAGCCTACATATGATGAAAAAAGAATTCTATATTTAATTTAAGGGGAAAATACTGGTTACAAAATACAGAATATTCAAACCCCCAAATTCTCACCTGCTTGCAATTTAACTTAGTGATCCAGAGTGAGGCAGATGAATTTCTAAAAGTCTGAGCCGGGATGAAACATGTGATAGCCAAATGAAAAGAACTCAAGCTCACCAAGCATGGCCAAAATGACCCCATTTTGACATAGACAGGTTGGCAACCAAGGAAAAACTCATTGACCACTCCTTAGGCTCAAAGAATTCTATGAACATTTGATGAGCCTTCTGTAACTAAAGGGACATTCAGTTTTCTTTTATTCACATTGGATTCTCCACTTTGTGGATTAACTATGGAAAATTTTCATCCTAAAAACTGATTCCCACGGCCACATTTCTACTCTAAGATTGTTATTCTAATTAGATTTTAGTGACCCTGTTGGTATTTGTTAAGTATCTTTGATAAATGCTTTATGATTTAGGCAGGCATTTTAATAAGCATTCCCAAATGTAAATTTCTGCATAATGAGTTTCTATCAAGCAGAGTATATCTATATTTTTGAAGTTTGAAGCAAAAAAGGAGTGATTTGATGATTATTTAATGTTTGGGATTATTAATAAGATAATTTTCTTCGAAGGAAACAATTCATGTTGCATTTTTTCTTATAGACAATACAATAAAATAGCATTAATTATAAGTGTTGTTATCAACATTGCTAAATATTAGGTTATTTAATAGCATGCTAGGTCACAAATGTTCTTCAAATTCTTTTATACACAATGGGCCTGGTTGCTTTATTAAGAAGAGGGAAAATTGGGGGCAGCTAGGTGGCGCAGTGGATAGAGCACTGGCCCTGGATTCAGGAGGACCTGAGTTCAAATACAGCCTCAGACACTTGACACTTATTAGCTGTGTGACCCTGGACAAGTCACTTAACCCTCATTGCCCAGAACAAAAATACAAAACAAACAAACAACAAAAAAAGAAGAGGGAAAATTGATTCATTCTGAGAGGAGACAATTTTGCAACACACCAGAGCTTGAATAAGGTTGAAAAACATATGACCTTTTTTAGAAGGTAAAAAAGTAAGAATGGAAAAAATTTCATTTCTATATCTGGATATCTAATGACATGTTGAGAAAAATGTTCAGAATCATACAGAAAGGAGAAAAATGATAATGGAAAGGTAGTATGAGTAGACAAAATAAATATTTGAAAAACGAGCATCTGGTTTAATAAGGAATATAAAATAGCAGATGAAAGGATAGCAGATGTTTTTCTTGGGCACAGGTAGATAACACTGAATTTTGGATTTCATTTTCATCAAATTAATGGCATTTGTATTAATATTGGAGGCAGCTGGGTAATGCAGTAGAGAGAGCACTAGGCCTGGAATCAGGATAAGTTCAAATCTGGCCTCAGACACTTCCTAGCTATGTGACCCTGGGCAAGTCACTTAACCCTATTTGCCTCAGTTTCCTCATCTATAAAATGAGCAAGAGAAGGAAATGGTAAACCACACCAGTCGATATCTTTGCCAAGAAAATCCTAAATGGGGTCACACAGTCAGACTTGACTGAAAATGACTGAACAACAAATATTAATATTGCCAAAATGTAATAGTTCTAGTACAATATAGTTTTTATATTTTAGTGGTCATGATTTATCCATGTAAAACAAAAGGGAAAAGATTAAAGTATCTTCACTGCAACTTGCAGATACTTTTTTTTTGTTTTTTTTAACTAATCTTTAAGATTGTTATTAGGCCTCACCTATAACTGTATGGATAGTTAATTTGCTATTGGTGGACCTCATGTGTAATCATTAATTTGTAATATAAGCAACATTCTTCTGCTGTCTAGTTTCTCTTAAACTGAAATTATTAATCCATACATACATTTTCAACAACCTCACTTTTATTGCCTTAAAAACAGCCATTTATGTTTTCTCATTGTTTTTAAAAAAGATAAGAAAATGCAAATGTGAGATCTGATTTTGCTTAATAACTTAATTTTAACAACTTCATTTATATTAAAAATATAATTTAAAAAGATACCTTAAAAAGATGGCCATATCTGACTTTATTTTGTAATCCCCCACACTCAGCTACATAGCCACACAAATTAGCATACCTAAAAAGATATCACAGTTAAAGTAGTGACACTTTAAATTAAGCAGCTTCAAATTAAACAATAACAATTATTGATTTAGTCAGTGGTAATCAAGATTATTCCTACAAATTCAAGAGACATAAAAAAGTGAATAAACATTAAATTAAAGACTTTCCAATGGGAAGGGTACAACTAAATGAAATATGACCCTTTCTGAACATTTTATTCTTCTATGGTGTTCTTCTATTCTTTTTTTTGTATCTATATGCATATAAACACATAAAATTATTGTAGAATAAATATGTTCCTCTGGACTTATATTCTTATTATTAGGCACATACAGGCTATTTTAATAGTATCATATCAGATCAGTATACAAATAATTTTGTATAAAATATGTAATGCACATAAGATGTACTGCACAGTAGACATATTGTATACAGAGTAGTTGCAGGGTAGCCCTAGCCAGCGAAAACCAGCTGCTAGGGACCATAGAAGGCATCCTGCAGAAGGTAGTATACAAACTGAGTCTTGAAGGAAGCTATGAAGACTAAGATAAGAAGGTGGAGAAGGAGAACATTCCAGAAATCTGTGAGCAGCCAGTGCAAATGTAGAGAGAAGATGGAGGAATAGAAAGTGGGCAGACCAGTGTAGCTGATCATAGAGTGCACATCGTAGGCAGGTGTAAAAAGACTGGAAATGTAGGATGATTCTTAAAAGCCTTCAACGTCAAATGGAGAAGTCTCTATGTGCTTCTGGATGCCACTAGATAGGATACCACTGGACTTTACTAAGTAGTGGGGTAAAATAGGCTGATCTGGGTTTTAGGGAAATCACTTTAGTGGCTGATGGATCAGAGTGGGGTGAGACTTGAAGCAGGGAGACCAATTAGGAAACTACTTCAGTAGCCCAGGTGAGACGTAATGAAGGGGCTGTATAATTGGACAAAAAGGGATCTTGTGGAGGTAGGAATGACAAGATTTGGTGATGAACTGGCTGTGTGTGGTGAGGCATTGAGGAAAACAGTAGGGTTGTGAGCCTGGGTGACTGAAAGGATAGTGAAGAGAGGGTTTTGGGGAAAAGATAATGAGTTCTATTTTGGACAGGTTGAATTTGAGATACCTTTGAGATATCCAGTTTAAGGTGTCCAGAAGGAAGATGGTGATGCTGAACTGCAGTTCAGGAAAGAGATGGGAGATGGATTTGGGAGTTATGTGCATAGAAATAATAACTGAACCCATGGGAACTGATTCGATCAAACTAATCCTAATTTACCACAAGATTATTTATTTACTAACAAATATAGGAATTAAGTAGGTAAGAGTACTTGATAAATCATTATTTTCATTTTAAGAAAAAAATCCAAAGAGCACAGAAAATAGGCACTGGTCCTGTCAAAGACATATTCTATCCTATCTCTTGAAATATTCCCTCAAACTCCACTTCATGTTTCCTTTCCAGTTCTCAAAAATGGAGATCAAGCAAATCTTCATGTTTTGCCCTAAATAAGTTCCCTTTTCTTGTTGTCTTGTCTCTGATATTGGTACTGGACTCTTCTAATTACTCCAACTCAAAACCCTAAATCCATCTTTTGTCTCTTCATCTCTCTTACTGACTCCATACATACCTAGCAACAAGACTGTACTATGGACTAGCTTGGCACTTTGTTAGTATTTCTCAAAAAAGCACCTAGCTGGGTTACTCTTTTGTTGTTGTTTGTCCTTCATTCTCCAAGAAGACCGTTGGAGGTGATGTCATGACTTGCATTAGATTGGATTTAAGTGAAGGAGGGCTGTGCAAAGTCACCAGCCTCACTCACTCATCCAGAGCCATCTGGGTCCAATGGCAAGATATTTATCAGGACGACTGGAGATAGCCCTGGACGTTTGGGGAAATTAGGGTTAAGTGACTTTCCCAGGGTCACACAGCTAGTAAATCAAGAATGAAGTCAAATTTGAACTCAGGTCCTCCTGACTTGTGAGGCAGTGCTCTATCCACTGTGCCCCCTAGCTGCCCCTTACCTAGCTGGGTAGGATGGGGAGAAGAGATGTAGTCACTGATCTATCCTTCTTAGTATTATCTCTCTCACATAACCACACCCTGACCCTTGTTCTTGAACCTTGAACTTCAACTTCCTTACCACCATACTAGGTTTTAGTGGACTCAGGGACATCAGGGAACTTAAATTTCAGCCTGATCCAGTATGAATAAATCCTCATCCTGGCAAGCCCACTCCAGTTGTAATAAAAGTTATTCTGGAGGCAGCTAGGTGGTGTAGTGGATAAAGCACTGGCCCTAGATTCAGGAGGACCTGAGTTCAAATACGGCCTCAGACACTTGACACTTATCTATGTGAACCTGGGCAAGTCACTTAACCCTCATTGCCCCACCAAAAGAAAAAGTTATTCTGAGGCTATACCTGGAATCCATGCTTATCACTTATAAGACCAGGTGCCTCTGGTACATGTTAAAGCCTGGGATCTCGTTCAATCCTTACTTTTCCAGGTAGTCTTTGGGTTACTGTAATATACATAGAAAGATATGGACAGAAATCATATAGGATTATATAGTATATATGAGTAGCAGTCTGCATTATTAGAAGGCACATTAATGTTGTTAAAAGAATATCTATGAATGGTTTAATGGAAAGAGCACTAGACTTGAAGTTAATAATTACATTATTATTAACAGTTATGAATAATATATAAGAATTATGATTATAATACCAATAGTTGGTGATTATTTAATTCTTTAAGGTTTACGTAGAACTTTGTAAATGTAGCCCCTTATCAACAAGGGATATTGTCGATGAAGGGAAATATAATTTTTCCCAGCTGGAGGAAGGGAACTGAATGATTACGGGGTAGGAGACAATGGGAATTTTGAAGCCTTATAGTGCATATGAGTACTGAATCAGTAGCTACCTGATTGCAAGGAAAGGTCTCTACTACCTCAAACTGGATGTAATCATTAGGACTCACTGACCAGCTTAAGGAGTAATTTGCCTAGACAGAATTTGTTGCCACTCTAGAATCTGGTGAACTTATTTCTTCTTTACTTCTTTCCCCTACTTTTCCTCACCAGTGCTGGACAGATTGGTATAACTTATTCTCAAGAGTTTCCTCCTTTCTTTAAATCTTGCCTATTTATTTAAAATGAGTTTTGTTTCCATATTAAAAGAAACCAATTTTAAAAAATCTTTCTGAAGGAGTATTTGCTATAAATAGGTAGACAATATTATTGGGAAGAACCTCTGGACAAATAGCCCTAGCCTTAACTTTTCTTTTGTATTTAACTCCCCCCCCCCCATCTCTCTTTCTCTCTCTCTCTCTCTGTCTCTCTTTCTCTCTCTCCCACCCTCTCGCTTTTTCCCTCCCTCTCTTCCTCCTTTTCTCCTTCCTTCTCTCTCAATCTCTCTCTCCCCTCACTTCCCATCTCTCTCTCTCCACCCTGTTTCTCTATTTTTCTCCTTACCTCTGACCCAACAAAAAGGGGCTTTACATGTATTATCTTATTTGGTAATAAGTGCTAGGTTCAAGTATGAGCTATGTGACCTTGAGTAAGTCTCTTCACCACTGGGCATCAATTTCTTCTAAAAAAAAGAAAAACTTAAATGAGATGATGGCTAAGGTTTGATCCAGTGCTAATCCTGAGATTCCTCATGAAGTACACAGAAATACAGCCAGAGATGTCAAAAGATGAATGAAACCCTGCCTCAAAGTTAATTTTAGGAACTCCTCAGTGGCCTTGAATTTTCAGCTCAGATAAGAGTAAGAGTAATCACACCAGAAACTAGAGCCATAGGATTCTGTCATTGATAAGTCCATAAGACCAGTTGTAGAAAAAAAGTTAAGGAGAAGAAAAGGATCCATTCCTCCCAAGACATGAAATCCATCTGGTAGGGTTACTTCTAGCTCATGGAAAAACTTTCTAAATTATCAGACCTATCCAAAAAAATAATAAATTATTTTGTGACACACTGAACACCCAATCATTAGAAGAATTCATAGACTGGATTATCACCTGTGCGGGATGTTGTAGAGAGGACTATAGTTAAGTAGGAAATTGGACCGGAGGACTTTGGAAAGTTTTCAAAATTCAAAATTTGAGAATCCAAATTCCAACTTCCAAATTCAAGGATTCTATGAAAATTTTTATCATAATTGATTGGTACAATGTTTTTGTTTATATTGTTGGTGTGTACAAACTGCTAGAATGAACTGTGAAGAACAAAGTTTTACATGTAAGTTGTATTAGCATTTGAGAATTAATCACATCAGGAACTGCTACCCTATAGTCTTGTACCCCCATCTAGTGGTTAAACTAAGAATCAGAAATAATGACAAAGTGGGAAACTACTGTTTTTTTTTCTCTTTGAATTAACTGCAAACGGTCTTTGAAGTAAATGACAAACACTTAAATCTTTCAGTTTTATATCAATATTAGTCATTATTATAGAAAAAATAATTCTTTTCATCTTGTCTGGTAGGACTTTAGACAAAAACAGTCCTGTGTCAAGTCACTATCCTATTTATCCTTTTTCATTTAAAGTTCTGGGGAATATAGAGACATAAAACAACTGCTTTTCTTAGATCAATAAAAGCATTAGGATATAAACTCATATTTGAATCCTCACTAAGAGCAACTTCAGTACACCTCCTGTAGTTTTCAGGATGACGGGGATGTTATACACCTCATCTTGCTTCCACATGATTTTGATTACTTCAGGAAGCATATACACACACACACACACACACACACACACATGTATATGCATATATATACGTATATATATGAGGCAATGAGGGTTAAGTGACTTTCCCAGGATCACACAGCTAGTAAGTGTCAAGCATCTAAGGCTGGATTTGAACCCAGGTCCTCCTAAGTCCAGGGCCAGTACTTTATCCACTGTGCCACCTAGCTGCCCCCAAGCTTCATATATTTTTTAAGTTTTTAAATTATTATTATTATTCTACCTTGCTTGAAAACTGAGTATTTTGTATGGAAACAGCTATTAAAAACATTATTCTTAAATTTTTAGCGATCAAGTTGTATCCTGGTAATTTAGGGCAATAGTTTGCAAAATTAAGGTCATTCCTAAGAACTCCCTCTTCTTGTCCCCCTCCTCATCTCTTGTCACTCAGATGTTTTCTCCTCTATGTCTTCCTCCACCCCTGTCTCACATAATGATGTGGCCTTTCTGCTCGATGAGGTAAACTATTCTCTGTGCATGAGTGATCTCAATCTATCCCATCATCTCCAGCAGTTGCCCCATCATTCCCACTCTCTCACTAATCTGAAATAACTCCCTATTGGCTCCTTCCCTACTACCTAAAAACACACCCATGTCTCCACCATCTTCAAAAATCCCTCACCTGACAATGAAATCAAAGCTATCTATAACCATATGAAAAAATGCTCTAGATTACTTTTGATCCGAGAAATGCTAATTAAAACAACTCTGAGGTATCACCTCATACCTATCAGAGTGGCAAATATAACAATCAAAAGAAAAATATTGGATATTGAAGGGATAGGGTAAACATGTGATGCTATTCCACTGCTGGTGGAGTTGTGAAAAGATTCAACCATTCTGGAGAGCAATCTGGAACTATGCCCAAAGGGCTATAAGAACTATACATACCTTTTGATGCAGCAATACCACTGCTAGGTTTATATCCCAAAGACATCCCAAAATAGAGGAAAAGAACTATTTGTACAAAAATATTTATAGCAGCTTTTTTTTGTGGTGGCTAAGAATTGGAAATCAAAGAATGCCCATCAACTGGGGAATGACTAAACAAGCTGTGGTATATGATGATGATGCAATATTATTGTGCTAGAAGAAATGACAAGCAGGATGGTTTAGAAAGGCCTGGAAAAACTTGTATCAACTGATGTATAGTGAAGTAAGCATAACCAAGAGAAGGTTGTGCACAGTGACAGCAATATTGCTTGATGAAGTACTGTAAATGACTTAACTATTCTAAGCAACACAATGACCAAAGACAATCTCTCTCTCTCTCTCTCTCTCTCTCTCTCTCTCTCTCTCTCTCTCTCTCTCTCTCTCTCTCTCTCTCTCTCTTTCTCTTTGGTGAGGCAATTGGGGTTAAGTGACTTGCCTAGGATCACACAGCATGTAAGTGTCAAGTGTCTGAGGCAGGATTTGAACTCAGGTCCTCCTGACTCCAGGACTGGTGCTCTATGACCCAAGACAATCTCAAAGGATTAATGATGAAGCATACTATCCACCTCCAAAGAAAGAACTAATATTGATTGAACACAGACTAAAGCATGCTATTTTTCACTTTCTTTCATTATTTTCTTTTATTCAAGTTTTCTTGTACAAAAGACTAACATGGTAATGTTTTACATAATTAAACATGTATAACCCACATCTAATTCCTTACCACCTCAGGGAGGGGAGGGGCAGGAAAGGAAGGAGGGATAGAATTTGGAACTCAAAACTATATATAAAAATGTTTATTATTTTTAAAAATTCATCCTACATCTCTCCTCCCTTTTATGGCTGAAGTCTGAGAAACCTACCTTCAACAGCATCTCCACTTCCTTTCCTCTCACTTCTTAACTCTGGTTTGGTTTCTGACTTAATCAACTGAAACTCCTCTCTCAAAAGTTACCTGTGATCTCTTAACTGCCAAATCTAATGGTCTTTTCTCAGTCTGTATCCTTCTCTGCAGTCCTTGATCCCATTTCTCCTAGACATATTCTTCTTGACAGGTTTGTATGAGATTGCTCTCTCCTGCTTCTCTTTCTACCTGTCCTATTCCATCTGTCTCCTCTGCTGGCTCTTCATCCTGGTTATATCTATTAACTGTATCATACTGTTCTGGGCTCTCTTCTTTTCTCTGTACTGTTTCACTTAGTGATCTCATCTGCACCTAAGGATTCAATTGTCATCTCTATGGAGATAATCCTAAAATCTCTTTATCTAGCTCTAATCTCTCCCCTGACAGTCTCAAGTCACCAACTATTGGACATTTCAACCTGAATGTCCCTTAGATATCTTAAACTTCTCCCCCCAGCCCACCAAACCTTCCCCTCTTCCTAACTTCCTTATGACTGTCAAAGGCTCTTAGTTACTCAAGGCTTGCAAGATAAGTGTCATCCTTAACTCCTCACTTTCCACTCCCATATCCATTCAGCCTGGTGTAGACCCTTATCACTTCACACTTGGAATATTGAAATAGCCTCCCTGGTTGGTCTTCCTGCCTCAAGGCCCTTCTCACTCCTGTCCATTATTTCCTCGGCTATTACAAAGATGTTCTAAAGGGCAGGTTTAATTTACCATGTGCACTCCCTTACTCATTACTTCCAGGATAAAATATAAAATTCTGTTTGGCATTTAAAGCATTTCACAACCTTGCCCCTTCTAACCTCTCCAGTCTTATTAAATTTTATCTTCCTCATCAGAAATGACCTCCTGATGTATAATTCTAGATATCAAGTCATATCTTGTGAAGCATTTGGTAGATATTACATTTTTGTAACCTGTGGTTTTTACTGTTTCCTTGCATAATTTGTAGTAGGCTAATTAGTTATAATTCTCCCATAATTTCTGGTGATGACTGATCTTTTATACATATGATGATCTTTTAGATGTAATGTTCTATGGACTACTACATCTGCAGATAAAATGACTTCTTTTACATTTGGGTAAGAGTTTGAGATATAGGCATTTTTTTTGTATTTTCACTAGCAACTTTCACTAATAATTTTCACAGAATAACTCCCATAGCAGATAGGATTAAAAGGATTATATGCACTTCACCCTGTTTCCACACTATTTTTATTTCTTTGGATAGATTTTGTTCTTAATCTGTGATTTTGTCTACTATTATGCTCTATTTCCAGTATGCTTTATTTGAAGAATTCTAAAAGATGTTTTGCAGCTTATGTAAATAGTTCAGGGATATGCTATCTGTGAGTTCATAAAAGATAGTAAGTTTCTGCTATATAATTCTATCCAATTAATCATGTCTTTTTAGGTACTGGAAGTTACCAAATTTTTGCAACCTGCTGTGATGTGTCAATTTCCATCATCTCACTGTGTAATCTACATAAAAATATTTCTGAATCACTATCATACACCCTTCATTGTTCTAAGTAAATCTCTATTACACAGCAATTTATTCAACATATTTTGACAATACTTTATTTTAGCTGTTTCACAAGTTCTTTCAATGATGAACAACTTTCAGTTACATTTGACAAGTCCAGTGGCTTATACATGTTTTCACTCACTACTATCACTTTGTGTAGTGAGAGTTGTTCCAAAAGTATTACTTTAACTTATAACTTACTATCAGGTGCTCTAAGGACATCAATCAATCTTCCTCCTTTTGGATGAGAGTTAATCTTTTGATAGCTGCCTTGTGATGAGCCCTGAGTTCTGTTAACATTGTAAAGTTTTAACTAGATGGACTCTCGTTCCATTGTCTACTTTATCATGCCTATATTTACATACACTCACACATATATATACATATACATATACATACATATATATACATATATATATATATGACTGATACTGCATAGGTGGTACTTGCTCTAAATGAGCTCTTCTTGTTAAATATTGACTTCAAGAGGCCAATCACTTTCTCAACATTTTCAGCCCTAGCTTTCTCCTAAATTATATATATATATTTTAGTGAGGCAATTGGGCTTAGGTGACTTGCCCAGAATCACACAGCTAATAAGTGTGTTAAGTGTCTGAGGCTGGATTTGAACTCAGGTACTCCTGACTCCAAGGCCGGTGCTCTATCCACTTCACCATCTAGCTGCCCCTCTCCTAAATAATATTAAGCTCAATCATGTGTCTTGCTTGAAGCCCAAAGTATCTTATCAACTTAATATACTGATTCAACTTGACCTCTATATTCAAGCTAAAAAAGTAACAAGTCTCTACTCTTCCTTAATGCACGCTAAGAGTACTGTGTGTATTGAGTATGAATAGCATTTTGCTAACATTGGAGGAAAGTTTTCTTTCAAAAGATGAAGCATCTGTTCAATGTGTTTTCAATAGTTTTATATAAAGTAATTAATAGAGTGTTTTAGTATGATTCCTTCTTTGACTTGAAGGTGGTGGTCAGTTCTCTTCAGAGTGAGAATAATGGTTTAAAGGCTAGCTAAACAGAATCATGGTGCATTTAAACTCTCTCTCTCTGGAAGATAATACATTTTAAGTAATTTCTTCTTGACTGTGTTTATAGCATGTTTTAAATAGACAGCAGTTCATTACTCAAGAATTCTCATTATGGCTATATTTGAGGCTCATGGCTAAATTATTAGTATAGAAGAGTCAAAAAGCCTTGCACTGACAAGAAAGGTTACAGCACTTTCAGGTGACCTTCCCATGTAGCACCTCCTTTTAGCACTGTGCCCCCCATTCAGAATTTGCACTCAGAGGGAAGCTCAACTAAGAGGAAGCCTGCCCCAAGTTCAAGATATCCTGTGAGGCTGCACTCCTAAAACTACAGCTCATGAACTCCCTACTGCTGCATTTACCTTTAACAGCCAGTTAAGGGACACAAGTTGCTCAGAGCAAAGACATTTATTCAGATGACATCATAAAAACAGTAGCTATAAAACATTCTACCCCATAAATCTGGTTTGTACTCTCCAACAATGGGTACATACATAGAGAGAATGTGCTAGTAGAGAGGCACATTCTCAGGAATATACATGGCCAGCAACTCATTCTTCTGATGCTTCAGGGTCTGGGGTCTTTGCATTCTCATGATGTTGCTCCTTGCTGGGCCATGTTTGTAGTGGGCAGGCTTCTCTGTTGCTATACTGGGTTCCTTGGTTCTGCTCTTCTCCAAAACTCAACTTCTGACTTCCAGAGTTAATTCCCCAAACTCCTCTTGCTGACTTGTGCCACTCACAGCAATGTGCCTCACTACCATGGAAGAGAGGGAAAAGAGAAAGAAGTTCCTATCCCCAACTTGCTGGACTCCATTAAAAAATCTACTAAGAAATGGATGTCTTGACTGATGCCTTAGAGAATATTTTGCTCTTTAAAAGCCATCAGAGACAGGACTGATTTTTTTAGTCAGTAAATGGGTCACAACCCTAAAACATCATTAAACTAATGGAGTTACTTCTTTTAAAAAAATAGACACGTTTTATTTTATATCCCTTATATTTCCCACTATATTCTCTATCATCTTCCATAGACTCATCCTTTATAATGAAGTAAAAAGAAAAAAAAGTTTCACAAAACTAAACAACATATTTTTAAAATATGATGTTATATTCATTATCTCAGAGACATGGTTTCCCACTTCTACAAAGATGCTGGGAGAAGTACATTCTCATAGATTTTCTTTGAGGCCAAACTTGGCCATTATAATTTCTTCACATTAAATTTTCATAGTTTTATTGTTCTTCCTATTTACATGGTGATTATTATTATTATTAGGGTATTTTTTCCTGGCTCTGCTTATTTCACTTTTGCATTAGTTTATAGAGGTCTTTCCATACTTTTTCTGTATTCATCAGTCATCATTACTTAGAACATAGTAACTTTCTCTTATATTTCTGTACAACTGATTTAGTCATTCCCTCCTCATGGACATCTATTTTGCTTCCAATTATTTGCTACCCTGAAATGAGCTGCCATAAATATTTTGGTGTATATGGAGCCTTTCTTCTTATTATTGACCTTCTTAGGATTCCTGCCTAGCAGAGGACCCTCTGGGTTCAAAGGGAGAGGCATTTTATTCACTTCCTTTGCATAATTTCTAATTGCTTTCCAGCACAGATGTACTAATTCTCAGCTCCAGTGAGAATGAATGTATTAATGTGCCTAATATGCATCCCAACAAACCTGGAGAAATGTTTTATACTGATAAAGGAGAAATTAAATGTAAACACTTCTGAACATTTCCTTTCCAGGCTGTAAATAGGTCACTACAACTTACATAATCTGTGAAGAGTACAACACTCAGCATGTTGGTTACTCAAAATCTCATACTTTAAAGGTACAAAGTTACCTAGTTCCCTTCCCCCAAACAAATCTTGTTTTTTAACTAGATACATGATTTCACTATAATAATACCTTTTCCAAACAACTCACCATCTTAAATAGAAAAAATAAAGATATTGCAATAGACCATGCAATCAGATTGATTGTTAAGAAACTCTGAATGAAGGACCTCTTGAGAATGGTAGAAATATGGAGATGTTTTGCAAAGCCAGGTAGAAACAGAATGTAAACCTATAATAGCTAGAATTTATATAATTTATATAGCACTCTAAGGTTTTTAAAGAGCTTCACATATTTTATCTCATTTGATTGCCCTGGGAGGGAGGTGCTATTATTATTCACATTTTAGAGATGAAAAAGCTGAGGCTGAAAGGTCAAGTGACTTGCTCAGAATCAGTAAGAAGTGTCAGAGGCAGAATCTGAATTTGTCTTCCTGATTCCAACTTATTCACTGACCCATCCAGCTTCTAGATAATAAGTGTCATGAGAACAAGTACTGTTTCATTTTTGTCTTTGTTTTATTTATTTATTCATTCATTCATTCATTCATTTATTTGTTTGTTTGTTTATTTATGTATTTATTTGGCAGGGCAACTGGGGTTAAGTGACTTGCTCAGGGTCACACAGCCAGTAAGTGTTAAGTGTCTGAGGCCAGATTTGAACTCAGGTACTTCTGAATCCAGGGCCGGTGCTTTATCTACCGTGCCACCTAGCTGCCTCTCATTTTTGCCTTTGTATCCCTGGTGCCTAGCACAATTTTTGCGTGTAGTAGGCATTTAATGCTTATTGACTGACTAACTAACTGATATAAGGTCATGAAAATGGGAAAAGCAGAGAGAAACAAGAACAAAGAAAGCTTATCTATGGTACCTTCTAAGAAAGTGATCTGCTATCTTGTAATGTCATGTATATAGACAGTATAGTTATAAAGAAATGGAAGATAATCTGGTTGTAGCCTTGGACCTCTGTTCACTGGGTACTCTCAAGTCTGAGATAATGAAGAGAGATCTGAAAATAAAGAAAATATCTACACACTAATACAGAGGAAGGAATTTGCCAAAGACTTTAATGGTTTAGGGCAATTTGAACTGGAGGCTGAGATCTTTCACATATAAAATCTGAACTGATAGACAGACGTGTAACCAAGGACCCATGCCTATTCTCTTGGCCAACAGGAGCCTGTCTCCTGGTAGAAAAGGTCTTCTGAGAAACACCAGGTTCTTCTGTTCTCATTGCTTCCTGACCTTTCACCTGGCTTTATCTTTCTGTTTTATCATTTGACTCTTCTGACTGGATCCCAGGTTTTGTTCTTAATCTCGGTCTTGGCTTTCCTCACCTTGGTTTCTAAGCCTCAACTTTCAAATGACCTTTGCTCAGGAGTTGGCCTGATGATGCCAATGTAATGCTTAGTTAAACACAAAAAAAATTCTATGTTCACCAATGCAAAGTAGCTCGTAATTTGAGGAGCTAGAGGGTGCTATTTCCCCATTAACCCTGTGCTTCAGACAAAATACTGAGACACCTGTAAATTATTTGAATTACTTTGTAAACTGTCATATTAACAGTTTCTCTTAAATATATCAATTCACAAAACAACCTAGAAAACTTCACATTCTACTGCAACTATATTTGGATCCTTTTCCTATCTTGCTCTGGGCATATCTTGGTACTATAATCATTTCTTTCTAGCCTAAAGTCCATGAGTTAATGGACTTAGTGAAAAAGAATACATTAAAATATGCATATGTGAGAAAAATTTTCCGAAGTCACTAACACTTTCTCCTTCAGTAAGTGCTATGATTCAGAAACCTGCTCTGATTTCCATCTGATGTCTCTTCTAACAGCCTTTTTATCCTTGCCCAACATGACAAAAAATTCAAGAAACTACTCTAAACAACTGCTTGAAGTATTTAAAAATAATATGAACTACTATTAGAATTACACTTTGAAAAAGTGGAAGAGAATCATTTTGAGGTGTCTTATTTAAAATTTTAGTAGGGAAAAACCATTTTTTTATTTGTCATAAGGACTTTTGACTCATATTATCTGGATTCAGTTTCCAGCTTGTTATATATTCTTGAGGAGGAACCTCAAACTTTTATATCTAGATTTTACTGATGCTATTATTGCCAAAGTCTCCCATTATTTTAATATCTCCATGTTTAATACAATATTCATACATTTCATCTTAGTGAAAATGCCATTAACTTTACTGTTGAACTAAAAATGACATGCTGGATTTAGCTACTGTGTATTGGAAGCAAGATGTGACAGTGGAAAAAACCCAATATATTAGGAGTTAGGAAGTTTGCTACTAACTAGCTTGAAGAGCTTAGGAAAGTTATTTATGCTCTTTAGATCCTATATTCGTGAAGGTATTGGGACAGAGGATTCCTAAGGAATCTTCCAACTCTCACATTTTATGGTCAAAATTCCATTTTAAGATTAAACCTGGGGCAGCTAGGTAGTGCAGTGGATATGGACCTGAGTTCAAATCCAGCCTCAGACACTTGACACTTACTAGCTGAGTGACCCTGGGCAAGTCACTTAACCCCAATTGCCTAAAGAATCCAACAACGAAAAAGAAAAGAAAAAAATTTTAAAAAAAGATTAACCCTATGATACCATCTCTAACAACACCTTATATGAACAGCCTAATTTAGCAGAATAATCAAAGTCAAAGATTACATAAAGGGGAATGTAAAGCTACATTTTGTTAATATGCTATTATAATCTGATGACTGTGAAGGTCTTTATAAACTAGGGTCAAGGAAATTTCAGCTATAACTTCTAAAGCAAACTTCTAAAAGAAGAAACAGCAAGTAGTCTTTACTTACCACAGGTGACAGTATCCATTTTGGGGGGCCTGAGAAATTGCTCTTTCACCCAGGTCTTTTCCTGTTTAAAAAAAAAAGTTTTATTTAGTGTTGTTTTTTTTTCCCCCATGGGAAAAATTTCAAGATTATGCCATGTGGAGATCATTTGCAGGAACTGAGGGGAGGTGAAGGTAGGGAAGAGAAAGCTTAGGAAAGGCATGATGTCTTCATATATTTTAAGGACTGTTACACGGAATGGGGATTAGATCTGTTCTGCTTGTTCCTAAAGGGCAGAACTCAGATAAAAATTGCAAAGAGATGAATTTAGGTTCCATGTAAGGAAAAAACTCCCTAAATAGGGCTGCCTAAAAAGGAGGTATGTTGCTCCATATTGGAGGTCTCTAGACAAAAGCTGGATTTATTAGATACGCTCTAAGGAAGATTTTTATTCATGTATAGACTGGTTACACTTTTTTGGAGAAAAGTCTTCAAAGGTGCTCTCTCTATTATTTTTTCTGCTTTAAGAGGCAATATAGTAAGACTTTAATTTTCCTCTAGAATTAATGGTTTGTTTTTTTGTTTGTTTTTTTGTTTGTTTGTTTGTTTTTAGTGAGGCAATTGGGGTTAAGTGACTTGCCCAGGGTCACACAGCTAGTAAGTGTTAAGTGTCTGAGGCCGGATTTGAACCCAGGTACTCCTGACTCCAGGGCCGGTGCTCTATCCACTGCACCACCTAGCTGCCCCAAGAATTAATGTTTTACAAATGCATTTGTACTTTAAATCAATGTTACCTTTAGTTGCTATGTTTCTTTCCTTGGAAAAGAGATCAAGTAACTTTTGGCTTCCTAACTGTGGTGACTGTTTTACATTGCTCAAACTTCTTTAAGTTACATGGTGATAATCTATGAAATAATCAGAACTAATGTACTTTTATGCATTTCCCATTTTTAGAGTCAGTAGCATGTTTAGATAGGTGGATTGTAGTTGTAATTGGTCATGGCTTTTAAACTTTGGCTGGTCTGGAGACCCAGACTCTAATGTTGATATTGCCCTTTGGATTTACAGTGTGTCTGTATTCAACCAACAACTATGTATTCATTGTCTACTATGTACAGAGTATTATACTGGATGTTGGAGGAGATATATATGGTTATTGTTCTCATCAGTCTATAAGAGTTTATTATGTGCCTTGTTGGCAAGAGACTATATTAAGTACTAGGGGTACAAAGACAAAAGTAAAAACAATACCTGCCTTCAAGGCACATCCCTTCTATTGGTAACAGCAATAGCACTACCACTACCACCACTACCACCACTACCATACTACTACTACTACTACTACTACTACTACTACTACTACTACTACTACTACTACTACTACTACTACTACTACTACTACCTCCACCTCCACTACCACCACCATTACTCCTACTCCTACTACTGTGGGACAACATTAAATCCATCTCAAGGAATGTGAAAATTAGTATAAAAAATGCTTATTTCCATAGAAGACCAAACAAGAAGAAATAGACTTGATTACATTAGAAACATTTAGGGATGTTCAGCCTGGAGAATAGAAGGCTCTTGTGGGACATAATAGTTATCTTTAAAATATCTGAATGACCATCATGTGGAAAAGAGATTAGATTTACTGTTTTTCTCCAGATGTCAGAAATGGGAACATTGGGTAGAAATAGCAAAGAAGTAGATTTAGGTTCAATATAGGAGGAGAAAAACTCTCTCAGTTTCTTGACAAATTAGAGCTATCTACAAAAAAGACATGACATATTAGGATGTAGGGAGATCTGCCTTCATGGAAACGTTCAACAGAAGTCAGATAGCCATGTGTAGGGTATGTTGTAGGAAGATTCTTATTCAGGTATAGCTTGGACTAAATGGCTTATAAGGTCCCTCCTAACTGAGCTTTTATTTGACATAAGGCAGACCAGTTTTTAAATTTCAAGAGCTTTTATTAACACTAAAAGAGGTTATCAAGAGAGGGAGATGAATCTCTACCCCTGAACTTTGTAAAAAATGTATTATAGACTCTGGGCAATTCAAACCTAGAATTATTTGGCTCAAATGATTCATTTTCCATATGAAAAAATGAGTCTCAAAAAAGGTTAAACAAATTTTTCACAATTGTACTGCTGGGTATTAGTAGAATCAGAAGACAGGTGTCCTATCTCCCAGTCCAGTGTTCTTTCTAGTACTCCATGAAGATCAAGTGAGGTCTTTAGGTTTTATGGAACTATTACTGCATGCTTTTCAATTTTCCAAATTTCTATTTGACCTTAAATATGAAGAGAAGGTACATACTTAATATTTACATATTTAATGACCAATAATGCATTACTTAATTCTATCTATCCTAATAAAATAAAATAAAATTAATTTTAAATAATGATTTCAACTAAGAAATTTATAAATAATTGGTTTACTTTTCAGAATCTTTAGGGGTTTCATTACATGTCATAAGTTATAATCAGGTAATCAACTTTAAAAACTCACTACCTACCAGCAGAGGCATATTTTTTCTTTTCTTCCATATCTATGGATAGATCACACATATCTCCATAAGCTCTGGAGAATCTCCAAATAAATTCAGTTTCATCTTTATACTAAAAAATAAAAGTAAAAATGTAGATTAGATTAAATAATTGATTTGATTAAGATGTAAATGTTCTCTCTGAATGCAACTATTTAAGAATGGTATTACAGATGACTGCCACCAATGTGAACGAATGTATGCCAAAGTAAGATTTGTAATTAAGGAAATTAGTCTCCATATGGTTACCTATCATCCTACAGTCTTAAACTATTTAAACATTAGGCTTATAGATTAGTGCTGAAAGGGTCTTCAGAGTTCATCTAATCAAAGCCCATCATTTTACAGAAGAGAAAATTGAGGTCAAGGGAGAGGAGTGACCTGTCCAAAGTTAAGCAGGTAGTAAGAGCTAAAGTTAGCTTTGGAATCCATGTCTTCTGATTTCAAATCTGGTGGTCTTCCTGCTATACCATTTTGCTTCACCTGCTGTACTGCACAGACACTGTACAACTCTCTGGATCTGAGAAGACAGGTGATACTTTGCACACATTTGTCTTACCCTGCTTCCTCCTACATATATATATATACACACACACACACACATACATATATATACACATATATACATACATACATACATATACATATACATATATACATATATACATATATACATATATATATATATATATATATATATATATATATATATATATATATATATATACCATCTCCTCCATGCCATGTTGAGGCATCAGACTAGGACTTTGTGGAGGAAATTTAATCAATAAGATAATTTAATCAAAAATAGTATTATTTCATCATATTTCCCTTACCTTATTTTTATAGTTGCACAAGAGTTCAAAACTTTTCCGTTTATCAGAATCACTTTTTAAATGTAAGTCATCAATCATCTGAGTAAGAACAGGTAAGCTCAATCTTTTTGCTGTTTTTTTATTTGCTTTATGGCCAGCTAAATGCCCCCTTTCAGTGTCACTCTGAGCTGTAACATACCTAAAATTTCAGAAACAAGGATTAAAGCATCTAAAAGTTATTACAGATCATAAAGGCTAATGATAAGAGTATAGCATAGAAATAAAGACAGAGTAGGGACTCAATAAATTCCCCTTGTTCTTAAACATTCTGTGATAATTTCCCAAATTCTGCTTAATTCATCACAATGTTATGGTATTCAATGTCTACACTGACAGTTTCATTCTCAGTTCATTGGCTTATAACTCAAAAGCATATGGCTTTACTAGTTTTAATTGTGAACTTACAGTATACAACTGCATGACTCAATACTGTTCATTGATTTGAAGCAATATAAAATCTAATGCTAATGCATTCAACACATTTTGAGAACAAACATATTCATCATTTCCTCTATGCTTTAATAGACAGTCTTTATGAGTTTCTGTAACCCCTACATTTGTCACCTTCATGCTTCTGGTAACTAGCCTCTATGTTATGAAGATGGTGATATACATACATGTATACAGTTTGGTGTAGAAATACATGAAACAGGAAAATAAGAGAGAGACTAAGGAGAGGGGAATAAATGGGAGGACATAGTCAGATTAGTTATAAGTAAAACAAACTCTAACTTCAGAAGGTGGAATGTGAAGAGAAATTTAAAAGGAAATAAGAAACTGTGATTGAGGATACAGGTAAGGAGAAGAGAAGCAGGGCAAAACAGCAAAAGTAGACTGCATCAAGCAAAGAGTATGAATGCTAAGTATATTCATTCTCTTTTACCACCCTCTTCTTCTTTCTAAAGGGGTATCACTTAACAAAGAGGAAAAAAAGTACAAGAGAAGGCAATGGAGGGAAATAATTAATGATCATGACTCTAAATGTGAATGGGATGAACTCACCCATAAAATGGAAGATACAAGCTCATTTGTAAAAGATTAATTAGAGAGGAGGATGACAGAATGAGAAGATTGAGCAATATTGTCTCACAAAATAGTGGAAAGCAGTGGAGGAAAAAAGACAGGTCCAATAAATGAAGACATATTATTCTCACAGCATCTGTAGGTACAGATATAGATAAAGATATAGATATCAGCATTGGCATTCAAACCTCATCAGTACCCTCAGTTCTCAGTTCTGTCTGCCCCTATAATTGGAATGCTGGAATATGTAATAATTTTTTTTTCTAAAGTTTCCATTTTAAGAAGGCTCCCAGGTCAATTGTTTCTTCTTAGATATTGCTTTCATGTATCACCCATATGTTGCATGTAGTATATTGGCCACACATAATAAAGGATGTTATATTTGTTTGATGTGGCATTACACTATAAAATGTGTTATTAATAATATTTAATTTAATGCTAGTGTTATATGTGTTATATATGTCATATGTGCTATGTAAATCTAACAAATACTATATATGATATTACATATCACTTATATGCATTCTTCATGTAGATATAGATATGGATGTAGGTATGTGGATTATATAGATATAGATGTATGTCAGCATTAGTACTCACATCTCATCAGTACACTCTGACTGTCTGATTGGAAGGCTGCAGAACTAAAGCTCAGGGTAAAGCACTCCTTCTAAATCTGGCATTTTCCAGCTGTCTGTTCATATATATTGCTTACATATATGCCCTATACATTATACACTGTCCATGTATAATAAATTATATGTATATTATGTAAATTATATGTAAATTATGATATCTCACTTATTAAGCATATGCAATGCCCTTTATTATGTGTACTTTATTCATGCTATATGTTGTACATATTAAATGCGTTATATAGGATGTTTTTTCCTTCCTTCTTTCTTCTTCCATTTCTTTTATTTTCTCCCTTTAGAGGTATTTGAGTGAGAAAAATGTAGATGTGATTACTGCCTATGGATTTTGTACAAAGCATTCTGGAAAGATAACTAATTTTTATAACACTTTAAGGTTAACAAAGCTCTTTCCTCCATGCAACCCTATGAGATGGGTAGTACAAGCTGACTGTCTCCATTCAACAGGTAAGGAAAGTGAGCCTGGGGTAGGTGAGTGATGCCCATGGTCACATGATTAGCCAATGTCAGAGTCCATTTTAGGACCAAGACCTTTTGCATAAAAGTATGACATTTTCCAGTATGCCATCCTAAAAAAGGAGGAAGAGGAGGGATAATTAGGAGGAAGATGCTATGTGAAATTCAATTCAATTCAGTAACCATTTCTTAAGTGCCTACTCTGTGTTCAGTGATCACTTTTGATAACTCACATTTGAGTTATTACACTGACCACCCTGGCTCCCAATAACAATAGCTCTTTTTTCTGTAGCATTCAAACCACTCACAAATTCTTTTCTTTAAAATAACCCTGGGGTTGGTGACAGCAAATGTTACCACCATTTTCTAGAAAGGTAGCGTTTTACCAAGAGACTTACGACCAGTAATTGACACATCAAGAGTTTGGCCCTAGGTCCTTTGACTCCAGCTCCAACATTCTTCCTAATATAGTAAACTGTCTCTGGTATCCTCAAAGGAAATATAAAATTAAAGCCTATCTGGATAATAATTTCAGGAAAAGAACTAGAAGCACCCATATTCTTAAGTGCAGACCAATCTGTTGTACTAAGAAAAAACAATAAGCATTCCTATACAATTTTTCCAACAGCAAATATTTAAGAAGCCATCTGTTTTTTCTTTTTCTTTTTCTTTTTTTTTTTTTTTGCGGGGCAATGGGGGTTAAGTGACTTGCCCAGAGTCACACAGCTGACTCTGTCACACAGTCTGAGGTACTCCTGAGTCCAGGGCCGGTGCTTTATCCACTGCGCCACCTAGCCGCCCCTGTTTTTTATTTTTCCTTGGGCCTAGAGATACAAACTTTAAAATACCACATTTATATTAGTATTTTTGCCTTTTATTTTCTTACATATTCACAGTATTCAAATTTGAAAGGCAATACGGAGATATGTGTATATGTGTGTGTGTGTGTTGTTCCTGAAATTTTTGGGGGAGGGAGGGGATGGTGAATCATTTCTTCATAGAGGAGTGTATTTGTTATCTGCCACAGCTGCTTTGAAAGCTTGTTTAGAACAATTAACCATATATGAAAGTGATGCTATTTGGCTAAATTGAAAGGGGTGTTATGGTGATCACCATAACACAGGCACACACACATGCACACACAAATAAAACTCATTAAGTAAATAAAGCAAATACCCTGTTCAAAGTCTCTTCCAATTACTTCCTAATACTAGTACTGAGCAAGTCTTCTAAAGGAAAGAAAAATGTATTCCTGGCCATAGTAATCTTGACTTATGAATTGTTCTATCTGTATCAGGCAGAGTGAAAAAATTTTCACCACACTCTGTTTAATTGTAAAAGATGCTAAATGGAGAAGGAGAAACATGAAAATAAGTGGAACCCAATTTTACAAGTAATCTGATAAGTAATATCAAACAATATCTACTGTCTTCCTTCAGCAAAAGCTAATATCCTAAGTAAACCTAATACATCTTCATAGTTACTCACACATACTTTTTTTCCCATCCACTGAATATGTGTGAGGGGACAGTTTTAATTTTTTATTGATTACAAATTGCATGCTTCTATATAATTTCTAGTTATTAAAAAGTATTAGAGAGTATCCTTTACCCACTGAAACCGTGCACACTTCTGTACAAACAAGGGCCTGCTGTATACAAGTATGACAAACTTTCCAATATACTACCTAAGAAAATAGGAGGGTTAACTATCTCAGAGGAATGATTTTTCAGATTTCCCCAAACTGATGTGATTATGTCTACGTATACCTCTTTTAAACACTAATTTTGTTAAAATGAATCTGCTTCCTTGAATTTCCTGTCACACACATAGTAGACTGGATTATTTTTGTTTACTATGAGATGCCTGTTTTAGAAAATCTTCTGATATAAGGCAGTGTGACATTAAAAATGGCAGTGGAAGGGGGAAACTAGGTGGTGCAGTGGATAGAGCACTGGCCCTGGATTCAGGAGGACCTGAGTTCAAATGTGGCCTCAGACACTTAACAATTACTAGCTGTGTGACCCTGGGCAAGTCACTTAACCCCAGTTGCCTCACCAAAAAAAAAAATGGCAGTAGAATATAAACTCCTTGATGGCAGGTACCTTTTCAGTTTTGCTTTTGTATTGTCAGTAGGATACCTGGCACCTAGGAAGCCCTTAATAAATTTTTGTTGGAGTTAAGTGAATTGAGTAGGCAGCAATTATCACTAAATGATATGAAAGAAAGTAAATACCTGGGTGAATTAAATATATTTATGTAATTAATACTAATAGTAGCTAACATTTCTGTAGCACTTCCTATGATTTTACACTGTTCTAAGTGCTTTACAATTATCATTTAAACTCATCTTCTTGACTCCAAATCCAGTGCTCTATCTACCATACCAACTGGGTGACCCTAAATTCACCCACAAATTTAATCTCTACAGGATATCTACCCCTTCATCATCATTACCACCACCACCCCACTGGGCAAGATATAAAGGAAATAAGAACCAAAAAGAGGTTACAGAACCAAACAGAGTTGTTCCCTTACCCAGACCAATTTAAAGGTTATTTCTATAGAACAGGGGTAATATAATATTGATTTAAAACTTGGGGAATGACTAGTTTCTAAATTGATTATAAAAATTATCTAAAAGAAGTAATTATGGTTTTTTTTTTACCCTGTTTTAGACTGAATGATGGGGCTCTCATTCTGAGAGTGTAGTCAGACCTGCCTGTCATTATGGTATATGGGGATTAATTGTAGAAAGAAGTAAAATATGAATTCCTTGGACCTGTCTAAAACTTGCCTGGTAGAGAAATTGGTTAAATATAATCATGTCACCCAGCATACGTAGACTGATATGAGTTTCCTGTGGTAACCTGTTCCTAGAAGATGCTGGTTTTGCTTCATCATCATGATTGGGTCCTGAAGTACTTTGACTTTTCAAATTGGCACTTTTCCCTTCATTTTTCTTGAACAAAGAGGACAGTCTAATTGTCCATATGAGATTATTAAACACATTTGGATGACAACTCTGGTTTTTTATAGTGTTAGAGGAATGAAGGGTAGTTTCCCCGATTGCCACAGTGGTCTAGTGAATTTTGAGGTTAGACAGAAGTAACCTCAGGGAAAATTCTGCTTTGAGGCACACAGAGGACAATTTTGTCACTCAAGGGGTATTCTGAGAAAATTCTATCCTCTTGAGTATTTGAGATGCTATTGTCTTGAGGCTCCTCAAATGACTCTTCTCTTTGAGAAATGTCATCCCTATCCCCATGTTTCCAGAGCAAAGAAGACAACCCAAGTATGGAAAGGATAATGCTACCTATGCTCTGAGGGTGACTATGCTTAATTGCACTTTGAAAACAAGGTTTGTTAATATTTTTCTGACTGGTATTGGCTACAAGTAAAACCAGAGAGTAGCTTGTGGCAGCTTTGTTTTGATCAAACTTAGGTGAAATTTCACTCAGATTCACATGAGGGGCTATTTCATTGATTAAATGGAATTCAGTCAGTGTTCTAAGTTATCCAACATCAGAGGTAATTCCATCTTGCTGAGGGACAGATGAAAATGAAATTTCACTATTTTTTAGAAGTGTAGAGGGAGTTCCATTTGCTGGAAATGTAAGAAAATTATCATAGTTTTGACCAACAGTAGTAGCTGCTTGACAGCTAAAGGAAATATGTCACTGAATCAAAGTGAAAAGTCTTTTTATTCCAAAGTCAAAAGACTCTTCACTCTTTTGAATATCACTGTTACTAGTGGGTTCATTAGATGTTACATGAACTCTGGTTTGGAGACAGGAAGCTCATACAACATTTTTTGACAACTAAGTCAACTTCTACTTGCAGGAGGTAAGTCAGCAATACAGTGCTTTTCTAAATTACTATTATTTTCCTCAGGAGAAGACTTGACGCTTATCTGTTAGAGAATTGCTGGTATCTTTACAAGAATTAAATAATCTATTTTCCTTAGAAACAGGGACAGCTCCATGTTGATGTGGACCAGAAGCAACCTGATCTTGAGAGGAATCTGTACTGGATGCCCTGTCTGAAGTACAGCAGCTAAAGGAAGAAAAGTGTGAACATGAGGAAAAATATAAGGAATGAGGTAAAATCCTGATAAGTCCCTTAAGATAATATCATTACATAAACTGTAGGGAAGAACAAAACAAAATTTTGGCTTTACAAGTTGATGTGGCTAATAAGACACTTACTTAGTTGAATAAGCAGACCAAGATATCATCTCTAAAATACTTGCACATAGTTTATAAAGACTTCATCCTTTAAGTATGAGATACAAGATGAACTGAAGTACATGGAAAACAAACTAAGATGTCAAACTGAATATTCTTTAAAGGAAAGGGAGACTATAATATCTAAAAATATTAGATCCTAATGTACTTTGCAGAAAATTACAAGTACATAAAGACTGATAGGTGACTGTTTATGATATGTATGACATTTATATTTTTCAACAGTATCTTTGAAGGTGAATACAAAAATCAGCATTTAGACTGCCTAAGAGCTTATTATTGGTCAATTTAAGAAAGCAATGAAGCTTGGGTTGTGAATAAGTATAGTGTAGTGTCCCTTATCATGTCAAACATAATTAAATGGAAAACACATAAAGATGGCCCTACCTTAAGCACATTCCCATAGTGATA
The DNA here is from genome assembly GCF_019393635.1 of Dromiciops gliroides. Lineage (NCBI taxonomy): Eukaryota > Metazoa > Chordata > Mammalia > Microbiotheria > Microbiotheriidae > Dromiciops > Dromiciops gliroides. The sequence continues at coordinate 616,566,725 of NC_057862.1, forward strand.
GTCTTAAAGAATCTAAAACTATATTTGACACCTTTCCTATTCCATCATACTTGATTAAATGTAAGAATTGCTTTATAAATAGGGGAAATCACATAGTAATAAAGAAGCATATAAAGTGAACATAGCAACAGCACAGAATGTGATGACAGAGTAAACAGAATACAATGACAACAGTTCAAAATAAAATTGGTTTATGAATGGCTTTTCTAAAACCTAATCCATATGAATGTAGAAAGGTTAAGGTACAAATTCAATTCAATTCAAATCTATTTCTATTGAACAAAAGTTTAAGTGGCTAGAGATTCAAAGATTAAGAAAATGATAACCCCCCTCCCCAGCTTTAACATCAAGGAGGTTACAATTGAACAAAGTAAGATGGTTATACAAGTATGGCACAAGTTAGGGATTAAGACAAATGGAAAATGTAAACTCATTTTATTGTCTGGGCTTGTCATTTCACTGGTATATGAAAATCCTAATAAAGAAACTTATATCAATATAGATAAGCACTTGGCCTGCAAATTTATTGATTGATCGATTAGTTTTCAATATTTAGAATTTTATTTCCCCAAATTACATGCAAAATGCAAATTTTGAGATCAATTTTTTTAAAACTTTGTGTTCCAAATTCTCTTCCTCCATCCCCCCCCCAACCAAGAGCTCAAGTAATTCAATATAAGCTATACATGAGAAGTCATGCAAAACATTTCCACATTAACCAGGTTGTGAAGGAAAATGGACAAAAACAAAACTTCAGATAAAGGAACTAACAAAAAAATATGCTTCAATCTATATTCAGATACAATCAGTTCTCTCACTGTAGATGGACTGCATTTTTCATAAGACCTTCAGAGTTGTCTTGGATCATTGCATTGATGAAAATAACCAAGTCATTTGCAGCAGATCATCTTACAATATTGCTGTTATTTTGTATATAGTATATTTCACTTTGCATCAGTTCACGCAGGTCTTTCCAGGTTTTCCTGATAGCATCCTGCTCATTTTTTATAGTAAACTACATTTATATAGTATTTTAAAGAGAAATTTCCTTACAATAAACCCATGAGGCTTATGGCAACAACAGTAATAGATAACATTTATATAGTATTTTATACCTGACAAAGAATTTTCTTTACAATAGCCCAGTAAAGTAAGCACCATACTTTTTGTCATCAACATCATCAATCAAGCATCATCCATCAACCCTCATCATCATTCTCAATCAATCTTCATCAATCGGTCCTCATCATAATCAATCAGTCTTCCTCTCATCAATCAATCCTCATCTTCATCAAATCATCAATCAATCAATCATTATCTTACATTACTCTTGCCTCTTCTTCAAAATTTTTTCACACTTACTATTGTTAACTGTTTTCCTCCATCCTATTCCGTCCCCATGATATTTACTCTATTTTCTATCTTCTTTCACCCTATCCTTCCTCAAAAGTGTTTTGCTTCTGACAGCCCCTTCCCCCACTCTGCCCTCCCTTCTTTTACCCCTCCCTCCTTATCCCCTTCCCCTCCTACTTTCCTGCAGGGTTAGATAGATTATTCCACTCAATTGTGTGTATATGTTGTTCCTTCCTTGAGCCAACTCTGATGAGAATAAGGTCTTTGAGACAATTCTGATGAATGTAAGGCTCATTCACTGCCCCATTCCTCCCCCATCTCTCCCCCCCACTCCATAAGGCATTTCCTGCTTCTTTCTTGTGATATTTCACTCCATTCTACCTCTCCCCTTTTCCCTCCCCCAAGTACAATCCTCTACCCCCTCAATTTTACCCTAAAGATGTCATCATGGGGTCACTAGGTGACACAGTGGACAAAACACCCACCCTGGACCCAAGAAAACCTGACCCCAAATCTGGCCTCAGACACAAGACACTCACCAACCTTGCAACCCCAGGCATGCCACCCAACTCTGACCACCTCACTAAACAAATCATATACAAAAAATAAATGCTTTACAGATATCATCCCTTTGTATGCAATTCCCACCTGAGCCCTCTGTCTAAATTTATTCTGATCATCTGCCCTAATACTGAGAAAGTTCTCATGAGTTAGATGTATCATCTTCCTATGTAGTAATATAGACAGTTTAACCTTTTAACATCCCTCATGATTTCTTTATTCTGTTTACCTTTCTATGCTTCTCTAGGGTCTTGTATTTGAAAGTCAAATTTTGTATTCAGTTCAGGTCTTTTCATCACGAATACCTGAAAGTCCTCTTTTTCACTGAAGTTCAATTTTTCACCCTGAAAGATTATACTCAGTTTTGCTGGATAGGTGATTCTTGGTTGCAATCCCAATTCCTTTGCCCTCCAGGATTACATATTCCATGCCCTCTGATCCTTTAATGGAGAAGCTGCTAGATTTTGTTCTGTCCTGACTGTGGCTCCACAGTATTTGAATTGTTTCTTTCTAGCTGCTTGCAATATTTTTTCCTTGACTTGGGAGCTCTGGAATTTGGCTATAATATTGCTGGAAGTTTTTATTTTGGTATCTCTTTCAGTGGATTCTTTCAATTTCCATTTTACCTTCTGTTTCTGGAATATCAGGGCAATTTTTCCCTGACAATCCCTTAGAATATGATGTCTAGGCTCTTTTTCTGATCATGGTTTTCAGGTAGTCCAATAATTTCAAATTATCTCTCCTGGATCTATTTTCTAGGTCAGCTGTTTTTCCAAGAAGATATTTCACATTGTCCTCTATTTTTTTATTCATTTGGATTTGCTTTATTGTGTCTTGGTTTCTCATAAAGTAATTAGCTTCCAATGGTTCAATCCTAACTCATAGGCAATTATTTTCTTCAAAGAGCTTTTCCATCTGGCTTTTCAAGCTGTTGACTTTTTTATGACTTTCCTGCATCACTCTCATTTTTTCCCTCTTACCTTTCTTACTTTATCTTCAAAGTCCTTTTTGAGGGCTCCTATGGCTTGAGACCAACTCATATTTTTCTTAGAAGCTTTGGATGTAGGATCCCTGATGTTGCTATCCTCTTCTGAGGGTGCAGCTCGATCTTCCTTGTCACTAAAGAAACTTTCTATGGTTCACATCTTTCTCTGTCTGCTCATTTTGCCCATCTATTTCTTGACTTTTAACTCCTTCTTAAAGTAGGGCACGGTTTTCAGGATGCACTGTCCCAAGCTTCAGGGGGTCCAAAGTGGTACAATTTAAGGAGGGGAAGGTTTTTCACTTGCCTGGCCTGTGCTCCAGTCTGTAAATAACCTCAAGCCTACTTGCTATTTAACCAGGCAATTTTTTTTTTTTGCTGTGGTTGATAGCTCCAGTGAGCCTGTGCCCCTCCCCAACCTGGTCTGCTGCAACTCAAGATTGTTTCCTGGTTACCAGAACAAGCAAGAAAATTGAGTTCCACTTTAGCGCCAGCAGTGACCCCTATAATCTCCTCCTGGCCAGCCACTCAACCCTCTCATCAGACAGTGAGCTGAGTTTCAGAAGTAGCTGCAGCTGCAGCCGATTCAGAAGCACCAGAGGTCTCTTTCTCTGGTGCAGCCTGCCTGGGTTTGGATCTCTGTCAGTGTGACTCTGGGGCTGGGCTCCATTCCCACCCTAGTACAGCAGACCTTTCCTGCTGACCTTCTAAGCCATCTTTGGCTGGAAAATGATCTCATCCTGTCCTTTTGTGGGTTCTGCTGCTCCAGGAATTGTCTCATGGCAGTATTTGGAGGTTTTTGGAGTGATCATGTGGGGAGCTCTGAGAGGTTACTACCTTTCCTTCGCTATCTTGGCTCCACACTGGAAGTTCAAAAGGCTGTCCTCATTTGAATTTACTCTACATATTCAATATATTTCTAAGTAATATTTCCTACCTTCACAATGTCTCTCACATATGTCATCTTTTTTCCATGGCATACAAAGACTACACTGGAGAAGGTACTGAGTACCTCACACATGAACTATTGCAATAACCTGTAGGTTAGTCACCCTTGACTCAGGTATCTCCTTATCCTTACTCTAGCTCATCATCCTCAAAGTTTTGTCATCTCCCCAAAGCACAGGTTTGACAATGGTACCTAAGTATTCAATAAACTCCAGTGGCACCTATTACCTTCAATACCAAATATAAAAAGCTCTGTTTGACTTTTAAAACCCTTCACAACCTGGCCCCTTTCTACCTTTCCAATCATCTTATACTTTCCTCCCCTCCATATACTCTATGATTTCTCACAGGACACCAATTTTCTGACTTTTCACTGGCTATCTCCTATGTTTGGAATGCTCTCTCTCCTCACCTCTGCCTTCTGACTTAGTGCTTAGTCCCACCTTCTTTCTTTTTTTTTTTTTGCAGGGCAATGAGGGTTAAGTGACTTGTCCAGGGTCACACAGCTAGCTAAGTGTCAAGTGTCTGAGGCTGGATTTGAACTCAGGTCCTCCTGAATCCAAGGCCAGTGCTTTATCCACTGCGCCACCTAGCTGCCCCCTAGTCCCACCTTCTTACAAGAGGCTTTTCCTAGTCACAAACTCCCACCTTACCTTATCCTTATGGTACACATTCCTAATGCTTTCCCTCTGAGATTACCTTCCATATACACTAGGATAAAAAGATGGATAGATTTTTTTTCTTTTTGTATGTATATAGTTGTTTGCATGACATTTCACCCATTAGATTCTGACCTCTTAGAGGATAGGGACTATGCTTTTGCTTTTCTTTGCATCCCCAGCACCTAATGCAAGGACTGGGGAATAGTAATGTCTTGATAAATTCTTGCTGACTAACTGACCATGATGTTTCCTTCATCATTACTTCAGACATGTCTTACCAGGGTTCTCTGAAACTGTCTCCTTCAGTATTGTTTATAGCACAATCATATTCCTTCATATTCATATAACATCACTTGTTGAGTCATTCCCCAATTGAGGGGCACCCCCTTGGTTTATAATTCTTTGCTACCACAAAAAGGGCTGCTATGATTTTTTTAAGTATGGGTATTTGTCTTCTTTCTTTGATCTTTGGGGAACAGAGCTAGTTGTGGTATTGCTGGGTCTAAAGTTATATGTAATTTAGTAACTTTGGGGGAATAGTTCTAAATTGCTTTCAAGAATGGCTAGGGGGCAGCTAGGTGGTACAGTGGATAGAGCACCAGCCCTGGAGTCGGGAGTACCTGAGTTCAAATCCAGCCTCAGATACTTAACACTTACTAGCTGTGTGACCCTGGGCAAGTCACTTAACCCCAATTGCCTCACTTAAAAAAAAAAAAAGAATGGCTAAACATGGGGGCAGCTAGGTAGTACAGTGGATAAAGCACCAGCCCTGGATTCAGGAGGACCTGAGTTCAAATCTGGTCTCAGACACTTGACACTTACTAGCTGTGTGACCCTGGGCAAGTCACTTAACCCTCAATGCCCTAAAAAAAAAAAAAGAATGGCTAGACAGGAAAGTGGAGCCAAAATGGCTGAGAAAAGGCAGAGACCTGCCTGAACTCTCCCCAAATTTCCTCATGGAAATTTATTTTGATTTGGGGACCCTGCTTTTGGGCTGAGATTAAAAAGTTTTAGGCCCTTAGGGGTTTTTCCTGTGTAAGAGGGGCTGGTACATTTCCCCCACTGCTTCAGCTGAGCCAAAAAGCCCCATGGGCTTTACAGGACACCATGTCAGATGGCTAGGCGAAAAAGCCCCAGCTCCCTCTGCCTTGTGGGGATCTACCCCAAAGATCTCGGGCTTGTGAAGGCCAGCCTCTAGTGCAGCTCGTGCAGAGGTCCCAGTCGCACAGCAGGGGGCATGGGCTCCTCAAGCCCCACTAGGCACAGCCCTAGTGCAGTTGGCCGATGAGCTTGGCGTGTGTGGGGGCACAGGGAGCCCGAGGTTTGAGGGGAGAGAAGGAACATATATACAGGGGAGAAGACAGTGAAGAGAGGCCGGAAGATTAAGAAGATAGTAAGGGAGGACAGACAGAAAAAAGGATGGACAGAAGGGGGCTGCTACGAGGATGCTAAGGAGACTGAGGCTGTGTAAAGAGAGGGGCTGATGGAGACGGAGAAAAAGCTAAGAACAAGGAGGCTGGAGGGCGTCGGAATACTAAGAGAATTCAAGGAGGTCTGTGAGAGAGAAACACAGGGGTTCAGTGCAGCAGTACAGAGAGGAAAGTTAGATGGTAAGGGGGGGTTGACAAAGTGAAAGGGGCTTGGAGTTAGAAGAAAGGAGCCAAGCAGTGAAAGTGAAAGCACAGGGGAGCTGGAGTGAAAGAGAAAAAGAGTGAAAGTTGGAGAAAGCTGGAGCATACCCTAAGGCAAGAGGTGGCAATGGCCCTTATTATATTAAAAGCAGACAGGTTGTATAATTTGCATTTCTTAACCCTTATCATTAACATTTATTTTTATAAATAAATTCTGCTTTGGTTATTTAATTAAGAGGCTTCTTAATCTTTTACTTATCAATTTGGGAGTGGAGTAGTGTGGAGGAATTTTTAAATGGCCCATATTAAATTAATTGTAGTCAGATAGCCAATAAGTCAAAAGTCCAGTTAGATTAGTCCTTCAGTCAGATTAGTCCCCCCAGATTAGCCCCCAAGCTAGTTAGTAAAAATATTCTTACATTTGAATGGCGACCAAGGCAGGATTTACGGCCCAGTTATAATTTTTCATATAGCCCATACTTATAAAATTTTTCAGATTAAGTTAAGTTAATTATTTTTTTACACCTCCAAATAATGCCTCAAAATGGATTCTGGAGTGGGGAAATCCACAAAAAGGTGACTGAAACAACTTTCCAGCCCAAGACAACTTAGAAAAGGTCTATCACACCAGAGTGAGAGTGGAGTGCACACTAGCATAGGCCATTCCCTAGACAAGAGATCAGAAGGAAATGACAAGGGACATTTGATAGGTGTAGGATGGTACCTTAGTTGTTTTAATTTGTATTCTCTAATCAAATGATTATAGAATTTTTTCATATGACCATATATAACTTTGATTACTTTGTCTTAAAACTACCTGTTCATATCCTTTGACCACTTATTAATTGGAGAATAGCTCTTATTTCTATAAATTTTACTCAATTCTTTATATATTTGAAAAATCCGGCCTTTATGGGAGAAACCTGATATATTTTTCAGTTATGATTCCTACGTATTTCCTGCCACACTATTTACTATTTTACCCCATTTAACCTCCTCTCTCGCTCTCTCGTTCTCTCTCCTTTCAGTTTGTCCATCCTCAAAAGTGTTTTACTTCTGACTATTGCCTCCCTTCATCCATTCCCTTATATCGACCCCTCACCCCTATTCTCTTTGCTCCTTCCCTTCCTACTTTCCTGTAGGATAAGAGATTTTTGTACCCAACTGAATATTGGCTCTTTGAGCCAGTTGCAATGAGAGTATGGTTCAAGTTCTTCCTTGCACTTCTCCCTTCTTCCCCTCCACTGTAAAAGTTCTTTTGTACTGTCATCATTCAAACCTCATTCTCTATCTCCCACTGACTGATACCTTATTGCCATTTCCCTTATGTCAACTTCACCAATGTTCTATTCTAAAACTATCTACCCTTTCTACTATGCTCTCTGGCATACTGGCTCCATAGGGAATAAACTTCCTTTCATATTTAATTTTTCCTTTCCTATTCCTTCCATTTTCTGTCTCTCACTGAGACCTGACTTTCTCCTGATCACAGAGCCTCCCCTGGCATCCCTTTCCTGCACTGGCTGTACTTTCATTCATTCCGCCTGACTCACTGGTTGAGGTGAGGTGGGGTTGGAATACTCCTTGCTTCCTATATTGCAGCTTCTAGATTCTCCCTCTACCACAATTACTTGGTAACCTCTCCTCTTTTAAAGTTCATTCAATCTGTGAGAATCGGGGTGCCACCCGCTGCTGAGAAAGACACTGTGAGGACCAGGGCCCCGCCCCCTAGCAAACATGTGGCTTGGCTTAGCACCCGAAAGTAGTCACTATTCACAGAACCACCTGTAAGTCATGTCAATCAATACTACCAGCCAATTAACATGGAACTATGTGTGGGAACTGCCCTGCTTCCTGTTCCACAGGGGGCTTCTGGGAGAAGCCACTGAGGATTGGCCTTTTCATTCTGGGACTTCGGGTTGGTGGCAGAGAGAGATGAAAGGAGATAGGCTTTTCTCGCTTTACTGTACTCCATGTGTTCTCTTTACTCTTTAATAAATGCTTAAAAGTCTAATTGTTGCTGAATTTATCAGGAAATCTTCGCTAGTCCCCCCCCCCAAACTGGGGGAGCAGGTAAGGACACACATTAGATTTTAAACATCACAAATCCATATCTACCACACAATCACAATCCTGGTAGTTGCTGTCTACCAATATTTAGGCACTCCTTTATTTCCTAAATGAGCTTCATATTGGTTTACAACCTTTCTCTTCTCTTTAACTCTTCCTTTCATACTAAGGTACTTCAACATACATATTGATACTCCTTCAAAAACTCTAGTCTCACAGCAACACATAAAAATTATACCCTTTTCCTTGCTATCATCCACTAATGTACCACTTTTGTTGTTGTTCAGTTGTTTCCATTCATGTCCAACTCTTTATGACCCCATCTGGCTTTTCTTGCTAAAGATACTACAGTGGTTTGCCATTTTCTTCTCCAGCTCATTTTACAGATGAAGAAACTGAGGCAAAAAGGGTTAAGTGACTTGCCCAGGCTCATGCAACTAGTAAATATCTGAGACCCTATTTGAATTTAAGAAGATGAATCTTCCTGACTCCAGGTCCGGTGCTCTATCCACTGTGTCACCTAGTTGCTCAAATGTACCACTTATAAGTTCAAAAACTGAAATTCCTTTAAATGATCATAATCTATTTCTCCTTGTCTTGAAACACTAAACCCTGTCCACATGGTGACCTCTGATCTCTCTACTCTCCAGTTCTTTCTCAGGCCATCATTCCTATACTAGCTACACTCTCCTTCCTTCTCCATCTTGACCCCTTGATATACTACATTGTCAGTCTTGGCTTCGGTACATTATAATATGCAAATAATTAAGTGAATGTAATATATGTATATATGTACACATATATATACACATACATGTTTATATGTGTATATATAATATATACATGTATGGTGTATACATGCATCTACATAAACATGTAAATGGGAAGTATTTTTCATCCTTCATTTCAAAAAGGTCCAATGCTGTCATGGGGGTAATGTCTTGACTATGGAGTGAACTGGAGTTAAGTGAGGCAGAACTGCACAATGTCATTAGCCTCACTTTTTCTTTAAGAGTAATTAAAATCCACTGGAGACACAGTAGTAAATGACATTAATAATGTAGTGTTTGATAAACCCAAAGATTCCAACTTCTGGGATAGGAACTCAGTATTTGACAAAAACTGCTGGGGAAACTGGAAGATAGTATGGCATAAATTAGGCATAGACCAATACCTTACACCTTATACTAAAATAAGGTCAAAATGGACACATGATCTAGACATAAGAGGTGATACCATAGGTAAATTAGGAGAGGAAGGGATAGTCTACCTTTCAGATCCTTGGAAAGGAGAGCAGTTTATGACCAAACAAGAGATAGAGAATATCATGAAATGCAAAATGAATGATTTTGATTACATTAAATTAAAAAGGTTTTGTACAAGCAGAATCAATGCATCCAAAATTAGAAGGGATGCAGAAAGCTGGGAAACAATTTTTATGGCCAGTACTTCTGATAAAGGTTTCATTTCTAAAATATACAGGGAAATAAATCAAATTTATATGAATCCAAGTCATTTCCCAATGGTCAAAGGATATGAACAGGCAGTTTTCTGTTGAAGAAATAAAAGTTATCTATTCCCATATGAAAAAATGCTCTAAATCACTATTGATTAGAGAGATGCAAATTAAAACAACTCTGAGGTACCACCTCACACCTATCAGATTGGCTAATATGACAAAAAAGGAAAATAATAAATGTTGTAGAAGCTGTGGAAAAATTGGAATACTAATGCATTGTTGGTGGAGCTGTGAACTGATACAACCATTCTGGAGAGCAATCTGGAATTATACCCAAAGGGCTATAAAGCTGTGCATACCCTTTGATCCAGCAATACCACTTTTGGGTATTTTTCCCAAAGATATCATAAAAAAGGGAAAAGGACCCACATGTACAAAAATATTTATAGCTTCTCTTTATGTGGTGGCAAGGAATTGGAAATTGAGGGTTTGCCCATCAATTGGGGAATGGCTGAACAAGTTGTGGTATATGAATGTAATGGAATTCTATGGTGCTATAAGAGACAATGAGCAGGAGGAGTTCAGATAAACCTGGAAGGACTTGCATGAACTGATAATGAGTGAGATGAGCAGAACCAGAAGAACATTGTACACAGTATCATCAACATTGTGTGTTGATCAACTGTGATGGACTAGATTCTTCTCACCAATGCAATGGTACAGGAGAGTTCTAGGAGACTCATGATGGAAGGGGATCTCCAAATCCAGAAAAAAAAAAGAACTGTGGAATATGGATGCTGAATGAACCATACTATTTCTTTTGTTTTGGGTGCTGTTGTTTTTCTATTTTGAGGTTTTTCCTCATTGCTCTGATTCTTCTCTTATAACATGACTAATACAGAAAAAAAAAGAGTAATTAAAATCCAGTGGCAAAACAAAAGTCAAGATGACCAGTGATGGCCTGGGATGCAGTGGATGACTTTGGTATCTTAGATGTCTGATCAAGCTCTAAGCACTCCACAGCAGCTGCCTCAGCTGTCTACATGGCTGTTAGAACAAATTGTTTTCATCCTTCACATGCTTGGGGTAGACATCCCCCTAACTCACCAACAATTTTGAGGCCTGTAGGTTACGCTTAATCTGGGTTAGCCATCTGCTGAGATGGTTTACTGGAGTGTGTATGCTACAGCTTGTTGGAACAACAGTCGAGAGTTAGTAAAAGATAGACACCAGAAGTAGATGAACAGCCCTGAAAAGGGCTTGGAAAACCCTCACACCAGAGGTGCTAGTCTTTTTTTCTTTTTTTAACCTCAGAGGGAAGGCACCAGCTGGGGGATGTAGAAAGTAGGGGAGGAGGAGAGGAGAACAGCAAAGACCTCTTGCAAAAGGTGGTATTTGGGGCAGCTAGATGGCGCAGTGGATAGAGCACCGGCCCTGGAGTCAGGAGTACCTGAGTTCAAATCTGGCCTCGGATACTTAACACTTACTAGCTGTGACCCTGGGCAAGTCCCTTAACCCCAATTGCCTCACTAAAAACAAAACAAAACAAAAAAAAAAAGGTGGTATTTGAGCTGAGTCTTCAAGTAAGTCAGGGAATCCTGGGGTAAGGTGAATTAAAGACATGAAAGACAGCCAATGAAAAGTCAAGGAGTAAGGAGATGGAGTAGGGTCACAGAAATGGTCATTGACATTGCAGGAGTTGATGAGATCACCAAGTGAGTTAATATAGAGCAAGAAGAGAAAAGTGCCAAAGACAGGGCCTGAGGGCCACAAAAGGTCACTGGACATGACCTGGAGATATAGCAAAGGAAAGCGAGGAGGAGAAGTCAGATAGGTAGAAGGAGGATCAAGGATAGAACAGAGGAGAAAGCAAAAGGCTAAAGGGAAGTAAAAAAATGTGATGACTGTTAAAATGCCATTAGAACTGGCCTCACTCCTTCCTCAGTAAACCCCAGTGACTCTCTACTGTTTTCTAGGGTCAAATATGAAATGTTCTGTTTGGCATTTAAAGCCTTTTACAACTTGACCTCTCCTTATCCCTCCAGCCTTCTTACTCCACATACTCCATGACTGAGATCATCGGTAACTTTGTTATGAGCAGATTTGGTTGAATGAAGAGGTCAGAAGCCAAACTGCAGAGGGTTTAGCAAAGAGGTAGTAAAGGCACCTATTACAGACAGTTTTCTCAAGAAGTTTGGCCATGAAGGGGAGAAATATAGAACTGTATCTAGTAAGCATGTCAGGTAGGACCAAGTGAAAGTTTTTTTAAACATGGGAGATATTTGACTATGTTTGAGGGTAGCAGGAAGGCAACCAGTAAACAGGGAGAGATTGCAGATTGGTGAAAGCATAAGGATGATAGCTGCTGCAACCCTTGGAGAAAATTATATGAAATGGGATCAAGAGTGCATATAGAGGGATCTACTTTGGCAAAGAGAAGGGCCATCTCTTTATGTGAAGCAGGGGTGAAAGAAATTGTAAGGAGAGGCATCTGGGTGCTGTGAGATGAAGAGGAAGAAAGAAAAGGATCTAGTTGGTGTCAGTAAAGTATAAGTTGTCTTCAGCTAAAGAGAGGCATGAGGAATAGTAGATAAATTTGGTACCTCCAGATGCCTTTTAAACTTATGGAAGGAACTAGACTCCAAACTGAGTCAGAAGACCTGGATCTCGAGGTTATAATAACCTTTTTCCTTTATCCATCTCTCTAATTTATTGCCTATAGGATACTGGAAATAACCTTTCTGGGCCTCAGGTTTTTCATTGATAAAATGGTGAAAGGAATCCTGCCTAATTTTCCGTTTTGATGGTACAATCAATGGCCAGATCCCAACTTCCCAGAGTCCCAGCTCTCACTTTGTTACCATACCCCATATTGCCTTCCTGGGCCAAATGCTGGCATAATACTGGAGATTTTTTTAATGTTTTTTCCAGCTCTGGCAGATTGAAAAGACAAGTATTTGTTCTTTCAGGGCACAATAACTTCATTCCCAATGTAGGGAAATTACAGTTTAGATCAATTTTATCAGTATTGAGACTCACTAACATAACAATAACTACCATAACAATAGTAAAAAAAATTAACAGAAAGGAATATGCTGCTTTTATTAAGCTATGACAATAAAAATGCTCTAGGAACAAGATAAAAGGCCATTTGTTTTAGGGCTCCTAGAGAGCAGTTAGATAGTTGCCTAATGATTGTGTGGTATAAATAATTTTTTTCTATTTTGTGATACAAAGGAAAGAACAATAGTATGGCATCTCCCTTCTAAAATCCCACCTGGTTATTTGGCATTGTAAAACTTAACTTCATTGGGAGCCATTTTTCTTCTCTAAAATGAAGTTGGAATAGATGATTTCTCAAGTTCCTGGTACCTGAAACATTCTGCAATTTTATAGTTCTAAGAACTCACCTAGTTTTCTTTGTGGAGGTATAGATTTTCATCATTTTAAACAAATGTGTTTCACATAATTATTTAGAGAATTTATATTTGGAATTAATTCATTTTCATAAAATGAAACCTAAGGTATTAGAGATATTCTTTTTAATAACACAAAAGGAAAATACTGGATGTTGGAGGGGATGTGGGAAAACTGGGATGCTAATCCACTGTTGGTGGAGTTGTGAAAAGATTCAACCATTCTGCAGAGCAATTTGGAACTATGCCCAAGGTGCTTCAGAACTGTGCATACCTTTTGATGCAGCAATACCACTGCTAGATTTACATCCCTATGTCATCCAAAAAAAGAGAAAAAGACCTATTTGAACAAAAATATTTATAGAAGCTTTTTTTTCTGGCAGCTAAAAACTGGAAATCAAAGGAATGTCCATCAATTAGGGAATGACAAAACAAGGTGTGATATATGATGGTGATGGAATATTATTGTGCTGTAAAGAACGACAAGCAGGATTATTTCAGAAAGGCCTGGAAAGATTTGTATGAACTGATGTATAGTGAAGTAACCAGAACCAAGAGAATATTGTCTACAGTGACAGCAATATTGTTTGATGAAGAACTGTGAATTACTCAATTACACTGATCCAAGACAATCCAAAAGGACTAATGATGAAGCATACTATCCAACTCCAAAGAAAGAACTGATATTGATGGAAAACAGACTAAAGCATGCTATTTTTCACTTTCTTTAATTTTTCTTTTATTCAAGTTTTCTTATATAAAATTACTAAAATGGTAATGTTTTACATAATTGCACATGTATAACCCATATCTGATTGCTTGCCACCTCAGGGAGAAGGGAGGGATAAAATTTGGAACTCAAAACTTTATATAAAAATGTTTACTATTTTTAAAAATAAAAATAAAGTAAAATGAGAAAAAAAAGAGATATTTACTTTTAGATAGCCATTGTGGTAGAGGGGGATATTGTTCCTACTTCTGTTAGCTAGTATAAATACCCAGTAAAAAAGATAAGGAAATTAAATGTTAGATTTAGAATCCTTACATTTTGGAGGATTAAAAAACGTAATAGAAATTCTTCTGACAAAAGGAGAATAATTATAACAATTCATATTTATATGGCTTCTTAAGATTTATAACAAAGCTATAAAGTGGGAATTTTAAGTATTATTGTCCCTATTTCAAATATAATGCTAATAATAATAAATTCATGATGCATTTTGAAGGTTTGCAGAGTGCTTTCAATTTTTTATCTCATTTCAACCACACAGCAGCTCTGAAAGCATTAGCCCTGTTTTTACAAATAAGAAAACAGGACCTCAAAATGGTTAAGTGGAAGGCCTGTGGTCACTGAGTTAACAAGTGTCAGAGCCAGGAGTCAAGCCCAGTTTTTAATTTTTTTTTTACTTCCAATCCAACATCCTTTCCATTCTGCCATTCCAAGAAGGTGATAGTGAGAGATTACAATAGAAGAGAGATCTTGGAAGCAGCAAATTTCTGCAGTATGTTGTGAATCACTGCAAAAACGTTCCCAACTCTAAAATACCCAGCATAACATTGGTCTAGTCATCAAGTTCTTCCTTACTAAAAATGTTTAACTCCTACTGCAAGTTTTTTTATTTGTCTGTTATAGAGAGAAAATGGAATTCGCTTTATAGAAACGTGATATACAGACAAGTTTATTGTGACATATTCTATAAGATACTTTATAGTTCAAACCTGAAACTACCATACTTTCAATATTGTTTTTATTCTTTGTTTTGAAGAATTGTCTCCTTTTGTCACTTGGTCTGTGTATGTAACCTCGTGATTTATATGTTGCTTCTAATTTATCTATTAGGCTAAAAAGTAGGCATTAACTAAGAACTTGTTCAATGATTAACAAATTAATTTATTCACCTTCTCTCTTTAATAAGGGAAGAATAAATAATATATAATGGGGGAGAGGGGCAAAGCCATGATGGCTAAGTAAAAGCAGGGACTTGGCTGAGCTCTCCCAAATTCCCTCCAAACAACTTTAAAATGATACCTCAAAAATGATTCTGAAGTGACAGAACCAACAAAATGACAGGGTGAAACCACTTTCCAGACCAAGACAACTTAGAAGGTCAACAAGAAAAGTCTGTCTTACTGGGATGATAGTGGAACACACTCCAGTGCAGGTGGATGCCCCAGTAAGCAAGTCAGTGCAAGTCTGGAGACATCTCAATGTGGCAGTGACTTTCAGAACTCTCAGCCAACAAATGGTAAGGGGCGGGGGGCAGACAACAGGTCAGAAATAAGTTACTGGGCATAGTTTACTGATATTGCGTGCTGGGCTTAGTTACAATCTCCACACAGGGATCCAGGTTACAGGCCCAGGTTGCAGTCCCAGTGTCAAGAGGAGCACTAGTATACTAGAACTCAAAGCCACAGGAGAATAGAAATACTAGTCACAGTTCCAGCAAATAAAAGAGTGTTGTGTTTGTTCACAGAGAAGAACACAAGACAGGAAAGCTGTGACCATACCTCTCCTTAGATCTTACCATCTTAGAAGACCTAAAAATTCACAAGTATCCAGAATTAGCTCTGAAAACAGCAGCACAAAAAAACCTGAATTTTGGGACAGGGTCCCCTCCAAACCAGGAGCAGGGCACAACTTGAATATAAAGTTAAAAGTCAAGACATTGGCTGGAAAAAATGAGCAAACAATGACAAAAAGAACATGACCATACAAATTACTACAGTGACAGGGAATGATAAAATAAGAGTAGTAGAGGAAAAATTGTGAAAAGAAATGAGAGTGATGTAAGACAATAGTGAAAAAATAGTCAACAGTTTGGTAAAAGAAGCAAAAAAATGGAAAAAGTTGTACAAAAATTCACTGAAGAAAACAATTCCTTTAAAAGTAGAATTAAGGGATTTCTGGAACGGAGCCAAGATGGCAGAGGAAAGGCAGTAAGCTCTGAGAATTCATGACAAAATTGCTCCAAAACACCTCCAAATAATGCTATAGGACAAGTCCTGGAGCAGCAGAACCCACAAAAGAATGGGCTGAGATAATTTTCCAGCCAAAGACAGATTAGAAGGTTGGCAGTAGGGAGCTTTTGTGCTGGGGCAGGAGTGGAGCCCAATCCCATGGTCATATTGACACAGATCCAGTCCCAGGCAGGCCTCACCAGAGAAAGAGACCCCCTGGAGCCTCTGAATCAGCTGAAGTGCCAGTGCTGTCTGGAACTAAGCTCATGGTCTGGTGAGAGGGCTGAGTTGTTGGCCAGGGAACATTACAGGAGTCTCTCCTGGTACTGAAGTAGAACTTGGGTGCTTCACCCCTGCTGGGAACCAGGAATTAGGCCTGAGTGGCTGTGGCTCAGGTAGGGGAGAGGAGCAGGCTTATTGGAGCTAACAACCACAGCACACAAGGTTTTGCTGCCTGGTTAATTAGCAGTTGGCCTGGGGTAATCTACAGACCAGAGAACAGACCAGGCAAGGGAAGAACCTTCCCTTCCTTAAATACCACCTTAGACCCCCTGAAGTTTGGGACAGTACATCCTGGAAGTAGTGTTCCACTTTAAGAAGGAGTTAAAAGTCAAGCAGAGGGGGCAGCTAGGTGGCGTAGTGGATAGAGCACCAGCTCTGGATTCAGGAGTACCTGAGTTCAAATCCGACCTCAGACACTTAACACTTACTAGCTGTGTGACCCTGGGCAAGTCACTTAACCCCAATTGCCTCACTAAAAAAAAAAAAAAGTCAAGCAGAAGAGGGAAAAGATGAGCAGACAGAAAAAGATGTAGACCATAGAAAGTTTCTTTAGTGACAAGGAAGATCAAGGTACACCCTCAGAAGAGGATAACAATGTCAGGGCGCCTGCATCCAAAGCTTCCAAAAAAATATGAATTGGTCTCAGGCCATAGAAGCCTTCAAAAAGGATTTTGAAGATAAAGTAAGAGAGATAGAGGGAAAAGTAAGAGAGGTAGAGAAAAAAATGGAAGGAGAAATGAGAGTGATGAAGGAGGTTCATGAAAAAAAAAAGTCAATAGCTTGAAAAGCCAAATTGGCCAAATGGAAAAGGAGATACAAAAGCTCTTTGAAGAAAAGTGTTGCTTAAAAATTAGGATTGAGCAAATAGAAGCAAATGATTTTATGAGGAATCAAGACACAATAAAGCAAAGCCAAATGAATAAAAAAATAGAGGGCAATGTGAAATATCTTCTTGGAAAAACAGCTGACCTGGAAAACAGATCCAGGAGAGATAATTTGAAAATTATTGGACTACCTGAAAACTATTATCAACAAAAGAACTTAGACATCATATTCCAAGAGATTATCAGGTGAAGTTGCCCTGATATTCTAGAAGCAGAAGGTAAAATAGAAATTGAAAGAATCCACTGATCCCCTCCTGAAAGAGATCCCAAAAGGAAAACTCCCAGGAATATTATAGCCAAATTCCAGAGCTCCCAGGTCAAGGAGAAAATATTGCAAGCATCTAGAAAAAAGGAATTCAAGTACCGTAGAGCCACAGTCAGGACAGCACAAGATCTAGCAGCTTCTGCATTAAGGATCAGAGGACATGGAATATAATATTCCAGAAGGCAAAGGAATTGGTATTACTACCAAAAATCACCTGCCCAGCAAAACTGTGTATAATATTTCAGGGGGAAAATGGGACTTAAATGAAAAAGAGGACTTTCAGGTATTCATGACAAAAAGATCTGAACTGAATGGAAAATTTGACTTTCAAATATAAGCCCCTAGAGAAGCATAAAAAGGTAAACAAGTAAAATAAATTAAGAGGGACATTAAAAGGTCAAACTGTTTGCATTCCTAAATAGGAAGAGGTTACGTATAACTCATAAGAACTTTCTCAGTATTAGGGCAGATAATAGGAATAAATTTAGACAGAGGGCACAGGTTGGAATTGATTATGAAGGGATGACATCTGTAAAGCATTTATTTTTTGTTTATCATTTGCTTTGTGGGGTGATTGGAATTGGGTGACATGCCGGGAGACCAGCAGTCGGTGAGTATCTTGTGACTGGGGCCAGATTTGGGCTGGGGTACTCCTGAGTCCAGGGTGCGTGCTTTATTCACTGTGTCACCTAGCTGCCCCATGATGACATCTTTAGGGTAAAACTGAGGGGTGAGTGGATAGAGCACCGGCCCTGGAGTCAGGAGTACCTGAGTTCAAATCTGGCCTCAGACACTTAACACTTACTAGCTGTGTGACCCTGGGCAAGTCACTTAACCCCAATTGCCTCACCAAAAAAAAACCAAAAAACTGAGGGGTGAGAGGACTACACTGGGGGAGGGGGAAGGAGAGAAGTAGAATGGGGTGGTCACACATGTAAGAAACAGGAAAGGGCTTATGGAATAGGGGGAGAGATGGGGGAGGAGTGGGGCAGTGAATGAGCTTTACACTCATTAGAATTGGTTCAAAGACCTTACTCTCATCTGAGTTGGCTCAAGGAGAGAACAACATACACACTCAATTGGGTGGAGTAATCAATCTAACCCTGCAGGAAAGTAGGAGGGGAAGGAATAGGATGGAGGGAAACAGTTAACAATAGCAACTGTGAAAAAGAGAAAAGGAAAAAATTGTACCCAAAAAACATTTATAAAAACTCTTTGTGGTAGCTGAGAATTGGAAACTGAAGGAATGCTCATCAAATGGGGAATGACTAAACAAGCTGTGTGGTATATGAGTGTAATGGAATAATATTGTGCTATAAGAAATGACAAGCAGGATGATTTCAGAAAAACCTGGAAAGACTTATATAAACTAATGTATAGTGAAGTGAGCAGAACCAGGAGAACACTGTACACAGTGACAGCATTATTGTTCTATGAGCAATTGTGAATGACTTAACTATTCTCAGCAATACATTGATTCAAGACAATCCCAAAGGACTAATGATAAAGCATACTATCCACCTCCAGAGAAAGAACTGATATTTATTGACTGAAGCATGATATTTTGCATATTTTTTTACTTGTCTTTTTACATAAAATGCCCTATATAGTAATGTTTTACATAATTGCACATGTATAACCTATATCTGATTAATTACCATCTCAGGAAGGGGGGAGGGGAGGGAGGGAGGGAATAAGAGAGTGGTAGAATATGGAACTCAAAACTTTAAATAAAAGTAGAATTGGCCAATTGGAAAAAGTACAAAAGCCCACTAAAGAAAAAAATTCTTGGGGGCAGCTAGATGGCACAGTGGATAGAGCACCAGCCCTGGAGTCAGAAGGGCCTGAGTTCAAATCCGGCCTCAGACACTTAACACTTACTGGCTGTGTGACCCTGGGCAAGTCACTTAACCCCAAAAAAGAAAAAAAATTCTTTAAAAATTAGAATTGGGTGACTAGAAGCTAATGACTCCATGAGATCTCAGGAAACAATAAAACAAAATCAAAAGAATGAAAAAATAGAAGAATATGTGAAATATTTCATTGGAAAAACAACTGAACTGGACAATAAATCAAGGAAATGGACTACCTGAAAGCCATGCTCCAAAGAACCTAGACATCATATTTCAAGAAATTATTGTGGAAAATTTTTATGATATCATAGAACCAGGGGGTGAAATGAAAATCAAAAGAATCCACTGATCACTTACTGAAAGAAATTCCCAAATGAAAACTCCCAAGAATATTATAGCCAAATTCCAAAGCTTCCAGTTCAAAGGGAAAGTACTGCAAACAGCCAGAAAGAAACAGTCAGGATAATAAAGGATTAAAGGACTGGAGGGCTTAGAATATGATATTTTGGAGAACAAAGGAGGTAGGATTACAACCAAGAATTACAACCAGCGAAACTGAGTATTAATTCTTCTGGGGGAAAAAATGGATGTTTAATGAAATAGAGGACTTTCAAGTATACCTCATAAAAAGACAGAGCTGAACAGAAAATTTGATTTCAAATATAAGACTCGAGAAAAGAACAAAAAGCTAAACAGAAAATAAAACATGAGGGATTTGATAAGGTTAGATGGTTTACATTCCTACATGGGAAAATGACACTTGTAACTCCTAAGAACTTTCTCATTATTAGGGCAATTAGAAGGAGTATGCATTGAGAGAGGACACAGGTATGAGTTGAATATGATGGGATATCTTTTTCAAAAGGAGTGAAAGGGCAGCTAGGTGGTGCAGTGGATAGAGCACCAGCCCTGGAGTCAGGAGTACCTGAGTTCAAATCCGGCCTCAGACACTTGACACTTACTAGCTGTGTGACCCTGGGCAAGTCACTTAACCCCTGTTGCCCTGCAAAAAAAAAAATAGATGGAGGATCAATGGAATGGGCTAGGCACAGGAGACACAGTAGCAAATGACATTAGTAATGCAGTGTTTGATAAACCTAGAGACTCCAGCTTCTGGCATAGGAATTCAGTATTTGACAAAAACTGCTGGGAAAACTGGAAGACAGTATGGCAGAAATTAGGCATAGACCAACACCTTACACCTTATACTAAAATAAGGTCAAAATGGACACATGATCTAGACATAAGAAATGATACCATAGATCAATTAGGAGAGGAAGGAATAGTCTACCTTTCAGATCCTTGGAAAGTAGAACAGTTTATGACTAAACAAGAGATAGAGAATATTATGAAATGCAAAATGGATGATTTTGATTACATTAAATTAAAAAGGTTTTGTACAAACAGAAGAAATGCATCCAAAATTAGAAGGGATGCAGAAAGCTGGGAAACAATTTTTATGGCCAGTACTTCTGATAAAGGTCTCATTTCTAAAATACATAGGGAACTAAATCAAATTTATATGTATCCAAGTCATTTCCCAATTGAGAAATGGTCAAAGGATATGAACAGGCAGTTTTCTGTTGAAGAAATAAAAGCTATCTATTGCCATATGAAAAAATGCTCTAAATCACTATTGATTAGAGAGATGCAAATTAAAACAACTCTGAGGTACCACCTCACACCTATCAGATTGGCTAATATGACAAAAAAGGAAAATAATAATGTTGGAGAAGCTGTGGGAAAATTGGAACACTAATATATTGTTGATAGAGCTGTGAACTGATACAACCATTCTGGAGAGCAATCTGGAATTATGCCCAAAGGGCAATAAAGCTGTGCATACCCTTTGACCCAGCAATACCACTTTTGGGTCTTTTCCCCAAAGAGATCATAGAAAAGGGAAAAGGACCCACATGTACAAAAGTATTTATAGCTGCTCTTTTTGTGGTAGCAAGGAATTGGAAATTATGGGGTTGCCCATCAATTGGGGAATGGCTGAACAAGTTGTGGTATATGAATGTAATGGAATTCTATTGTGCTATAAGAAACAATGAGCAGGATCAGTTCAGAGAAACTTGGAGGGACTTGCATGAACTGATGATGAGTGAGATGAGCAGAACCAGAAGAACACTGTACACAGTATCATCATCATTGTGTGTTGATCTACTGTGATGGACTAGATTCTTCTCACCAATGCAATAGTACAGAAGAGTTCCAGGGGACCCATGATGGAAGGGGATCTCAAAAAAAAAAAAAGGAGTGAAAGAGGGATGCACTGGGAAAAGGGAAAAAGGAAGGGTAGAAGTATCTCGCATAAAAGAAGTATGAAAGAATTTCTACAAGTAGAAGGAAAGATGGTGGTGGTGGTGGTGGTGGTAGGGAATGCTTCAATCTTACTCTCATTAGAATTTTTTTTCACACTTCAATCTGTATTCAAATACCATCAGCTCTTCCTCTGTTGATGGTTTGCACCTTCATATGACCTTCTGATGGCATCCTGTTCATCATTTCTTTCAGTTACTATTGCTTCCTGTATTACCCTCCATCCTACTCCCTCACTTTGATATTTCCTCCATTTTTTATCTTCTTTCACCCTAAACATCCTCAAAAGTGTCTTGCTTTTTACTGCCCCCTGCCCCAATCTGCCCTCCCTTCCTTTACCTCTCCCCCACTTTTCCCCTTCCCCTCCCACTTTCCCTCAGGGAAAAATATATTACTATACCCACTTGAGTGTTTATGTTATTCCCTCTTTGATCCAATTCTGATGAAAGTAAGTCTCACTCACTCCCCCACTCCTTTTCCCCTTCCCTTCCCACTTTCCCTCAGGGAAAAATATATTACTATACTCACTTGAGTGTTTATGTTATTCCCTCTTTGAGCCAATTCTGATGAAAGTAAGTCTCACTCACTCCCCCACTCCTTTCCCATTTCCCCTTCCACTCCATAAGCTTTTTCTTGGTTCTTTTATGTGAACTTTTTTACACCCTTCCACCTCTCCCTTTCCCTTTCTTTCAGTGCATTTCCCTTACCCCTTAACTTTATTTTAAAGATGACATCATAGATCTGCTAGGTGACGCAGTGGACAAAGCACAAGCCCTGGACCCAGGAGGCCCCAAGCCCAAATCCAACCCCAGACATAAGCCACCCCACCCTGCCTGCCCCACAAAAAAAACAAGGACAAATGCCTTATGGATATCATCCATTCATATTCAATTCACACCTGTGCTCTCTAAGTATATTCCTTTCAGCTGTCCTAATACTGAGGAAGTTCTTATGAGTTGGAAGCATTATTTTCTCATGTAAGAATGTAAACAGTTTAACCTTTTAATGTGCCTCATGATTTCTTTTTCCTGTTTACCTTTTTATGCTTCTCTAGGGTCTTGTATTTGAAAGTCAAATTTTCTATTCAGCTCAGGTCTTTTCATCACAAATGCCTGAAAGTCCTCTTTTTCATTTAAGTCCCAATTTTTCCCCTGAAGCATTATACTCAGTTTTGCTGGGTAGATTATTTTAGGTTGTAGACCCAGTACCTTTGCCCTCTATATATCATATTCCATGCCCTTCAGTCCTTTAATGTAGAAGGTGCTAGATCATGTGTTATCCTGACTGTGGCTCCACAGTATCTGAATTCCATTTTTCTAGCTGCTTGTAATATTTTCTCCTTGACCTGGGATCTCTGGAATTTGACTATAATATACCTGGAAACTCTCATTAGAATTTGATGATAGAGGAAATAACATGCACACTCAGCTGGGTATAGAAATCTATCTTACCCTACAGGGAAGTAGGAGGAGAGGGGAATAAGAGAAGAGGGTCAGGGCAGCTAGGTGTTACAGTGGATAGAGTACTGGCCCTGGAGTCAGGAGGACCTGAGTTCAAATCTGGTCTCAGACACTTAACACTTACTAGCTGTGTGACCCTGGGCAAGTCACTTAACCCCAATGGCCTCACCAAAAAAAAAAAAAGAGAGAGAGAGAGAGAAAGAGAGAGAAAGGGGTCATGGCAGATAGAAAGGAGGGCAGTTTGGGGGAGGTGGTGGTCAGAAGCAAAACACTTTTGAGAAGGAATAGGATGAAAGGAAAGAGAGAAAGACAATAAACAGGGAAGAAACAAGATGGAGGGAAACACACAGTAATCATAACTGTGAATGGGATGAACTTATCCATAAAAAGGAAGTAAATAGCAGAGGAGATTAAACAACAGAATCCTACAATATGTTGTTTACAAGTAATACACATGGGGCAGCTAGGTGGTACAGTGGATAAGTCACTGGCCCTGGATTCAGGAGGACCTGAGTTCAAATTCAGCCTCAGACACTTGACACTTACTAGTTGTGTGACCCTGGGCAAGTCACTTAACTCTCATTGCCCCACAAAAAATAAAAAAATAAAAAACAAGTAATGCACATAAGGTAGAGAGAAGATACAAAGAGTAAAGGTAAGGGGCTGGAGGAGAATTTATTATGCTTTAGATGAAATTTTTTAAAAAGCAGAAATGACGATCATGATCTCAGACAAAGCAAAAGCAAAGCCATATCTAAAGAAAAAAGACAAGAAAGGAAATTACACCTTGCTAAAAGACAATGAAGTAATATCAAGTATAGACAATGAAGTAATATCAATACTAATTATATATATATATATATATTATATATATTATATATAATATATATTATATATATGCAAATGGCAAAATGACAAATTATTTTTTTAATTTAAAGTTTTTTTCCATTTACATGTAAAAACAATTTTTAACCTTCAGTTTTTACAATTTTGAGTTCCAAATTCTCTTCCAGCCTCCCTACTCTCCCCCCTCATTGAGAAGGCAAGCAATTTGATAAAAGTTATATGTGTGCAATCATGCAAAACATGTTTTCATTGGTCATGCTGTGAAAGGAAATAGCCAAAAAAAATTTATTTTTTTTAAAATATGCTTTGATCTGCATTCAGATTCTATTAGTACTTCCTCTAGAGGTGGATAGCATTTTTTTAATCATAAGTCCTTCAGAATTGTCTCAGAGCTTTGTATTTCTGGGCATAGCTAAGTCATTCACAGTTGTAGCATTCAAATTCTTAAAGAAAAAGTTAAATGCATTATAGGAGAAACTAGACAGCAAAACTATACTAGTGTGAGACTTCAACTTCCCCTCTCAGAACTAGATAAATCTAACCAAAAACTAAACACAAAAGAGTTAAGAGATGAATAGAATTTTAGAAAAGTTAAATATGGGGGCAGCTGGGTGGCGCAGTGGATAAAGCACTGGCCTTAGATTCAGGAGTACCTGAGTTCAAATCCAGCCTCAGACACTTGACAGTTACTAGCTATGTGACCCTGGGCAAGTCACTTAACCCTCATTGACCCTCTTAAAAAAAAAAAAAAGAAAAAAGAAAAGTTAAATATGATAGACCTCTGGAGAAAACAGAATGGGAATAGAAAGGAAAATACCTTTTTCTTAGAGATAGATGGCACCTACACAAAAACTTACCATATATTATGGCATAAAAACCTCACAACCAAATGTAGAAAGCCAGAAATATTAAATCCATCCTTCTCCAATCATAATATGATAAGAATTATATTCAATAAAGAGCCATATAAAGATAAAAATTAACTGCAGGAGCAGCGAGGTGGTACAGTGGATAGAGCACTGGCCCTGGATTCAGGAGGACCTGAGTTCAAATCTGGCCTCAGACACTTAACACTTACTAGCTGTGTAACTCTGGGCAAGTCACTTAACCCCAATTGCCTCACAAAATCTAATCCTAAAGAATGAGTGAATCAAAGAACAAAATATGGAAACAATAATTTCATGAAAAAGAAGAGCAATGAGACAATATACCAGAATTAATGGGATTCAGCCAAAGCAATACTTAGGGCAAAATTTATATCACTAAATGCTTATGTCAACAAAATAGAGATGAATTAGGCATGCAACTAAAAAATAAAACTAAAAAAAAAAAAAATTTAAAACCCCCAATTAAATACCAAATTGGAAATCCTGAAAACCAAAGATGAGATTAATAAAATTGAAATGAAAAATACCAACATTGAACTTATATAAATAAAACTAGGAGCTGGTTTTGTGAAAAAGCCAATAAAATGAACCATTAGTTAATTTGATTTTTTTAAAAGGAAGAAAACCAAATTACCAGTATCAAAAATAAAAAGAGTGAATTTTAACACCAATGAAAAGGAAATTAAAGCAATTATTGAGATATCCCAATAAATCTGACAATCTAAGTGAAATGGATGAATATTTACAAAATATTTACAAAAATAGAAATTGCCCAGATTAACAGAAAAGGAAGTAGAATATTTAAATAACCCTATCTTAGAAAAAAAAACTGAACAAGCCATTAATGAACTCCCTAAGAAAAAAATCCCCAGGACCAGATGGATTAACAAGTAAATTCTACCAAACATTTAGAGAACAATTAATTCTAATATTATATAAACTACTTGGGAAAATAGGCAAAGGAATCCTACCATATTCCTTTTATGACACAAATATGGTGCTGATACCTAAACCAGGAAGACTAAAAACAGAGAAAGGAAACTATAGACCAATTTCCCTAATGAATATTAAGGCAAAATTTTAAAATAAAATACTAGAAAGGAAATTACAACAATATATCAGAAAGGTCATATACTATGATCAGGTTGGAGTTATTGCAGGAATGCAAGGCTGATTCTATATTAGGACAAGTACCTGCATAATTGACCATATCAATAACAAAACCAACAAAAATCATAATTATCTCAATAGATACAGAAAAAGCTTTAGACAAAATATAACCCTCATTCCTATTAAAAACTCTAGAAAGTACAAGAATAAATGGAGCTTTCCTTAAAGTGATTAGTATTTATCTAAAACCAACAGCAAGTATTATCTGTAACAGGGATAAGCTAGAAACCTGCCCAATAAGATCAGTAATGAAGCAAGGATGCCCATTATCACTGCTATTATTCAATATTGTACTATAAATGCTATAGCAATAAAAGAAGAAAAAACGTAAGGAATTAGAATAGGCAATGAATAAACAAAATTATCATGCTTTGCAGATGATATGATGGTATACTTGGAGAAGAAAGTCAACTAAAAAACTAGCTGAAATAATTAACAACTTTAGCAAAGTCACAGGATATAAAACAAACCCACATAAATCACCAGCATATCTACATATTATCAACAAAATCCTGTAGCAAGAGATAGAGAACTTTCACTTAAAATAACTATAGACTATGTAAAATACTTGGGTGTCTACCTGCAAAGATAAACCCAGGAACTATATGAATACAATTACAAAATATATTTCACACAAATAAAGTCAGGTCGAAACAACTGGAAACATATTAACTGCTAATGGGTAAGCCCAGCCAATGTAATGAAAATGACAATTCTACCTAAATTAATATACTTGTTCAGTGCCATGCCAATCAAACTAGCAAAAATGTATTTTATAGATCTTGGAAAAGTAATAACAAAATTCATCTGTAAGTACAAAGGGTCAAAAATATCAAGGGACTTAAAAAACAAATGTGAAGGAAGGTAGCCTAACCATATGAAACCTCAAACTTTATTACAAAGCAGTAATAATCATCAAAACAATCTGGTACTGGCTAAGAAATAGGGGCGTGGATTAGTGGAATAGATTAGGTACACAATACATGGTAAGAAACAATAATAGTAATCTAGCATTTGGTAAATGCAAAGATCCAGACTTTTGGGACAAAAATTCACTATTTGATAAAAGCTTCTAGGAAAACTGAAAAAGTTTGGCAGAAACTAGGTATAGCCCAACACCTTACCCCATAAACCTAGATAAGGTCAAAATAGGTACATGATTTAGATGTGAAGGGTAAGCAAAAAAGGAAAGTGTGGAATAGTTTACCTGTCAGATATATAGACAAGGGAAGAATTTATTACCAAACAAGAGAGAGAAAGCATTAATGGATATAAAATGGACAATTTTCATTATATTAAACTGAAAAGGTTTTGTGCAAACTTGCTACCTACCTCCCCATAGAGAAGAGAAAGATTCATAGCACAAATTAAAACATACAGGTATATATTTTTAGACATGTCTACTGTGGAAATTTATTTTGCTTGATTATCCATGTTCTTAATAGGTGTTTTGCTGATTCTTGATTTCTCAATTTTCTTAATTTCTCAATTGTGAAGAATGGGGTGGGATGGGAGTAAGAGAAGGTAAATGTTTGTTGACTGAAAAAATAATAATTCTTTTTAAAAGGGAAAAAAAGCCAGGAAAAACTAGAATGGAGTACTCAGGTCTTTGAGATTGCTGATCTACCAAACTATCAGAGTAAGATGTTTCAGTGGTCATATAACTTGGGACGTTGGAGTGTAGCTAGAATAATCTATAAAGGACAAACAAATTTCAGAACTTTTTGAGCTTTCGAGGACTTTGTCTTAAGTCTATATTCTGAGTTAAGGAAGTCAGGAGACTTTAAAATTATATTTACAGAGTGATAATCAACTCCAGATAATCTAAACATTATATTTACAAAGAGATAGATCATAAACTAAAATCATTAGAGAAAAATGTTTTATTCATATACATGGTCCAATTTCTGACTTTATTATTATCAATAAATCCTGATACAGAAATTCCCTTTATATTCTAAAATATTTATTTTGTTAAAGAAAAATTTAAATCCCTGGTTTTTAATTTTTAAATAGGTGTTGTTTTCTTTATAAAAAAAAAATTTAAGAGGCAGCTAGGTAGTGCAATGGATAAAGCACCAGCCCTGGATTCAGGAGTACCTGAGTTCAAAACCAGCCTCAGACACTTGATACTTACTAGCCCTGTGACCCTGGGCAAGTCACTTAACCCCCATTGCCCTTCATGAATGAACAAACAAATAAATAAATAAATGCTTAAACGACAATAACCTGAACTGTTACATTTTACTTGTATTTGTTTTATGCTTAGGAAACAGAGTACTAGGCAATTCGTAGATTACCTTCTAGAGTTTTCATAAGGCTATTGAAAGAACAAAGCTTTGCAAATCCTAAAGCATTATATTACATGTGAGATACTGCTGCTGATGGTGGTGGTGATAGTGATGGTAGTGATGATGGTGGTAGTGGTGGTGAAAAAGAAGAAAGAAATAATCCCAAGAACTGACATATTGTGTCAAACTCATGAGTCACATAGCTCAATATTCTGTTGCCAAGAGGACTCAAAGGACATGCCATAAGAGGGTACAGCTGTCAACCTCCTTGGTGCCAACCTTCAAAGTCAGTTATAATTCAGTTTTCTTAGTAGCCATAACAACTCTGCCATTTATATTTGCCCACACCCTTCTATAAACCTCTTCCATTTTCTACCTATACTTCTTTGGAGGTGATGAGTTCCAAGAATAGCATTTGTAATCCAGCCATCACCAGGCTGCAGTATTTAAGTGGAACACGAGGTTACTAGCCAACAGTTGGGCAAATTTATTGAGTACTTGCAGGTGGCAGCCACGTGGTCTCAATGCCTTAAATGGTTTTTGTTGTTAATTGGACTTAGAACTTCCTGTTGCCCTTACAATAGTTAATTCAATGTAAGCAACATTTTGTAGACTTACCCTCCTTCACTTTCTGCTTCTTCTGAACTATTGCTAGTTGAGATGCCTCTGCTTGCCTCAGCTTTTTTCTTTCTAGCTGCTTGATGCTGAGGGCTTGTCCTGTGCATAGCGGTCTTCCCTCGGAGTTCAACTCGTACGTGTTTCTCCAACTCTGGAATAGCTTCTTTGAGAAATTTGACTTCCTCTTTGAGTTCTTCCACACTCATCAGCAAATCGTTTAATTTCTCCAGTATCTGAAACTGACTTTGCTGTAATACCACTACTGTTCCTCTTTCATTATGAACTGCATCTTGCAAGTTAATTGAATGAAACTCATTGCTCAATGACAGAAATTTAGGCAAATTCATTGTTGTACCAAGTTTACGAATTTTTTGGTACCACACAATGATCAAGCTTATTCCAGCAGTCCCCATCATGATGCCTAACATTAGTCCTTTACTTGCAGCTTGAGACATTTCTCTGTTCTTTCGTCTCTGAAATTACAAATATAGATGAATATTTTTTTTGCTTTGTCCAATAAAAGCAATAATGTGTAGTTCATTTAAAACAATTATATACCCAAGACCATATATATATTTAAAATTTATAAAAATGGAAATAAACATAATATATAAAATATTATTAGTTCCATGTCTAGAGAGTAAAATCCAAATAAATTATTCTAAAAAAAAATTTATTGAATTCTCTTGTGATAACATCTCCATTAAATCAATCCAAAAAAAAAAAAACCATCTAAAAGTCGCAGCTACCTGCTGATACACTGCAAAGGAACACTATTTGTGAAACTTTCATAAAAATCTAACTTGTTACTAAACATTCACAAGTGGTTTCTATTTTTTAAAAAATGTGTTCTTTAGGACTGGTTCATAGAAATTGCTGAGGATATTAACCACCAAAGGCCTAAGATTTTCTGAGAAAATGACTATATTCTGTAAAAAATATAGAATAAACTACAGAAATTCAGTAGCATGTGAAATATAATGGTTTCCCCAAAAGGTACATATTGTAAAGATGCACATTTTCGTATTCTGAACTTTTATTATAAAGTAGTATAAGCTCTTTAATATTTGTAAACTCTGTTATAGATTACCGTTTGTTATATTCTGTTTAGTTTTATTTTTTCCAATAGTTTTACCCCACAGTCCTTTCATAGCAACCTTATAAATAAAATTTGAATCATATAAACTAGCGAAACACATGAAGTTCATGAAGTTCTGTCCACAAAAATTTTACAATCAGAATTAGGGAGCCAGGAGGAAATTTAGTAATGATCTAATCCAACCTACTACACTATACTGAATACTGAGTCTCAGAGAATTTAAATCACTCACAAAGGTCACAGGGCTAGTTAGCCCAAACTAGCACCCAGTGTTCCTAATTTCCACTGTACACAGTATTCTTGTAGCTTTACTACACTTGTAGCTTTGATGTTATACTATATTTCAAAAACTGATATTAAGAAGAACAATACTTTTATTTTTTCCAAAATGATACTTATAAAAGTGCCTTATTTGTGTAAGCAAGAATTTCCTAAGTGCCTACTATGTGCCAGGCACTGTACTCTGCAGGGAGGCACAAAGAAAGGCCAAAAAACAGTCTGTGTCCTTAAGGAGCTCTATTGTGAAATGAGGTATTTCCATGTGAATGAGTTTTCAAAATTACTGAAATTTATCACCTTTTGGGGGGCAGCTTGGTCACACAGTAGAGAGAGTGCCAGGCCTGGAGTCAGGAAGACTCATCTTCCTGAGTTCAAACCTGGCCTCAGACAATGTGGTCATGGCAAGTCACTTAATCCTGTTTGCCTCATCTGTAAAATGAGCTAGAGAAGGAAATGGCAAATCAATCCAGTATTTCTGCCAAGAAAACTCCAGATGGGATCACAAAGAGTCAGACATGACTAAAAAATGTCTGAACACAACCACCTTTTTAAACACCAAAATGCTTTAATTGTATGTTCTGAACAGGTGAGGAAGCCAGATGAATGAGTTGTTATTCTATTTACAGAGTGGTAAATTATCCCTAAATAATCTAAGTAATATTCTATTTATAAAAAATAAGATTGGGGGCAGCTAGGTGGCACAGTGGATAAAGCACTGGCCCTGGATTCAGGAGTACCTGGGTTCAGATCCGGCCTCAGACACTTGACACTTACTAGCTGTGTGACCCTGGGCAGGTCACTTAACCCCCATTGACCCACCAAAAAAAAATAAATAAGATCATAAACTAAGAATCACAAGGAATAAAAATAAATGTGTTTTACTAAATACATATTTTTGGTTCAGTCTTGTGACTTCATTCTTGATGTAGAAACTTCTTTTACTAATGCAAACCAACAACTCATCTATAACTTAAGAATCTTAAGAGAGATGTTTGGGGGAACTAACAGGTTAAGGAACTTGTTTATGGTTAACTAGCTGGTTAGAGTCAGAAACAGGCCAAGAACCTAGGTATACCTAACTCTCCAAGGCCATTCCTCTATTCAGTAGACTACAATGTCTCTCTATATATAAAGAATGAGTTAAAATGTTAAGAAGTACACAAATGTAAAGAGAAGGATAAAATATTGTATGTGATAAGGTAAATTCATAGTTGTTAGTAATATATTATTCAAAGGCAGTAATTACAATGTGGATAAGAAAAATTAGAAACTAAAAATGAAAGAATCCCCCTCTCTAAAATCTGAGTAACTTAGATAAGCAACAATTTGAAAGTGCAATTAGGGGGCAGCTAGGTGGCACAGTGGATAGAGCACCGGCCCTGGAGTCAGGAGTACCTGAGTTCAAATCCAGCCTCAGACACTTAACACTTACTAGCTGTGTGACCCTGGGCAAGTCGCTTAACCCCAATTGCCTCACTAAAAAAAAAAAGTGCAATTAGAAAGGATGAATAACAAAATATTAAAAAACAAATATAACAAAAATTCCATAGGCATGAATTATAACATAAAATGCTAAATAAGATACATCACCATTTCAAAGCTCAAAACTTTTTCATTAAGTTATTAAAATTTTCAACTGCAAGTGCCTTTACAAGTCATCTATCAATCATTCAACAAGCATTTAATAAGCTCCAATTAGGTGCCAAACACTATGCCAGAAGGTGTGGATTTTTTAAAAACGGAAGTTTATATCCTTATGGAACTGATCTTCTATCAGGAGAAACAGATGTACATGGATAGCATGTACACAATCGACATAAGTTAAATTCTTGCAGCATCTGGAAAGGACTCCTATAAGAAATGGTGTTTGAAATGAGTTTTGAAGGAAATCAGGGGTTCTAAAGAGGTGCCGGTTATCTACGTCCAGGTCCTTCATTTCATAGATAAGGGACAACTTCCAAAATTTACTACTTGCTGGAAATTTTCATTTAAATTATGCAACTTAATTGATCCAAAAAACAAGTTTAGAAATATTACCTTTCAGAAAGGGAAACTGGCCTAGAAGCTCAGAGCTAAAGAGTGTGGCAGGGCCTCAAGTTCACCTATGTTAGATCAACAACTTTAGTATTATTGCTTTGGTGTAGGAAAGGACTGGTGTGGGGGGAGGAGGGTTGGTTAGATGGCTGAACCAAGTGCTCAAAGGCTGGAGAAGAAGCAAGTTTAGATTATTTATCTTGTAGGAAGCCTTTGGCAGCTAGGTGGCAGCTAGAATGCTAGACTTGGAGTCAGGAAGACCTGAATTTGGATCCTGCCTCAGATACTACCTATGTGGTATGGGTCAAGTCATTTAATCTATTTCAGCCTCAATTTCCTTATCTATAAAACGGGGATAATAACAGCTACTTCCCAGGGTTGGGGCAAGTAAGTGGTGCAGTGCATAGAATGCCAGGCTAGAATCAGAAAGACTCATCTTCCTGAGGTCAAATATGGCCTTAGATACTCACTAGTTGTGGAACTCTGGGCAAGTCATTTAATCCTTTTTGCCTTAGTTTCCTCATCTGTAAAATGAACTAGAAAAGGAAATGGTAAACCATTCCATATCTTTGCCAAGAAAACCCCAAATGGAGTGATGAAGAGTCATACACAACTGAAAAATGACTGAACAACTGAAAAACATCCTGGGGTCACTGTGAGAATAAGATAACATATGTAAATTGCTTTATAAACCTTAAAATGCTAGCTATCGTCATCATCATTATGTATCATATATCACATGTATTATATAATGAAGACAGGTGAATTTGGCATTAATTTGTCTTGGAAGTTTTTTTTTTTAATTTATAAACATGAATTATCAGGTATTATGATCATCCTTAAGAAGAGTCCTAGATTTGGGGTCAGGGTGGGGAATGAAGGTTATTAGAATAGAGAAAAGCTGTTATGGTGTTATGATAGTTGAGAAGAAAGAAAAATGTGAATAAAGAAAAGAGGGAACTGCACAGTCAAGAAGGTGAGAAAAAGTAGAGAAGGGTGTTAAGAACTGAAAGTATTGGAAACAATCAAGGCTGACACTATATTGAGTAGTTAGGGAACTTATGCCAAAAGGACACCTAGGAAAGAAGTTAATGAGGACAAATTTAAGGGCAGAAAAAATAGAGAAGCTTAAACAAGACAAGTTTATCTCACTTGGGATGTCCAGGAGCTGAGTAAGAGCAATTTTAGCTCAATATAAGCTGTGACTATATCCAGAGAACTATTCAGGAGGGGCTGGTTCCCCCCAATTCTTAACCTCAGAAGGGCTTCTCTTCTTTTGTTTCAAAGGGAAGGTTAGGCCTGGAGAATGGGCCTGAAAGGGCTATTTTCACCCTGTTCTGTGCCTCAATTGATTTCAATCTTCTTTCATACTTTTATCTGTTTTGGAGAGGAGATACAATTTCTCCTTTTACGGTGGTCTTTATCTCATCCCCTAATACTTTCTCTAGGAGCTTACTCCAATAAGTATCTCCTCTCCCTCAATCAACTTCCATCTCTTCCTCTCCATTGACTCTTTCCCCAGAGCATACAAATATGTTCAGATCTCTCCTATCTTGGAAAAAAATTTTTTCCCTTAATGGTGATACTCCCCTGAGTTACTGTCCTATTTTTCTCGTTTAACAATAAACTTGAAAAAGTAGTCTGTCTTCACTGCCTGAATTTCTTCACTACCAACTCACACTTTAAAGTTTATGAAACCTGATTTTATTTTTAATATTCTATCAAATCTACTCACTTCTATAATGACAAATGACTGCCTAATCACAATGTGAGGTCTTTACTCAGTGCTCATTCTTCCTCCCCTTTGTTGCTTTAGACACTATAGAATATCAAGTCCTTGAAGTTCTCAACCATCTGCACATCTTGTTGGTTTTCTTACTTCTCTTAAACACAAACTATACCTTCTCTGAGCCTCCTGCCTCGGCCCTTTCTTCTTTATTCTCTATATCTTCTCCCTCAGAGATCTCATCCATTCTAATGAATCCACTCTATTACTTCCATTATGGTTCTAAATTTTGATCGTTTCTATAGAAAACTTTGTTTCTGGAGATTTCCACTTGGAAACCCCACTATCATCTGAGTAAAAGTGTATTTCCAGTCAACTTAGTTCTCCTTCTAGGCTTCCATATTTCTTCAAGAAAACCCCTTTCTAACATGAATATTGGTAGATTTGGAGTCAGAGTATCTATGTAGTTCAAATTCTGCCTCACTTACTACTTGTGTGATCTTGCATGGTGTGCTAGATTAAATGACCTCTGAGGTCCTGTCCACCTCGCTATCATAGATCCTATGGCATCAGATTTGTCTTTGGTTCTTCTCATTCTCCTTACTCTGGAAATTCAACTAATCAACTTTTACCTCAGAATGTTTCTTTTTTCTTTGTTTGTTTGGTTTGGTTTGGTTTTTTGGGTGAGGCAATTAGGGTTAAGTGACTTGCCCAGGGTCACACAGCTAGTAAGTGTTAAGTGTCTGAGGCCGGATTTGAACTCAGGTCCTCCTGAATCCAAGGCTGGTGTTCTATCCAGTGTGCCACCTAGTTGCCCCCAGAATATTTCTAATAGTGATATCTCTACTGTCTTCACCATAATCCAGTCCCTCACCAATCCATATTGCAATGGTTTTCTAATTCATCTTCCTCTGAATCCAATCCATTGTACACACTGTTGTTAGATCAAGCCTCCTCTTTCATTAATTCTTTCCTCCTTGGTGTAACTCATTTTTCCTTCTTAGAATGCCCTCCTCATCTCCAGATATCTAAGTTTAAAGTTCAGCTCAAAGAATTGGAGTAGAAAGGGACCTTGGTCTAACCTCCAATCCAATGTGGGGCATCCATTTTATAATATTAACAGATAGTTGTCCATTCTCTGTTGGTATATTTCAAAGTCAATCCAAAGAGTAGGTTTCTTTTTGGTAAGATTACTAAGATAGTAATTAAAGCAATGTTAAAGATAAGGTAAATTTTTATTTTTAACAAGGTTAAAGTCCTATTTTCTTTGAAGGCTTATCAAGTAACCCTGTCCTATGATCATCTTTTCCTCTTCTAAACTGCAGTAATATGTACTGTATATAACACTTATTTAGTACTTACATTAAATTGTAAGCTCCCTAACTCAGGCACTGTCTTCTGCTTTTTTATATTCCCAGTGCTTAGCACAGTGCCTGCCACACACTTAACAAATGTTTATTGATTGACTGATTACTTATCACATGCTGTCTCTCAGTATTATTTCATGTATACATCACATCTCCCTACTCAGTCTATAAGGTTCTTGGGGACAGGACCCATATACTTTACTTTTTTGTATCCCTAATACCAAACGTGGTGCCTTGTACTTTGTATGTACTCAATACACTTACTGCTTTAACTAAATTCAATCAATATTTATTCATTAATATTATTATTCTATGTGCAAGTCTAAGTAGAAAATAAATAGGAATACCACCATGAGAGCTATAGAAGAGGCAACTGAAATTACTTCAGGCTAGAAAAATCAGGAACATCCCTTTCTCTCTATGAGTCCTCAAATTCACTCCCAAACTCCTCAGATGACTTTACCCTCTGCTTTAAGAGGGTAAAGAAACTGAAACCATTTAAAAAAACAACATCAACCTCCTTCCTCTAGACTTCCTAACCTCTTGGTGTCCTCACCCATTCGTTTCTCCTTCTCTCTAGTCTCAGAAAGGAGGGCTCTATTTCTTGAGGCAGCCAGGTGGACAGACTAGTGGATAGAACACTGGCCTCCTATGAGTGTCATGCAGCTGCTTAAGTATTTGAGGCAGATTTTGAATTCAGGCCTTCCTGGCTCCAGGTCCACTTTTCTATTCACTGTACCACCTAGCTGACTCAGAAAAAGCCATATCTATATCGCTATAGATGAGCCTTGACTGATTTAATATTCTAAGAGGTGGAGTAAAGAGGTGTGCATTCTGGCAAGTGAGGAACAACTTGGGCAAAGTCATAGTGGTGGAAGATATGGTTGGTGTAGGCCGATTTGATAGGACATAGAAGAGCAACAACAATAGCATTGTAAATGGTCCTTTCCCAAAAGTCATACTTTTAGCTGTGTGTTTAGTACATGTTATTAGAATATTCCTTAGCCACAGAATGAGAGGGTTAATTTAGATGGTTTCTAAGGTCTTTTCCAGCTCTAAGTTCTCATATATGGGTACAGAAAAGAATTTTGTTTTGTTTTGTTTTGTTTTCCAAAATGGTAATGTGTTTCTGGTTTAGTCAACAAGTCTCTTACAGAAGTTGACCAAGGCAATGGCCTTGTGGGTAATGACAATCCTAGCAATTGTTCATAGGACTACAGATTTATAACTGGAAGGAACCTCAGAGATCACCAAAAAACTTTTATTTTACAGATGAGGAGACTGAGGCTCAGAGAGATGAAGTGATTTGGTAATGTTCAGAAAGCTGGTTAAGTGTCCTAGGCAGGGCACAATTTTAGGACATAAGGTCAAATCCAGTACTCTTTCCTCTAAGTATGACAGTAGGAATTCCCAAGGAGAGTTGATGAACTGAAAATGTTCAAAAATATTTTGTACCAAACTTGGGGACCATCTTTTATATTATTATCATTGTTTCTGTTATAGTAATGAAGGGATCCCTTCATTTTTGGTTTACCAAATACTAGTTGTATGCAAATGTAGTTCACATTTTTCTTAAAAATATGACAATCTAGGTAGGCAGAGAAATCATGTATGAAACTCTCTAATCAAGCCAAGCTGGTTGGGAGTAATAGAAGATTCTCTTATCTGAAAAGAATGCCTGGTCAGGTAAATTGGTGATGATGTGGCAAAAAACAAAAAGAAGTAAAAGAAACATGGGTAGTGAATGGGGTATCAGCCTCAGAGTCAAGAAGACCTGGGATCAAGGCCTGCTTGTGACACATATAAGCCACATGACTATGGGCAAGTCACTTAATATTTCAGTGTTCTAGTTATAGAGAAAATGCCATTGAAACTAGATTTTGGGGAGAATTTAACTGTTTCATGCCTCTTTGAAAGGCACCCCAAAATCTTCAATACCTCCTTTTCCACTAATTATTCTAAAAAACAAAACTCAGAGGTAGTTGCTCTTTTCTCTTGATACTCTCTAATAAAGCACACGGTGGACCCTTATCAAATCCTGACAGTTTGAGAAAGAAGGTGCTGTTTTCTTCTCACTGGTGAAAATGACTATGCTAACATGGATACATTCTTTGTTAACAATTTAAGCATCGTCTTTGTTTTAATTAATATCTCTCTCACACACACACACACACACACACACACTCACTCCTGATTTTTTTTTAAACCAAAACTGCTTTTTAAGAAACATCTCTTTCATTACTCTCTCTGGGTTGAGTGGCTCAGGAGAAAAGAATGTCATCTGTGGAATGGTGCCTACACACATTCATCACCCAATCGTGGGGGTGTGACATAAGCCACAGTTTACCTGTCTATATCCCGGGCTGGCTCATTTGTGCAGTAATAGTGGGCTGCTAGGCATTGTTTCCTCACTTAGTTCCCTATACCAATGAAATCACAGGTCCACTTTTATCTATCTACTGTCACTCTGTCCGGCTTTCCACGGTCCCCATGTTTATGTGCACATATTAAAAAAGAAACTCCGTAACAGAAATGGTTTTTTACATGAGCCCCTTAAGTGTTCTATTCAAAATACCACAGACACACACAAACAAATAACAACAACAACAACAAAAACCGCTAAAGGACTACTAAAAAAGGAAGAGAAGCCGGTGTGTGTATTGCAGAAGCCTGGGTTCGGAGGCAGAAGAAAAGGGCCCAAATCCTGACTGATACCCCATTCACTGCCTATGTTTCTTTTACTTCGCCCTCTCTGGGCCTGTTTCCCCCTAGCTATAAAACGTCAGGGCTGAACTAGATCATGCCTCATGCCGCTTCCAGTTCCAGTTCCTGAGCACTACGGAGGAGGGAGCTTAGGGCTAGAGGGCGCTGGGGTCAAATTCTGGCTCAGTCAATCTTGTGACCATGGATAGATTAATATCGCAATGGGGCCTCAGTTTCCCCGGACGTAAAATGAGGGGGTTGGGCTCCGGCACTAGAGCCGGAGGCAGGAGGCATATGGGGAGCGGCGGTTTTCGGGGTTAAGGCCCGCAGCGGCATGTTCCCGCCCCGTTCTCTGGGACCAGGGCAGAGAGGACGCAGGTTGGACCGCGGGAGTGAGGTACGAGAGCAGTTTGGAAGAGGTCGCGCGGGGAACGTCTGGGCTGGGGAAGGCGCAGGCGCATTAGTGGTGCCGCCGCTGCCACCTCCACCTCTTCCTCCTCCTCCTTTCCCTCCCCGCCCCCCTACGCCCGCGCGCCCGCCCTGGTTTCTCCCTCCCCTTACTGTTCACCATCCTCGCTCTAGCGCGCGCGAGCCCCCTTCCCCCGGCCAAAGCCGAGCGCCCCTTCTTGCTCCCCAGCCCCGCCCTCTCCTCCTTACCCCTAGGCCGCGCGTGGGCTTCGTGCCTCGGATAAAGGGTGGCGCGGCCCGGCGCGGCGTGGCGCGGCCGCCCCCCCCCCCACCCCTCTGCTGCCCGTCCCGCGTGATCCGGAAAACCCGGACTGGCTATGCCTCCGCCGGGGTCGGCGCCACACGCACGACCCACCGGCCTCCACACTTCAGGCCGCTGCCCGGCCCGACCCCGTGTCCGAGGCCGGAAGGCGCGAGGCGGACGGCGCTTTTAGCCCGGGCGGGGAGCGTTTCGTCCGGCCTTCTGTAACCTGAGGAAGAAGCCGGGACTGGCGCCAGGCCCTGTGCCCGGGCCGGGCCGGGCCGCCCCGGGGACGCTGGCCCATCGATTTTGGTGACCCGATAAGGGCCGAAGTTTAGAGCTGGAAGGGCCACCCTTCCCCCACCCCGTGTATAGATGAGGACGCTGAGGTTCAGGTGCCTGCGAGCCGGCTGAGCTCCCAGACTGAGGGTCGCACATCTGCCCGGTCCACCCTACCTGCCCACGGGCCTGCCCAAGGCCGGTGTGTGTGCTCGGTGGATACCTGGATTTGTAGTCGGAAGAAATGGGCTCAAATCCCGCCTGATTGGGTATCCCTTCTACTCGCTCTCTGTTTGACCTTGGACGAGTCACTACCTTCCAGATCTCAGTGGTGTTAGCTAAAACAAACAAACAAACAAACGAGGGGGCCAGGGGACAGGACTCTCAGTTCCCTTCCAATTTATGCCTGAGGGGAGAAAGTAGCAGAGGCACTGGGATGGGATATAAAGTAACATGGCATGTTATAGAATTGGAGGAGACCTTAGAGCTCGTGAGACATCTACCTATTAAAGATACATTATATTCAAATATAAAGTTACATTGGCAAAGCATTAAAAGAACTTAAATTTGAGCTACAATTCAGAGATTACCTCCCCACCCCCCAAAAAACCCGCTATTTACAACAAATACAATATATAGCCAATATTTGCTTTAGGTAAACATGGTCAAGCCAAGCTTAGTATAACTCCTCTGTAAAGAATAGCAGTAAGTCTTTGGTTTAACAAATGTTTGGATTGATAAAGTAGATCTCATACTCCCCCAAAAAACAGCTCTGAAAAATAACAAAAAAAACTTCCTGAAAGCTACCATATTTTTAAAGTCTAAAAAAGAAAAAGAAAGAAAAAGCTCTTTTCTCCAGTTTATCTTCCATTCAGCTGTCAGAAATGATTTTCCTTATACACAAGTCTGACCATGTCAGACTTTCTCCCAATTCAGTAAATTCCAGTGATTCCCTATTACCTCCAGAATCAATTTTTAAAATCTTATGTTTGCTGGGGCTGCTAGGTGGCGAAGTGGATAGAGCACCAACCCTGGAGTCAGGAATACCTGAGTTCAAATCCGGCCTCAGACACTTAACACTTACTAGCTGTGTGACCCTGGGCAAGTCACTTAACCCCAATTGCCTCACTTAAAAAAAATCTTATGTTTGAACTTTAAAGCCCTTTATAAACTGTCCCCTTCCTATCTTTCCAGTCTTCTTACATCATAGGGCGTCCCCATATGTTCCCAGTGTACTCCCACAATCTAGTGACACTGGCCATGCTGTTTTCCAAACAAGACACTCCATCTCTTAGCTCTGGGCATTTCCTATCTCCCATGCCTTAAATGCTTTTCCCTCCTCACCTCTTTGTCCTAACTTCTGGGGTTTCCTTCAAATTCCAGCTAAAATCCCACTTTCTACCAAAGCCTTACCCAGTTCCCTTCATGAGAACCTGACTATAAAGAACTTTAAATGCCAAACAGAAGATTTTATATATGACTTTAGACATGATTAGGAGCCACTGGAGTTTATTGAATAGGAGGGTAATTTGGTCAGATCTCCATTCTAGGAATAATAATAATTTGATAACAGGATCAACTGGAGTAGGGAAGAGACTTGAAGCAAGCAAACCAACTAACAGGTGTTTTCAATAGTCCAAGTATAAGGAGATCCACCAGGGTGGTGGCAGTAGCAGATGAGAGAATATAAAAGAGGTGTTATAAAAGTAGAAACAAGAGAATTTGGCAACAGTTTGAATACAGGGTGGGGGAGAGTAAAGAATCTAGGATGACACTCAAGTTAACTCATTTGGATGACTGGGAGAATGATTTCCTGGCTAATGATTAGGAAGTTAGGAAGAGGGAAGGATTTGGGAGGAAAGATGAGTTGGCCTTCAATAAACATTTATTAAAAGCCTACTGTGTGCCACAGCTCTACTATGCTAAATGCTGAGTATACAAAGAAAGGCAAAAGACAGTCCCTGCCCTTAAGGATCTCACAATCTAAGGTAGGTAGGGTGTGGAGGTGGAGGACCCAACAAAAAGTTGAAAATGGGGGAAGGAAAGGGTACTGAGCACTTATAGTTTCTCCAATTGTCCACTCCCCTCCCCCTTCCAGTCAAAGGGAGGGAGGGGCCCAAAGAGCAAGGGTTACTGAGGAGGTCCAAGTTTCAGAATTAATTTGATATCGTAGGAAGATGAGTTTGAGAGACAATGGTGACATCCACGTGAGCAGCCAAGTGAGAAGTTTTGGACATATTGAGTTTAACATGTCTGTGGCACATACAGTACAAGATATCCAATAAACAGGCACTTGAGAATGAATGGAGGTCAGAAGTGAAGGTAGAGCTTGATAAGTCTATTTGAGAATCATCAGCCTAGCTCTGATAATTGAATCCACAGGAGCTGCTGTGATCACCAAGTTCATATAGTATGGAGGGAAAAGAGAAGAGGCCCCAAGACAAAGCTGTGGGGGAAATCCACCAGTAGGACCATGAGACTAATAAAGGATCTGACTAGGTAGGAGAAAAACCAGAATAGTGTCACCAAAGCTAGTGAGAGTTTATCTAGGAGAAGAGGGCAAAGGACAGTGGCAATGGCTGCATATATAGTGTCTCCCAAAAGAATGTGAACTCCTTGAGGTCAGAAATTGTTTTTGCCTTTCTGTGTACCCCTTAGGGCTTATCACAGTACCTGACATATAGTAGGTGATTAAAAAGTGCTTGTAGACTTGAGAATCAAGCCTTACAAATGTAGTGTTAACATTCTGTGTATTAACATGGATTTTTTAAAAAACAGATATGGAATGCTCTGCTCCTAGCAATATGGGGGTTCCATCTTTGTGGGAAACAAAACTACTGTAATTGGGTGACCATTCCCTCATTCTCCAATCTTCAAGATAGCCATTGAGCTTCTAATTATAGTTATCTGTTATAATTAGATATTTGAAGGGATATGAAGGAGTCTCTCGAGTAGGCAGGATAAAAGCTACTTCCAGTCACTTGGTTAGGGAGTCTTTTTGCCCCAAGTCTAACAGCTTAGTCTGACCAAATTAGCTTTCCTCCTGCCG
This sequence comes from Dromiciops gliroides, assembly GCF_019393635.1. Taxonomy (NCBI): domain Eukaryota; kingdom Metazoa; phylum Chordata; class Mammalia; order Microbiotheria; family Microbiotheriidae; genus Dromiciops; species Dromiciops gliroides. The sequence continues at coordinate 616,608,891 of NC_057862.1, forward strand.
TATACTTACACAATCACAAATAATTTTTTTTTAAAACCACACACTTATTTTAGTGAGCAAGACAGGAATCTGCCAGCCATATAGATTAGTTTAGGCAGTAGAATACACAAGAGCTCTGCCACTGGAAAGAAAATGAAATAACTGCTCAACTCCAGAGAGAGCAATTTCACCTGAGGATTCATCTCTTAGCAGTCTCTGAGGATGCAGGTGCTGGGAATCAAGGGACACATTGGTTGGGGTACTGATTTCCCCACTGCCATCATGCCTGAGGCTCCAGGGACCTCTCCATTTCTCCCACAGAAAGCATTGATACTTTTACTGTATCTTTAGAGTGAATGGAATGCTGAGAAGCTACAGGTTCTCAGAGCAGTTTGTGAGAGCACTAGCAGTTTAACAGGCATTTTAGAGAGTTGACATTCATGGCTGCTGTGAGACTGAGGAACAAAGAAAGTCTTAAAAGACTGAGTGATTTAACTGTTGATGAGAGAGACATTTCCTTAGAGAAGAGTTTAACTTACTTTTATCTTGCAAAGAAATGTCACATCTGTAGTACCCCCTCCCTCACCTCTCTATTAAAAAAAAATCCCTTACCTCTCTATTTTTAAATTGCCTTAAAAAATAACAAATCTATTTTTTTCTCCATCCCACCATGCCATCCATCCTGTTGGGGGAAAAAAAGAGAAAAGAAAAACATATTCCTGGCAAAAAATGTGCAGAGTCAAGCAAAACAAATTCCTTCATTGACTAAAAACAAAATTATACATTATACATATCTCATTCTGTACCCCTAAATCTATCACCTCTAGGTCAGAAGGTAGATAGTATGTTTCATTTTCATTCCTTTGGAAACATAGGTGGTCATTGCTTTGATAATAGTTTTTATAGCTTTCAAAGTTGTCTTTACAATGTTATTAACATAAATTGTTCTTCTGGTTCATTTCATTCTTTGTTTATAAAAGTCTTCAAAATTGTTTATTTTTATAATCTTAGCACTTAAAGTATAAATTGTTCTTCTAGTTCTGCTTACTTCATTCTACATAAGTTCAAATATCTTTCCATTTCTCTTTGATATCATCTATTTCCTGGGGGCAGCTAGTTGGAGCAGTAGATAAAGCACTGCCCCTGGATTCGGGAGGACCAGAGTTCAAATCTGGCCTCAGACACTTTACACTTACTAGCTGTGTGACCCTGGGCAAGTCATTTAACCCTCACTGCCCTGTAAAATAAATAAATAAAAATAAATAAAAGATATAATCTATTTCCTAATTTCTTATAGTACAATAGCATTCCTTCATGTTCATATACCATAATTTATCCAGCCATTCTTCAATTGATGGGCATTCCTTTCATTTCCTGTTTTTAGTTATTTTGTTTATTTTTCTGCTACCACAAAAAGAGTTGCTATAAATATTTTTGTGCATATAGGGCCTGTTCCTATTACTTTGATCACTTTGATCACTTTGATCACTTTAGATATAAGCCTAGCAGTAGCAAAGCTGGGTCAAAGAGCTTACTCTGTTTTGTGTTTCTAGCCAAATGGTTTTCCATAATGGAAATTTAATTTTCTCAGCAGGTGTTTTTTTTTTTTTGGTCATTTCTCAAAATATGATCCCCCTCCCCAAAAAAGAAACAAGAGTCTGCCTTGTGAAACAGAAATGGGAGGTTATGTTTCAAGCAGCAACGGTAGTCTGTATTGTGAAATAATTGCTCTCTTATTGGGGACAGCTAGGAGGCACAGTGGATAAAGCACTGGCCCTGGATTCAGGAGGGCCTGAGTTCAAATCCCACCTCAGACACTTGACACTTACTAGCTGTGTAACCCTGGGGAAAGTAACTTAACCCTCATTGCCTTACAAAATAATAATAATAACAAGATTCTCCCTTCTGACCCCTTTGAAATCCTATCTCCTAAAACCTAGGGTATGGATTAATTATTAGGACTTATTTATGATCTATTCTTTTATATTTATTGATTACAAGAATAATTAATTACTCTGAGACCAATCAACCTGTTAGCTTTGAGAATAAGCTAAGGTTTCTCAGAAATACCCTTCAAATGGAAATTAATATGTTTTGTTGTACGTTTAATTTTCTGGGAAATTTTCTTTTGTCATTTCTTGAAATATGATGCCAAGGCTCCTCTTATGATCATGGTGATATGGGTCTGGGGTAACTCTCCTTGAGAAGCTAAACTAAAGGACTGATATACCTAAGAAGTAAGGGAGATAGGTCTATTAGGTGGGGCTGCTAAGTGACCGGCACTAGGGGACAGAGATAACTCTAGAAGTCAGGACCACCACCCTTCCATTGTCAGGTGGTAGGTCACCCCATCCACCCTCTATAAAAGCTTTGGTTTCCCCTCCATTGTGGGAAGGAGAAAAGATGTCCCCAAGCCATCTCCTCCCCAAGAGGGAAGTTTTCCTCTTTTTCAAAAATTTTATTTATTTATTCATTTACGGAGAAATGAGGGTTAAGTGACTTGCCCAGGGTCACACAGCTAGTAAGTATCAAGTGTCTGAGGTCAAATTTGAACTCAGGTCTTCCTGAATCCAGGGTCAGTGCTTTATTCAATGCACCACCTAGCTGCCCTGGAAGTTTTCCCTCTCGATCACTTTCTCTACTGCCCAAATAAAAGACCATTTTATTCTAATTGGATTGTGTTGCAGAGGTGTAATCCTTGAAGAGGAATTCTAAGGAACCTAAGGACCCCCACCATTTCCCATTGACAATGGGCTTGAGCAAAAACTTTTTAAAATTTTAGGTAATCGGGCAGCTAGGTGGCGCAGTGGATAGAGCACCAGCTCTGGATTCAGGAGTACCTGAGTTCAAATCCAGCCTCCGACACTTAACACTTACTAGCTGTGTGACCCTGGGCAAGTCACTTAACCCCAATTGCCTCACTAAACAAAACAAAACAAAACAAAAATTTTATGTAATCAAAGTTACCCACTTCATCTTCTGTGATCCTTTCTAGCCCTTTTTTGATTATGAAATGTTCTTCTATCCATGCAATTAATAGGTCGTTTTTCCACATTTCTCTAATTTATGATAAAAGGTCATAACCTTTTATATTTAGGTCATGTATCCATTTCTCATAATATGTGAGGTGTTGGTCTAAATCTAATTTCTTACATATTACAACCTATTTTTCTCAAAGATAGTGAATATTTATTCACATAACTTGGGGTTTGTATTTATTTAGTACTAGAGTAATAGATACATTTGCTTCTATATGTTGTGTACTAATCTGCTTCCCTGTTCAATCTTTCTACTAATATGCACCAAATTGTTTTGAGGAAGATTGCTTTGTGGTATAGTTTGAGATCTGATACTTCTAGGCCCTCTTCATTCCATTTAATTTCATTATTTCCTTTTATATTCTTGAGTTGTTTGTTTTGGTTTGTGCCTCCATATGAATTTCATTAGAAAAGAAGACTTTTAGATGGTCTAATGATTCTTAAATTATCTCTCCTCTACCTATATTCAGTGTAAGTTTTTCTGTAAGATAGCTCACATTTTCTCTTTTTTCCCAGTCTTTTGACTTTGTTTTAATATTTCTTGATGTCTCATGAAGTCTTTTTTTGAATGTCTGCATTTGTCATATTGTGAAAGAAGAATCAAAGCACAAGGGAAAAATCTCAAAAAAAGAAGGAACAAAACAATGGCCCAAAAGTAGAAGTAATATGGTTCAATCTGCATTCATAGATCATAGTTCTTTCTTCTGGATATTGAGAACATTTTCTATCATGAGTTCTTTGAAGTTGTTTTGGATCATTGCACGGCTGAGAAGAGCCAAGTCTATCACCATTGTTCATCACACAATGTTGCTGTTACTATGTGCAATGTTCTCCTGGTTCTGCTCCTCTCAATCAACATCAGTTCTTGTAAGTCTTTCCAGGTTTCTCTGAACACCTCCTGCTCATCATTTCTTACAGGACAATAGTATTCCATTATATTCATATACCACAACTTGTTCAACCATTCCCCAGTTGATGGGCGTTCACTCGATTTCCAATTCTTTGCCACCACAAAGAGAGCTGCTATAAATATTTTTGTATGTGTGGATCCTTTTCCCTCCTTTTTGATCTCTTTGGGATACAGACTTAGCAGTGGTACCACTGGGTCAAAGGGTATGAACAGTCCCATAGCTCTTTGGGCATAGTTCCAAATTGCTCTCCAGAATGGTTGGGTCAGTTCACAGCTCCACCAACAATGCATTAGTGTTCCAATTTTTCCACAGCTTCTACAACATTTATTATTTTCCTTTTTTGTCATATTAGCCAATTTGATAGGTGTGAGGTGGTACCTCAGAGTTGTTTTAGTTTGCATATTTCTAATCAATAGTGATTCAGAGCATTTTTTCATGTGGCAATAGATAGCTTTGATTTCTTTATCAGAAAACTGCCTGTTCAAATCCTTTTACCATTTCTCAATTGGGGAATGACTTACATTCTTAGAAATTAGAAATTAGAAATGAGGCCTTTCTCAGAAATACTGGCTGTAAAAATTGTTTCCCAGCTTTCTGCCTCCCTTCTAATTTTGGCTGCATTGCCTCTGTTTGTATAAAACCTTTTTAATTTAATGTAATCAACATCATCCATCTTGCATTTCATAATATTTTCTATATCTTGTTTGGACATAAATTGTTTTCCTTGCCATAGGTCTAAGAGGCCATGAAGTCTTTAGAGTCTATTTGGTCCATTGTAGTTTTCAGGGAATTATTTCCTTGGGTAAAATTTTGTACCTCTTATGCCAAACTTTTTTCATATCTTTTTCCCATGATTCTCATTAGGTTATAAAAATAATCCTTTTTTTAAAATTCTTGCTTTAACTCTTAAAGGAATTCTGGTTGTGTCCAAGGCACATTTTTCTTTGAGACTTTGCTTGTAGATATTTTTGATCCATTCTCTTCTGGGCATGTGTCTTGAGCCTCTCTATTACTATAATAGCTCTTTATGGTGCAATTCTTTTGTTTTCTAATTTTTCAATCTTACTTCTTGACTTTGGACTTTATATTAATGCTGGGATTTCTGTACTTTTTTTTTCTAATTTGGAATTTTTGTTGTAGACTTTCCTGTTTTCCCAGATTTTAACCATATACAATTTATTTTTTGTAAAATAACTTGAATCTGAATGAAACTGACAAAAGTAAAACAGAAAGACAAGGGAAGTACTAGACTGAACACTCAGTAAGATGAATGATAGCAGCTCACAGATGTGTCTGTCTAATAATGTGGGAATTGATTGAACCATACTGACTCCATCTTGTGACTCAATTCTGCATCTATAGATCAGTTCCTTTTCTATTCAATTATGGGTCTAGTCCAGTTTCTGTCATGTGTGATAACTTTATTCAATGATGGGAATTGTGAGAAAACTTTATTGCATTGTTTGAACCTCACCTTGAGTGTCTGGGAACCTGGACCACCTCTACCTGTTACTTAGAGGATCTTAACTAAGGACCAAGGTTATGCTGACCAGAAACTCAGTCAGATCCAAAGACTGCTGCAAAGAGTCTTCTCACAATTACATCTCAAGCAATCTATATGTCTTATCTGAAAACTGGCCCATTCTAGTCAGTTACTGTTTCCTTATTCCTTTGATTGAATAGAAACTTGGGGGGAGTGAGACATCCTTTTTCTGATTCCAAGGAATTGGACCTGTTTGCTCTCCCCTCCCCACTTTGGAGAGTCCCTAATTTTTCCTCCAATTAGAAATTAGATTACCTAATTTTGTATCCTGGTTTTCATGCTATTGTTTTCTTTTAATGCATATAATCTGTTTCCCCCTTTGTATTCAGGGTCCAGTGCCAAATTGAGAAGACCTGTTCTTGATTTCTTATTCAATTGTCATGTTACAGGAACAATGAAACCCATTAATTTCATTTTCTTTGGACAGTAAGCTCACTACTCAGTACCTTCTACTGCCCAGGAGGGGGTAACTGCCACCACTGGAGCAAAACACTTGAGAGTAAAGTAAACCTTAATTCAGCTCTCTTCTAGCATAGCCAGGAAATGGGTATGACTTCGCAACCAATAAGCCCTGCCTACTTTTGTATATTGTGTTAATATGGGAAAAGCTAGTGAAAATAGCTTAGGTTAAAAATTTTAAACTTAAGTACTAATTCAAATAAGAATTGAATTGTGCTTCGGCCAGCTTTGGAATCAGTAATTATGTTGCACACACAAAATGTAGCAAGAGAGGAGAGCAGCATCAATATCTTCCTCTCCTAAGCAAAGCCCATTAAACTTATGGTGTTGAAAGGATCTTTGTCTCCAAAAAGTTACTTTTTTTCTCTTTCTAAGAGACTGGTGTAGCCTATGTTCAAACCAGTGTAGGTGTCAATGCTAAAAAGAGGATAAATCAATATGAGATTAATTAGAATGCCTGTCTTATGCCAGAAAGACCCTTATGATGATGCCTCTCTAAATATATAACAGATATTCATTCTTCACATTTAAGAACTAAGGTTCAGTTTTTCTTATTGCCTCATTTTACAATGTTCAGTTCCTCAAAATAATATGCTTACATGATAGAACAACATGAACCCAAACAAAATTACTGAGAGTACATATTAGCCATAAGAACAGTTATGTAAATATCAGTTATTTTAATGTTATACACATGAAATCATAATTTAAAAATTATAAAGAGGATGCTGTTTCTCTATTTTCATTAGCAACATACTTCTCTTACAGTAGACCAAGTTTGTATTCCACCATCTTGTGTGATGGATCATTAAGAATATCTTTAGGGGCAGATAGGTGGCACAGTGGATAGAGCACTGGCCCTGGATTCAGGAGGACCTAAGTTCAAATCTGGCCTCAGGCACTTGACACTTACTGGCTGTGTGACCCTGGGCAAGTCACTTAACCCCAATTGCCTCACCCCCCCCCCAAAAAAAAGAATATCCTAAATATAATACTCTTATTATTACCCATAAAAATATGCAGAGAGAGAGGTTTGAGCTCTGAAGAAATGGAAGATGCTGGACCTGCTTCACTGCCTCAAATTCCATCTGTAACTTCAGGGGAGCATATAAGCCTTGGGTATTTCTCAGTGTAGAAAAATTTATCTTTATTGATCTAGAAATCCTTTTCTGATAATTCAAGAGAATAATTAGGCAAAAGTTCATTTTTCTCCAGTCTTCTTGACTTATGTCTTGCCAGTGAACTCATGACTCTGGAGGAAAGAGTGAGGCTGAAGACTTTGCACAACCCTGCCTCACTTAAATCCAATTCACTTACAAGTCAATACATCACCTTCCTGATGTCATTGGTCCTCTTTGAAAACAGAGGACAAGCAACAAACACCTCTGGGCTGGAAAAATGATCCCCTGTGACATTCTCTTGGATTTCCCCAAAAGAATTCAGTCTGAAGCATTTTCTAGGATTCTAGGAGGTTTGGTGGGTTAGGGTATACTTCGCACTCTACCATTTTGATTCCAGCCCTCATTTAATTTTCTATATACATATTGATCCCTCCTAATAAAATTTAAGCTCTTTTAGAGAGTGAAGACTATTTATTTTTATTTCTGCATCCATACCACCTGCCTGGAACATAATAGGCTAAAGTACAATGAAGTGCAATCTCACTGCTAGCATTCAGTAAGCAGATGTGGTATAGATTTGAATGGTCACCTAGATTTTAATGTGTTATAATGCATACCAAGTAAATACTTAAAACAATATTATTTACAAATTTAGCAGTTTTAGAAATTTAAAAATGACCACGGTCTGGGGGCAGCTAGGTGGCGCAATGGATAAAGCGCTGGCCCTGGATTCAGGAAGACCTGAGTTCAAATCCAGGCTCAGACACTTGACACTTACTAGCTGTGTGACCCTGGGCAAGTTACTTAACCTTCATTGCCCTGCAAAAAAAAAAAAATGACCATGCTCTAAAGTTATTGGACTTATGGCAAAAGGAAGGCAGAAGGAGCAAAGTTGACTTCTCTAGTATGACAACGTTCCTCAAGTAACAAGGAAATGTGTGTGGTCTTCAATCAATTTCAGTCGTGCCCTACTCTTCACAACCCCAAGAAAACTTCATTTATTTTTGGCAAAGATACTGGAGTGCTTTGCCATTCCCTTTTCCAGTTTACAGATGAGAAACTGAGGCAAACAGGGTTAAGTGACTTGCCTAAGGTCACACAGCTAATAATCAAACTCAGGTCCTCCTGAATCCAAGCTCCATACTCTATCCACTGTTCCAGTTAGCTGTAAGGTAAGGGAATAAATGGGGCAGATAATGGAGACAGGGGGAGGTGTGTGTGGAATTCAGTACCATAGGGGAAAAAAAGCCAGGGAAAAGTTTCCAGGGCAGTTTCATCAATAGCCATGTTTCTATATCTCTAGGATTCTGTCACTGGGCAGCAGCAATGCCTGAAAGTGTTCAGCCCAGTCCATGATAACAAAATTCAGCATATAAGCTTTGGCTGGAATGTTGCTCTGCCTCCACTAATAACTACCCTTTTGCTGATGTCAAAGTATTTCTCTCTTTTCTCTCACTTGCTTGGCTTGCCTTCCTTTTTTTTTTTTAACCCACAGTTTATCCTAAGGTAAAGCCTAAAATTCCTTCTAACCTTAGAGAACCTAGAATGAGACTGCCTTGTGTCCCTTTGCTCCATTCTCAGGCTTTAAGCAGAGTTCCAAAAGGGAGGTTTACATCATGAAAGCTCTCTCCTTGCTGACTGTAGGAGAATGCACCATGTTTGCAAACCCAATGTTTACAAAAGCCTTGTGAGTCAGCACTTTAACTTTTTCTTAAAATAACAGAAAAGTCAATAATCAAAGGCAAATGATTAAATATCACCAGAATGTATCATGCAAATTAGCAAAAATCCTACCTTTGGGGTTTTGACCACCAGTATAAGACCTTGACTTCAGTTTCAACACTGCTATTGTTGACAATAGTAGCCTCTATTACACAAAAGAGGAAAAAAAATCTTGTTATTTTCATCTCAAAATATGAGGGAAAGGCAAATTAGGGATATAAGTAAGGGGAAAAAAAAGACTCATGGATTCATTAATTTTTCCAGATGGAAATGAGAACAGAAAACCTATGATTCAATCACTTCATTTTCCTTATTAGAACACTAGCCATATGAGCAGGGAAAATACACAAGTACATATAATAAACCCCAAAGATGGTATCTACATACAATGATTTAGAGTTTGTTTTTGTTTTATATATGAAAAAAGTCAATAACCTTCTAAAGTGTCTAAATTTTTAAGTAGTGCTTAATAAAGATACAATAAAAAAAAATCTATAAAAGGAAAACCTACAGAGAAAAATGGAACTGTTATTGTATAATCAATCTCTTAATTAAAGTGTAAATTATATCAATAATAAAATTAACAGAGAATTCTAGTTAAGAACATAATCAGTACTGGTTAGAAGAAAACATTGCCCTTGATCTAGGGAGTTCATTTATCTTGAGGTTCAGAGAGTTGTAGAATTTAAAATTGTTTAATTTTAGTTTCATTTTATTCTGAATTTAACAAACATCAGATAAAATAAGTATTTTTCATTCACATTATAGAAGAGAAAGGATTGTATATAAAACTCTGAATCTCTATTATGTGCTTTTCTTTTCGTTATACAATAAATTCAGCATATAACTTTCAAACTGTCATTCTTGTCTGTGATTCCTTCATGAATTACAAAATTTAGAGCTTAGGAGGAGGATTATTATAACAGAAAGAATACTGGATTTTAAGTCAGAGGCCCTGGGCCAGCTCTGGTATTTGGTCTCTATGAGCATGGACAAATCGCTTCTTTCCTTGGACTTCATTTTCCTCGTCTGTAAAATTTGATATAAATCTATTATATGCAATCCTGGTCTCCCCATGTTTCAGTTTCTCAAACTTTCCAATGAGTTTGACTAGATGCCTGAAAGACATACACCATCATAGGTTTAATTGTTCAATATCTAACTTGACCCTATGGTTTTACAGATGAGAAAATGGAGAACATGGTAATAGACTATAACAATTTTAATCATTCCTATGATTAGCTTTCTACCTTTGTGGTTCAAATATGAAAATTGTTCATCTGCTATTAAGCTATCAAAGATTCAGGTTTGATCTAAATGTATTACTGAATCAAACGCCAGTAAAATCTCAACATTTTGGAAATACTACATAATGCTATGAATTCTTCATTCCAAATCCATAGGACCCAATAATATATATCCCAAGGATGTGTGGGAGGTAAGGTCTTTCATTTTCCATTTCTGTTGTAGAGGGACCCATATTCTCTCAACATTTCATAGCTACTCTACAGAGGGCTTCCTATTTTAAAATTAAAATATCCCAGGCTGTACACCATGAGATGGAAAATTGGGCTTAGTATTTGCTAAAATTTTCACAGTACATTGCATGTAAAATATAGGCCTTTCACACTAGCAGGAAATGAAACAGTTGGAAAGTAATAGAGAAAACTCCTACCCTCATGCTTCTAAGGTAATAGAACAATAATCAACCCCTCCCCCCTGCCCAATGTATGAGACCATAAAGTTTTTAAATAGTTCAAAAAATTATTGATTAGCTAAAATCAAACTTCTAATGAAAATGATTGCAAGTAAAAAGTAATTTTTTGAAGATTTAATGAAAATGAATTACTAAATTATTTCCATGAAACTAGATTTTTAGTAAAATTGATATCAGTAGTCAGGACATAAATTTTTTAAATGTCCTGTGTTTTTCATATGGACCAATGTTTAACAATAGGTTTTGTCTGGTTTGAATATAAAACAAAAGTTTACAAAGATGTGAAATAAATAGAAAATTATACATTACATTTTATTCTAACAGCTTAACTATCTTACTGAAAAGCTTTCTAACTATCTCCCTTGAGATATGACTTTTATTAGTGTTACTCAATTTTGACAGAAAAATGAAGTTAGTGAAGGAAGAATAGTTTTCTGTTAGGATTATCACTCACCTGATAGAAACTAACCTTTCTGTGTAGTTAGAAGCAGTCAATTACTGGTGTTTCAGATTAAAAAGTTAAAGCTGCCTGATTTGGGCATTTAATTAGTTTAAAACACAGCCTTGAAAACCCTTTTCAATGAAACCCTATTCCTCTGGCCACTGGTTCCTATCTTTGTTTTGGTAGAAGATCCTCAGGGACATCTTTGACAGGAAATATGTTACCATCATAAACCAAGGTCAGTTTAAGTGATATAGTAGATTAAAAATAAAGCTAGATTTCCTTGAATTGAACAAGATTTCACCATCATTCCTGCACACAAACAGCTGAAACCATTTAATTTTATATGTGGCATATTTTAGGTACTGTGATTTTGATTGAGTAGTATTTAAATTGCTTGTTATTTTCTTTTTTTTTCCCTTGGGAGTATTTTATTTTTCTTTTACATGTAAAGATTGTTTTCAACATTCATTTTGGTGAGATTTTGAGTTTCAAAATTTTCTCCCTCCTCTTCCCTTTCCCCTCTCCAAGAGAACAAGCAATCAGATATATTTTATTTCTTTCTTTCCATCCATCTATCTATCTATCTATCTATCTATCTATCTATCTATCTATCTATCTATCTATCTATCTATCTATCTATCATCTATCTATAGTCATTTTATATCTATATATCTATACACGTCTATCATTTTATATCTATATCTATGTATCTATCTCTCTGTCTATATATACACAATCATGTTATATAAATATTTCCATATTAGTCATGTTGTAAAAGAAGAATCAGAACAAAAGGGAAAAACCACAAGAAAAGAAAAAAAACAACAACAAATAAAGTGAAAATACTATACTATTATCTGCATTCATACTCCATAGTTGTTTTTCTAGATGTGGAGAGCATTTTCCATCATAAGCCTTTTGGAACTGCCATGGATCATTGTATTACTGAGAAGAGATAAATCTTTCACAGTTGATCATCACATAATGTTGTTGTTGCTATGTACAATGTTCTCCTGGTTCTGTTCATTTCACTCATCATCAATTCATGTAAGTCTTTCCAGGTTTTTTATGAAATCCACCTCATCATCATTTCTTTTATCACAATAGTATTCCATAATATTCATATACCACAACTTGTTTAGCCATTCCCCAATTAATGGGCATCCCCTCAATTTCTAATCCTTTGCCACAACAAAAAAGCTGCTATAAATATTTTTGTACATGTAGGTCTTTGGTAAATATACCTAGTAGCAGTATTGCTGGGTCAAAGGGTATACACAGTTTTATAGCCCTTTGGGTATAGTTCCAAATTGCTTTCCAGAATCGTTGGATCAATTCACAACTCCACCAACAATGTATTAGTGTTTCAATTTTCCCACATCTTCTCCAACATTTATCATTTTCCTTTTTTGTCATATTAGCCAATCTGATAGGTATGAGGTAGGATATCAGAGTTGTTTTAATCTGCATTTCTATAATCAATAGTTATTTAGAGCATTTTTATCATATGGCAAAGATAGCTTTGATTTCTTCATCTGAAAACTGCCTGTCTATATCCTTTGACCATTTCTTAATCAGGGAATGACTTGTATTCTTATAAATTTGATACAGTTGTCTGTATATTTTAGAAATGAGGCTTTTATCAGAAACACTGGCTGTCAAAATTGTTTCCCAGCTTTCTGCTTTCCTTCTAATCCTGATTACCTTGGTTTTATTTGTGCAAAACCTTCTTATTTTGCATTTCATAATGTTCTCTATCTCTTGTTGGTCGATTGCATGTTATATTCTACTAGAATGAGGATATAATGGCTTAGCACTTTCTTCAGGCCCACTGTCCTATGTCACTAGAAGGAAAAGTTAATATTGTCTTAGGAGAACTTTTTCAAGATGTTACTTATTTCAATTTGTTTCTGAGTACAATCTCTTTTGCACATTATAAAAGGAATACTTTACTGACCAAGGATAGTTAAAACTTCCAACAACCTGGTCTTCAGGCATCTCACATATCATTTAAAAAAAATTTTTAAGTCATCTACAAGTATAGATAAATGTTGAACTGTTTTTTTTTTTCTATTCCCAGAGTACAAATTCCAAATCTACCTTTCTCATTCTCTCACTCACATTCAATCTGCTCTTCCCTTCTAGTTCCTCAAATTCTCACTATTGTAGTACATTAGGCCTTACTGGCTTTACTTGTTTTTTTACTTATCTTGGATGCCATGACTATCTGTTTCAGTCCTGATTAGATGAAAAGCCACGTACAGGAAAATACCTAGTGTGTCAGTGTCACTAGAACAGTGAGTATATGAAAGGCAATAAAAAAGAAATAAAAATGGAAAGGTAAGTAGGATCCATGCTGTAGATTTTAAATACTGGGTGGTAGATCTTTCATTTTATTCTAGAAGCAATTTGAGGAAGTGTTTATCTCTAGAAGACAAGCCTAGATAGCTCCAAGGTATAGACAGACTCATCCTCCAGGAGAGTGGTCACTGATGATATTTTGGGCTCTAACAACTCTTAAAGTTATAATCCACCAGGGTATGGGGAGGTTAGAATCCATGCCACTAAAAAGAACATCCATACTAGCTTAAATCATGGGTGTTTTGAAGCCTAGATATGAAGAATGGTATACTTTGCCAGTATTTCCAATCAGGCCATCAGGAACATAGCTATTGCTGGAGCTACGTCAACTGCTGGCTGTCTTTCCCATCTAGCCACTATTCTCATTTGTAGCTGTGGCTTCTATTACCACTGATCATAAAGAAATGTCCCCAACTAGGCTGGAAACTCAGTCTTTGTCTCTCTCTCTCTCTCTCTCCTTCTGAGAGAGATCTACCTCTTTGCAGCCATGGTAGTCACCAGCTTCTTGGTAACAAGGTAATAAGACCACTGATAAAGAATATACTCTTTCCTCCAAAGAGTGCTTCTCCAATCCAAGACAGGCTTTGATTGTTGTTTTTATCCTCTGTTCTTGAAGAGGACCAAAGACATCAGGAGGGCAGTGTCTTGACTTACAAATGAATTGGATTTAAGTGATGCAGGGTTGTGCAAAGTCATCAGCCTCAATCTCTCCTTTAGAGTCATGAGTCCATGGGCAAGACATAAGTCAAGAGGCCTGGAGATGCCCCAGGATGCAGTAGAAGACCTTGTCCTTTTTAAGATAAGGTCTTTCCCAATGTCTCAGTTTGTCTGAGGCAACACCCATTCAGAGATTAAGGGCTAGGTAAGAATTGAGACAAAAGAGGTCTTAGTTTGTCATCTTCTGGGAGGGGAAGATCCTCAGAGTTTTTGGCAGGAACATAAAACAGTTGCTATTTACTCTCACTCTGAGCCACCAAAACCCTTTGGACTGGGGCTATAATTGGGCAATCAATGAAAGCCAGAGAGATTTGGGTTTAAAGGCATAACAAAGTATCTCCATTTGAATCACAATGGGATTTTTCAAGGTCTTTTTCCCCCCAGAGCTTTATTTCAAGAAATTATAAATGAAGGTTACATTAGAAAAAGAGCTAATTGCCCCAGCTTTTTGAAAAAAAAAAAAGAACTCTTCTACAGTTAGTATCCAGCAGGTGGCGTTATTCCAATCGTTACATAGGAAAAAAAAAACTAGCCCCTAAACCCCAAGGTACCTTGCAAAGTATAAGCATTCAAAAATTATATACCTTTGGACAGAGCACTTACATACTTGTATGGGTATTGATATGGGATGGAATTTTGGGTCAAATTGATCATGAGTCATCCCAAAAGAATTACAAGACTCAGTGGCTCAGTTTCCCAAGTTTGATTGCAATACTGTGAGTGACCGCAAGGAGAGAACCAGAAACATGAAAAGGTATCTCTCAAATAAGGAAAGGAAAGGCAGTTATATTTATAGTATGGATAAATTGATTATCAGTCTCATTATAATAATCTCCACCTTGGGAAGGTACAAGAGAGAGTCTATCCTCATTATAATATTCTCTACCTAGGGGTGTTACAGGGGAGGGCTTATCCTGATTTGGAGTTTCTGGGGTCCTAAGCCAAACCCGAGGCAGGTACCTTTTTCTATGGAGGAGTGTTTTTGGGATTTACATGTCATAAAGTGAATCTGGGGATAAATCTGGCCTTTTCTGCGCATGTCTCTTTCTGATTCCAATGGCTAGTTTCAAAATATCTCCATTTTTCATGAGAATTTCTATACCCTTGTCATTTAGTCTAAGGTCATCATGGCCTCTCTCTCTCTCCCTCTGTTCCCATTATGGGCACTGATTTCTGTGGATAAGAGAACCTAGCATTTTGACTTGTAAGTTAACCTCTAACTCCCTTTTGGAGCTAATATCTGAATGAAAGCTTGGGTCTTAGGTTTTTCTGTTAACCTTTTTTGCCTCCTACATCAGGTATGACTACCCACATAGACAGAGACAGAAGAAGAAAGAGAAAGAGGAGAAGAAATAGCAGCTTGCCCAATTGGAACTGGCCAGTTGGGTCCCCAGGGAGGCAGCTACTCACAGATTATTGTTTGTCCTTCTTTCTGTAAGAGGACCAGTGACTTTTGAATTAATTGAATTTAAGTGAGGCAGAACTTTGCAAAGTCATCAGGCTCATTCTCTTCTCTGGAGTTATCTGTCAGAGCCTCCCACTTGGACCTCTGTTCTAATAGGGGAGAGCTTTCACCTTGTCTTGCCTGTAAGCAGGCCACCTCTTACTTCCTGTTCTCCAAACCTTGCTGCCTGTACTGTGCACAACCCACTTCCCCCACCCACTGAAATTTGGTCTCCTTCCCCAGGACACTGAGATCCTGATAGGTGAGTTATCACGTACTCTTACTTCCCAAAAGTTTCTAAACTATAACATTGTGTATCTCCTCCACACTTCTCTTCTACCTTCTTTCCTTCATTATATGTGCTTCTTTTATTAGAATGCAAACTCCTTGAAGGCCAGAACTGTCTCACTTTTGTATTTGTATCCCCATTGTTTTGAATAGTGATTGGCACATGATAAGAATTTAAAGAATGTTTTCTCTCTTATTCATTTAATCATCCATTCATGTACATATTGTGATTGTATGGATTCATCATATTCCTTTTGATTCTGACATACAGGTTGTCCAGGGAGCCAGAAAATCAGAATCTGATTTATTATTTTATGATTCCATGAAAAGTGAAAATTTGAGTCACTGATCCAAAAATAGTTTAAAAATAGCTGGAAGTTTGGCATTAAATGTAGGTAGAGCTATTTAACACCCATTTTCACTTTTCATCCAGAATGTGTGGCATATGCAGAAACAAAATGTTTGGGCTATACAGAAACCTAAACATTTTGAAAGTTGAGACATTTGTGCTGTTAAGACACCCACAATATTTTCTTGGAAAACAATGGATTAAATTCAATTCACTCAAAAGTCACTGGTCCTCTTACAGAAAGAAGGACAAACAATAATCTGTGAGTAACTGCTCCCCTGGGGACCCAACTGGCCAGTTCCAACTGGGCAAAGCTGCTATATCTTCTCCTCTTTCTCCTTCTTTTCCTTCTGTCTCTGTCTATATGAGTAGTCATACCCATACAAGTATGTAGGTGCTCTGTCCAAAGGTATATAATTTTTGAATACTTATGTATTAACTCGGGCCAAGGGACTTATAACCATCCTTGACTTCTTTATTTTCCCCCCTAGACTTCCCTCTGAGCTCCATGAATGAGTTTGTGGATTTGACAGGGCTTGGGGCATCCCTTTAGAAAGGAGTTATTGTCGTGGTAAGTAAACAGATCCAGCCAGTCATTCAACAGCTCCCTTGAAACAAACACTTTGTGCTGCTCTCTCAAATTTCCAGGGGCCCGAGAGGCTGGAGAGCTAAGCCAGCCAAACTATGTGAAAAATATTTCACTGCCTTCAAAAGACAATGTCGATGATAGAAAGTAGGTGGGTACTGCCCCAAAGAGATCACTTTTGTCAGTGATTTTTGTAAGCATTTCTGGCCTCAGAGAGGTTAAAGTGTTCAAGAACTTGACGAATCACCTGCAGAAACCAGAGCAGACCTGAAATAGTATTTCCTTTGATTTAAGGAACACTGCATTTTACATTTAAGGAGCGAAACAATAGAAAACACTATCCTCCCATAATGTGTCGCTCTTTTGAATTCTAAAACCCAAGTTAGAGTCAAAACGCAATAGTTCAATCATTTTGTTTTAACTAGACCTGGGATTTTGTTGGGGTGTGTGTGTGTGTGGGGGGGTTCCTCATAAGCAACTCCTTCTGCCAATTCAAGTTTAGATCTGTCCTGCAACTGATGGTCTTCAGTACCCGGATCATTAGTTAAGTCATTTGCCTAGGATCATACAGCCTGAAACAGTCTGAGATGGAATTTCAACCTAGCTCTTTCTTATTCCAAAGCTAGTTCTCTACTAAATCGTGCTTCCTCGTTAGAGGCAGGGAAAGAGATTTTTTATATTAAATTATTTCAGTCATGTTTGACTCTCCATGATCCCATTTGGAGTTTACTTAGCAGAGATACTGGAGAGGTTTGCCGTTTCCTTCTCCCCCTCATTTTACAGATGAGGAAACTGAGGCAAACAGGATGAAGTGACTTGCCCACATAGCTAGGAAGTGTCTGAGATTAGATTGGAATTCAGATCCTCCTGACTCCTGGCCTGGCACTCTATGCACTATGGCGCCCTCTAGTGGCTCAGGAAAGAGACTGGAAACTTCCTCTACCAGCAGGTTGTAGCCATAGATAGATTAGACTAGGGCACTGAGAGTTTGACAGACTTTCCCACAGTCAAGTCAGTATAGGCAGGCAGGTAAGTGACAAAGTAGATAGAGCACTGGACCTGGAGTCAGGAGAACCTGAGTTCAAATCCAGGCTTAGACACTTACAAACTAGGTGACCCTAGGCAAGCAAGTCATAAGCCTCTCTCTGACTCAGTTTCCTCATCTGAAAAATGGGTTGTTATTTCATAACATTGTTATGAGGATAACATGAGATGATGTTTATAAGGTGTTTTGTAAACCTTAAATTGCTATATAAACAAATATTAATTATTAGTAGTATTATGTCAGAGGCAGGTCTCAAACCCAGTTCTTCTGGGTTTTAAGGCTCCTCTCTCTCTTCTACTTCTACTGCCTCTTCCTTCCTTATTTGGACCCCCAAATTTAAAAACCTTTTCTTGTTTTGGAGGTTAATATAAGGAAATATTTATACATGTGTACATATTTATATACATGTATATATGTTAAAATATATATAAATATTAGTAACAGTATTGTGATTTGGTTGTGGGGGATAAGCTTGATGATTGGTTGCTGGGGAGGGTGAGTATGGGGGTATAGAACAAAGATTGGTATTTCTACACGTCTCAGATGTGATTTCCATTGTCCCAGGACAGAACAGGGATGTGATGGGCCGTGAAGGGACTCACCTCACCACAGTCCTCTAGTACTTTACAGGAATTGAGAGAAGGCAACATGAATTTCCTGACCACAACTCACATGAGTTTAGTCTTAGTAATAGCAGAGGGTTTAAATTCAAAGGACATACTTTTAAATTCCTATGGGCTTCTCTAACTAGTTGGTGACTGAGCCCAGCTGACTGATGTCTGGAATCACAAAAACATCTGAATCAGGCTCAGGAATATAAACTGAGCTGAGATTCTAGGTTTTCTTGGTAGATATACTGGAGTAGTCTTCTATTTGCAGTGTACCTCCCTCATTCTAGGCAACATACCTCTATTCATATAGCCTGCAAATTCACTGGAAAGACTGGCAGAAGGCAGCAGGGAGTAAGATAGCAAAAAGTAACTTAGCTAACTGCAACTCAAAGACCATGTATTAAGTCATGGAGGGCGTCACAATTTACATCAGTGGAGGGATTAAGCCAGACTGATAAGTAAATGGAACCATGAAGTATTGAATAAGTATATAAACAAAAATGTAAATACACATATGAAGCACCATACTTTTGTTTTTTGTTTTTTGTTTTTTGTTTTTTTTTGCGGGGCAATGGGGGTTAAGTGACTTGCCCAGGGTCACACAGCTAGTAAGTGTCAAGTGTCCGAGGCCGGCTTTGAACTCAGGTACTCCTGAATCCAGGGCCAGTGCTTTAACCACTGCGCCATCTAGCTGCCCCCTGAAGCACCATACTTTTGACTTTCAAATTAGGTGATTAGAAAGTAAAATGTTACAAAAATGGTATTCTGCTTTGAGCTTTTTTTCTTCAGCTCCATATTTCAAAACATCCCTGTGACATTTATTTCTTGTTACTGACCTGTTCAAATGTAATCTGATATTGTTTGTAGAATATTCAAGGGCAGGTACCAGCTAGTTCTTTGAAATACTACTATCATTATGGCCTTCTTCCAACTTGAGTCAAGGGTCAATAGTAGAAAGGAGTGTGGAGTTAGGGATGATAAATGAGGACTAAGCCTTGAATTAAAAGATGGAAATAAAGGTTTTAAAAGCCATTATCAAGAAAAAAGCAAGCTTCACATATTAAAACTTAAAGGAACATTATTTTTTTTGAAATACTACTAAAATGACCCTAAAATGATAATCTTGTGGGTGGCTAACAACAGTCATCCTAAACTCAAATATTAGGATGTTGTAAGTGATTGGGGGTTATCAGACTATAACATCTATTAGCTTTTAAATATAAAATTGTCAAACATAGGACAAGGATGCATTTTGGTGGTTCTGTTTCTGGTGCTGGTTTAATTGAGTTAAGTGGATTCGAGGAAGTTGAATGCCAATGCCTTCTCTTGTCTCCCTTTTTCTTCATGAAGTAAGCTCTTCAGTGTGGCAGATATGGCCAGCATGGAGTAGAGAATCCACCAGGGTGGGGAGAAGGTAGGAATCTGCTTTGACAGAGATTTTTTATAGGGTCAGAAAGATACCAGGGACCATATCACCAGTGCAATACCTTCAGTTATGCATGAAACAATGAAACCTCTCTGCTCTAGTTAACTGCATCAAAGGGGCTAGTTTCCATCAGCATCCCCTAATTCCCAAATAGTTTGTAATCCTATTTGCTCCATAGCCTAGGGACTTCCCCCTTGAAATCCTATCTATACCACAACTTAGAGACTTTTCTAATGAAATCCTATCTGGTTCCAAGGGCCTCCTTCCTCCCTGTGCCTGGGCACAGCTAAAAAGATTAAACTCAATAGGAATAAATTTAAAATCCAAGGGTACAAACGAACAATTGACCAAGTATAGGATGGAAAAGGTGTAACTGGAAGAAAATCTATGTGAAAAAACAACAACTAGGGATTGTGGTAGGCTGCATACAGCTTTGGTAAATTGTAAGGGATTGTGGTTAACAGTGTAGTGACACCTAAAAGAGCTAACGCAACCCAAGGTTATATTAACAGAGGAGTGTTGTCTAGAATGGGGGAGGTGGTGGCCCCATTACACATTGCCCCAGTCAGACCACAACTAGAGTGTAGTGTTAAATTCTAGGTGCTTCGTGTTAGGGGAGATTAAATCTGGAGTATATAAAAGAAGGGGAGGGGCAGCTAGATGGTGCAGTGGATAGAGCACTGGCCCTGGAGTCAGGAGTACCTGAGTTCAAATCCGGCCTCAGACACTTAATACTTACTAGCTGTGTGACCCTGGGCAAGTCACTTAACCCCAATTGCCTCACTAAAAAAAAAAAAAAAAAAAAAAAAGAAGGGGAACCAGAATGGTGAGAGTACAGGAAACCATGCCATGTGAGGATTGATTGAAGAAAATGTGGCTCTTTTAGTCTGAAGAAGAGAAGACGTAGGGATAACATGTTAGGGGCTTCCATATATCTAGCCCCAAAGGACTGCACTAGAAACAATGTATGGAAGTTGTGGAGAGGCAAATGTCCTGGAGTTTTTTGGAGCCAAAGGTACCAGCTCATAGGAGCCAATTGTGAAATTTTCAATTTGAGCATTTACACCTCAGAAATTGTCAAATGCTGCAAAATCATGTCCTGACTTATTGTGCTATTGATTGCCTAGGCCTACAAAAATGATGGAGAAAACATTAATAATCAAGATTAAACTTAGAAGAGTGTCCTGTGTACTTTTTTTTTTTTGAGAATATGTTGAACATTTTCCAGCACATCACTGCTTTCAGCTCAATATAAGGAAAAAAGTCAAGTTTTCCTAAAGTAAAATGGGCTTCTTGGAAAGGGAATATGTCCCCCCTCAATGGGAGCCTTCAAGAAAAGGTCAGATGGTGACTACTTATTGGGATTGTTGTAGATGAGATTCTTGTTCAATATGGACTAGCTGACCTCTAAGATTCATTCCAATTCAGAGATTTTGTGAAATGGAATGTGATGAATTCCAAAGCATAGGGTAGTATTCTGAGAAGTCACAAACATACCATTTTGTTTACAATTATTTTCTTAACTTTATTTTGCTTTGTTTTTGTTAAATAACTACTTTGGTTTGTGGTTTCAGGAGACATTTGTCATTTGCTAGACCAAATAACCTCAAGTCTCTTCCGCAGCAAATATAAATATAAATGAACACATCTCAAATTTCTTATGATAGCAATAATGACATTGATTTTTCAAAATAAAAAAGTGAACAACCAAAATATAAAAGCATACTGCTTAAACTTAGGTTCAGGCCAAATGGTACAACTCCACAGAATTCATACCCATAGTAAAATTAGCATCTTTCTTTCTGAAGCAGTTTTAGAAAATTCTTAGTTATCAGGAGGGTACCTGCATTTGCTCTACCTCCCTCACATGGTGTTTGACTGATGTTCAAATTAAAAGTATAGGTGAAGGGGGCAGCTAGGTGGTGCAGTGGGTAAAGCACTGGCCTTGGATTCAGGAGGACCCGAGTTCAAATCCAGCATCAGACACTTGACACTTACTAGCTGTGTGACCTTGGGCAAGTCACTTAACCCTCATTGCCCTGCAAAAAAAAAAAAAGACAAGAAAAAGGATAGGTGAAAATATTCTGCAGGTACTATTGAAATGTCTTCTCTTATCATCATGATTCATATCTAAATTACCAAATACACACATCTTTCAATTACTGGTTTTAACAGTGTTTTGAATATAAATCATCTTAAGAGTTTTTAATGGATCTATATGCATCAATTACTTGTATTATATAGAATGCAGGAGTTGGAAGGTATTCTAAAAGGCATGTGGCCCTTTGGGTTTGCAAATGATGAAGCAAAGGTCTAAACAGATGAAATGACATCTCCAGGTTGTCACAGACATTTAGTGGAAGAGGCTGACCAATAACCCAGGGTTCCTGATTCCCAAGCCAATGATCCCTATATTAACTATAACTATCACAATATACACTTATTGTCTGTAGAACAAAAACTAGCTTTATCTGATAATTTCAAAGAGCTTATTGATTCCTGTGTCTTAAAATATTATTCTCATGCTAAAGATTCCTAAATCTCTATCTCCTGAAGATTCTCAAGTCTCTTCCGCAGCAAATTTATCATGTACCACACCTCTTCCCTCCCCCTAAACTGGTTCCCAGCTCAGTTTCTCTATTTCTGTCAGTAATAACTTCAAGGTCATTCCTAGGGGATTGTGGGGCCTTGGTCAAAGCATGCTGTGGGGTTTTTTATGTTCTATTATATCATTATACAGGAAAATCTGGTAAAAATGAAGATCAAGGCACTTCTTTGAGAGAAATTATTATTTCTCTCATATTAATATCCAATTATTAAAATTGGGGAGGCCCAAGATTTTTCACTTGTCCCTCTGTCAAGGTTGCCCAAGGCTGTGGGTGGTCTAGGTATAAAGGTAGTCCCTTTGTGCAAGAGTGACATGATGCCACTCTCCAAACCACTCATTAGAATAGGTCCATCTTTCATTAATTGTTAACCAATCAGAATTGATTGTCACCCTTTGGAACATTCAATTTTCCAAGGGTATATAAACCTTCTGCCCCCCACCATAAATGACATAATTAAATGTTAGCATTATTAATAAAATAATTAATTACCCAGAAATTATGCCTCTCAAACTTTTTAAATGTCACACCTTGATCAATGGAATAGAGAGTATGAACCTTTAGAGAAGAGAAAAGTAGATAAGGGGGAAATTATTGTACAAAACAGCAACATGTAACCTGAGAGACATGTATGAAGGGGAAGGGGTGGGGCAATATTACTATCAATCAACTGGCAGGGTATCTTTAGACAAAGATAAAAATGAAACAATTGCTACATTCAAGGACCTTACATTTTATCAGCAGAATCAACATGTACAAATATGTTGTTGTTGAATCACTTCAGTCATGTCCAACTCTTCATGACTCTGTTTGGAGTTTTCTTGGCAAACATACTGGAGTGATTTTCCATTTCCTTCCCTAGCTCATTTTACAGGTGAAGAAAATGAGGCCACCGGGGTTAGGTAACTTGCCTAGGATCACACAGTTTATGTCTAAAGCCAGCTAGGGTCTGAAACCAGATTTGAAATCAGGAAATTGAGTCTTCCTGACTCTAGGCCCATTGCTGTATCCACTATGGCACCTAGCTGCCCTATATACAAATATAAGGAAATACAAATGTATACTAAGTAATTTGGGAGGAGCATTAGCAACTGAAGAAAACAGGAAAGGCATTATGTTGGAGATGGTGCTTGAGTTGAGTTTTGAAAGGAGCTGAAAATTGATTCTAAGAGATGGAGGTGAGAAGGGTGTATATTTCAGCCATGGGGAACAACCTATTCAAAGGCATGGAGATGTGAGAAGGAATTTTGTATATACAAGGAAGAGCAAGTAATCAATAAAAAAACCCAAAACATTAAGCACCTATGTTGTTTGGGCACTGTGCTAGATGCTGCACGTACAAAGAATAAAATGAAGCTTACCATGCTCTGTCTGGCTCTGTGTACCCCTTTTTATACACTTTGGATCCTTAGAAAAATGGGTGTATACCTTAGTTTTAGTTTCATGTCTAAGGTGTCACCAAAAGGAGAAGTAAAAAAGTATTAAATATAGTACTCATTGGACAGCTATATATTTATTCTACACAAAAGAAGTGCTTAACATTCACAAGACCCACCAATATGGACTGATAAACTTGAACAATAAATAGAAGCTATTATTATGATACTTTGTCAGGAGGACAGTATTAAAATATCAAGACTTGATGCCATTTGTGGGACAATTGCATAGTCATTTTATATTTCACTCTTGCACTTCACTATCCAAACAATTCACACTGGCTTGTTATCTTTTGGAAAGACAGGAGAGCAGTTTGGCTCCTCCCCCTGTCAGTGGTCTGTTGCCCTAGTATGATCTCCCTGTCACCTGTCAGCTCCAACCAAAGGACTGCTCTATTTTGGACATGATGAGTTTGAGATATCTATGGAACATCCCATTTAAAAGGTGAAACTGTAGGTCAGGAGAGAAATTGGGGCTAGAAAAATATACCTGAAGATCATCTGCATAGAGATAAAAATGGAATATAGTGAAGCTGATGAAGTCACCAAGAAAAATGGTGACAGGGAGAAGATATAGTATAGAGGGAAGACAGAGACCCTTGGGGGACACTTTAGTGAGAGTGACCAGAAGATAAAGATTCAGTAAAGGAGACTAAGAAGGAATAGTCAGAGAGGTAAGGGGAAAACCAGGAGAAGATTGTGTCATGAAAACCTAAAGAGGTTATCCAGTAGAAGAGGATGATAGATAGTATCAAAGGCTAAAGAAAGGTAAAAAAGTATGAGGAGGGCAGCTAGGTGGCACTGTGGATAAAGCACCAGCCCTGAATTCAGGAGGACCTGAATTCAAATCCAGCCTCAGACACTTGACACTTACTAGCTGTATGACCCTGGGCAAGCCACTTAACCCTCATTGCCCCACGAAGAAGAAGAAGAAAGGAGGAAGAAGAAGAAGAAGAAGAAGAAGAAGAAGAAGAAGAAGAGGAAGAGGAAGAGGAAGAGGAAGAAGCAGAAGAGGAAGAGGAAGAAGAAGAAAGGAAGAAGAAGAAGAGGAAGAAGAAGAAGAAGAAGAAAGGAAGAAGAAGAGGAAGAGGAAGAGGAAGAAGAAGAAGAGGAAGAAGAAGAAAGGAAGAAGAAGAAGAAGAGGAAGAGGAAGAGGAAGAAAGGAAGAAGAAGAGGAAGAAAGGAAGAACAAGAAGAGGAAGAAAGGAAGAAAGGAAGAACAAGAAGAAGAAAGGAAGAACAAGAACAAGAAAGGAAGAAGAAGAACAAGAAAGGAAGAAGAACAAGAAGCATGAAGACTGTGAAGAGGTCATTCTGTTTGGTCATTACAAGATGGTTGTTGGGGCAGCTAGGTGGTGTAGTGGATAGAGCACCAGACCTGGATTCAGGAGGACCTGAGTTCAAATCCGGCCTCAAACACTTAACAATTACTAGCTGTGTGACCCTGGGCAGGTCACTTAACCCCAATTGCCTCACCAAAAAAACAAAAAAAACAAAAAAACCCAACCAACCAACCAAACAAACAAACAAAAAAAAGAGATGGTTGTTAACTTTGGAAAGAGCAGTTTCTGTTGAATGCTGAAGTCAAAAACTAGACTGCAAAGGGCCTGGAAAAAAGAATATAAGTGAGAGGAGAGCCATCATAGATGGCTTTCTTCAAGGCTTTTAACCATGAAGAGGAGAGATACAAGACAATAGGTAACAGGGATGAAAGGAATTATCAAGTAAAGTTTTTTTAAGGATGGGAGAGACACGTTTGTGGGGGACAGGGAAGCATATATGGGAAGACATCGGAAGAATGGGAAGACATTAAAGATTAGTGACACAGTGGGGATGATAGCGTGTGTAATCTATTAGAAAAGGTGAGATGAAATGCAATCAGAGGAATTCCCCTTGGCAAGGAGAAGGGCCATTGGTTCATAGGAGACAGAGGTGAAGGTACAAGAGTGACATGGGATTAAGAGGAGGGAAGAAGAAGGACCTCTCAACAAATGGTCTCCACTTTTTCAGGGAAATAAGAGGCAAGATCCTCAGCTGAGAAGATATCGATTGGGGTTGAGGGTGGGGGTGGGATAAAGTGGTTTGGGATAGGCACTGTGGTGGCTGGGATAGCGACTCAGTTAGGGGCGGAGGGGCTAGAAGGATTGCCTGGTTGCCCAGAAGAGATTGTGTAACATAAATTTGTCAGCATGGTTTTTTGAAAAAATATACCCAGTTCCATTCATCAGCTTGTGAATAAGAATGAAGACAGAAGCTGGCTCAAGTGTTCCATTTCCCCACCCCCTCCTGATATGACTCTCAGTGCTGGCAAAGGTCAAGGTCTGAGTGTGAGCATCTGTTTGGGACTCTTTGCCCTGCTGCTTCTTGGTGCTAGCCTCATGAACGACCCACTTGAAACAAGGATGTCTCTGACAAGTCCAGGGACTCCTCAGAGCTCTGCCTGAATCCCAGGATCTCAGGTGTAGAGCAGAAAAGGACCTTATAATCATGGAGCCCAACTGCCAAACCTTACAGGTGAGGAAAGTGAAGTCTGGGGAGGTGAGTGACTTCACCAACACAATGCAGGTGGTACATGGAGTGAAAGGAGTAGGCTTCAGACCCAGGTTCCCTGACTCCATATGCAGCATTCTTTCCAGTGATCCTAGCATCAGCTGACACTGTCCAGTACCCGTTGCTCCTGCTCAGCATTCCCTGCTCCACCACCCCTGCTACTACACTCCACTGCTGACATACTCTCCACAGCTGTAGTCCCTGCTGATGCTTCTTTGGCATAGTGTTATAGTTCAATTAGAATCAGCCCACCTGAGGCCACTATGCCTCAGGACTAATCAATGGCATTTCTACATGGTTTTTTGTCAGATCTGCAGTGCCAGCCAACTGGGTACTTCAAAAGCCTGCTCAGTGATGGTCAAAATCTTCTTGAAGACTTTGTCCTTTTCAGATGAACATGTACAGCCTTCATTCCTAGGTAAATCAGGGCAAGTGAATTCCCTTCACCTTATCCCTGCTCAGGGTATGGGGCAGCTAGGTGGCCCAGTGGATAGAGCACCACTCCTGAAATTGGGAGCACTTGAGTTGAAATCTGACCTCAGACACTCACTAGCTGTGTAACTTTTGGCAAGTCACAACACCAGTTACCTACCTCAGACATCCAGGGCCATCTCCAGTCATCCTGATGACTATCTTGTGGCTCTGGAGGAGAGAGTGAGGCTGGTGACTTTGCACAGCCCTCCCTCACTTAAATACAACTCACTTCAAGTCATGACATCACCTCCTGATGTAATGGTTCTCTTCCATGTTGAAAACAAACAACAACTCAGGGTGTAGATAGTGCTCCTTCCCCTACATTGTCAGTACTTCATATTGAATTTTTTTTGTTGTTGTTTTTGCAGAGCAATGAGGGGTAAGTGACTTGCCCAGGGTCACACAGCTAGTAAGTGTCTGAGACGGGATTTGAACTCAGGTCCTCCTGAATCTAGGGCCAGAGCTTTATCCAATGTGCCACCTAGCTGCCCCCCCCATACTGAATCTTCATGAAGCATCCATACTCCTGTCCATTTGTCTTTCCAACTCCTACTATCCTCTTACTCCCACTCCACCCTCAGTGACTAGCATAAGGCCATGCAAACTATGAGGCTCAGAGAAGCCACAAGAAGGAACACAGAAGGAAAACGTTCAGATTTGGTGACCACGGCTAACAATCGTGGCAACGACAAGTGTTCCTGTCCCTGTAATACAAATACAGGTGTGGGCAGGCTTTAAATTGTAGCAGTTATTCTGAACTAACAGCTCCTTGGTGATTGCCGTAGAATACAACCATAAGCCTCAAAAGGAACAAAGCCAATGGGAAGTGAAAAGCAATCCAAGCTCGGATATTGCTCCCACTGTTCCCTGTGGCATATAGACTGAATGGTATTGTAGAAATATTTTGATTTACTAGCCTAATTTGGGGGGCTAATCTGACTGGAGGACTAATCTGGGACCTTTGACTGTTTGGCTATCTGACTGCTGTTAATTTACTGTGGGCTGTTTATAAAGTTCCACCACACTGCTCCACTCCCAAATTGATTAAGCTAAAGATTAAGCAGCCTCTTAACTAAATAATCAAAGCAGAGTTTATTTATGAGATACTATTTAAAATTAAGAATACAGGGAAATAAAATGTACAACCTGACTGCTTTCCTGCGGTCTCTTTCCACTGCCTCTCTTTCCCACCGGCTGCACTTCGAACTTTTTTAATACAATAAGGGCCTTAGCCGCCTCTCAACTCAGGGTATGTTACACTTTCCCTGCTCAGCTACTTTCTTCTAACTCCTCTTAATCTTCACTTTCTCCAACCTGTGCCCTGTGCTGACGCTTCTGTGCTCTCCGCTGCCTCCTGGTCAGTCTGTCTGTCTGTCTGCTCTGTCAGTCTGCCCTCTGCCGCCTTTGCTGCCCCTCTAATCTTGTCCTCCTCTCTTAATCTTGTCCGCTGGCCTTTCCTCCTTACTCCTAGTCCTGTGTTACTGTTCGTCTCCTCCCCCTTTCTAATCTAACTCCCAGATCTCTCTCTCTCTCTCTCTCTTTCTCTCTCTCTCTCTCTCTCTCTCTCTCTCTCTCTCTCTCTCTCTCTCTCTCTCTCTCTCTCTCTCTCTCTCTCTCTCTCTCTCTCTGTATATATATACCTTTTTTATCTCCACTCAAATCTCAGGGCTTTTTGTACCCCCACAAACCAAGCTAATCCTCCAGCCGGGGCTGCGGCTGGTGGGGGGGGGGTGCGCTCGAGCCTCATGTGCTATACCAGAGCCCAGCCTGGACAAGCCCAGGATCTCTCAGATATCTCTGCTCAGGTCAGAGGGAGCTGGGGGCTTTTCCCCCCCAGCTGTCTGACCTGGCGCCCACGGGCCTTTTTGGCTCAGCTGAAGCGAGGGGGAGAGGCACCAGCACCTCCCACACAGAAGAGACCCTGAGGGCCTAAGGCTTTCTAATCTCAGCCCAGAGGTAGGGTCCCCAAATCAAAATAAATCTCCACAGTATATTGTAATCAAGTATTTCAGATTCAAATTGCCTACTCTTCTTTATAAGTTTGCCTAGAGAAATCTTTGTTTGCTGAATGATCTCTCTGCATAAAATATTTCCCTTTCTCGTATTTTGTATTATTTTTCTCTATGAACTTTTCATCTTTCTAAAATATTAATTTAATTTCTTCTTCACAATGTGCACTAAAGTGATAATGAACCAGTTGTTAAAGATTTAAAACAAGATACTATTTGATTTCAAATAAGGCAGAATGACCATTTTATTGTCTAATCATATTTATGAAGATCTACTGCCAGATTTCAAATAAAAAATGAAATCACTGGCAGCTGTGGTGAATCTGCCACTTAATTTTTCAGAGAGGAAAATAAAAAGCCAGGAAGGCGTCACTGAGAGGACATTCTTTAACAAATTGAATACTTAACTGGTTGAGATTTGATGCACACTTAGCAGTTTCTCCTGGCAAAGATGCTTTAAAATGAGGCAACATTTCTCCCTCTTTCACCATAATTGGAAATTTCCTGCCAAGGTCTCCTAGTTATTGATAACTTATGCTGACTGGTCCTCTTTCCTCTCAGTGTGTCCTATCTGGTCTCTGTCAAGTCCCACATGCTCTTCACAAAATTTTACAGCTTGGGATGAGATAATTATCATATGAACAACACCTGCTCTTTGGGATTTGGCCCAAATACTTATCATCATTCCCATTAATCATACATATCATTTGTTTCCAATTTATACTCATTTAGCAAATTTTTATTCTCGGAATCTTAATGTGTATAAAATGTTCATTCTGATGTCATAGTCAAGAGACTGATATAATCCATCTTGCATGTGTTTTCTGACTTCTTTGAAGCAAACTTCCCCAAATACTTGTCCTGGTTCTTTGGTACACTACTGTAGCTAGGATAGGTCCAACAAGGCTTTTCCCCAGGGCCCAGATATTGAGAAGGTGCTGACTTACCTTAGGTAGCATACCTAGAACTGAGTTCAGCACCTAGTTGGCAAAGATAATTAAATAAGAAGCAACCAAATAGTATGATTCTTCTTTTCCACAAATATCCATATCACAAGTGAGCTCTTACAGATTCCACTGACCTTATATATGTCACTCCAGTATCTCTCCCATTGGCACACTCAACTGAATTGCTCTATCAAGAAAACTGCTGGTTACAGCTCTGCTTAGGTGAATGTATAGTGTACCAATAGCCCTGTGAATTAACCATTCATTAATGGTCCAAGAAAAGGCCCAGACAATGGGAAGAAAGGCAATTCTATGCAGTTTAACTTGTGCTAAATGAATTTATTTTAAGTAGTAACCTTAAAAATCATTACCTGATCCAAGCACCCTTTAATCTTAGCAAAATATCTCATTTGAGAGCATCAAAAAGCAAAATATTACTTCTTAAAAAGTGAAATGCAAATCACAAGCAATTTTGAGTAGATTTCTAGCTTTGGCTAACATTAAACCCTTTTTCTTTGTAAAAATAATTTTTATTGAAGTCATTTTATTGAAGTCATACCATCTAAGTTTTCCCCAGCATCTTTCCCCTACCCTTCCCAAAGAGCCATCCCATAAAACAAATAACATTTTTAAGACAAAAAAAGAAAAAGATAAAAAATAAGCATAATTAACCAATACATTGAAAAGGTCTGAAAATATGTGTAATGTGTAACATTTGTAAACCTCACATCTCTGCGAAGGAGTAGGGTGGGAGTGTCTTCTCACATCTTTTCTATGGAGTCATGCATATCGTTTATAATTTGCAACATACATTTTGATTTCATGTGGGGCTGTTCTTTTCATCTACATTTTGGTATTCATTGTATGTATCATTTTCTTGGCTCTGCTTTATTCGTCCTTCATCAGTTCGTGTAGATTTTTCCATGCTTCTCACTAATTCATCACATCCATCATTTCTGACAGAATGGTAATATTTAATTATATTCTTGTACCATATTTTGTCCAGCCATTCCACAATCAGTGGGCATTTACTTTGTTTCCGATTCTTTGCTATCACAAAAAAATGCTGCTATAAATATTTTGGAGCATACAGGGACTTTCTTCTTATCAATGACTTCCTTTGGGTATAAGCCCAGTAATGGAATCTATGCTTCAAAGGGTAGTCATTTTATCTGAATAATTACAAGTTGTTTTCCAAAATGTTGTGCCATTTCACAACTCCATTAACTCTTTGCTCTCAAAAAAAATTGCTCTAAATATTTAATGGGGATTTTTTTTCTTATCAACAGTCTCCTTGATATATAAGCTTAGTAGTACAATTTCTGGGTAAAAAGGTATGGACATTTTTGTGATTTTATTTGCATAATTGCAAATTGATTCCCCAAATGACTGAATTGATTCACAGTACCACCAACAATGCCCTGGTATATTTATTTTCCTACAACCCCTCCTGCATTGATTATTCCCATATTTTGTCACCTCTGCCAATTTTCAGGATATGATGTGAAACCTCAGCTAAAATTAAATCTTAATGATAATTGGTTACAAATTGATTTGCTTCCTGGCTATATCTTCTTTTTCACTTATGTTTGAATAAGGCTTGCAATCCAATACTTACTCCCTTTAAAAACATGGCTCTTGTACAGTAGCCATACTATATCAGGAAATTTATAGACTTGAGAGAAGAAAAAGATCATTTAGTATAGTCCATGGCCCTCAGAGAAGGCTTAGATTCATTGGATTCTGCATGTAAATTTGAAGCCTTTTTGCCACCTGTGACCCTTCATGCTTGGCCAAATCATAATTTCTGTGTCTCATATTGAGCAAGTACCACTACTTTCAAGTGGGCTCTCTAAAGAGCTATTCATAAAATTGTTTGCAGATCCAACACCTTTAGGGTTTTGTAATGCAGTATTTTTTACGGTCTTAGACCTTTGAACATATTCCAAATTCCAATGCCTATTCTTAGAAAAAGTAAAAGCCTCTTGAAGTAAATATATCAAAAACAGTTATAAAGTTGATGGACTTTGAAGTTGTGGCAAGATTAAATGGACTATACACATCCAAGCCAAATAAGGAAGATAAGACAGATTGACATTTTTTCCTTCACTGTTTGGGGGCACTCTCAAGACTGTATTTCAAAGAAATATATTTGATTTGATTTGTACTTTTTCACATTAGCAGTAGCTCATGGGTCCTATGGTTTTCAGCCACTCGTTTAGATTATGGCCTAACTATTTAGATAATAAATTCACTTGTGGTAGAAATTGGTAATTCTATTTGGGGTCAAGGGAGCAGGGAGCAACAGAGGAGGATAGAATTGGGCAGATATCCCAGAAAATTGGATTGGGGCGGGGTACTTAGCTCCGCAATAACTCCCTAGATTCAGGAGGAACTGTGTTCAAATCCAGCCTCAGACACTTGACACTTACTAGCTGTGTGGCCTTGGGCAAGTCACTTAACCCTTATTGCCCTGGGTAAAAAAAAAAAAGAGCAAGAAAGAGAAAAATCACAGATCCTTGAAATATTAAAGCAAATATTTTCCCTAATATCTCACCATTCTTTCCTGTTGTTCTTTGATTTAGATGTGATTTTTCTATTTCCATGTTCCTGGGCCTTACTGATAAACCCAGTTTTAGTTATGTTGAAATACTGAAAAAGAAAGCAGGGGTATAGTCAAGATAACTAACTAACTCTAAACTTGAAAGAAAATGTTTTCTAATGATTTGCACAAAACAACCAATTTTGAGCTGAGGTTCTTAAACTTTTGGGGGGTTATGGACCCCTTGGGCAGTGTGGCAGAGCTTCTGGGTCACTTCCCAGAATAATGTTTGCAAATGCATGAAATAAAACACAGAGGCTTACCACGGAAACCAATTATACTGGAAGATAGTTGTTATATTATTTTTTAAAAACTTAATTGACCAAGGGGCAGCTAGGTGGAGCAGTGGATAAAGCACCTGCCCTGGTGTCAGGCAGACCTAAGTTCAAATGCGGCCTCAGACATTTGACACTTACTAGCTTTGTGACCCTGAGAAAGTCACTTAACCCCAATTGCCTCACCAAAAACCCCCCACAAAACAACAACAACAACAACAACAAAAGTTAATTGACCACAGAGTAAATACCGTGTAGAGAGTATCTTTAATGCTCTAACTTAAATTTTCCCCTCCAGATCCCCTTTGTATGGGGGCTTGGGGAGGTGGAGGGAGAGGCAAAGTTTGGCTTCTAATTGGAAGGAGATTGGAAGAATAAATGTACAGGTGAAAGCAAAGTGGAGGTGCTAAGGACAATGGCAGTGAGTTAGAGACTAAAAAGGACTATGGCATGTCTCTTGGCTACTGGAAACGGGAACTCAAGGTCTCAAGGTTCTAGATATGCTGCAGTGGAATGGATCCCAACATTCCTTGACAAGACCTATTGTTGAGTCAACTCCCTCCACTCCCTCCATGAGCTAAGTTGCAAAGAACCAGGTATCTGATGGTTCCTGCCAGCAAAGACACTGAATGGAAAAGTCCCATATCCCAAGCCCATGTCTGTGCCCATGACACTATTTTTTAGTCCAGAGTCTTTCAACAAATGGCTAGTGTTTCTGGCAATGACCTCAGTTCAAAATCAGCTGGGAATTAAATAATAATGTCTATACTCAAGCTTGCAGGAGAGGTGGCCATGGAGGGATAAGAAAACCGACCTTTGCTGTTCTTAGAACTCCCAACTTCAGAGCAGTCTATGTGCTATCTGGGGACCATGGAAAGCTTCCATTACACAACTACAAGGTAGATGTATTATTGTGTATTACTTATTGCATTTATTATTCTTCTTAGAGTAAAAACTATACAGGTGAGCAGGTTCTGTCTGATCCTAGAGGAGCAGTGCCACTATGCTAAGGTTCTATGAATTGGGCTCAGTGAACTATGGCTGATTCAGGAAAGAGGTGGGACTTCTGGTAGGACTGAGGCTGAGAGATGATCCTTATTGGGTATTTAAATACATACCCCATGGACTGAAGAGAAGACAGGGTCACATATAAAGAGATAGAACTGGGGGACAGAAGGTTATCTAAGAGAACTTAAGAGACCCATGGAGGTATAGGGACTTTCCCAACATTTCAAGATGGGGGTCCAGGGATGGAGGAAAGAAGGGGGAGTAGAGTGTCATGATAGCCAAGGGACTTTCAGATTCAGCTCCTGCTGATCAAATAGGAGCAGATTAGGGACTAGCATCTCCATCTAGTGGTGAAGAGTTACTTATTCCATTCTACATAGAGTCACAAGAGGCAATTGGGACAAATCACTACTTCCAGCTTTAGTTTTTCAACTTTGATTTTATTCTTGGAGAGACAAAGTGGTGTAGTAGATAGGGAACTGAACTGGGAGTCAGGAAGCCCTAGGTTCAAATCCTGCCTCAGGCACTTATTAGCTGTGTGATCTTGGACATGTCACAATTTTTCTTGACACTCATTTGTAAAATTAGGAGGTTGGACCAGATAGCATCTAAAGTACCTTCTTGCTCTAAATCTCTAATCATATCAATGCAAAAATGGCTAGATGAAATGGTTTATTTTAGACCAACAACATTATAATACATAACTATCTACCTGCATAATTATTCATCAATGTCCATTTGTCAAAGCACTATTTATTGAATATCTACTATGTACAAGGCCTCATTTTACCAAGGCTCATATAAAAAAGGCATGAAAGGAAGAGTTTTTACATTGGAGGGGAAAATGGGAGGGGGGGTTAGTGGACAATGTTTGAACTTTACCTTCATTGGAATTGGCTGAAAAATGGAAATAGTATGCACACTCAGTTGGGTATAGAAATCTATTTTATCCTACAGGAAAGAAGGAGGGGAATGGGAACAAAAAAGAGAGGGGAGGGTTAATAGAAGGGAAGGCAGATAAAGGGAGGCAGTAGTCAGAAGTAAAACAGACTTTTGAGGAGGGACAGGGTAAAGAGAGAGAAGAATAAATGAGATTTTTTTTGGTCTGTGTTTTCTTTTGCAACATGGTTAATATGGAAATGTTTTGCATGACTGTGCATGTGTGATCTATAGCAAATTGCTTGCTTTCTCAAGGAGGAGGAAGATGAGAGAGAAAGAAAATTTGGAATTCAAAATTTAAAAAAAGAGAATGTTAACAAAAATTTACAAATAATTGAGAAAAAAATTAATTATGTAATGGGGATTACATTCCCCCCCAAAGTGAACTTGTTTTTCCCCATTCCTCCCTGTGAACTGCCCAGGCCAAGGTTCTCTTTGGCCCATTTTCTTTTGGTCCTATGTACTGGCAGCATTTTGTTCTTTCAGACATGATTTTATTCACAAAGCTCTTTGATTTATACCTGCCATGTGGAGAAGGGCAGAACCAGGACCAAAGTATGGAAATTGCAAAGAAGCCAACCTAAACTTGATGATGGTCATTGTTTCCTCAGGAACAGAACTGTCCCCAAATGGAATGTTCTGCCTCAGAAGTAGTGGGTTCCCTATTCTTGGAGGTCTTTAAACAGAGGATTCCCTACTATTTGACAGCCATGTATGTAGGGGTCCCTTGTGAGTTGGGTTAGATAGCCACTGGGGTCCTTTCCATCTCTTAAATTCTACAAGTTTTGGTTAGAAAAAAGTTAATTAGTAAAAATGTGGTAATATCAAGGAAACACATCAACAACAAAGCACTGCAAACACCCACTGTCCTAAATACCCATGGCCCTAAGCAAAGTATTTCATTTCCTTCTTCCTTCCCTCTCTTCTTCCCCTCAACTCCAAAGAAGATTTTGAGTCTAGGTTATTCATGCTGTAGGGCTCTCATTGTCCCTGGACCTAAAGCCAATCTAGAGAAGCTTGAGATGATAGTACCATGAACTGGAAACCATAGCTGTTTGACCAGAAACTTGTCTCAACCTAGCAGGAATACTGTCCTCAGTAGGGGTGCCAACCTTCTAGAGTTTAGAAGAGAGCAGGCATTGAATTTTGAGTCCAAACATTGGCTAGAGTGCCAAGACCTTCTAGGGCTACAGCAGTACCTAGTGTCTGACCTGAGCAGGTCAGAGAAATATCAGTCTCTATAACCTTTGTCAAGATGTGGCACATGTGACTCTTCTCCCTCCCTGATTCCCAGGATTCTAACAAAAGTCGATATGCATTATTCAGAATTTAACTGCCCTGACACCTAGGAAGGAAGGGAAAGTGAAGCTAGCTATACAGAGAGTCAGTGTGCTGGCAGGATACCTTTCTTTATAAATGAAATATGCTTTCCACTACACTAAACTACCTTTCATTTAGTGAATCATGCTACAACTACAGTGGGAATATCTGGAAGCAAATAATTTGATGTTGAGTAAGATTTCCTACAGTGATGGGAATGGTAGGAAAAGTACCATCACCTTTCCATTCAGTTTTTTGGGGGTAGTTCGGAATATGTTGAATGATTTATTGTAAAAGAGGTTTTTAAAAGTGAAGATGGATCCGCTGGTTGGACAACAAAATCAAATCCACATTCCTGTACTTGGTTAGAATAAAGAGTACCAGAGAGTCCCAAGACTTACTAGCATAATTCCAATTTCATGCTGCTGCCCAATGAACATCTGAATTGTTTTGCATCCAGATAGAGACATGTTTGCAGTCCCCGGCACTGTTATACAATAATAAGGATAAGATCAAATGAAACCTGACAATAAAATCAGAAAAACTTGTTATTGGGCCAATCATCCTATTATAATATTTATAACTGTAATAGGCAGGGTCAAGACAGAAGAATTATACTTTTTCAGGATGCTTAGATCCTCATTGAGAGAACTAAAATTCTAGTTCTGATAAGGTATGTGGGAAAAGAGTCTGCTTAAAGCTGCAATGCTTTTGAAGTTTGGGGATAAAATAATCTATTAAAAGATGCCCTTCGGGGTAGCTAGGTGGCACAGTGGATAAAGCACCAGCCCTAGATTCAGGAAGACCTGAGTTCAAATCCAGCCCCAGACACTTGACACTTACTAGCTGTGTGATCCTGGGCAAGTCACTTAATCCTCATTGCCCCACCCACCCCCCCAAAAGATGCCTCCAGAATTCCCTCTGATTATATAGGTAACCTTTGCCTCACATACCTCTAGCCTCCTTTTCTGGAATCCTTCCCTTGCTTCTAGTAATCCCTCCCTCACCTCAAAATTCTAGCTCTTAGTCTTTTTATATTCTTTTCCCACCAAAAGCTGATGACAGGAAAGAATCTAATTCATTCATGCCAGTGGTTAATAATGAAACAATATGTTCTCCTACCTAGGATTATTCATATTTCAACTTATACACAAAGGATCACAGATTTTTAGTTGGAAGGGACTTTAGACATTATCCAATCCAATGTCATCATTTTTCAGATCAGGAAATTGAGGCCCACAGGAGTAAAGTTATTTGTCTAAAGTCATACATGTAGTAAACAGTAGAATCTGGATTCAAACTCAAGTCCTCTCATTCTAAATCCAATATTCCCAAGAGGGGTACTTGAAGTAGCAGAGACTTTCTCCCAGAACTCCTTCTGAGTCACATTATTTAGGTAATTGTCCATTTCAAAACTGGTTCTAGGGGGCAGCTAGGTGACGCAGTGGATAAAGCACCGGCCCTGGATTCAGGAGGACCTGAATTCAAATCAAGCCTCAGACACTTGACACTTACTAGCTGTGTGACCATTGCCCCACAAAAAAACAAAACAACAACAAAAACAAAAACAACCCCCCCCAAAAAAACCCAAAAGCTGGTTCTAATTGTTTAGAGTTGAAATCTGGATGTAATACTAGAAAAATACCTCCTAAATTGCTCAAATCAGTCTACAAACATTTACTATGCATTTGCTACATGCCCAGCACTGTGTTAGACTCTAAGGATACAAAGAAAAACTGGAAACAGTCTCTGCCCTCAAGGTGCTGACAACCTAATGGGAGAAACATAAACAGCCATCTACAAGATCTATACGGAATAAATAAAAGGTAACCTCAGGACAGCTAGGTGGCACAGTGGATAGAGCACCGGCCCTGGAGTCAGGAGTACCTGAGTTCAAATCCGGCCTCAGACACTTAACACTTACTAGCTGTGTGACCCTGGGCAAGTCACTTAACCCCAATTGCCTCACTAAAAAAATTAATTAATTAATTAACAAATAAACAAACAAACAAATAAATGAATGAATGAATAAATAAATAAATGAATGAATGAATGAATAAATAAATAAAAGGTAACCTCAGAAGGGAAGGCCTTAGCGGATAGGGATGGTGGTGGGGTGGGGACTGAGAAAGCCTCCTAAAGAAGGTGGATTTAGAGCTGCATCTTGAAGGAACCAAAGATTCTCAGAAGCAGAGGAGAGGAAGGGAATCATTCAGGACCTCAAGGACAGCCAGTTCAAAGGCACAGAGATCTAGCTCTTCCATTGTACACTGCATCGAGTTGTTAAGGAAAGTATGTGACTGATTATATTGTCTTTCACCCACTAGTTAAGCAACCATTGAAGAAAAGAAATAATTTGAATCTTGTGCTGTCAGGTGTCCTGTGCTTCCTAAATCAAGAGGATAACTTTTCTCTAATCTACCAATCCATGTCTTTCCTAGTCCTGTATTTATTTAATACTCAACATTGTGAGTTTGGTCTTTGAATTAGACATCGTGTGTGTGTGTGTGTGTGTGTGTGTGTGTGTGTGTGTGTGTGTGTGTGTGAGATGAGAGAATATGTAGCAGGATGTTCCACTGGCTCGACTGGTGCAAATCATATGCTTAGTTCTTAGTATTTCTGAGTGTGTGGACACTGGGACTGACCTGGGATGAGTTACCCTTTATGATCAATTTGAGATCTTTGGAGAGTTTGTGGTTACATTATAGAGAGCCCTTGAGATCGTTTGCATGGAATAGCCAGTATAAAAATGTTTAACCAAGTGGGTGGTAGAGATAGAAAGCCAAGACCCAGATGTAGAAATGTGCACATACTTAATGGAATAATTGAACGAAAATGCACATGGTATATATTAGATAATGCATGTGCGTGTGTGTGTACGGATGTGCTAGCATGAAGGAACTTGGATCCCGATGGTTTCTTCTGTCTCTGTGTTGTCTTCATTAAGGATGGGCATTTAATGGTCCATTACCTATTACAACAGAACATTCTTAGAAGTGAATCACAAGTTCTATTATATTGAGGAAGTCTAAAGGCATGGAGACAGGAGGCTGGGGATCCTAAAGACAGACTTGAATGCATCACATATATTACCCACAGCTAGTCCTGTTGACCTTTGGCCATGTGTACACAAATAAAGAGAGGCTTTTTTATCCTGTGTGGCTCACTTGAAACACTGTCTTTGTGTGGCATGGTACATGATAATACTAATTTGTATGACTTTTAAAAAATGGCCAAGTTTATCACAAAGAATCGATATTCTAGGGAATTCATTCATCCAGAGAATGCAGTATTATATCCTTCATTCCCACTAGGCAATATGAGGATAATGTTTATATTACTTTTAAGTACAAATAACAATGATTATAATGCAGCTGGTGAAAACAAAGTCCCACACTGATGCAAAATTATAATTGCAACATTCAAACCATGTATTATGATTGCAGCCCACTGTCTGAGATTCTATTACAGAGGGATTTTTTGTTACATGGATGACCAGGGCAAACATCTGGTACCCCTGGGGTTGGCAATAAATTTACAATTTATTATAATTATATAAGTAACATATGCTTCTTATATGTGATTCATAGTATAAGTCTCCATTTAAATCATGGCTAAAAAGTTCCCTATTTCTGTTGAAGGTATCACCATTCTTCTAGCCTCCTAGGTTCTTTTTTTTTTTTTTTTTTTAGTGAGGCAATTGGGGTTAAGTGACTTGCCCAGGGTCACACAGCTGGCAAGTGTTAAGTGTCTGAGGCCGGATTTGAACTCAGGTACTCCTGACTCTAGGGCCGGTGCTCTATCCACTGCCCCACCAAGCTGCCCCACCTCCTAGGTCCTTAACTGCAGTACTATCTTGAATTTCTCACTCTCCCTCACCTCAAATATCCAATCAGTTGCCAAATCTTGCTGTTTCTATCTTCAAATTTGTCATATCCCATCCTTCTGTCCACTTACATACATCTTCATTCAGGTCCTCATCCTTTTTTGCCTAGATTATTGCAAAAGCCTCCTAATTGGTCTCCTGATCACAATTATCTGCCCACTGTAATCCATTCTATACACAAATGCCAACATAGTTTTTCTTAAATTTAAATCTGGCCATGTAACTCCCATACTTAGCCAATTCCAGATAAACCATAAACTCCTCAATTTAGTTTTTTTTTTTTTTTTTTTTTTTTTTTTTTTTTGAGATATTTTATTTTTTCCGTTACATGTAAAGATAGTTCTCAACTTTTGTATATACATGCTTTACAATTTCAGATTTTTCTCCCTCCCTCCCTCCCCTCCCTCCCCCCTCCCCTAGACAGCAGGTAATCTGATATAGGTTATATCTATATATATCTATACATATACATATAGATATATATATACACACACATATATATACACATAATAACATTAATCCTATTTCTGCATTAATCCTGTTACAAGAGAAAGAATCAGAGCAGTGATGCAAAACCTCAAAATAGAAAAAAAAAAAACAACAGCACCCAAAACTAAAGAAATAATATGGTTCAATCAGCATCTATACTCCACAGTTCTTTCTTTCTTTTTTTTTCTTGGATTTGGAGATCCTCTTCTATCATGAGTTCCCTGGAACTCTTCTGTACCATTGCATTGGTGAGAAGAATATAGTCCATCACAGTAGGTCAACACTCAATGTTGATGATACTGTGTACAATGTTCTTCTGGTTCTGCTCATCTCACTCATCATCAGCTCACGTAAGACCCTCCAGGTTTCTCTGAACTCTTCCTGCTCATCATTTCTTACAGCACAATAGTATTCCATTGTATTCATATACCACAACTTGTCCAGCCATTCCCCAATTGATGGGCACCCCCTCAACTTCCAATTCCTTGCTACCACGTAAAGAGCAGCTATAAATATTTTTGTACATGTGGGTCCCTTTCCCCCTTCCATGATTTCTTTGGGCACTCAATTTAGTTTTTAAAGTCCTTCACAATCTGGGTCCTTACCTATTTTTCCAATCTCACTGGCTATTACTCCTGCATTCTGCATTCCAGACAAACTAATCTATTAGTTCCTCACACAGGGCACTCTCTCTTCCATATGCTTACCTTCATACTAGTTGTCCCCCATGCCTGGAATATGCTCTCTCTTTATCTTCACCTCAGAGTCCTTCTCTTTCTTTAAGACAGTGTTTAAGCATCATCTTTCTGCATAAAACTGCTAGTACTCTCCTTCCCAAACTATCTTTAATTTATATCTATTTGTAATTATTCACTTTATATTTTTGTTGCAAATATACATACATACATGTAAACATATCTTTCATATACATGCATATATGTATACGCACATGAAATCTTGTCTTATCTCCCTATTAGAATGTAAGCTTCTTGAGCACAGGAATTAATTCATTCTTTGTACTTGTATCCCCAGTACATGGCACAGTGCCTAAAATGTGGGAAGTACTTTAATAATACTTATTGATTGATTTGGTCAGAGTCTGAATTATGATTCTCAAAGCACACTTTGGGAAAGTAGTTTATCTTGAATCAGTAATTAGACCACTCCTTGTCCAATGTTAACAAAGTCTTGCATATAGTAGGTGCTTAATAAAGATTCGTATACTTAAATTGAGTTAAATGGTTCAGGGATATGGAGTAGGTGCAAAAATAGGCAGGATGTTAAGCTGGGGAAATCTCCTGAATACCCCAGAGATAAAGAGATGGCTTGGAAGGGAGTTGGAAGATTCAAAAAGCTTTAAAACTACTACTTACTAGGCAGTGGCAATAGAATGACTATATTGGAATTCTTTGATGTACTATGTAAGAAAGTGATAAAGATGCAAAGGTGCCATGGGTAGAAAAGCTGCATCTCGCCAAAGAAATACAGAAATAAATCGGTATAATTTTAAAGGCATTCATATCTTGATTTTTTAAATATGTCTCAAGAGAGAAAGGTTTGGAGAGAACTGAAAAGTTCAGATTGAAATGATACCTAATGACTAAAAGTGGCCACGAAGACATCAGCACCTTTTGACTCCTTTGGTTAAATTTCTTTTTTCTATAAAATCTACATAACAAGAGTTCAATGTATCCTGGAATATTATCCTTGGTGAAAATAAGAAGGAATAGTCAAACTTTCATAAGTGATTTTTCATAGTAGATAGATCATGTTTGTTCAGTCACACAACTGACAAACATGAACAGAATCCTGCCATGCACATTGTTCGTGAATTCTTTTAGAAGCATTTAACTGAGAAGAACAAAATTCCATCTTGCAGGCTCTCC
Source organism: Dromiciops gliroides (assembly GCF_019393635.1). NCBI lineage: Eukaryota > Metazoa > Chordata > Mammalia > Microbiotheria > Microbiotheriidae > Dromiciops > Dromiciops gliroides. Next base: position 616,651,080 of record NC_057862.1, read on the forward strand.
CTAGACATTTCCATAATTTTCCATGCATGCATTAAAACTATACACGAATCTATGACAGATGTGACTGGAAATAGCTTTGTTTATTGATTTACTGCATATTTACATGAAAGGAAGCACAAAATAGGAAGACATAAGATTACATAAGGTTGGAATCATGGAAGATGTTCCAAGCAGATGTCCCAAATAAAAAGATTTCCATCAACTGACAATCTCTTCAAATTATCCTATACATAGGTGAGCTTTTACTAATTGTATAAAGATCAAACCCTAAAGGGAAAAGGAACTATATATACAAAAATATTTAGAGCACCTCTTTTTGAGTTGGCAAAGAATTAGAAAATAAGGGGATGCCCATCAATTGAAGAATGGCTGAAGAAGTTGTGGCATATGACTGTGATGGAATAGTATTGTAACATAAATGATGAATAGGGTGGTTTCAGAAAGACCTTGGAAAGCTTATATGAACTGATGCAGAGGGAAGTGAGCAGACCCAAGTGAACATTAGAGAAAGTAATGGCAATATTCTAATGATGATCAACTGTGAAAGATTTAGCTATTCTAATTAATATGATGTCAGACAATTTCAAAGATCTCCCAGTGAAAACTGCTATCCATATGCAGAGAGATTATCAAATGCTGAGTGAAGATTGAAGAATGCTTTTTCACATTTTATTTTTCTTGTTTTTTTTCTTCAACATGGCTAACATGGAAATATATTTTGCATGACTTCACATATATAATTGATATCATATTGCCTTCACAATGAGTGAGGGAGAGGCTAGAAGGAAGGAGAGAATTCAGAATTCAAAATTTAAAAAAAATAATGTTAAAATAAATAGAGCATGCTTTAAAATTACCAAATCCCAAAGCCTCAGGGAAATCCACAGCAATATGAAAGAGATCAGTTTAATAATCCATATTTCAAAAACTAAGTGGTTAAAAAAATACATAGTATGGGGGCAGCTAAGTGGCGCAGTGGATAAAGCACCGGCCCTGGATTCAGGAGTACCTGAGTTCAAATCCGGCCTCAGATACTTGACGCTTACTAGCTGTGTGACCCTGGGCAAGTCACTCAACCCCCATTGCCCTGCAAAAAAAAAAAAGAAAGAAAAAGAAAAAGAAAAGAAAAATACATAGTATCCAGATTATGACATGCAGCTAATCAAATAGGTAGGTTGCCTAATGATTTAGTTTATCTCTTTGTCTCTGTCATTTCTCTATATGTTTGTGTATATATTCTACAAAAGAACCCAGTATCCTCAGGAATAGCAGTGTTTATATTGTGTGTGTGCGTGTGTGTGTATTTGTTTATATGTCCATCTTGGGTAGACACTGAAGCAGGACAATGATTTGGTCCCAGAATTAAGTCTAAAGAGAATGAGCGGGATGACATGTGATAAATTACATAGTACTTCTGATGATCTTAAACTATTCACTGTCACAAATGCTCATTTCTTTGATACCCACATACCCATCGATGCTCTGTGGCTACAAAACATGGAAAATCACCATCTTGGAAGAATCAATATAACAAATAACCCAATGAGAGACAGAAAAATGCATAGAAGATATAAGAAGAATGTTGGATTTTATCAACAATGATTTATGAATGGTAAATTATATTAAAGATAGTATCAAAGACATGTATAATTGAAAAAGGAAGTAGAATAGTCACATAAGGCAATTGAGTGACAACAAATGGACCAATGGACAAGGTATTACATTGGTACTTTTGAAGAATGAAAAGAATTAGAGAAAATATATTGGGTAGATTTTCCATGCAAGGTTTATGGAAAGAATACTCTCCTTCCTCCTACCTGCATGTTAGAATCCCTGGCTTCCTTCAAGACTCAGTTCAAATGTTACCTTCTATAGGAGGTCTTTACTGGTCTTGGAAATGTTAGTACCTTCCACTTGATGTTACCTTCATTTACTGTGTATATATATCTTGTATGGGAGGAATGGAGGGAGGAAGGGAGAGAGAGAGAGACAGAGAGAGACAGACAGAGAGACAGAGACAGACAGAGACAGAGAGACCAACATCTAAGTGAATGTGCATAGGTGTGACTCCTAGCACCCTTTGCTCCTTTTTTTGCCACTCTTCTGCCATTACTGTTGTTGCTATTTGTCCTTTGTTCTCAAAGAGGACCAATGACATCAGGAAGGTGATGCCTTGACTTGCAAGTGAATTGGATTTAAGTGAGGCAGAGCTGTGCAAAATCATTAACCTCACTCTCTCCTCCAAAGCCATCTGGGTCCTGACATAGTTAGATGACCTTGGATGCAGGTGGGAGACCTTGACCTTTCTAAGCTAAGGTCTTTCCCAGGTCTCAGTTTTTCTGAGGTAACACCCATTAAGCTTAGGTAAGAAATGAGGCAAAAGATGGCCTAGTTTGCCTACTCAAAAAAAAATCAGTCTGGGAGGGGAAGACCCTCAGGGTTTCTGGTCAGAACAGAAGCAATTAAGGGACTGACAGTCATGATGCATTTTTCTTTGTTTCATGGGTTGCCATAGCCAAATAATTCCTTACCAAATGTCCAGACTACTTGTGATAAATTTCTATGTGCTTAACTAGGTCATTCATCAGAAAACAGAGTACTCCAAAACCTTCCCTGCATGGTAAAATGTCTTTGCTCCACTAGCAGTGCCTTGAAGTTCCCCAGGGTCACCTCCATGCCATGTTGAGGCATCAGAGTAGAATGTCAGGAACACTATTTAAATAATACTTCAGACAATACCTATCTCACAGGCTTATCATGAGGATTGAATGAAATAGTATAAGCACTTTGAAAATGATAAAGATAAGAGTGCTAAACAAATTTAGTTATCTTTATTTTTAGTTTTACCAATTACATGTAAAGATAGTTTTCAATATTCATTTTTGTAAGATTTTGAGTTCCAATTTTTCTCTCTCTCTCTTTCCTCTACTCTCCCCAAGATAGCAAGCAATCTGATAGAGGATACACAGTACAATCATGTTTAACATATTTCCACATTAGTCATGTTGTGAGAGAAAAATCAGAACAAAAGGGGAAAACCACACACACACAAAAAGAAACAAAAAAGCAATAACAAAAAAGTGAAAATAGCATACTTCTATCTGCATTTAGACTCCATAGTTCTTTTTCCATCATAAGTCTTTTGGAATTGCCATGGATCATGGTATTGCTGAGAAGAGCTAAGTCTTTCATAGTTGATCCTCACACAATGTTGATGTTACTGTGTACAATGTTCTCCTGAGAGATTTTGCTCACTTAGCTCAGCATCAGTTCATATAAGTCTTTCCAAGTATTTCTGCCATACTGTTTTCCCAGCAGGTTTTTTTTCAAATAGTGAGTTCCTATCCCAGTAGCTGGAGTCTTTGGGTTTATCAAACAATAGATTGCTATAGTCATTTACTACTGTGTCATGTGTGCCTAACCTATCCCCCCAATCCACCACTCTATTTCTTAGCCAAGACCAAATAGTTTTCATGGTAGCCACTTTATAATATAGTTTAGATTTGGTATCGCTAGGCCACCTTCCTTTGCATTTTTTCCATTAATTTCCTTGATATTTTTGACCTTTTGTTCTTCCAGATGAATTTTGTCATTTTTTTAACTCTACAGAATAATTTTTTGCTAGTTTAATTGGTATAGCACTGAATAAGTAAAATAATCTAGGTAGAATTGTCATTTTTATTATATTAGCTCAACCTACCTGTGAGGAATTAATACTTTTCCAATTCTTTAGATCTGATTTTATTTGTGTGAAAAGTATTTTGTAATTGTGTCCACATAGTTCCTGGGTTTGTCTTGGCAGATAGACTCCCAAATATTTTATATTGTTTCCAGTTATTTTAAATGGAATTTCTCTTTGTATCTCTTGCTGCTGGGCTTTGCTGGTAATATATAGAAATGCTGATGATTTATGTGGGTTTATTTTGTATTTTGCAACTTTGCTAAAGTTGTTAATTATTTCAAGTAGCTTTTTTAGTTTATTTGTTAGGATTCTCTAAGTATACCTTCTTCCTTACCTATTCTTTCAATTTCTTTTTCTTCTCTTATTGCTAAAGCCAACATTTCCAGTACAATATTAAATAACAGAGTTGATAATAGACATCCTTGTTTTACCTCTAATTTTATTGGGAATGCTTCTAACTTATCCCTATTACATGTAATACTTGCTGATGGTTTTAGATAGATACTGCTTGTCATTTTAAGGAAAACTCCATTTATTCCTATGCTGTCTAATGTTTTTTTTAATAGGAATAGGTGCTATATCTTGTGGAGAGCTTTCTCTGTATCTATTGAGATAGTCATATGATTTTGGTTAGTTTTGTTATCAATATTAAGGTATTATTGTTAATAACTTTGAAATTTATTTTCATTGGTCAGATGCTACAAAGGAAATACGTACTTTAACCCAAAGGCCAGTGCTCTTCAATATCTGGTAGCTCTAGGCTGAAAGAAAAAACAACAGGGGCAGCTAGGTGGCCCAGTGGATAGAGCACTGGCCCTGGAGTCAGGAGTACCTGAGTTCAAATCCAGCTTCAGACACTTGACACTTACTAGCTGTGTGACCCTGGGCAAGTCACTTATCTCCAATTGCCTCACCAAAGAGAGAGAGAAAGAGAGAGAGAGAGAGAGAGAGAGAGAGAGAGAGAGAGAGAGAGAGAGAGAGAGATAACAACAACAACAAAAGGGAGAAAGGAAGAGGGAAAAGAGGAGGAGAAAGAAAAGAGAAAGGAGAACAGAGCAATAATAATCCTTAGATGTCACCATAGTTCACATCTGTTAGCAAGAGAGAGTATATGATACAATAAACTGGAGAATGACTCAGGATAAAGCAGGTTGGGAAAATGCACTGACTTAGATGATTCCCCAAAAGACTTGGGGAAAATCAGCAATTAAAGCCCTCTAATAATCATCAAAGAAAAAAGTGGATGTGATTGCTGAGTGATAATTAAATGATTATAGAGAATTTTTAAAGCATTTTATGGCTGGAGAAGGGCAAAATGTTTAAAAGTAATAAAAATTTTAAATTTAGCTTAATTTAAATTTTTTTTAATTTTAAAAATGATGAGGAAAAAGTCTACAAACTATAGGCCAATGAACTTAACTTCAATGTTTAGGGAAATTTTAGGATTTTATCATTGTGTCATTAAGGAGGTAATTAGTATACATCTGTAAAAGGAAGAAGTGATTGCAAAGAGCTAAGATGGCTTCCCATTAATGCAGACTAACCTTATTTCCATTTTTGACAAGGTTACTAAGCTGGTAGATCATGAGAATAAGTACAGTTTATTTAGATTTTAGAAAATAGTTATAAAGTATCTTGCACTATTCTTATGGGAAAAATTAAGAGATGCAGTAAAGAACATAATGGATGGATTCAGAGAGGACTGAAATAACTAAATTTAAGGAGCAGGTGTTAGTGGTTCAATGTCAACAAAGCAGGATGCTTTTTTTGTGTATGGAGGGCAATGAATGTTAAATGACTTGCCCAGGGTCACACAGCTAGTAAGTGTCAAGTGTCTGAGGTCAGATTTGAACTCAGGTCCTCCTGAATCCAGGATAGATGCTTTATCCACTGAGCTACCTAGCTTCCCCCTGAACTATATTTCTAAAGAGATCATCTCTAGGAGCAGTAAGGTAACACTTTCTAAACTCCCTTTCAAGGTTTACTGTAAGTTGAAGAGGCTTATAATTGACATGTTGGTTTGGGTATCAAAGAGAAGAGGATTTGCCCAGTTGGAGAACAGTGAAGACTACCAGACGAGTGACTTTTAGAGAATCAGCTTTGTGTAGGATGGATGGCCCTGAATGGACCAACAACACAAAGGCTGAAGTCCAGAACTGTGGGTTACCTTCAAGCACATGGGTTTTCCTCCCACATGTGCTTCCCTGACAGGCTTACATAATACCCCCATCAATACTAAATGCATTGATATTCATTTCCCACAAATACTGTGTGAATAAAGCTTATGTGTAGATTAGGATTTGTTTTGATTGTTTTGTTTTGTTTTGTTTTAAGTGAGGCAATTGGGGTTAAGTGACTTGCCCAGGGTCACACAGCTAGTAAGTGTTAAGTGTCTGAGGCCAGATTTGAACCCAAGTACTCCTGACTCCAGGGCCGGTGCTCTATCCACTGTGCCACCTAGCTGCCCCTGTTTTGATATTTTTGTAATGGTTTTAATATATGAGTACTTGTGACATTGTTATTAACTCTTTTACCCTATTACTAGATTAAATGATTATGTTTAAAATCGAAAAGTGACATTATCAAGAGTGACTTGTTTGTGTAAATAGAAATGCTCAAAAGCTAACGTGGTGCCTAGGAAGAGGGTTATAACTAGTATCCTGAGAGAATTTGAGTGTAACCTTTGGATGGTGGTTTGTCCCTGGGAACCTAGACCTGACAGTGTGAGAGAAGTTTTAGGAAGCGAGAGAGCCAAATGTGATATGCTCAGATGAGTGACAGGAAGAACTGTAGTGTATGAAGATCATGTATTGCCCTTACAACAGGCTATAGCATTAGGCTGAATCTAATAAAATGAAATGAGGATTAAATCAGAAATCTTACACTTGGGTTAAAAAAAGTCAAGTTGGCAAGTACAAGAAGGGGGTCGCATGCCTAGACTAGAATTTTCCTGAAAAAAGTTCTAGCGATTTTATTGGGTTACCAACTCAGTGTGAACTGTCTCCTAACTTCTCTGTTTCTGTTAGTACCATTCCTATCCCGCCAATCAAAGATCAATTGCAATCTTTATCATTAGAGGGAACATACCTACTAAAGAAATCACAAATCCATTTGTTTCTTTTGTATTTGCTTTTATCTGCATTTGGTATTCCCCCCAATAGACTATTAGCTTTTTGTCTTTTTATTCCCACAGCTTAGCATAATACCTAACAAACATAGTAGTGCCTATAAAGGCTAAAATTCTAGCTATACTGTCTAAAATATCTAATGAGTGGTCTCCAATATATTATAAGCTTTAGCAAGAGTTAGACTTTTAAGCATTTATTAAGGAGAATAAGAATTTGGTAAAGAGAGAGAGAAAGGCCTAGATTCATCTATCTATTAAAGGGAGAGCGCATTTCTAGCTCCCTTCTCCACCAGAATCCTCAGGAAAGAGAGTGAGCCAGCATGCCAGCCTCCCCCTTCCTCCTCCCACAAGCCAACATCACTTCCTGACGCCAAAGAAAGCCGCATGGTCCTGCTCTCAGAGGCCCTCTCCTCATGGCGGAGCTTTTCTACAGTAAGTCTCCAGCAGGTGGCGTCATTCCAATCATTACATGCCTAATAAATCCTTATTGAATGAATGGATCCTTTAAATTTTGCAGAAATATATAGATTATATCAATTAAGCATAATTAATACATGCTCTATCTATCTCTTTCATATGGGAAAGGCTTCGGGAGTTAACCCCAAGGAAAAATCAGGAGTCAGAGTTCCCTTAGGCAGTTGGATGTTGGACATCACATCCCTCTGGCAACTCCTGGGGCAGCATTGGTGCCAAACTGTATTGGCTCTGCCTCTCCTTTGGATCCACCAATGTCGCAGAGAGGGAAAACCTGCTGTTTTCCAATTGATCCGCCCAGGCCAGCACCCTGAAGAGGACACTCCAGCTACTCCTCATGGGGTAGATACAACATGGGATGTGGCAGTTACTTGTTATAAGTCACTCAGGAGCTGTGGCTCCCGTATCAGACTGCACAGCCACACTGTGGCCTGTGGTTCTTCAAGGTGCTGATCCATGGTTGTCCACGACTGGTGGAGGCCTACTACTACTACTATCTCTTTCAGACATTTTTCTAGTATCATCTATACTATAAAGTTTAGAGGTTAATAGATTTAGAGGTAGAAGGGATCTTTGTGGTCCTCCAGATCATCTCTCTCTCTCTTTTTTTTTTTTTTTAAGTGAGGCAATTGGGGTTAAGTGACTTGCCCAGGGTCACACAGCTAGTAAGTGTTAAGTGTCTAAGGCCGGATTTGAACCCAAGTACTCCTGACTCCAGGGCCGGTGCTCTATCCACTGCGCCACCTAGCTGCCCCACATCTCTCTCTTTTAAAGGATAAAGGAAATGAGGCTCAGCATTACAGTGACTTGTCTAAGGTCATATAGATGTTAGTATCAGAGTTGAGATCTGAACTTTAGTTTAATGATGCCAAATAAAGTGCTTTTTAAAAAAACTATATTATGAAAAATGGGTCAGTGGTGCAGTGGATAAAGCACCGGCCTTAGATTCAGGAGGACCTGAGTTCAAACCCAGCCTCAGACACTTGACACTTACTAGCTGTGTGACCCTGAGCAAGTCACTTAACCATCATTGCCCTGCAAAACAAAACAAAACAAAAAAAGAATTTATACAAAAAAGTTATCAAACAGTTTGTGTTTTGAGGGGAAGCTAGGTGTCACAATGGATAAAGCTCTGGCCCTGGATTCAGAAGGACCCAAGTTCAAATCTGGCCTCCCACACTTGACACTTCCTAGCTGTGTGACCTTGGGCAAGTCACTTAACTCTCATTGCCCTGCAAAACAAAACAAAACAAAACTATATTATGCTTTGTCCTAACACAAAATAGTAGCTCATCTGAAAATAATTTCTATCCAGATTTGGGATATATTTTCTCCAACAAATTTACTATACTAATTATATTTGCTTACTCTAATATTAAAAGAAAAATGAGGCAGGTAGGTGGTACAGTGCATAAAGCCCCAGGCCTGGAGTCAGGAAGACTCATCTTCCCTGAGTTTGAATCTGGCCTCAGACACTTACTAGCTGTGTGACCCTGGGCAAGTCACTTTACCCTGTTCACCTCAGTTTCCTCATCTGTAAAAATGAGCTGGAAAAGGAAATGGCAAACCACTCCAGCATCTTTGCCATGAAAACCCCAAATGGGGTCACGAAGAGTCGGACATGACTGGACAAAAACTATTAAAATTAATTCTCATTTTCTTAGGCCATGATGAATCCTGAAAGAGTTAACACAGATGTAGACAGAAATAAACAGTGAGCATAATACATGAAGATAATAACAGACTGAGTGCCTGTTTCAATCTGAAATGATGCCAGATTTCTTTCCCTCTCCCTCTGTTCTGCCCATATTTGAAAAGGTTACATTTTCTAGGCTTGTCTCCCAGTGTTCACAAAACTAACAGTGTGAATCATCTGGCCAATTCACAATGATTAACATAAATGATAATATAAGTATCTGAAATGAAAAGCCATGGTTTTGGAATCAGAGGGCCTGGGCTGAAATCCTTCTACTGACTCCTTTTTACGTGTGTGACTTTGGAAAATTAACTACACCTCTCTGGGCCTCAGTTTCCTTATCTGTAAAATGAGAGCTTTGAACATGAGTCTCTTTCCAGGTCTATACTTATAATCTCTTGAAGCTCTGTTTAATCCCTTGTTTCCTTGAAAAAAGATCCATACTTCAGACAGGGAAAAATGTGAAATCATCATTGCTCATGAAGGAAAAGGCATAGACAGCCAAGCATGTACTATGGGAAAGATGCAAGAATGTTAGCCATTCTTTTCTGATAAGAAGTCTTAGTGTAAGATAAAATAGGAATGACATCTGAGAAAATGTGTAGTTTCTGGGATGTTTCAATTTCCCTCGGGCTGAGCAGGCAGGTTATACTGGCATTAAAAATATGGCTATAGAAATAGAAGACTGTGTAATACCCAGTGATGGCTATCTCACTAATCCTGCAGGTGTGTGGCCTGTCTACTGTCACTTAATGACATTCTCAAGTAGGAAAAAAAGGGTTAGACATGAACTAGATTTATTATGTAATCATTTCATGTCATGACAATATTTTGGACGTCCATGTTGCCCTTGTGATCATAGAATCATACAGATTCAGAGCTAGAAGGGACCTTGCTGTGTAACCCTGGGCAAGGGCTTCATTTTCCATTAGTGAGCATTCTTTGGGTCGCAACAGTTGGCCATTTCTAAATCCATCTGATTCTATCTCTCTCCATCTTTTCCACAAGTTAGCATGATGCTAACATCAATGTAAGCTATATGTACAGCCTTCTCCTGATCTCACTTATTGGGTAAGCTTATTAAGAAAAGAATCAAGAATATTTTTTCTCAATGACATCAAGCAGACTCTTTTTGATCATTGCTTCCTTTTGTTAGATGGTCAGTCATCCCTTTAACAATACTTTCCAGATTTTTTTTTTTGGCGAGGCAATTAGGGTTAAGTGACTTGCCTGGGGTCACACAGCTAGTAAGTGTCAAGTGTCTGAAACCAAATTTGAACTCAGGTCCTCACTCTAGGGCTGGTACTTTATCCACTGCACTACCTAGCTGCCCCACATTGCAGAATTTTGATCATAATCAAAGTAAAGGTTATTGACGTATATTTTGCTGTCTCCATCGTCTTTCTGTTTTTTGAAAATCAGGACATTTTTCCTTCTCTTTTCCACACCATATCTTGCCTATTCTTCATACCTCATGATACCCAAAGATTTAGTTCATCTCAACCAGGAAACTCAAACTCATTAAGCACAGTCAAGCATCTACTAGGGGAAAAACACAAGAATTTTCTCCTTCTTATCTTGAGAATTATCTCTTTTGGCCATACTTGTTTTGCTTCGCTGAGAAAACAGAAACAAAATCAGAATTAAGCAGCTCTGCTTCTTCTCTGTCATCACTTGGAATTTTCCCATCTGATGGAAGCAGTATTTCTTCTTTGATCCTTCTCTTTTCCCTAATATAGCTAAATGTATCACCATGTTGGCAGTGCCTCCTATAAACATTGCCATAATGATCAGGATATAGAATCTGAAAGGTCTGAAAGAGGCATGGTTTTCCCAGAATTCCCCATTTCTGAGATAACATGGTACAATGAGTAGAGCATTGCATTTGTAATCAGGGAGACCTAGGTTCAAATCTTACCTTAAACATATACTAGTTGTGTGACCTTGGGAAAATCATTTAATTTCTGTGCTTCAGTTTCCTTATCTATAAAATGGAGAAGTTGGACTCGGCACATTCTGATGGATGCTATCAATCCATTACATTCCTATGATGTGTGTATGTATATACGTATGTATATATAGACAAATGTTTATATAAATGTAAAAGTTTGCTATTCCACATTGCTAATGATGTGATAAATGTGTGTTTTCCTAAAATTTTATGTTAGTGACAATTATATCAATATAATGCTATTGTTTATTGATATACCAACTGTTTGCATTTGACTATGTGTCTTTCTGTGGCTATTAATTGCCTGCCTACTTTGTAATTTATGGGATTAGCATTTATTCGATGATTTATTGATTCACTGTGTTAGTGCATCTATGTAATATTTTAGAAGTTGTATAAGTTGTTGCTTAAATACTGTCATTATGGATCAGTCTTACCATTAGCACCTTGTAGCTATGTTAACAACAATGATGACAACAACAATTTTGTTTCTTTTTATCTTTCCTTGAGAACCTCAGCACTCCTGATAGTATTTTTTCAGGTCCATGCCACATTATTTTATTTATCTCTTGGTCTTTATTTCTGTTTCTATTTCCTAATAGGTCTTTTTCAAATTCAAATAACATAGTGATTTTCCTGTGCATCCATATTGATTCATTTAGACCACTCCCCCTTTTCCTCAATATAATCTTAATTCATTCATCATCACTTAAGTTTTTGACATTAAAAGTAACAAGAAGACTCACCTTTGACTCCCCAATTAATAAATTAGGTGTTTGAACTTATGTGTGTGTATGTTTGTGTGTGTATGTCATTCTCACCTGTTGTTATCATTCACAAATAGCTTATCAACTAATGCCACTGATCCATTATCACTCCTTATTGTAAAAATACAAACACTAAGGAATAATACATAGGTACAGCTCTCCAGGTCTTGGGAAGCAGTACCAGGAAAGCCATATAGACAATTATTACAATGAAGTAAGAGGGCTAGCAATAAGAACAACAGCAACAACAAAACAAAGAGTCTTGAATGCTCTATAATTATAATGATCAAACTTGGCCCCAAAAAAGAGATTAGAAAATGTTACTTCACTCCCTCATTGGCAGAGACGAGGTAACAGGGGTGTTGAACATTGCCTGTACTCTTAGAGGTGTTTGATGTGTTAATTTAGCTGAATATCTTTATTTTTTATTACAAGTGATGGCTTACTTGTTGAGGGAAGTGAAAGGATCCATTTTGACATGAAGGTTATGCAAAATCAAAAGATAGTTATACACTTTTTAAAATAAGTTTTAAAAAAGAAAAGATATTGCTCATGATACAGTTCAAGGTTTATATTTTCACTTTTGCTCTTCCCTAAACTTATCCTTCATCCTAACTTCCATAACTTCCCTACTTCTATTGTGGGTACCATCATTTTCCCAGTTACTCACTTGCATAATCTTAGAATAAACTTTGACTATTCCTTCTCACATACAATCAGTTGCCAAATCTTGTCAATCATCTAACATAGCTCTTACATCCATCCCCTCCTCTCTACTCATACACCCATCCAATTTAGGAATTCTTCATCCTCCTGAACCACTATAATGGCTTTTGTAGTACCCTGCTCCCTATGGAGTCTTTTTTTTTTTTTTGGTGAGGCAACTGGAGTTAAGTGACTTGCCCAGGGTCACACAGCTAGTAAGTGTTAAGTTTCTGAGGCTGGATTTGAACTCAGGTCTTCCTGAATCCAAGGCTGGTGCTCTGTCCACTGTGCCACCTAGCTCCCCACCCCTTAGAGTTTTAATAACCTTCTATTTCAATCTATTATACATCAACTCCCTTCATGTACTCTACATTAAAAAAAAAACCACACCTGAATAATTAACTCTTCCCTGATCTCAACCTTCCTCTTTTTGCTTTCATGGTATGCAGGCCAATCTCCATATCTATAATATTCATTCATTTATTCTCTCTATGTGGACATCCCTATTTCATTCTTTACTAGTTGCTCCAGTCTTTGTTTTATGTGTCTCTTTCCCCTCTTCAGTCAGTTTTATGTTTTGTTACTGCTCTAACATTCCAGGTTAGTCCAGCAACATGCATTTATTAACGTGCAAGGAACTATGCTAAATGCTGGGGATACAAAGAAAAGCAAAAATCTAGTCTGTCCTCAGGGAACTCACATTCTAATGGGGTGTTTTGGGTGAGGTTAAAAGGGTTTCAAACAAACCAGGGGGCTAGAGTTTCAGGTTTCTATATATTATCTCAATTCTATGGGATGTTTTCTTACATTTACATTGATTTATATTTTTGACATCAGACTAGACTCAATAGCCCATTAGCATTCACCTCCCCAGCACATTTGGAAAATTAGAGAGTAGAATCTTTGACTGCTTATGTCAAGTGAGTTTAACAAAATGTAACATTGTAGTTTTTATGTATAACATGTACTAATATAACATATATACAAGAGATATATGGCACAGTCCTTGTCCATCAGCAACTTACAATTTGTGTGTGTATGTGTTTGCACACACGCACACACACACACACATATGTCAGTCAGTTAATAAGCATTTGTTAAGTGTTGGTAATATGCCAGGGAAAGCCCTGAAAATATGGTCCTTGACCTCAAGAAGCTTACATTGGAATTGGTATGTGAGCTGAGTGAGAGTGAAGTATGTAGAGGATGACATCCCGGTTGTGAAACTGGATATCTGGCAAGATAGTGGTGCCCTCAGCAGCAATAGCAATGTTAGGAACAGGTGAGGGTTTTGTAGGAAAGATAATGATTTGGGGTCACATTGAGTTTGAGATGCCAGCAAGACATCTAATTCAAAATGTCCAAAAGGTAGTTGGTGGCACAAGACTTAGAACCAGGGTGGAGATAAAGGGCTAAATGTATACATCTAGGAATCATCTGCACTAAGATACAACTGAACCTGGGCATGGGAGTGAGGGGGGGAGGGTGATGAGATAACCAAGTGAGATAGTACAGAGGGAAAGGAGTTAGTGCATGTGACCTAGATGAATATCCAGCAAAGGGGACTGAGTAGTGCTTGCAGAGGTAGCAGGTAAGGCAGAGAAAATAGAGCCACAAAAACCCAGAGAGGAGAGGATATTCAGGATGGGGTTAGTGACTGGAGTTTCCACTTATGACGGGGGGGGGGGGGCAGGGCAGGATTATCTTCTAGCACTTTATGGAATGTCTCTGTTGATTCTAAGCATCCTGGGACCCTGTGTCTATTTGGAGTAACTGTCTGGAAGAGAGGATTTGGCTAAAATCTCCCGATGGACATATCTCTTAGACTTTAATTCTTTAGAAATCCTAGCATTACAGGACCACTGACTGAGGGCTGGAAGGGACCTTACAGATGATCTAATCTAACTCCCTCATTTTATTGAATGGAACATTTGGGCTGAGAGGTTTATTGACTTGCTTGGAATTACACAGTAATTGTCAGATGTGAGGTCTGAATCCAGGACTACCTGACTCAAAGTACTGCAAGCACTCAATCCATTAAACTATCCTCTCTCCTCATTGAGCTGGGTACTCAGCTTGTTTAAAAAAAAAAAAAGCTACTGAGCCAAGTGTAGGCATAGAGGGACATTTAAAAAATATAATTATTTTTAAAAGCATGAATCTAAAAGCAAAAGTAAGCATTATTTGCCATGGGGACACACTAGAACCTTTCCCAATAAATATGATAATGAAGATAAGATACGCACTCTTCTCACTATTATTTGATATGTCTAAACATGTCATTGTTGCTGAGTCATTTCAGTTATGTCCAACTCTATGACCCCATTTGGGGTTTTCTTGGTAAAGACAGTGGAGTGATTTTCCATTTTCTTCTCCAGCTCATTTTACAGATTAGGAAACTGAGGCAAACAAGGTAAAGTGGCTTGCCTAGGGTCACAAAGCTAGTAAGTGTCTGAGGCCACATTTGAACTCAGGTCTATCCTGACTCCAGACCAGGTACTCTATGCACTGCATCATCCAGCTACCCATTCCAGGAATGCTAACAACAGCAACAAGACAAGAGAAAGAAATTAAAGGAACGAAGATATATAGGAAGGATTTACTGATAATATGATGGCTTACTTGGAAGATCCTAGAGAATCAGCAAAGATATTAATTGAGACAAAGTTACAGGCCACAAGATAAATCCTCAAAAATCAATAATATTTCTGTATAAAAATAGCAAAATGCAAGAATCAATAAGGTAAAAAGAAATCCCATTCCAAATAACTCCAAGATGCATAAAATATCTGGGGATCAATCTCCCAAAACTCACAAAAGACTTGTATAGATTCCATTGCAAAGTGCTCCTCCCACTAAATAACTGGAGAAATATTCAGTGCTCATGGCTAGCCAGGTCAATATAATAAAAAAGAAAACACTACCAAAGTTAATATATATTTTAATGCTATACCAATCATTACCAAACAGATACCTTACAATGCTTGATAAAATAATAACAAAATCCATTTGGAAAAACAAAAGAGAAATAATGAAAAGAAGTAAGGACAAAGGGAGAATAGTACTTCCAGACCTTAAACTTTATTATAAAGCAGGAGTCAACAAAATCATCTGGTATTGGTTAAAGAACAGAGAGATCAACAGAACAGACTAGACAAGGGACATTCAGAAACAATAGAACTCTATAACCCACTGCTCAAAAGAGTGGGAAATATAAGTTATTGAGGGAAAGACTCTCTATTTGAAAAAAACTGCTGGGAAAACCAAAAAGCAGTCTGGCAGAAATTAGGTTTAGATCAATACTTACATTTTACTCCATAATACATTCTAAATGAATATGTGACCTGAATATAAAATATCAAACTATGAAAAAATTAAGAGGAACAGATCATAACTTCTCATAGCTATGGGTAAGAAATACATTTTACTAAACCAAACAAGAGGAGAGGTAGAGACCATTACAAATGATAAAATAGATAACTTTAATTACTTAAAACTAAAATGTTTCTGCACAGACAACATTGATGCCACTAGGATAAAAAGGGAAGTGATTAAATGGGAAAAAATTCTTTGTATCAAATTGCTCTGATAAGGATTTGGTATCTAAGATAAATAAACAATGTATGTTATATTAAATAAATTAAATATTATTTAATATTTAGTAAATTAATAACACGATTGGTTTCTATTGAATAATTTTACAAAATAATTATTTAAGTCATGGATTTGCATAAGAAATTAAATGGAAATTTTGAAGGAGTTTTACAGAATCTGCAGACTACAAGCAAGGCCTTCAGATGACACGGAAAACAGTTGAGAAACTCAAAAATGCATAAAAATTTATGTATAGTATTATAAAACACCAACATATTTTATCTTTTAATACCATAATGATTCAAACTTCTTCTCTGATACAGAGGGCCAAAATTTTACCCAGAAGCACCCCTAGCCCCACAATGTAGAAGGGATAACTGTACTATTTGCCATATGGGATAACTCTCAGGGAGGGTTGCTTGGGATAAAATGGTAATGTAAGAAACAGAAAACATCAATACAATTTTAAAAAGAAAAAGAAAATAAAAGCTACAGACTCTTTCCCTAGGTCTTTAACCCCTTTTCCATAAATTTCTAGCCTATTGGTCTAGCAACATCTTTATATTTTCAAGTCAGAAATCCCTAGTTGTTGTAGGAATCAAAATTTATGAAGGTTTTCAAAATGCTCTTTCTAAGAGAGGCAATCCTGACCACTCTTTTCCATCACTACCTCTTAGAATATAATTGAGCCTTAAGCTTGAAGGCAACATGGCTAAGTAATAAAAGTAAGATCTTAAGCATTTAGGATTAAAAGATACTTTTTTACTTCCAATAAAATCGTGAACACCTCTTTTTAAAATGCAACCTATGGGGCAGCTAGGTGGCGCAGTGGATAAAGCACTGGCCCTGGATTCAGGAGTACCTGAGTTCAAATCCGGCCTCAGACACTTAACACTTACTAGCTGTGTGACCCTGGGCAAGTCACTTAACCCTTATTGCCCTAAAAACAAAAAACAAAAACAAAAACAAAATAAAATGCAACCTATGGTGTTTTAACTGCTTGATGTTTCATGAAGGCATTGAATTAACTTGCTACTTTGTACAGACATCCTAACCCCACCTGCTGTGAAGGAGGGAGGGAAGGAGGGAGAAGGAGAAAGAGAGAAGGAGAGAGAGAAACAGAGAGAGAGAGAGAGAGAGAAAGAGGGAGGGGGAGGGGAGAGGAACAGGGAGGGGGTGTATTTGAATCAATGACCATTGTTTGGTTATGCTGTGAATATATTTGTTTCTGTATTCTTGTTTATATTCAAGTCTCATTTTGAAAATAACCCTTTCTAAAAGAAACCTTACACATTTTTGCATGGTTCACATTTTGGAATAGCTCATAGACCACCTCAAAGACTCTCCAAAGACTACACTTGAAGAATCACCAATTTAGAACATACATAGGTCCCAAATTATTTTAGGTGGTGACAAAGCAAACATGTGTCTTGGAGCGCATGATCATCAATCACAAAATAGATGGAGCCATAGAAGGTCATTTGATCTATTCTCCTGCCTTAAGAAACTCTAACTGAATAACACCAGGCATATGGGAGTCTCTCTGGAGATTCTAAAGAAATGCTACCATTTCCCTCAATAACTTATCCACTTTAGCATTTAAAAGCATACCTTACATAAATCCTTCTTGGTGAGGTACTCAAGATCCATGACTCTTTTTTAAAAGCTTATTTCTAGGGGCGGCTAGGTGGCACAGTGGATAGAGCACTGGCCCCGGAGTCAGGAGTACCTGAGTTCAAATTCGGCCTCGGACACTTAACACTTACTAGCTGTGTGACCCTGGGCAAGTCACTTAACCCCAATTGCCTCACTAAAAAAAACAAAACAAAAACAAACAAACAACAACAACAACAAATTTATTTCTAGCCCATCTATACCCTCAGTTCTCCAACCTAAACCTGACTCTACCTTGGAGTTTACATCCTAGCCAACTTTTCTTCATGTCTATGGTTACACTGTGGTTGTCATTTGTCCTTCATTCTCAAGAGGACCAAGGACATAAGGAAGGTGATGTCTTGGTTTCCATTTGAATTGGATTTAAATAAGTCAGGGCTGTGCAAAGTCAGCAATGTCACTCTGTCCTCCAGAGTCATCTGGGTCAAGTGGTAAGATATAGATCAGATCTACTGGAGATGGCCCTGAATGCAGTGGGAGATCTTGGCCTTTTTAAGCTAAGTCTTTCCCAGGTTTCAATTTGTCTGAGGCAGCACCCATTCAGTGATTATGGCTAGGTAAGAAATAGGGCAAAAATAAAATGGCCTCTTTTACCCAGTTAAAGAAACCTCCAACTAATCTGGGAGGGGAAGATCACCAGGGTTTCCGACCAAAACAGAGACAATTGCTATTTACACTAACTCTGAGCCATCAAAACTCAAACAATGACCAAGTAAGGCTTGTGCTAGGCCCTACTGTTGGCTACTCAGTAAGAACAAAGGTGATTTGGGTTTAAGGCATTTTTTTAAATGATAGGACAAATAAGTAAAGAAGGGGGAAAAAGAAATCTAGCATGTAAACCTTAAGGCATCTTACAAAGTTTCAGCAATCAAAATTTATATTTCTTTGGGGAGAATACCCACAAATAAGGGAATGATTCCCTATGTGGACAGAGGGAGATAAGGGAGAGAAGGCAGAGGAGGGAGAGGGAGGGAGGAAGCAATGAAGGAAGGACGTAGCATTGCCCAATTGGAACTGGCCAATTGGGTCCCCAGTAGGGCAGCTACTCCTACTAATAGATTGTTGTTTGTTCTTCTTTCTTTAAGAGGACCAATGACATCAGTAAGGTGATATGTTGACTTCCAAGTGAATTGTATTTAAGTGAGCCATGGCTGTGTAAAGTCATCAAAATCAATCTCTCCTCTGGAGTCATCTGGGTCCAGTGGCACAATATAGATCAGGATGACTGGAGTTGGCCTTCCTATGGTTACACAACCTGAAAATGAATGGTCAAATACGCAATTTTATATTTATGTTGAAAAGGCAAACTTACATTTACCCAAATATTGAATCTAGCTGAAAATAGGGCACCCTCTTCACTCTTAATGGATGTGATCTGGCAGTCAATAATGTATTATTTTTAGGCATAGACCAACATCTTACACCTTATACTAAAATAAGGTCAAAATGGATACATGATTTAGACATAAGAGGTGATACCATAGGTAAATTAGGAGAGAAAGGAATAGTATACCTATCAGATCTTTGGAAAGCAAAACAGCTTATGACCAAACAAGAGATAGAGAATATTATGAAATGCAAAATGGATGATTTTGATTACATTAAATTAAAAAGGTTTTGTACAAACAGAAGAAATGCATCCAAAATTAGAAGGGATGCAGAAAGCTGGGAAACAATTTTTATGGCCAGTACTTCTGATAAAGGCCTCATTTCTAAAATATTTAGGGAACTAAATCAAATTTATAAGAATCCAAGTCATTCCCCAATTGAGAAATGGTCAAAGGATATGAACAGGCAGTTTTCTGATGGAGAAACCAAAGCTATCTATTCCCATATGAAAAAATGCTCTAAATCTCTAATGATTAGAGAGATGCAAATTAAAACAACTCTGAGGTACCACCTGACACCTATCAGATTGGTTAAAATGACAAAAAAGGAAAATAATAAATGTTGGAGAAGCTGTGGAAAAATTGGAACACTAATGCATTGTTGGTGGAGCTGTGAACTGATCCAACCATTCTGGAGAGCAATTTGGAATTATGCCCAAAGGGCTATAAAGCTGTGCATACCCTTTGACCCAGCAATACCACTTTTGGGTCTTTTGCCCAAAGAAATCATGGAAAGGGGAAAGGGACCCACATGTACAAAAATATTTATAGCTGTTCTTTATGTGTTGGCAAGGAATTGGAAATTGAGGGGATGCCCATCAATTGGGGAATGGCTGGACAAGTTGTGGTATATTAATACAATGGAATACTATTGTGCTGTAAGAAACGATGAGAAGGAGGAGTTCAGAGAAACCTGGAGGGTCTTGCGTGGGCTGATGATCGATCAGTGAGATGAGCAGAACCAGAAGAACATTGTACACAGTATCATCAACATTGAGTGTTGATCTACTGTGATGGACTATATTCTTCTCACCAATGCAATGGTACAGAAGAGTTCCAGGGAACTCATGATAGAAGAGGATCTCCAAATCCAGGGGAAAAAAAAGAACTGTGGAGTATAGATGCTGAATGAACCATACTATTTCTTTTGTTTTTGGTGCTGATGTTTTTCTATTTTGAGGTTTTTCATTATTGCTCTGATTTTTCTCTTATAGCATGACTAATGCAGAAATATATATATATATATATATATATATATATATATATATATATATATATATATATATATATATATATAAAACACCTATATCAGATTACCTGCTGTCTAGAGGAGGGGGGAGGGAGGGGAGGGAGGGAGAAAAATCTGAAATTGGAAAGCTTGTATAAACAAAAGTTAAGAACTATCTTTACATGTAACAGGAAAAAAATAAAATACTTTATTAATTTTTAAAAATCCAGAAAAAGTAATGTATTATTTTGTATCTTTAAATATTTTATATTTGTACAGTTTGCCTCTCCCACTGCAGTATCAGATCCTTGAGGACAAAGAGTATGCTTTAAATCCCTTCTAGTACAGTGCTTTGTACATAATATCTGCTTAATTGTTTTTTTTGTTGTTCAGTTATGTTTCACTCTTCCTGACCCCATGACAACAGGTCCTTCTGTCCTCTACTATCTCCTAAAGTCAGTTCAAGCTCGTGTTCATTGATTCCATAATGCTATCTATCTCATCCTCTACTGTCCCTTCTTTTTTGCCTTCAATCCTTCCCAACATCAGTTTTTTTCCAGTGAGTTCTGTTTTATCATTATGTGGCTAAGTATTTAACCTTCAGCTTCAGTATTTGCTCTTCCAATGAATAGTCTGAATTAAGTTCTTTAAGTATTGACTGATTTGATCGTCTAGCTGCCCAAGTGACTCTCGAAAGTCTTCTTCAATTTGAAAATATCTATTCTGAATCACTCAGTTTTCCTTATAGTCCAACTCTCACAGCCACACATTACTACGAGGAAAACCATCACATTTTATAACAAAAATAACAATTACCCAAACTAACATATATTCAATGCTAATCCTAATTAAATTATCAAATTTTTTTCTGAATTAGAAAAAATAATAGGGGTGGCTAGGTGGCTCAGTGGATAGAGCACCAGCCCTGGAGTCAGGAGTACCTGAGTTCAAAGTCGGCCTCAGACACTTAACACTTACTAGCTGTGTGACCCTGGGCAAGTCACTTAACCCCAATTGCCTCACTAAAAAAAAAAAATCATTTGGGAAAACAAAAAGTCAAGAATATCAAAGGAAATAATGAAAAAAATGTAAAAGAAGGTTTTAGCAGTCCCAGATCTTAGACTATATCATAAGGCAGAAATTGTAACAACTATCTGGTACTGGCTAAGAAATAGAAAAGCAGACTAACAGAATAGAGTAGTAGTAGTAGTAGGCCTCCACCAATCACGGAGGACCATAGATCAGCACCTTGAAGAGCCACAGGCCACAGTGTGGCTGTGCAGTCTGATATGGGAGTCGCAGCTCCTGAGTGACTTATAACCGGTAACTGCCACATCCCATGTTGTATCTACCCCATGAGGAGTAGCTGGAGTGGCCTCTCCAGGGCGCTGGCCTGGGCAGATCAATTGGAAAACAAGCTGTTGCCCATGCAGCAGGTTTTCCCTCTCTGCGACATTGGTGGATCCAAAGGAGAGGCAGAGCCAATACAGTTTGGCACCAGTGCCGCCGCAGGAGTTGCCAGAGGGATGTGATGTCCAACATCCAACTGCCTAAGGGACTCTGACTCCTGATTTTTCCTCGGGGTTAACTCCAGAAGCCTTTCCCATATATGGGTATAGCCGCAAAGCAGTGGAAGTTTAAAATCAGGGTTTCCTTCCCCTAGGTGGGTTGCCTGCCAAGGCTGAGGAGCCCCATCTGCCCAAAGCGACTGGTTTTAAGGCGCCAGTGACTCGCCTTTGCCCCTTCTCCTGTTAGTGGAAACAGTTCTGCCATGAGAAGGCCAGGAGTTGGGCTTTGGTTGTCAGAGGCTATTTGAGACGCACGCTTTTGGAGCATTTTATAGAGAGTGGGAGCTTATCCCCACTCCCACCCAGCATGACAAACCTTTGGAACATGAAATAGGGTAGAAAAACAATTTACAGCAGTAAATAAACATAACAATCTTGTACTTGACAAGAATAAAGTCAAGATTTGGGGATAAGAATTCATTATTTGGTAAAAAATCATTGGGAAAACTGGAAAGCGGTATGGTAGAAATTGGGCATAGATCAATATCCTATACTATGTACTAAGATAAGGTCAAAATGGATATATGACTTAGATATAAAGAGAGATTTTTACAAAATAAATTAGAACATGAAACATATTACTATCAGACTTAGGAAAAAGTGAACAATTTATAAGTAAACGAGAGATCAAAGTTAGGTGTAAATGGATAATTTTGATTACATTAAAAAGAAATTTTTGTGAAAATAAAAGAAATGTAACCAAGATCAAAAAGAAAACAGAAAATTGGGGGAAATTTTATAGGTAGTTTATCAGATAAAGGTCCCATATCTAAAAAATATAAAGAACTCTGTCAAATCTATAAGAATATGAGTCATTCCCCATTTGATAAAATGGTCAAAGGATATGAGCAGGAAGTTTTCCAATGAAAAAATAAAAACCATTTTTAGTCATATGAAAAAATGCTCTAATTCATTATTTATTAGATAAATGCAAATTAAAACAATCTTGAGATATAATTTTTTACTTACCAGATTGGCTAACATGACAGAAGGGGAAAGTGACAAATGTTAGAGGCAATGTAGAACAAGTGGGACACTAATTTATTGTTGGTGGAACTGTGAACTAATCCAACCATTTTGGAGAGCAATCTGGAATTATGCCCAAATAATTATTAAATTACATATATGCCCTTTGATCCAGTAATACCACTGCTTGGTCTATTTCCAAAGATAATTAGGGGGAAAGGAAAAAAAACCTAAATGTTCTAAAATGTTTGCAGCAGCTCTCTTTGTGATGGCAAAGAACTAGAAATTTCAGGGATGCTCATCAACTGAAGAATGGCTAAACAAGTTGTGGTATATGATTGTGATGGAATACTACTGTGCTTTAAGAAATGAAGAGCTTAGGGCAGCTAGGTGGTGCAGTAGATAGAGCACCAGCCCTGGATTCAGGAGGACCTGAGTTCAAATCCAGTCTCAGACACTTAACACTTACTAGCTGTGTGACCCTGGACAAGTCACTTAACCCCAATTGCCTCACCAAAAAAAAAGAAATGAAATGAAATGAAGAGCTCTTTAAAAAAGAAAAAGAAACAAAGAGCTCAATGACTTTTATTTATTTATTTTTGGATAAACATTTTAATTTAAAGTTTTGAGTTCCAAATTCTATCCCTCCCTCTCTCCCTTTCCCCTTCCCTGAGGTGGTAAGCAATTAGATTTAGGTTATACATGTTCAATTATATAAAACATTACCATATTAGTGATTTTGTATAGAAAGATTTGAATAAAAGAAAAAAATGAAAGAAAAAAGTGAAAATTAGCATGCTTTAGTCTTTGTTCAATCAATATAAGTTTTTTTCTTTGGAAGAGGATTGTATGCTTTGTCATTAGTCCTTTGGGATTGTTCTGGATCATTGTATTGCTGAGTATAATTAAGTCATTCACAGTTCTTCATCAAACAATATTGCGGTCATTGTGCACATTCTCCTGGTTCTGCTTACTTCACTATACATCAGTTCATATGTATCTTTCCAGGCCTTTCTGAAATCATCCTGCTTGTCATTTCTTATAGCACAATAATATTCCATTACAACCATGTGCCACACAGCTTGTTTAGCCATTCCCCAGTTGATGGGCATCCCTCTTATTTCCAGTTCTTAGCCACAAAAAGAGCTGCTTTAAATATTTTTATACAAATAGGTCTTTTTCTCTTTTGGGGTATGTCTTTGGTATAGAAACCTAGCAGTGGTATTGCTGGATCAAAGGGTATGCACAGTTTTATAGCCCTTTGGGCATAATTCCACACTGCTCTCCATAATGGTTGGATCAGTTCACATCTCCACTAACAATGGATTAACATACCAATTTTCTCATATACTCTCCAATATCCAACATTATCCCTTTTTTGTCATGTTAGACACTCTGTTAGGTATGAGGTGGCACCTCAGCATTATTTTAATTTGCATGTCTCTGATCAATAGTGATTTAGAGCATTTTTATATCACTATAGATTAGCTCAATGATGTTAGAAAAACATGGAAAGATTTGCATGAAACAATGAAGAATGAAATTAATAAAACCAAGAGAACATTGTAACAGCACTATTTGTTGTAAGAACAACTTTGAATGAATGAATAAGTTATTTTGTCTATTATAAATATCCATATTAACTATAAAGGACATAGGAAGAAAGATGCTATCTGTATCCAGAGAAAGAACTGATAAGTAGAAGTATGTATAGAAAAATTTTACGTATGTATATATGTATATATATATATATATATATGAATATGTGTGTGTGATACACATATACCCTTAATTATATGGACCTTTGTTGGCAAGGTGATGTTTCTGCTTTTTAGTATGCTGTCCAAATTTGCCATAGTTGGAGCAGCTAGGTGGTACAGTGGATAAAGCACTGGCCTTGGATTCAGGAGGACCTGAGTTCAAATCCAGCCTCAGACACTTGACACTAGTTGTGTGACCTGGGCAAGCCACTTAACCCCCATTGCCCACCAAAAAAAAAAAAATGCCATGGTTTCCTAACAAGGAGCAAGTGTCTTTTAATTTCATGGTTGTAGTCACTGTCTGCAGTGATCCTTGAATCCAAGAATATAAAATCTGGCACTGTTTACATTTCTTCTCCCTCTATGTGCCATGAAGTGATGGCCCCAACTGTCATGATCTTAGCTTTTTAATTTTAAGCTTCAAGCCAGCTTTTATACTCTCCTATTTCACCCTCATTAAAAAGTTTCTTAATTCTTCATCACTCTTAGCCATCAGAGTGGTAATGCCTACATATCTGAAATTGTTATTTTTCCCTGCAACCTTAATTCTGGCTTTTACTTCATGCAGTCTGGCATTCTACATGATGGATGCTGCATATAAATTAAATAAAGTACCAATATACAGCCTTATTGTATTCCTTTCCTGATCTTAAACCAATCAATTCTTCCATGTTTGGTTCTAATTATTGCTTCTTGACCTGGATACAGGTTCTTTAGGAGACAAGTAAAATGATCTGGACTTGCCATGTTTTGTTGTGATCCACATAGTCAAAGGCTGTGGTGTAGTCAATAAAGCAGAAGTATATGTTTCTGGAACTCTCTTGCTTTCTCCATAATCCAGTGAATTTGGGCAATTTGATCTCTAATTCCTCTGCCTCTTCAAAAACTACCCTGTACTTTTGCTAATTCCTGTTTCACATATTGCTGAAGCCTAGCTTACAAAATCTTAATCATAACTTTGCTGGCATGTGAAATGAGCACAATTGTTCAGTAATTTGAACATTTTTGACATTGCCCTTCTTTAGGATTGGGAAATAAACTAATCTTTTCCAATACAGTGGCTACTGTTGAATTTTTCAAATTTGCTGACATATTGAGTGCAGCACTTTGAGAGCATTATCTTTTAGGATTTAAATAGTTCCACTGGAATACTGTCACCTCCACTAGCCTTATTACTTTCCTAAGGCCCTTTCCTATATCTTTCCTAAGGCCCACTTGACTTCTGACTCTAGATAAGTAACCACACCAACATAGTTATCAGTGCCATTAAGATCTTTCTTGTACAGTTTTTCTGTATATTCTTGCCACTACTTTGTAGTTTCTTCTACTTTCATTAAGTCATTACCATTTTTGTCTTTTATCATGCCCATTTTCACAGGAAATGATTTCCTAGATAACTCTAACTTTCTCAAAGAGATTGCTTGTCTTTTCCCATTCTATTTTTTTTCTTCTATTTCTTTGCATTGCTCATTTAAGAAAAACTTCTTACATCTCCTTGCTTTTTTCTCTGGAATTCTATATTCAGTTGGCTGTATCTTTCTCATTTACCTTTCACTTTCCTTCTTTCCTCATTTATTTATAAAGCCTCATCAGACAGCCATTTTACTTCCTTGCTCTTCTTTTTATTTGAGATATTTTTTGCTGTTGCCTCCTACACAATATTGCAAACCTATGTCCATAGTTCTTCAGGTACTCTATCCACCAGATCTAATCCCTTAAATCTATTCATCATTTCCACTTCATATTCATAAAGTATGTTATTTAAGTCATACCGATATGGTCTAATGGTTTGTCCTACTTTCTCCAATTTAAATCTGAATTTTGTAAGAAGATTTGAGCCACAATCAACTCCAGGTCTTGTTTTAACTGACTTTGCAGAGCTTTATCACCTTTGGCTCCAAAGTAGATCATCAGTCTTATTTTGATATTGACCATTTGGTGATGTCCATGTGTAGAGTCACCTTTTGGGTTGTTGAAAAAGAATGTTTGCTATGACCAGTGAGTTATCTGAACAAAACTCTATTAGTCTCTATCCCACTTCATTTTATACTCTAAGGCCAAACTTGCCTATTATTCCAATTAACTTTTGATTTCCTACTTGAGCATTCTAATCCCCTATGATGAATGTGACTTCCTTGGTGTTATTTCTTTTTTTTTTTTTTTTTAGTGAGGCAATTGGGGTTAAGTGACTTGCCCAGGGTCACACAGCTAGTAAGTGTTAAGTGTCTGAGGCTGGATTTGAACTCAGGTACTCCTGACTCCAGGGCCGGTGCTCTATCCACTGCGCCATCTAGCTGCCCCCCTTGGTATTATTTCAAGAAGATGTTGTAGGTCTTCAAAGATGTTGTAGGTCTTCATGGAACTGAGCAACTTTGGCTTCTTTGTCATCAGTGGTTGAAACATAGACTTCCATTACTGTCATGTTGAATGATTTGCCTTGGATTCAAATGGATATCATTCTGCTATTTTTGAGATTATATGCCAGTGCTGTTTTTCTCACTCTTTTAGTGACTATGAGGGCAATTCCATTCCTTTTATGGAATTGTTGCCCCCAGATGTATATGTAATGATAACCCAAATTAAATTCACCCATTCCTGTCCATTTAAGTTTACTGATACCCAAAATATTAATTTTTGATCTTTCCATCTCCTCTTTGACCACATCCAGCTTACACTAGTTCATGGGTCTTACATTCCAGGTCCCTGTGCAATATCAGTCTTTGCAGCACTGGACTTTCCTTTTGTCATCAGATGCATCAACAATTGAGCTTCCTTTCAGCTTTGGCCCAATCACTTCATTAGTACTGAAGATACTTCATGGTTGTCCTCTGCTTTTTCCCAGTAGCATGCTGGATGCCTTCCAACCTGAGGGGCTTATCTTTTGATGTCATATCTATTGTCACTTTAATGATATCCATGGGGTTTTCTTAGCAAAGATACTGCAGTGGTTTGCCATTTCCTCCTCCAGTAGATCACCTTTTATCAGAACTCTCCACTATGATCTGTCTATTTTGGGTATCCCTGCATGGCATAATTCATAGTTTCACTGAGATATGCGAGCCTCTCCCCCACGATAAGGCTGTGATTATTGGTATTCATTTGTTCAGTCATGTCCAACTCTTCATAACCCCATGGACTTTATGTCCATGGAGTTTTCTTAGCAAAGATACTGGAGTGGTTTGCTATTTCCTTCTCCAGTGTGTCCCCATTTTACAGATGAAGAACTGAGGTAAATAGGGATTAAATGACATGTCCAGGGCCACACAGAGTCTGAGGCCACATTTGAACTCAGATCATCCTGATACTTAGCAGAGTGCACAATCTACTGTGACACCTAGCTGCCCCAACTGCTTAATAATGCATTTTAATTCATCCATTCTTTCATTCTGTATTCTGTACAGCACAGTGCTAAAAACATAGTAGGAGAAAGGAAGGAAATATTTATATAAAGCCTACTATGAGCTAAGCACTGTGCCAAGTACTTTACAAATATTATCTTTTTTGATCCTCACAGGAAGTCTGAGAAGCAGGGGCTATTATTATCCCCGTTTAACAATTGAGGAAACTCAGGCAGGCAGAGGTTAAGTGACTTCCCCAGGGCCACACAACTATAATTGTCTGAGGTCATATTTGAACTCAGGTCTTCCTGACTCCAATGCCAATGCTCTATCCACAGTACCATTTGCCTTCAAGATAGCATGGCTAATATACTACTGCTGTAAAACAACAATTGTTTTGGGCAAGGACCTTGTGTAGCATGGACCAATCTTTCACTGACACCCAACATTCCCTTTTGCAATGCGTGTATGTGTCTGTAGAATTCTTTTCCGGGGCAATGAGGTTTAAGTGACTTGCCCAGGATCACACAGCTAGTAAATGTCAAGTGTCTGAGGTTGGATTTGAACTCAGATCCTCCTGAATCCAGGGCTGGTCCTTTATCCACTGTGCCACCTACCTGCCCCTGTAGAATATTTTTAATGTTCCTCTTTTACATTACTGTTGCTTTCCAGTAGTCACTCTCCACCAGTAGAAACCTCCCTCTTAACAAAGTGAAGTAAATCAAGTCAAACTGACCCACTGACCATGCCTAATAGCACATGTTTCATTCTGTACTCATAGTCTACCTCCTCTCTACCAAGAAGGAGGAAGCATGTTTCATAGTCAGCCTCTGGAATCAGGTTTGATCATTGATATGAGTTCTGATGTCTTTCAGTTCTGTTTTCCCTTAAATTATTGTGGTTTTAGTTTGTTCTAGTGCCTCTGCTTAGTATACTCTGTATAAGTTCATACAAACCTTTTAAGTGTCTCTGAATTCCTCATCTTGATTGTTTCTTATGACACAGAAATATTCTATTACATTCATCTACTACAATTTGGTCAGACATTCACCCATCTGTGGGCACCCATTTTCTTTCCACTTTGGGGTTGGTTTCATTTTGCTGTCCAAAAAGTACTACTTATTTTATTATTTGTCTAACTTTCTCTCTTCTGTGATGTTCTTGGGTCACCTGCCTGGTATTGTTGGGTCAAAGTATATTGAACATTTTAGTCCTTTTCTAGCATGGTTGTGTTATCTCACAGCTCCCCCAAAAGTGTTTTACTGTGTCATTCTTCTGATTTATCTGATTCTTTGATGGCTTCCGAGATTCAGGCTGAAATAAATACCTCTTGATTTGATATCCTAGTGAACTCTGGTAAGACCCAGAATACCTTCTGGCTTAGTTTTTTTGATTATGAGTTGTACCCAACACTGTGCTGGAGTCCCCTTAGCCAATTGTTAACTTTTCAGTGTGAGCTTATTTACCTTGGGAAATGGCAAATGCTAGAAATCAGAGCTTGGTTTTTTTTTCTTGTTTGTTTGATTGATTGTCTAGAAAGTGTTAATAATACAGATTAAACTGTAAGTGTGTCATGGATACATTGCTACACCTCTCCTCCAGATAGGTGTTAAACATTTACCAGCACATCTCTGGATATACCTTGTCTTCAGAAGGGTTCTTTCCTTGGACCCTCTCCATTTCATGTAATTAACACACAAGAAGGCCTTCTTTCCTCCATATATGGGAGGAAATTTTGATACTAGTTGATGTTAGTTAGCAATCAGTGCATCAGGTTTCCCCTGGAAATGTGATAAAGTAAGGGTAAAATGCAAATCTCCTATTATTCCATGACTCCTTGACTCATTTTGCTCCCAAACAATGACAACTCTTTATTTCTTCATTGATTAGACTCATTGGAAAACCATTCAGACTTTAAATTCATAATAAAAAGCCTAAACAATTTATCTAATATAACAAACCTCTAGAGGTCAAGAAAGTAGATCAATAATAAGCCCTTCTCTCACTTCCATCCCAAGCCAGCCCTCTCACTTTCTCTCAAGTCCCCAAGACAGAAGGTTCCCTTTTTCTTCCTTTTCTCTAATTACTTCCATGCATGAAGGGGAAACAAAGCTGTCAGTGCCTCCTCATAAACCTACCTGTCTGCCAACATTTCTGGGTGGGGTTTGGGAGAATTTTCAGTCACTCTCACCAAACAATTCCAGTCATTCACACTGGGATTAGAGAATGTGGTAGGAGTTTCAGTTAATTCTGGTGGTCACAGCTGCCTACAGGAACAGGAGTAGGATTAATGACTCCAGGACTCTGGGAGTTCTGCTCCAGGGGTTTCCTTATGAACCTGTCTTCACAGCCCCAGCACACAAGAGGGGGCCCTGAGCAAATGCCCAGGGGCTAATTCCTATAGGGAACCACCTGACTGTCAGAAATCTATCAAAGAAGACAGAAGGAGGGTAGATGTGGTTGAGTTGTTGGCCCCAGATGCTATTTCTCTGTCTCTCTTTTCTCCTTCAAACTCCACATTCCCCTCTTGTGTCTCATATCATTTCTGCAGCCCAACCCATCCAGGACAGATTGGCAACAAAGCTAGCTGGAAATTGTCCCAGTCTTGGCACTCCCTGTGAAACACTATCCCAAGTGGACTTGTTCCCCACATCAGGAAAGGGATTCAGCTTTCTTAGAGTGAATAGGATGGTATGCTTCCTAATCCCAGCCTTTGCGTCCCACCCACCTAAATAATTTCTATTATTTTGAGCTTCTAAACCTTCTATCGAATTCACTTTTTTTTGAAGTCACTCCTGAACTTCTGAAGGCTTCCTTGAACTAATGATGGATTGGACATGGCCAAAGTCGGTTGAATAAAATGAAACCAGTAGTGTAAATGTAGCCTGTTTGAAGGAAGATCTTATCAAGTAAGGAAATTGCAGCATCGTTTGACTTTTAATTCTGTTCTCCAGTACTGCCATCTTGGGACTGCGCCTTTTTACCCTTTCCCATGCTTTGTCTGGGCAATGGTCCAATGTATTTGAGACACAACTCTAGATAGTCAAATGGGATAATTCAGGCCAAAGCACACCATTGTCTCACCAGCCCAACCCAGACTCTTTCAGGACAGTGTTTCCCATGTACCTCTTTTGAATACCCTGCCCTATCATAGAACCTAAGACTTACTCAATTCAACCAACATTTATCATTGAGTCCATAACTCTCATTTTCCAGATGAGGATTCTAGCACTCAGAGACATTAAATGACCTATTCAAGGTTGCATAGTGTCATGAAATGTATCCTCTCTGCTACTCTATTAATTATTCTAACCAGTTGCTCTCCCATTATCTCTACAAGCAAAGTCCTTGAGGTCATAGCTATGAAAACTTTTCAGAACAAGTAATAAGGGGCAGCTTTGTGGCTCAGTAGATAGAACTCTGGGTGTGGAGTCAAGAAGACCTTAATTAAAATCTGACCCCAGAACACTTACTAGCAGTATGACCCTGGACAAGGCACTTAACTTCATTTGCCTCAGTTTCCTCATCTGTAAAATGAGCTGGAGAAGGAAATGGCAAACCACTCTAGTATCTTTGTCAAGAAAACCCCAAATGGGGCCACAAACAGTTGGACACCACTGAATGACAAGTGAGAAGAACCTGGTTTAGAGTCTCAGTTCACAAAATCATAGATTAAGAGATGGAAAGGATCTTAGAGGTCATTAAGTCCAGCCTTATGACAAAACTGAGGCCTAGAGATGGTTAAGTGCCATGTTTGAGGAGAGTTATCCTCTGATTCTAAGACCATTGCTTTCCCTACTGTACCACACTGGGTACATCCTACGTGTGTGATATGGGCAAGTCACCTGCCCCCCCCCCCCGCCCTGCCCAAGCTATAGAGTTCTCATTAGTGAAAAGGTGGGGGTTGATTAGGTCATCTCTAAACTTCCTTCCAACTCAGAGATCCTGGGATCCTTTGAAATACTCTGCCTCAGCTAATAGGCCTTTTCATCCTAGGCACATCTATTGGACATGGGCCTCTGATACTTATTTTTTGTCCTGCTCTTTAAGTTCCCAAAGCTCTCTAGCTCTTGGCTGTTCATATGAACTTTGGAACTACTGCTTTGCTTGGTCATGTAGTATTTTCCTCCTTTCAAGTACTGGTCTGCTTGCTTGGTTGGTTTCTGATTTAATTTCCTGTTCTAGACTCTCATTCTTAGTGTTTATTCTGATTGGCTTTCTTCAGATTATGTTAAAAAGGATTATGTAAAGAAAAATTTCCTCATATTAAGTGGAAGAGATATTGCTGAAGTTAAATTAATAGAATTTAGGTACTGATTGGATATGAGGAAGCTGGAAAATAAAGAGTACGGAATGACCCCAAAATTTCAAGTGTGGGTGATTGGAAGGATTGTGGTACATAAAAAGGGAAGGTTTTGGATGGATGCATTGAATTTTGAGCATGTTGAGATTTGTATGTTAATAGGACACCATTTGGAAATAGCTAGTGGGTAATGGGAAATGTTGGTCCTCAATGTGGAATAATGAAAAAGAACACTGGATTTGGATCCAGATGAACTGGATTCAAATCCTTACTCTGTCATTAATTATTAGGTGTGACTTTACTCAAAATATTTTAGCTGTTAGGGGATCAGTTTCCTCATATGTAAAATGAAAGGTTTAAAGTAGCCCTTTTGACTCTCCCAAATCTCATGATCTTGTTGTCTGTCATAAGCTCTTAAAACCTGTCTTGCCCCTAATGACCTTTCCTAGATTTAGATACCAACCACTCACTCAGTATTTCTGACCCACTACCTTTCCACTTGTTATAATGGCTTGAAAGAATCCAACCTTAGGTTCTAATTCTCACTGATGTTGGTCAGCCTCTTGAGGATCCCAGCTCCTTGTCTCCATGGATCTAGGTGACCTTAAATCAAACTATATATGTAAGATGATTTGTAAACCCTAGAGCCCCATACAAATGTTAGCTATTGTTATTGTCTATTTACTCAAAAATAAGACCTTAAAATATACTTTTATGGAAAGCATGGAGACAAGCAGAAAGGGAACAGATGATAGAAATGGACAACCATAGATATTGTGGCCAAAACCAAAAAAAAGATGATTCTGCAGGCACCCTGATGGTAAGTCAAGATATAGTGCCTTTATTTATGGAGTCTAAGATGGTTATAGCTATTCTATCTGCTGTTCCATAGTGTTAGATGCCATCTCATCTAATTTCTTCATTTTACAAATGAGGAAATTGAAGCTTCATTGTAAGCCCCCCCAAACGGTCACACAGATAAAAGTTTTGGAGCCAGGATTTGGGCTCATGTAAAGAAAAACTCTCATAATAGATGGAGGAAATATTCCTGAAGTGGAATTGATAGAATTCAGCAATTGATTAGATATGAAGATGGTGGGAAGTAAAGAGTAAGGAATGACCTCAAAGTTTCAAGCATGAATGATTAGAGGAATGGTGGTAGATAAACAAGGGAAGGTTTGAATGGATGACTAGAGTTTTAGCATGTTGAGATCAATATATTTATAGGACCATGTGCCGATATCTAGCTGATAGTGCAAGATGTTGGACTGCATTTAAGAGCTGGAGATTGGGAATCATCTATGTAGCAGTAATGCTTTAAGTAGTTGAGATCAATAAAAGAGGGAGTATGGAGGGGATAAGTGAGAGATAGTCTTGAGGTATACTCCCTCCTAGAAAAGGGGAGAAGATGAATAAATGAAACAGATAAAGAAGAGATAGACAGATAGGAGAAGAACAAGGAGAAAACAATGTCATGGAAGTCAAGACTGGAGAAAGGATTGAGGAGAAGAGGATGGTCAATAGTAGTGGTCATGCAAGTGGTGAAATAGTGATGGAAGAGGGCAGCCATGCCTCTTTCCAGTGCAGAAATCACTATATCTAGCTTTCTCATTGCCCCAGATGTGAAGTATCTTTTTACCAAAGTGCATTTAACACATTTTCTCAATCCCTGATTTGGGATTCATTTCTCTGGGATCTCTGGGATCTCTGGGTTATAGATTCATTGGTCTAATCTATTATCCTCAGTTCATTTCTTAATTAAACAGGAAATCTTTTGATTGCATTTCAAGCTTATTCCACTCACATTCCTACATATGCACTCAACTAACTATATATTTTTCCTTCTTTCACCAAATGGTAAGGAAGGATCAGAAAGAGCTAACATGTACTTGTACTACTTCTCTTCTTTCCACCAAAGTTCTTGACACCATCAAATTGTTCAGCATAAGAAATGAACATGACTTTTATCAGTGGAAATGACATTAAAGAAGATGCTTCACCATCTGTTTTGCTGCTGTACCATAAGGGACCAGAAGACTTTTCCATCTGCCCTGCTGCTGAAGCCTACTATAATTTGTGTTATCTCCCCCATTGGAAGGTGAGCTCCTTGAGAGCCAGGGCTTTCTTTATTTTTTTCTGTTTGTATCCTCAGTGATTGGCATAGTTATTTGTACATGGTAAGCACTTCATTAATGCTTTTCATTCATTCAAAGACAATTGAAATCACATGAGGAAAGAAAGGAAGAACAGAAGTATATGTCAGAGAGGTAGGCATGTTGGCATTGTATGCATTTTACTATACAAATCTTAACTTCCATCATGAGTAGCTTGTAGCACTTTAGATAATACCTCTGATGATTCTTATAGATTAGAAACAATAATACTTAGGTAGTGAAAGTATTACTATTAGAGATGAGAAAACTGAGGCTCATGGAAGCTGAGTAACTCAGCCAAGATCACACTTCTGATAAAGGGCAGAATTAAGACTTTAACTACTGTTAAAATCATGAAAGGTACCATGCAATTGACTTGCTCACTCTTCTCCTCCCCTTCAAATCTGAGCCCAATCCATCACACATCCAGTGTGTCAGTCCAAGGTCTTTGGATGGATGGACCAGTTTTATGAGTTGCCTTTCCAATTGCATATCACAGTCTAATTAATGGGAATTTTTCATCCATTCCCCCCTCCCCCCATGGGGATAGTTAGGGCAATATCTTTTGAGTGATTACATAAAGGAATTTATACTCACATTATAAATTGTTTACTGAATATAACTAAAAAATGTTTAAATGATGAGAAACTTGATACCCCCAATAACTTTGCCTTACCACCCAGGTGAAAATCTGAAATTCCAACCTCCCTTTCACAAGAGAAGTAGCCACTTGTTGAGTCATTGTATCAGACATCCACTCCACTACCAACACCATGGTCAAGAGGAATGGTAATGTGTAGTCTCTTTCCTTAGGAAGTGGTGACCCCATTCTGATTCCTGGTAGAGATAGCAACTGCTTCCTAGCTAACAACCAAGTGAATATTCCTTTGTGGATTGAACTCCAAGGTGGAGGAAACCTTCATTTATAGAAGCAGCCCATCCCACTTTTGGAATTATAAGGAAGTTCTTCCTGATGTCAAGCCTGATATAACCTCTTTGAATCTTCCATCTATTGCCTCTGGTTCCATCCTCTGGGATCCCAAAGAAAACAACTAAATTCCTCTTCAATGTGGTGCTCTTCTTTATAAAAATCTACTTGTGAGCTCTTTGAGGGCAGGAACTATCTTTTGCCTTTGGTATCCTTAGTGCTCAGAACAATGCCTGGCACATAGTAAGAGTTTAATAAATGTTTATTGATTGACTGATTGATATGAGCCCAGGACATGTGTATGTGTATATATACATGGCTACGTTTAGGTGTATCTATACACATGAATTTCTTTCCAGTAGGATATGAGAACTTTTGGGGGTAGCTAGGTGGCACAGTAGATAGAGCATTGGGCTTGGAGTTAGGAAGATTCATCTCTCTCAAATCTGGCCTCAGACATTTACTAGCTAGGTCACCCTGGGCAAGTCACTTAACTGTTTGCTTCAGTTTCCTCATCTGTAAAATGAGGTGGGAAAAGAAATGTTTAACTGCTCCAGTATCTCTGCCAAGAAAACCCCCAACTGGGGTCACAAAGAGTTAGACAGGACTGAAAGGACTGAACAAAAGAGCCTTTTGGGTAGGTATTATTTAATTTTTATTTTTCTAACCCCATTACCCAGGGCAATGCCTTGCATGTTGTTGTTCAGCCATTTCAGTTGTGCCTTCGTGACCCCATTTGGGGTTTTCATGGCAAAGACACTGAAGGGGTTTGTCATTTCCTTATCTAGTTCATTTTACAGATGAGTAAACTGAGGCACATAGGGTTAAGTGAGTTGCTAAGCAGGAATTCAATACATGCTTCTTGAATGAATGCCCTTTGGATTCTGTCCAAGATAATGAAGCACTTAAAAGATGCTACTGAATTATAAGGAGGCACCTGTAGGACTACCATGAGCAAATAAAAGCCACTTACTACAAAACCCCTCATCTGGTTCTCTCTGAGAACAAATAACCTTAAGAACATTGTCCAAGATCACACAGTTAATAAGTAGCATAACAAGAATTTGAACCCCGGTAGGCTGGCACCAAATTCAGTATTCTTTTTTACTGCACCACAGACCTAGAGGAAAGTCTTTTTGAATGAAGTTCAGCCAATATAATTCAACAAATATTTATTGAGCACCTACTATGTGCCTACCACTGTACTATGTTCTTTGACATATAGAAAAGGTCCCTCACGTCTATCTTGTTTAGGGGAGATAAGACTTATACATAGTACTGTATTATGTTTTTGTCTCATATTGTTTAGGGTATGGTCTTCAACTTTATGGTCAATTATGAGAAGGCATTTACAAACCCACTTGAATTAACTTTTAAAAATGTGTTGATATATCATATATACAAGAAACAACTGTGCCGGGGTTACAAAGGAAAGGTCTCTCCATCTTTTAGCCCCATTTTTGCACTCAAGGGAAGGTGATCCCATTTCAACAGTGGATAGTTTTGTTATTTGTCATTGCCAGTAGATGGCACTGGTTATTGTAGAAAGACAAAGATATCCTTTACTCTTGCAAGGTCCTCTCCATTCTCCAGGTAGAAAAGTCACAAGGACTTACTTCCTATGGGGCATGTGGTTGGAATTAGGTGTTTGAAGCTATTATGTGGTCTAGCCTAGCTTGCTTATGTTCAGTCTTGATTTTACTTATAAAGCACTCCTATTGGTTTTTGTTTATAAAAGTCCATTAAGGTTAAATACAGTCAAACTTCTATTACCCAAAATCCAACTCATTTTTTTGAGCTTTCTATAAACCAATTTTATGCATGTGTGTACATACATGCTCAACCAATGGGGTGAAAGTCAAGTCACACACACACACACACACACACACACACACATCCATATATCAGAGATTAAACCCCTCATACAACTGGGCTAAACTTACTTTTCCAGATTTTCCAGCCAAATCCATTCCTTTTTTCAATCAATAATCAATAAGAATTTATTAAGCATTTACTATGAATTCAGGATTCTCTATCTTCCCTCTCCTTGTTTTTGCATTCACTGACCCCATACCTAGAATATACCTTCTTCTAACTTCTGCCTCTCAGAATCCCTAGTGTCCTTTAAAATTCAGTGCAAGTGACACTTCCTATCCTAAATATATACTGACCCCTTCTCCCTACCCACAGTTATTAATGCCTTCTTTTTCAGACTAACCTTGCATTTATTTTCCATTCATTTTGCATAAAACCTGACACATGATAGGTACTTAACAAATTCTGATAACTTATTGATTGTATTTAATGGTATACACATATATATGTATACATGTATATATGTGCACATGTTGTCTCTCTTGGTAAGATGCAAGCTCTTTGAGGGCAAGTACTATTTCACTCTATATGCACAGTATGTGACACAATAGATGCTTAATAATTGCTTATTGATAGATTAATTTTATTTAAACATGCATGTATGTATAGATGTTTATATGTATGCAAGTATGTATGTATGTGTGCAAGCAAATGTATATATGTGTATACATACAGACTGGTAATAATAATATTTCACTTAAAATTTTATTGATAACTTTCATTTTTATATCATGCTCATTTCTGATGAAATCTTCTTCTTCTACCCATAGAGTCATCTCTTAAAACAAAAATAGAAGATAAAAGAAAGATTTCAACAAAACTAATCAACTAAGCCTGAAAGTATATGTGATGTTCTACACCAATATTATTCATCATCTCTCTAATGGAAAAATGGAAATGTATTTTTTTATGTCTTCTTCAGAGGCAAACTTGATCATTATAATTACAGAGTTCAGTTTTGTTGCTGTTGGAGTCCTGTGCATATTGCCCCCTTCTTCCCGGTTCTGGTTATTTCACTTTACATTTGTTCATAAAAATATTCTTTTTCTTCTCTGAATTCTTCATATTTGTTGTTTGTTATGTCACAGTAATATTCTACTAGAGGTAGTTAGGTATAAAAATGCATAGAATGCTGGACTTGGACAATAGAAAACTTAAATTTAAATCTTCCCTCAGACATTTACTTAGCTATGTCACTCTGGACAAATTCCTTAAGATTTCTTGGCTTTTCTCAATGAAGAAGGTGGGAAGGGAGAAAAAGAATTTGGAACTCAGATCTTGTTTAAAATGAATGCTAAAAATCATTTTTACAAATAATTGAGAAAAATAAAATATTAAATCACAAAAAATAAAAATATATAAGATTAATTTCACTTTAAAGAATATTTCTTGCCTTAATTTTTCTCATTTGTAAGATGGGAATAATAATAGCACCTACTTCACAGGGTTATTATGAAGATCAGATCAGTTAATATATGAAAAATTGTTTGCAACTTTAAAGTGATTTGTTATAATAACAGCTAGCATTTATGCACAACTTTAAAATTTGCAAAGTACCTTACATATAAAGGCTATTATTAATGAATGATAAATAATAATAAAAGGTGCCTAGGTAGTTGGGTGAATAGTGACAAGCCTGAAGTCAGGAAGAATCATCTTCCTGAATTCAAAACTGGTCTCAGACACTTATCATCTGTGTGATCCTGACCAAGTCATTGAACTCTCTTTGCCTCACTTTCCTCATCTGTAAAATAAGCTAAAGAAGGAAAGGACAAATTACTTCAGTATCTTTACCAAGAAAACCCCAAATGGGGTTAAGAAGAATTAGACATAACTGAAACAACTAAATGCAAAAGTTGTTACTGAATTCATGTACTAAAATTTGCTTAGCCATTCCCCAGTTCACGGGGGGAAATACTTTATTTCCTATTCTTTGCTACAACAATAAGAAGAAGCATTTATTTAGTGTTTAATGGATGGCAAGCACTGTGCTAAGCACTGGGCATGGAAATACAAGCAGAAAGAAATACAGTATTTGTCCTTAAGGAGCTTACTTTCTGGGGGGGGGCAATAATAATAAAAAATCAATATTTTAAAAAAATTTAGAGCAAACGAACACAAAAAGATCAATGGACAGTTACTCGGACTATTTTATGGTGTTGCCACAGCTATAACTAAGCAAAGGTAACCACAGAGTTGCCCATGGGCATGGAAATTTCAAGAGTCTCTTATTATTACTTCCACTCTTTCAGCACTGTGAAGCACAGAGCTTAGCACCTAAGGGAGCTAAATTCCTATCAAAATAGGAAGTTACCAGATCACTGGCTCATGGCTATACCCCATTTGAATACTTTCCCAGCCCCATATCCCAGCCCTGCAATCCCCCATGCCACAAGGCCTCACCAACAGTTTTTGAGGTCATTCTTTGTATGTCTGGTCTTGATGCAAATGTTGCTATTCCTAGCTCTTATTGAACTTAGGCTCAGTCTGCAACTTTATGCAGAACTTTATCATGGCATCTCCTACTTTAAGTAAATCCCAAACAGAAAATTTATATTTGCAAAGCAGACCCCTTTTTGATACTTCCTGGACCTGTGTTTTTGTCTGTGATGGTACTCCCTCCACTGTCACAGATCTCAACTTATCAGTGACTTAGTAAGTAGATAGTCTTTGAAAGTTGCTCTGCTTAAAAAATTCAGCACCCTGTATTCAATCTGGTGACCATAAAACTAGAACTAGAAAGAGCTCAGAGACCATTGAGCCAAACTTTTTACAGATGAGAAAAATGAGGTCCAATAAAGATATGTGACTTGTCCAAGTTCACACAGAAAGTAAGTGTCAGAGATGGGATTTAAATTCAGGCCTTTGGCGGCAGCTAGGTGACACAGTGGATAAAGCACTGGCCCTGGATTCAGGAGGACGTGAGTTCAAATCCAGCCTCAGACACTTGACACTTACTAGCTGTGTAACCCTGGGCAAGCTATTTAACCCTCATTGCCCTGTAAAAAAAAAAAAAATAGGCCTTTGCAAAAATAGAAAAAGAAATCTAAGAAAAAGAAATTGAACAAACCATAAATAAGATCCCTAAGAAACAATTCTCAGGACCAGATGGATTTATAAGTAAATTCTACCAAACATTTAAAGAACAATTAATTCTAATACCCTATAAACTATTTGCAAAAAGTAAGGAAGGAAGGAGTCCTATCTAATTCCTTTTATGACACAAATATAGTTTTGTTCCTAAGCTGGGGAAAGCAAAATATAGAGAAAGAAAACTATAGGCCAATTTCACTAATGAATATTGATTCAAAATTTTTAAATAAAATACTAGCAAGGAGATTACAGCAAGATATCACAAAGATAATATACTATTGCCATGTTACATTTATACCAGGAATGCAATGCTGGTACAATATTAGAAAAGCCATCAGCATAACTGACCATATGAATATCAAGAACAACAAAAATCATATGATTATAACAATAGATGCATGAAAGCTTTTGACAAAATACAAAACCCATTCATATTAAAAATACTAGGGAGCATAGGAATAAAGGGAGCCTTTCTTAAAATGATAAGTAGTATCTACCTCAAAACAAGAACAAGCATTATCTGAAATGGTAATAAACTTGAAGCCTTCCCAGGAAGATCAGAGGTGAAGCAAAAATACCCATTAATACCACTATTATTCAATATTATACTAGAATGCTAGCTTTAGCAAAGAGAAGAAAAAGAACTTGGAAGAATAAAAATAGGCAATGAGGAAATAAATCTATCACTCTTCACAAATTATATGATGATATACTTGGAGAACCATAGAAACTGTGCATACCCTTTAACCCCTTACCATTACTATGTCTGTATTGCAAAGAGATAGAGCAAAAGGGGAAAGGGCCTATATTAACCAAAATATTTATAGTGGCTCTTTTTGTGGTGGCAAAGAATTAGAAACTAAAGGGATGGCTGAACAAATTGTGGCATGTGATTGTGATGGAGTACTATTGTGCTATAAGAATACCTGTCTAAAAACAGTCAGTAGAAGAATAGTTAAATCAGGACAGTTGACTAGACATTTCCTCTGATCCTTCTGACTTCTTAAACCTCTCCAAAACAAATTATGCACTATAGATAAAGTAAATGTTGCTATTTTCATGATCTAGGATGCCCAGAACCCAAAAGAAGTAACAAAACAAAACAAAACAAAACAACCCAAAAACAAACCCAGGAACTGATGCTTACTGACCCTGAGCTCATTCAGCACTTGTCCCCTACCTCCCATGTTACTAGATTATTTTTGACAGCTCTGCAAAAGATATATTGAAGAGAGGAAATACTGAAATAAATGAGATGATTTGGAAGCTATTACAATAGTCTAGATGAGAAGTAATCAGGACCCTCTCCTGTGTTTACCCATCATGCTGGGAGCCTTTGGTGAATTTACTCAACATTACGAAGATGCTCCATTGGTT
Source organism: Dromiciops gliroides (assembly GCF_019393635.1). Taxonomy (NCBI): domain Eukaryota; kingdom Metazoa; phylum Chordata; class Mammalia; order Microbiotheria; family Microbiotheriidae; genus Dromiciops; species Dromiciops gliroides. The sequence goes on from NC_057862.1 coordinate 616,692,727, forward strand.
ATCCTTCTTTCTCCTCACTTTACCAACATATCTTCATTTTACTCATGTATTTCTTTGCTAATATTCTTTACTTTAGCTTTCCTTCATAATTCCTTGTTTGTAATATGTTGAAATCTGCCCCGCACCTACTACAGAGCTTTCTATTGCCTTTTGAGTGATTTGTAATTTTGCTTCCTCAGACCTGAGGCATAACATTCAATATTCTAGTACTTGGGCTAAGATGCTGTCTACAGAAAGCCTACTTTGATCTCTCTGGTTAATGGCTTTCCAAAGGAAATTACTTTGTATATGTTTTGTTGTTCAGTTGTTTCAGTTATTTCCATCTCTTTGTGATCCCATTTGGGATTTTCTTGGCAAAGATATCGGAGTGGTCTGCCATTTCCTTCTCCAGCTCATTTTAATTAGTGAATTATTTTTTTGCATTTTATGATTTGATATTTTATTCTTTTCAATTACATGTAAAAACAATGCTAACATTCCTTTTTCAAATTTTGAGTTTTAAATTCTCTCCCTCCCCCCATTAAGAAAACAAGCAATTCGACATAGGTTATACATGTGTAGTCATGCAAAACACATTTCCATGTAAGCTATGCTGTGAAAGAAAACACAGACAAAAAAAAATCAGCTAAGAAAAATAAAGATAAAGTATCTTCAATCTACATTCAGACTCTACCAGTTCTTTCTCTGGAGATGGACAGCACCATAAGTCTTTCAGAATTTTCTTGGATCATTGTATTCTTCAGCTCATTTTTACAGATGAGGAACTGAGTGTGTAATTTAAGATTCTAAATGTGGATTCTAATCTGTTCCCCCAGTTTTTGGGGAAACTGACTAAAATCACTGATAAAACAAGTTTAGGTTTTTAAGGGTTTATTGGAAAATAGAAAGAAAAAGATTGAAAACAGAATTCCAATAGCCTGGCATTCCTATCTTTCCTCAAATTTCCTGTGAAGTCCTCTGCCGCCACCACCATCAAGTCAGGAACCCAAAAAGCCCAAGAGCTCTCTGCACAGGCTCCCTCTCCTCCTTCCTGTCTCCTCCCAGAAAATAGGAGGCTCCTCAAGTTGATTGGCTGGTAGCCTTGATAGACAGCACCCATGAGCAAACGTCATTTCCTGACACCAAGGAAAAGCCACAATGTCTCTGAGGCATTTCCTCATGGCGGAGCTTTCCCACAGCAAGTCTCCAGTAGGTGGCATCATTCCAATCATTACATGAGGCAAGCACAGTTATGTGACTTGCCCAAGGTCACACAGGTAGTAAGTGTCTGAGGCCAGATTTGAACTCAGGAAGATGTATCTTCTGACTTCAGGCCCAGTGCTCTACCCACTGTGCCATTGAGCTGCTGCCCTGTGTTTTTATAATTAATTGTGGAGGGGGGGGCAGAGGGCAGTATGTATAATTCCCTCCACTAAAATAAAATCCAATTGGCCTTTTATTCAGTTGTGGGGGCCAAAATTTGATATACAGAGTGTTATTTGTGTGACTCGCCTTAATATTGGGGTCCTGGAAATATGAGGGAAATTTTAGGTTCTCCCTCCGCTCTGAACTGCCCTTCTTAGATATTTCACCCAGGCCAATAAGAAAGGAGCCTTTAAGCTTTAGTTCACAAAAGGATCAGATTTTATTACTTGGGAATTAATTAAACAACAAAGTTGAAACTAATAAAAATCAAAGATATGGAAATGGGAAAATAGAAATACAGATAGATATTCTTAACTCTAAGCTTAACCTATTCACTGCCCAGATGGTTCCCAATTAAGCTAGTTCAAAGGAATTTAGGGTTTTCCATAATTAGCTCACCAAACCTGAAAGTCTACAGTTGCTCACTGTAATGATTGGAATGACGCCACCTACTGGAGACTTGCTGTGGAGAGCTCCACCATGAGGAAAATGCCTCAGAGGCATTGTGGCTTTTCCTTGGCGTCAGGAAATGACATTTGCTCATGGGTGCTGTCTATCAAGTCTACCAGCCAATCAACTGGAGGAGCCTCCTATGGTCTGGGAGGAGACAGGAAGGAGGAAAGGGAGCCTGCGCAGAGAGCGCGGGCCTTTTTTGGCTTCCGGACTTGATGGTGGTGGCGGCAGAGGACTTCACAGGAAATTTGAGGAAAGATAGGAATGCCAGGCTGTTAGAATTCTGTTCTCAATCTTTTTCTTTCTATTTTCCAATAAACCCTTAAAAACCTAAACTCGTTTTATCAGTGATTTTTAGTCAGTTTCCCCCAAACTGGGGAAACACATTAGAATCCACATTTAGAATCTTAAATTACACATCACGCCGCCAGAACAGTTAACACACCACCACAAGGGGAGTCCCCAGACAGAAAGCCAAACACACCACCAGTGCAAGGGCCAAGACCAAAAGACCGAGTTCCGGAAGCCGCCTAGCGTTCTGGAAGTCACCTGTCTACGTTCAGGGAGTGTTCAATCTCCCCTCCCCCAAAAGGGGAAGTCCTTCAAAAGCTGCCTATAGAGAGTTCTCCTTCTGACCTCAGTAGCATACATAACCTTGGGGTGGGCCAGGTGTGGCCCCTCCCAAATGATTCAGCTAAAACTGTGATATCAATCTTTACCACAAATAATTTTTACCACACAGTCCTTACCTTTTTTTTTTTTTTTTTTTTTTTTTTTTTAGTGAGGCAATTGGGGTTAAGTGACTTGCTCAGGGTCACACAGCTAGTAAGTGTTAAGTGTCTGAGGCCGGATGTGAACTCAGGTACTCCTGACTCCAGGGCCGGTGCTCTATCCACTGCACCACCTAGCTGCCCGGTCCTTATCTTTTTTGATGCACAGGTAGCTTGAATACCACTGACCACCTCCTCCCACTAGTTTTATCTCCTCTCTAGGTGTTTGAAGATACCACAGTCCAGTAGCTCTCTCATTCCCTCCCTGGCCATTTGTCCCTGGCTCCTCATCCTCTTCCTAACCACTTGCTTTTTTTTTTTTTTTTTTTTTTTAGTGAGGCAATTGGGGTTAAGTGACTTGCCCAGGGTCACACAGCTAGTAAGTGTTAAGTGTCTGAGGCCGGATTTGAACCCAGGTACTCCTGACTCCAGGGCTGGTGCTCTATCCACTGCGCCATCTAGCTGCCCCCTAACCACTTGCTTTTGATGCTTCCCTAGTGTCTTTCTTTGACCCTCTTCTTTTTCCTCTCTATTCTAGATGGCAGAGTAAACAGAGCACCAACTCTGGAGTCAGAAGGACTTGAGTTCAAATACAGCCTCATTAACTTGACATGACCCTGAGCAAATCACCTAACCCCAATTGCCTCAAAGCATCTGGGGCCATCTCCAGTAGTCCTGATAATAGATCTTGCCACTAGATGCAGATGACTCTAGAGGAGAAAGTGAGGCTGATGACTTTGCACAGCCCTTCATCACTTAAATCCAATTCACTGAAAGTGATAACATCACCTCCCAATATTATGGTCCTCTTGGAGAATGAAGGACAAAGAACAAATTTTCTATAGATTGCCACTAAGTCATTTCCATTCTGTACTCACTTGTTGCAGATGACTACAAAATTGCTTTCTTTCAACCTGACTTCTAAGCTCCACACAAACATCTTTAACTCTAAGACATTGCCACCTGAATAGTTCCCTGTGACCTGAAATATAACATGTCCCAAAATGAGCTTACTATATTTTCCCCTAAACCTTCTCCTTCTTCTGACTTCACTGTTTCAGTCTGAGAAAGAGCAAGTCAAATCAAGTAAATGAGAATTTATTAAGTGCTTATGTGATGACTTATACAGAAATGTGTTTTGCATGACTACACATTTATAACCTGTGTCAAATTGCTTGCTTTGTCAATGGGGGGTGGAGGGAACAGAGGGAGAAAAATTTGAACTCAAAATTTGAAAAAAAAAAGAATGTTAAAATTGTTTTTACATGTAATTGAGGGGAAATAACATAATAAATTTAAAATGTAAAAAAAAAGTACTTATGTGCCAAAATAAGTATGAGCTATAAAGAAGAATATTTTAACTAAGATGTATTCCCTTTTGGAGAGATTGTCAAAATTTTATTGAAGACCATTCAACTTATTTTCTTACTTGGCTTCTTGGTTGCTAAAATAACAATAACAATAATAATAACCATTTGTTTAAAGCTTTAAAAGTTTGCAAAGTACTTTACACATGCTATCTCATTTAATCCTTAAAATAACTTTATGAGATCAATGCTATAATTATTACCCTCATTTTACAGATGAGGAAACAGGCTGAGATGTTAAGCCCGTGCAAAATTTTAACTCTAGTCTTCCCAGTTCCAAAGCCAATGCTCTATCGACCAGGCCATCTGGTATAACTTCAATGGGAAGAGACAAAGCACCAAAATTATGTCTCATTCCCATCTGGTAAGTGGGAGATAATAATGACTACCTATGTAAGTCATCAAGAGATGGAAGGATTAGGAGATGATATCTCCTAGGAAATCTACTGACCTCCTTACAGAAAAGTACCAATGGGGAAGGTGGTACCCCAACCCCAGAGAGGTCTGGTTGCAGCCTGCACAATTCTCAGACTGCTTGCAATTTCTGGCAAGGCTTCTTCTCCTCACTTTCCAGTGGAGTCCATTTCAACCTTTTAAAGTCATTTAGAGGAAGCCAAGCAACAGGGATCATAACGGTGGGTCTGTGATGGAGTCTGTGGGCTGGGCTTGGAGCCTGGAGGGTCACTGAGTTGAAGACCCTCTGTGGAGGCAGCATCAGTGAGGTCACAGAGGTGACTGGGCCTATTGCCTAAGCAGCCCGGGTCTCTCTGCAGAGCCCTCTCAGGGAGTGAGTTCACAGCAGGACACCCACAGGCTTTCAGTGTCTACTTCCAAATTAGGAAGGAAGCAGAGAAGAATTGGAGTGAATAGGGGATGAGAAAAAGACAAGTGCCAAAGGGAGGCTCTGCTAATCTCTCTGCTCAGATAAGGAAAGCAAAGGGTCACTGAGTTACATTTCCTGCCCCTCGTTAAGATTATGTGAGTATAGAGAATGAACATTCCAACACATCAGGTCTCACTACAAATTTGTGATGCATTTTCAAAGATTATATGCTCTTTTTTTTCTGACAATTAAAATGTATCCTAATAATCCTGTGGGTCTCCGGGAAGGCACTGTCCTGCGGCCGGAAGAGAGCTGAGCCTGGAGTCAGGAGCCCTGGGTGGAAATCCTGGCTCTGATAGTTTATTAGTTATATGGTCTTAAAGAAGTCTTTTTATTGGGGCAGCTAGGTGGTGCAGTGGATAAAGCACTGGCCCTGGATTCAGGAGGACCTGAGTTCAAATCTGGCCTCAGACACTTGACATTTACTAGCTGTGTGACCCTGGGCAAGTCACTTAACCCCAATTGCCTCACCAAAAAAAAAAAGTCTTTTTATTTCTCTACACCTCAGTCTGCCCATATACAAAATGGGGATAATAATTGCTTTCACTACTTACCTCCTGGGGTTGTAAGAAAATTTCTTTTCACCCTTGTCCTTGTACCTTTGGGCTCTCCTTAACATCTGTTTGTCTCAGTTTCCTCAACTGTAAGATGGGGATAATAACAGCACCTATGTCCCAGGGTTGTTGTGAGGCTCATGGGAGAAAATATTTGTAAAGCATTTGGCACAGAGCCTGGGACATAGGAGGCTGCATATAAATGCATCTCCCCTCCCCTTCCTTTTCCTCTTCTCTCCCTCTTTCTACATAAGGAGTCATAGCCTTACCTTGCAGGCACTCTGCCCAAAGGAATACAAATTTGTCTATTAGAAACCTCACAAGATTTCACCTGCAAGATGTCTTCTAAGGATCCCTCCTTAGACCTAAATAACTCTGACCCTCATTGATTAGCTGACCATAGGTCCCAACCCAGGCCCATTTTACCGTTGTTTGGCCTCTTGATGACTAAGAGTGGGCCTAAATAGCAAATGTATCTCTTTTGCCCAGAAACCCTGAGGGTTTTCTCTGCCCTTCCCCCCACACACAATCTTTTTTTTTTTTTTGACTAAGTAAAAGAGGTCTTTCTTTGCCTCCTTTTTTTTTTAAACTGAGCCTTAATCAATGAATGGGTGTTGCCTCAGGCAAACTGAGACCTTTAAAAGGCCTTAGCCTTTTTTGTGTGTGTGTGTGAGGCAATTGGGGTTAAGTGACTTGCCCAGGGTCACACAGCTAGTAAATGTTAAGTGTCTGAGGTGGATTTGAACTCAGGTCTTCCTGAATCCAGGGCTGGTGCTCTATCCACTGCACCACCTAGCTGCCCCAAAGGCCTTAGCTTAAAAGGCCAAGGCGTCCCACTGAATCCTAGGTCATTTCCAGTCGTCCTGATCTTGCCACTGGACCCAGATGGATCTGGAGGAGAGAGTGAGGCTGGTGACTTTGCACAGCTCAGCCTTACTTAAATCAAATCCACTACAAGTCATGACATTACCTTCCTGAAGTCATCGGTCCTCTTTGAGAACAAAGGACAAACAACATCATATATATTGAAGGTCAATAGGAAAATTGTGAATCAAGTTACAAATTCTCTCCATCCCCCTCCCTTGCCCATTGAGAAGGCAAGAAAAACAGAACCCCTTACAAAAATGAATAGTCATACAAAACATCCCCACGTTAGCCATGTCAAAAAGAAAAAGAAAGAAAGAGGAAAAAATATGCTTCAGTTTGTCCTCTAAGTCTGTTAGGTCTCGGGAATTGGAGAGCATGTTTTATCATGAGTCTTTTGGAACTGTGGTTGTTGCTCTATGTTTCTGATTCTTTCAGAGTTAATCATCTTTACAATATTGTGGTTATTGTATAAATTGTTCCAAGGAGAGAAAATTTAAGGCTCATTGGACTACTTTAAAACTATGTCCTCCAAAAGACCCTAGACGTCATATTTCAAGAAATTATAACATTGACCAGATCTCTTTTTTCAGCAGTTGGTTACAAGTCTAATGGGCAGCTAGATGGCACAATGGATAGAGTGCCAGGCCTAGTCAGGAAGGCTCAGTTCAAATCCTGCCTCAGATAATTCCTAGTTATGTGACCCTGAACAAGTCACTTCACCTTGTCTGCCTCAGTTTCCTCATATGTAAAATGAGCTAGAGAAGGAAATGGTAAAATATTCCAGTATCTTTACCAAGAAAATTCCAAATGGAGTCATGAAGATTAGGAAATGACTGAGCAACAACAAATGTACAAACGAGGGGCAGCTAGGTGGCACAGTGGATAAAGCACCCGCCCTGGATTCAGGAGGACCTGAGTTCAAATCTGGCCTCAGACACTTGACATTTACTAGCTGTGTGACCCCGGGCAAGTCACTTATGCCCCATTGCCCTGAAAAAAAAATTAAATGTACCAACAAGCTATAAACAGAATAAATAATAAATAATTAGGAGAGGAATTTACATGTTTTTCCCTTCCAATCCTACTCCACAAAATCTTTGCTTCATAAGGGAAAGAGATTGTGTTTTTGCTTTTCCTTTTATCTCCGGGTTTTGTACAACGGCACCTAGTAAGCACTTAATAGATGCCTCTTGACTTGACTTGACTCCTCCGGGTTCAGGTGTCATGGGGCACAAGACAAGAAGTAGCCAGTGCAGGAGAGGCAAAGTTGGTCAAACTATGCCATCTCCTTTCCCACAATAAAATTCCCTATCACTTCATTTGAGAATGAACAAGAGCAAGTCCTTCTTAAAAGAGGACTGCAGTGAAGCTATAGGCCTGAAATCTGGAGTATGTAGGAGGAAATTTGAAGGGACATTCAAGAAAAATTCAAATTTAAACTTGAGATTTAAAATTAAAAATATTAAATTTAAAATTAAAAATTATTTACTCATGTGTATGAATGCTTCAATGAAAGTAGAAACAGACCCCCCCCCAAAGAAAACAACAACCCCCAAACCAGTAAGGTACTGGTTCTTCCACTTGGCCCAGACCCAGGTGGAGCACTGTGGGCTTGGCCACTGCTGAGTCTGCTTTTTAATATCCTCCTGGGGCAGGAGAAGGCTGACTTCAGAGACAATAGGTGTGTGGGAAAGAGGCCGAGAGAGCAGAAGGTGAATGAAAGAGAGCCACTGGCAGCTGCCTCATTGTTCAATCTCCTAAAAGTTTAGTCTTGGGCCAAAGAGATCAGTTGGCCCTGGCAAGTTGCCCTGGAGGGTTAGTGGGTGGGGAGGACATTTGCTTTTCTATTTAATTTCAAGGCTCCTTTAAATACATTTACTTCTTATCTCAGGAAATGAGTTTTGAAATTAGACATGCCTGGGCAGCAGAGTAGCCCTCCCTAACCTAAAAGAGATGCAGTTTAATACCAGAACTAAGGTCCCCAAGATTCCTGTCCACTGGAGTTTGCTGTTATTGACTTAGTTTGTCACCTTGGCCAGGTCAACTGACCTACCTTCATTTCAATTTCCTTCCTGGGAAGGGCAGAAAAACTTCCTGTAAAATATCTTGAGGATCCTTCGCTCAGGCAATGGAGGAGGGATGCTCATGTCTGAGATATAGATGACTGGCCTATTCAGGGTGGAGAGGAAGGGGAGGAAATCCTGTGGAAAGCCCGGCCAGTCCATCAAATGGTTTGATGGCATGTCAGAGCGAAAGTCGGCCCCCTGCCAATGGCCGCACCTTGGATCTGGCCATTAACTGGGCTCTGCCAGCCTTTGGAATGCCTGAAAACAACATGAACAAAATAAAAAAGGTCTTTTACTCAGATCTATTTGGTTACCTGGTCCTAGCTGTTGGAGGGGGAAATTCATTTGCTCCCTTTTTCACTCTACATTATCTGCCCTTCTGTTTCCCAAAGACGTCACACACCATCATAAACTCACTGCGTCTGTTTCCCAGAGGACCAGGAGTGGTCCCTCCTAGATGTTATATGTCAGTGTTAAAACACCTTGGCATCAAGTCAGAAGGGAGCTTTCCAGGCCCCCAGCTCCACTGGGTAGGCTTTCTGCCAGCACTTATTTTCCCCACCCTTTACAAACATTACATCCACCCCCAGAACTTCTTAAAACAAAGCAAAACAAAACAAAACCTCATTCACTTGCTAAACCTTCAGGTGATCCTGGTGAGTGCTCAGGGATGGGGGCCAAAGCGACTGGTTTTATATTGGCCCTTCTCACCTGTCTGGTGCTGTTCACAGCTACACTGTACATGGCTTATGGATGGGGGCCAGCAGGGCACCCTTCCCTGGCACCTGTCCACAGCTAATCTTGCACCTCTAACAATAGATATTCCCCTTGCCAAGGAAAGCTGGCTGAAATATTGGACTTCAACACCCAACTGGCACCCCACCCTTAAGTTGGAGCCAAACAGGGTTAGCAAACACGGGGCAAAGAAAGGCTTTAGAATTCAAGTTCAGCCAACAAATGTTCTTTGAGGACCCTCTCCTCCCCCCTTCCTTCTCCCTAGCATTGCCCCAGTTCCATAAAGAATACCAAAAAAAAAAAAAAAAAGTAGGATAGAGCTGGTACTAAAATCTGGTTAAGGGACAAGAGTTAAGGTGATGTAAGTAGAAAATAATTCAAGACAAAATAATAATAATAATAAGACTGACTTGTGGGCTGTGGACCCTAAATGTTACAGGAATTCAAAGAGTGAGAGATCAATATTGGATGCAGTATCATGGAGGTTCCAAAGACAGGAATCTTAGAGAAAAGCGTTTTAAACTGTGGATCTTGATGCCACATGGGGTGGTGTAACTGAATGTGGGAGTTGTGAAAAATTTGGCAACAGTAAAAGGTTATGTATGGGTTGCACAAAATTTTCTTGGGTGAAAAGGGGTTGAGAGTAGGAAAAGTTTAAGAAGCCTTGCTTTAGAGGATTAGATCTGGTGGATAGAGTGCCTAAAGAACTCTGGACAGGGGTTCACAATACTGCACAAAAGGCTATACCCAAAAAAAAAAAATTCCAAAGTAAAAGAAGAGTAAGAAAGCAAACTGAATGTCTGATGAGGCTTTACAAATAGCTAAAGAAAGAAGGAGAGGGAAAGGGGAAGGGAAAGATATTCCCATCTGAATGCAGAATTTGAGAGAATAGCCAGGAGAGGTAAAAAGGTCTTCTAAATAGGCAATGGAAAGAAATAGAAGAAAGACAAGAGATCTCTTCAAGATAATTAAATTGTGTCAAGATAATAGAATGTGGTAGATGAGGAGATTTAGCAGATACTCAGGGGCCCACCTGGAGATTGATAAAAACTGATTGAATTGGGTGAGAGCGACTGACTGCAACTGGCTTACTTCCAGTTAACTAGATTGTAAGCACATCTGGCTGGTACTTAAGAGGGTACTTAAGAAGGTATTGTTCTCAGAAGCTAAAAACTTTGAACTTTACCTCAAGACCACCTTTAGGTCCAGTGAACCAATGAATTTGAATGACGCTAGCCAATCAGCTTGAAGAACCTCCCATTTCTGGGAGGGGAACATGAATGAGGAAGCGGATGCTGGCAAGAGAGCTCTTTTTTGGTGCTAGATGTCTGCTTGGTGGCAGAGGACTTCAGAAGTGGGAGGTTTAGGAAGGCAAGGATTTCCAGGCTATAAGAAATCTGTTCTCAATCTTTCTTTCTTTTACTATCTTTCAATAAACCCTTAAAAAACCTAAACTCGTTTATCAGTGATTTTAGTCAGTTTCCCCCCAAAACTGGGGGGACAGATTAGAACCCACATTTAGAATTTTAAATTACACAAGATATATCAAAAGACTGGTTTCTTGCAAAAAATAGTAGGGACTTAACAGAAGTAGAAGAGATTAAGAAGAGGTGGAAATAATATTCAGAGGAACTATACAAGAAAGATCTTACAGCAGTGCAATGATCCAAGACAATTCCAAAGAACTCATGATGGAAAATGTTCTCCACATCCAGAAAAAAAGAACTATAGATTCTGAACACAGATTGAACCATACTGTTTCTACTTTTTTTGTTTTTTTATTTTTTGAGGTTTTTCCCTTGTGTTCCGATTCTTCTTTCATAACATGACTAAAGCAGAAATATGTTTAATGCGATTGTACATGTATAACCTATATCAGATTGCTTTCTGTCTTGGGGAGGGGAGAGGAAGGGAGGGAAAGAGAAAAAATTTGAAATTAAAAATCTTATGAAAACAAATGTTGAAAACTATCTTTACATGTAACTGGAAAATAATAAAATACTTTTATGGTTTAAAAAGACAAACAAGAAAGCTCTTAACATCACTGATAACCATGACAGTTACTGATCTAGGGCCAGATATCCTGGAGAAAGATGTAAATTGGGTCTTAGGAAGCATTGCTAACAATAAGACCAATGGAGGTGATGGAATTCTGAGCTGTTTAAAATTCTAAAAAATGATGCTGTATTCAATATGCCAGCAAATTTGGAAAATTCAAAGTGGTCTCTAGTTGGAAAAGATCGGTATGTCCCAAGGAATGTTTATCAAACAATTATGCTCATTTTACACTCCAGCAAAATTATGATTAAGATTCAGCAAGCTAGGCTTCAGCAATATGCACATTGAGAATTACCAGAGGTGCAGGCTGGTTTTCAAAGAGGCAGCGATACTAGAATCAAAATTTGCTGGATTATGGAGAAAGCAAGAGAGTTCCAGAAAAAAACCAAACATCTATTTCTGCTTCATTGACTACCCTAAAGCCTTTGTGGATGACAGTGAAATGTTGCAAGTCCTCAAAGAGGTGGGAGTACCAGATCATCTTCCTTGCTTTTCCAGACGGGAAAGACAAAAGAGCTCTTCAAGACAATTGATTGGTTTACTATTGTAAAAGGAGTTTGACAAGGCTGTATATTGTCACCTTATTTATTTAACTTATATGCAGAGTACATCATGGGTAATGCCAGAGTAGATGAGTCAAAAACCAGAATTGGGGTTGCTGGGAGAAATATCAACAATCTAAGATATGCAGATGATGCCACTTTGATGGCAGAAAGTAAAGACGAGTTAAAAGCCTTGAAAGAGGAAAGAGTGAAAGAGGATAGTATAAAAACTGGTTAGAAGCGTAACATAAAAAAAAAAAAAAACCCCAACAACAAAAAAAACAAAAAACAAATGAAACTCACCAAAGATCTTGGCAATTGGTCTCATCACTTCCTAGCAAATAGAGGGAGAAGAAATGGAAGCAACATCAGATTTTATATTCCTGGGCTCCAAGATCACTGTGAACAGCAACTACAGCCATAAAATTAAGACACTTGCTGCTTGGAAGGAAAGCTTTGGCGAATCTGGACAGCATACTAAAAAGCAGAGACATCACCTTGCCAAAAAAAGGTCCATATATTCAGCTATGGAGTATTTTTTTTCCTTTCTGTAACAATGTCTGGCTATGGGAGTTAGACTATAAGGAAAGCTGAGTGCTGTAGAATAATAAAAACCCACAAAATTAACTACTCACTAGAAGGCCAAATAATGAAGCTGAGGCTTAAATACTTTGGCCACTTAATGAGAAGGCAGGATTCATTGGAAAAGACCCTGATATTGGGAAGTATTGAAGGCAAAAAGAAAAGGTGATGGCAAAGGATGAGATGGATAGATAGTGTCATGGAAGCAATGAACATGGGCTTGAATACACTTTTGGAGATAACAGAGTCTGCTATAGTCCATGGGGTCACAGTGAGCAAATAGCAACAGCCCAACTCTGCCTTGAGTCCCAGAGAGGTAACTTGTTCCAGGTCACACAGGTGCAGACTTGGGATGTGAACCTCGGGTTCACTGAGCACCCAGTGCTTTTTTATTCTATACCATGCTGCTTTCCCTCCTTCTAACTTCCTAACCTGCGTGTATGGATTTTTAAGCTTGTTATATGATAAAGCTCCCTTGCTGATTCTTTACTCTGATGGTACAGAATGGATAGAATGCTGAATGTGGAGTTAGCAAAACCTGCCTTAGATGTCTGCCTCTCATACTAGCTTTGTGACTGGTATGAGTCTTACTTTCCTCATCTGTAAGGTGGGCATAATTATGTCTGAAGTATCTACCTCACATAAGACTCAAAAAAGAGATCATGTAAGATACTTAATAAATGTTAGTGGCCGAATGAAGTAAAATAAAATTTATCAAGCACTTATTATGTGCCAAGTACTGTGCTAAGCTCTGGAACACAAATAGAAAAAAACGAAAAAACCTAGACAATGCCTTCTTTCAAGAAGTTCACACAGTAATTGGGAGGGGATAACACATCCTGAGGGATTTGGAAAAACCTTTAAGTCCTAAGAGTGCTGTGGTAGAGTAGATGGAAAAGCCTAGGAATCCTTAAACTGCATTGCTAAGTCAGATGATAGTGCCAGGGGTCCTGGAGGACATCAAAGAATGGCAGATGATGGTAGGACTTGGAAGACCTTAGGAGGAAGTGGCATTGCAGATGGTAAGGATTAGTGATCCTCCATCTCACTGGAAGGAAAAGACTTGGTGTTTCCCAGTTTCTCCAAGTCACTTAGGCAGTCAAGGAGCCCTGTGAAGGAGGAATGAAGGGGGAAGGTAAGAGGAATGGATGGGCCCCCTTGCCCTCCTGCTCTTTTTATCCATTGCCCAACTGAATGGGTTCAAAATAGGTGAGGAGGCAAGGGAGGGGAAGGCACTATATAAATGTTACTTGTTACTATTATTTTTATTGCTATACTTTAATAGATATGAGAATTCACTGTATAATGCTCCATTGATGCAGATTACAAGTCCTCCAGGTCTTCTCATCCACTACAGTGCCTATCCATGTATTGGGGGGGGGGGCAGTTAGGGTTAAGTGACTTGTCCAGGGTCACACAGCTAGTAAGTGTCAACTGTCTGAGGCCGGATTTGAACTCACGTTCTCTTGAACCAAGGGCCGGTGCTTTATCCACTGTGCCACCAAACTGCCCCCCATATCCATGTATTTTTTTTTTTTTGCTGGGCAATGGGGGTTAAGTGACTTGCCCAGGGTCACACAGCTAGTAAGTCAAGTGTCTGAGGCTGGATTTGAACTCAGGTACTCCTGAATCCAAGGCCAGTGCTTTATCCACTGCGCCACCTAGCCGCCCCCATATCCATGTATTTTAAAATTTTATTTTTAATGTATAAAATAAAACAAGTATTTCTATAACATAATATAATTTAAAAGATGATTGCACATGAAACTGAAAAATCCACTATGCACAACTTGCTATTCCTTTCAAATACACAATAGTTATCAAGTAAATTCCTTCCTTCCTCCCTCCCTCCCCCCTTCCTCTCTCCCTCTCCCTCTCCCTCTCTCCCTCTCTCCCCGTCCCCTCTCTCTTCAAATGTAGTGAATCTTCCAGTTCCCTGGACACCTTCCTTTGGTTCTTTTCACACCTTGGGGACTCCAATGTACTTTTCAATCTGTGAGCTTTTAATTAGCCAGGACTTATGTCAGTTTGTGTTAATAGAAAAAAACCTTAGGGCTAAGACCAGGTATGGAGTCATTGAATCCCTCACAAATTGGACCCTCCCCCCATCTGGTTCATTCTACAGCCCTCCCTTCTCTCTCAGCTTTTAGTCCCAAGAGAACCTAGCCTGTGGCAAAATCCATTTGTGGAGTGAGTTACACTAAGAAACTTTCTCTTTCTACATCTGTTGACAACAAATTTCCTCTTAATCCTTTCCCACATGTTGGGAATAAGGAAATTGTATTCATCCCTGTTTCCCCATTCCACTACCTCATAGTATCACCTGCAGCACATGTCTCTTAACTCCAAGAAGTAAAAAGTTGAAAAATAAAGTAAGAGGAAGGGGGTGGTGGCAGAAAATCTGTCAAAGAATCTTTTATTTTAATGTAATAGTGGAAGAAACCTTGTTCGAAGAGGACCTTCAAAAGTACATTTTGGTCTATTGAATCACTGTTTTTTAAAAAAAAATCAATAAACAATAGACATAATAGGATTTTATATTTGCTATATCTTCCAGTCAATTGTGTAGCTACAAAGATATCTTCTACCGTGGATAATTTTCTGGGAAAGTCTGCCTGTTTCCTTTTCATGGTTTCATCAAAAATATACTTAATGGGCCACCATCGTTTTTAATAATGGATTTTTTTTGGGGGGTGAGGCAATGGGGGTTAAGTGACTTGCCCAGGGTCACACAGCTAGTAAGTGTCAAATGTCTGAGGTTGGATTTGAACTCAGGTCCTCCTGAATCCAGGGCCAGTGCTTTATCCACTGTGCCACCTAGCTGTCCCGTTCCCTGCCCCCGCCCATTACTTTTTTTTTTGTGGGGCAGTGGGGGTTAAGTGACTTGCCCAGGGTCACACAGCCAGTAAGTGTTAAGTGTCTGAGGCCAGATTTGAACTCAGGTCCTCCTGACTCCAGGGCCGGTGCTCTATCCACTGCTCCACCTAGCTGCCCCCACCATCGTTTTTTAGGGAAAGCAGAATGTGGCTTGGTAGTTGATGATGTCTTTTCAGTCATTTAAAAAAAAAAATGAAAGCACAGATTTTTCTTCAGTTCTTTCAGATTTTTTCCCTTTTTAGGATAGATTGAAAGTCTGACCCTGAATGTCTTCAGAATTGTGTAAAGCAAGGATTGCTTCTCCACAATCAGTTCCAGGAACTCTTTTTTCTTCATCTTTGTTTTGTTAAAAAAATTAAAAATCTTTTTTAAAAAATATTGATAACTTTTAGTTTTATATTGCCTTCATTTTCCAATATATTCCTCTCCTTATCCAACCCAGAGAGCCATGCCTTATAGGACAGGATAAAAGAGAAAGAAAACAAAAAAGCAGTCAAGCAAAGCCAACCAGCATATTAATAAATCTGAGAGTATATGGTTGTATTTCACTTCCATAGACCTCCATCTCTGCAAGGAAAGAAAGAAGGTGCATTCTAATAACTCTTCTTCAGGACCAGGCTTGTTCATTATAATTACACAGTATTGTCTTTTCTTCCTTCCTTGCTTCCTTCCTTCCTTCCTTCCTTCCTTCCTTCCTTCCTTCCTTCCTTCCTTCCTTCCTTCCTTCCTTTCTTCTTTCCTCCCTCATTCCTTCCCTCATTCCTTCATTCCTTGCTTCCTCCCTTCCTTCATATTTCCTCCCTCTCTCCTTCCCTTCTTGCGTTACACTGGTATTGCATCACATTTATTTGATAACTTGTTCAGTTGTTCCCTAATTGAAATACATCACCTCAATTTCTCATTCTTTGCCACTCAAAAAGAGCTCTGAATACTTTGGGTACATTCTTAGAGTCTATTTTTTCCTAGAATTAATCCTTCCCTTAATCTACTCTCCCTCTAATTCCCCCCTCTCCCTTTCTCCTCCTGTTTCCCCATTGAGTAAAATGTATTTCTGTACCCAAGTGTGTGTATGTACATTCTTCCATCTTTTGAACAGTTCACAAAAGAATGAGGCACAAATATCAGCTTCTCCTACTGCCCTTCCTCCTTGTTAGCATAGTTTTTGTGTGTGTGTGTGTGTGTGCACCCTGATTGCGAGAGGTAATTTTCCCCATTTTTCCTCTCTCTTCACCAGCCTTGGGAGCTTTAGATTTTGGCTATTATGTTCCCAGGAGTTTTAATTTGAGTATTTCTTGTGGGAAGTGACTGATAGTTTCTCCCTATTTCCACTTTGCCCTCTGGTTCTAAGGAGTCTGGACAGTTTTATTTTATGATTTCTTGAAATATGTCTAGGATCTTTTTGTAGTCATAGCTTACAGGTAGTTCAATGACTCACCTCTGTGATCTGTTTTCCAAGTCAGTTGTTTTTGCTATAAGATACATTACTTTTTCTTCTATTTTTGTCAGTAACATTTTAATATTTCTTTTCATTTCATGGAATTGTTATATTTCATTTCCTCATTTCAATTTATTTTAATTGACATCCAATTTAATTTACTTGCTCCTTGCTCAGTATACATTAGTCTGAATCTGTAACTCAGAGTTGGGTAATGATCAACAGAGCTGCTGGATATTACTTCCTGAACCTTCTCCAAGTTTAGGTGCCTCTGTGCTGGATTTGGGACTTCTTGCACTGCTTATGTAGCCTCTCCCTGCATTGGCATTCATTGCTTACCTGGGCTGGAAAAAAATGGTTCACTGTGGTTTTTTCCCTTAGATTTCCCAAACAGGCCTTGGTATAGTGACTTTTCTAGATCTGTTTGGAGGAACTGTGAGCTAGAGCTTGGCTGTACTTCTTTTTTCATTCTCTACCATCGTGGCTCTGATCTCTCCCTGTATTCTTCATATTTATAATTGTTTATAGTTCAGAAATATTCCATTACATTCATATATCACAATTTGTTATAATTTATAACATTTATGAACATTTATCTGCTTTGTTTCTATTTTTTTTTACTATCACACATGTACACTCACACAAAATGCTGATTAAATATTTTGCTATATCTTGGAACATTCTGTCTTTTACCTCCTTGTTGTGTATGCTTAGTAATGGAATCTCTCAGTCAAAGGGTATGGCAGTTGATGATTTCATCATAATGATAGCTAAATGTGGAAATATGTCTTGTGTGACTTCATATTTATAATGGGTATCATATTTCTCGCTCATTGGGTGGCAAAAGGGCAGGAGGGAGGCAGAGAATTCAGAACTGACAATGGAAATTTAAAAAATAAAAGGATGTTTTCATAAAAATAATAAAAGCCAGGGGCAGCTAGGTGGTGTAGTGGACAAAGCATTGGCCATGGATTCAGGAAGACCTGAGTTCAAATCCGGCCTCAGACATTTGACACTAGCTTGTGACCCTGGGCAAGTCACTTAACCCTCATTGTCCTGCAAATAATAATAATAATAATAATAATAATAATAATAATAATAATAATAATAATAATAATAATAAAGTTAACATTTATATAACAAGTGAATATTTGTAAAGCACTTTACTTATGTTATCCCATCCAATCCTCACAATAACCCTTTGAGGTTGGTGCTATTATTACCCCCATTTTAAAGATGAGAAAACTGAGGTACAGGCAGGTAAAAGGGTTATAAAGCTAGTGTCTAGTAAGTAAGAGTCAGGGTTATTATTATTCCAGTATCTTAGAGACTGCAAGTTTTTAGTATTCCCAAAATGGTCTGATCCAGGGCAAAGTTTGCTTTCTGCTTTCCTGGTCTAAACTCTGCAAGTTCCTGACTTGGTTTTGGATCTGAGCTAGTAAGTATCTGAAGTATAATTTGAACTCAGGTCTTTTGATCTCAGGTGCCTTGATCTACCCACTAATCACTTACTTTTATATTTCTTCAATGCTGTCGCTACCTCATCTAGTAATAAATACTGAGGTGGTCAAGTCTAAATGTGGTCATTCCACAAGACTGTGTTGACAATGCATTTTCTTAGAAATGTCAGATCATCCCCTTGATGGTTTTTTGTTTGTTTGTTTTTGTCTTCTTTCCAATCTCCTTAATTACAGTTATTGGTGTGACCTGAGTTAGCTGGATCTAATAATACCAAACCTTCTTTAGATTAATTTCTTTTCCTTTCTGCTTGGTAACAATGCTGCTCATATTCTCACACCATCTTCCTCCACAATGTTTTGTAAATAGGCTCAAATACTAAATTGATTCTGACCTTGGCTTTCCTCTCTTTCCCACTAGCAAAGAGACCAATTAATTAACTAATGATCAATCGACAAGTATTTAAGTCACACTGTGCTGGGATACAAAGAAATGAAAAACATAGGATTGGAGAGAGAGTCCTGAAGGGATTTATATTCTATCACAGGAGGCAACATTTATCCCCCACCCCACCCCACCCCACCCCACCCCACCACACACACACACACACACACACACACACACACACACACACACACGTGTATGCAAGAATGCACACAAGATAATTTTAGAGAGAAAGGTATGAGCATCTGCGATCAGGAAAGACCCCATCCAGAAGATGCCTTTTGAGCAGAGCTTTGAGAAAAAACAGGTATTTTAAGAGTCACAGGTAAGTTGAGGATACATTCCAGACATGAGGAAAGGCTAGTACAAGAGTATAGAGATGGAGCGACATACGTGATAAACAACAAGAAGGGCCACTGGGCCTGGACTTTAGAGTGTGTGGAGGAAAGTAATATATACTGAGTCTGGAAAGGTAGGTTGGAATCAGGTTCTGAAAGGATATAAATACCAAATAAAGGAAGCAGTGGATAGAACACATCTTGGTCCTGGAATCAAGAAGACATTAGTTCAAACCCAGTCTTAGATGATTAATATCTATATGATCCCCAGGCAAGTTACTTAACTTCTGTCTGCCTCAGTTTTCTCATCCATCTATTTTGCAGGGTTCTTGTGAGGATCCAATGAAATAATCTTTGTAAATTACTTTGCAAGCCTAAAAGAAATATGCTATTATTAACACTACCTATTATTGGTGATCTCAGAAATGTGTTTGCTGATTAAGATGATTTCTTGGCTCTTTGCACTTTATTTTATTATATTATAGCTTAACTATTTTACATTAATTAACTATCTCTAAAAAGTGGTGATAAAGTCAATATTTTTATTTTTATATTAGGTAATTTTGGGGGTGGGATGGAAAGGAGTCGATGGCTAGTTTAATTCGGTGAATGTATTTGTCTCATCTTTATCTTTTCATTTAATTGGTATTTACTTTGTTATTTGCTAGTCAAGGACTAGTCAAACTAGTCAAGGATCTTTTTGCAAATAGTTAAGGTCATAAGCTTTTGATTGCTTTCATTTTTTAATCTGAAACCATATTTTCCAACATGGCTTTTGTTATTCACTCCCATACTCCTTTTCTCATTAAAGCCACTGAGTACATGGCTACTTAGTTTGGAGAATCTTAATTAAGTTCTTTGAAGAATTTCTCTACTTCTTCATCTTCTCTAAAAATGTATTTATTTATTTATTTGATTTCTGGAATAAAACAAAAATTTCCATAACATAGTACAATTAAAAAAAAAACATATGTAATGAATCATGGCATATAGGCTAATGTGACCTTACTTGTGATCTCTTAGCTCAGGCTCATCCTAAGTATTTCAAGACACAATGTGACCAAGTATCATAAAAAAAGATGTTTCTCATTCTTTTGGGCCACCCAATGAAAAGAAAGCTGCCAACTCTTTAGTGAGTGGTCACCAGAACTAGCCCAACCCAGATCCAGAATGCATCTGCTCCAACACCATCTTATCTAGTAATAAACCAAACAGGTCATGCTCTAAGAGTACTAACAGTAAACTGTAACTTCCCTTAACACCTGGGCCCTCCTCTCCCTGGAACATCCACTCAGCTCTGCAGCCTCTCAACCTGGCATATCCCTTTGTAATGCCTACACCCTGCTCCCATTTGTGAGTCCCTCCAGAGGCAATGATTTTGTGGAGGGGGCCCTAGCCAATCTTCATTCCATTCCTGGCTCCTGTTCCTGGCTTCAGGAGTTCAAAACCAAGTCCCTGAACTAGGTACCTTCATTGGACTCTCCACCTTTTTGAAAACAAAGGCTGATGACAATGACCACCACCACCACCAACAACAACAACAATAACATTTATAAAATAGCATAGAACTAGAAGAAACTTTAGAACTCCTTGCATAATGCCCTAATTTTTATAGCTGAGAATACTGAGTCTACAGATGGTACAAAGCTGGTCCATTGGATGATAGAATCATGATCCAAAAAGATCTCAACAGGCTTTAATATAGGGATGGATCTAATAAGGTGGAATTTAATAGTGGTTATACTGATGCTTACACTTGTGTGAAAAAAACCAAAAATTCAATGCCATAAGTGCAAGATGGGGAGAATATGTCTAGGCAGGAGCTCATCTGCAAATGATCTCAGGGTTTTAGCTGACTACACACTCTCTATGAGTCAACAGTTATTCCCTGGACATCTGATTGCCAGCCATCTTGCCACCTGAACCGGAGGCTATACCCTGAGAACTTAGCCTTTTCAGTTCCAGAACTCTTTCCTTAAGGCACTCACTGCAGGTCTGATTGGTGAGTGACCTATGTGGTTCACTATATCAGAGTGGCCCCACTCACACTTCACTTTGCTCTTTTCTTTCTGGGATCCCCAACATTAATATTGCTCTTCCCCACATTTTTCTTTCATATAATTAACTGATTCTATGATTTGTTCTTTGACTCACTCATTATCTAGGAATTCCTTGTTAAATTTCCATTTCAGTCTGTGTATTTTGTTTGTGCTCTCTGATCTGATTACTATTTTTATTGCATTATGGTCTGTAAAGAATGTGTTTAATATTTCTGCCTTTTCACATTTGTTTGCAATATCTCTGTACTCTACTACATTGTTGATTTTTGTAAAAGTTCCATGTGGTACTAAGAAATATTTATATTCTTTAGCAGTCTAATTTAGAAGATGCCATAAGTCTTTTATCTCTAGTTTCTCCAGCAATTTTATACTTTCCCCCCATTAAAATTTTTTTCTTTAGATTTGTCTAAAACTGAGAGGTCATTAAAATCTCCTGCCACTACCTTATTACTATGTCTTATTCTAATTCAATTAATTTTCCTTTTATGAATTTAGATGTGAAGGCATTTGAAGATTATTTGAAAGGTCATTTAACCTCACTGTGTCTCATTTTGGCCCTGTCTAAAATGAAGGGATTAGAGTAGAGGATCTCTAAAATCTTTTCCAATTCTAAATTTATGATCTGTGACCATCTGTGAGGATGATTAAGATGGAGGAGGGACTTGAGCCCATATAAGAATTGGTTCAGAGAACTGTGGATTAGATAAGAGACAATTTAGGAGGATAACAATAGCTGTTTTCAAACATTTGAAGGAATCTACATGAAAGAATGGGGCAGCTAGGTGACAGGCCTGGAGTCAGGAAGACCTGATTTCAAATCTAGCCTCAGACACTTACCAACTTTATGATCCTGGGCAAATCACTTAACTGTGTTTGCCTCAGTTTCTTTATCTGTAAAATGAGAAGGAAATGGCAGACCACTCCAGTATTTTTTTGGGGCAGGGGGCAGGGCAGTGAGGGTTAAGTGACTTGCCCAGGGTCACACAGCTAGTAAGTGTTAAGTGTCTGAGGCTGGATTTGAACTCAGGTCCTCCTGAATCCAGGACTGGTGCTTTATCCACTGTGCCATCTAGCTGCCCCCCATTCCAGTATTTTTGCCAAGAAAATCCAAAATTGGGTTAAGAAGAGTCAGATATGACTCAACAACAAAAACACCATGAAAGAAAGAAATGTTCTACTTGCCCAGACAATAAAAATAATGACACTCGGTACAAATTGCAAAGATGTAGAGTTAGGCTTGATTTAAAGAAAAGGGAAATCCCTAACAATCAAAGCTATCCAAAATTAGAATGGGATGCCTAAGAAGTCATTGGAGGTTTTTGAGCAAATACTTGAGGACGACTTATGGGGCACGTTATAGAGCAGAGTCTTGGGTCAGGTAGAGATTGGCTGGACCAAATTGACCTCTGAAGTCCCTTCCAACTCTGTGAGCATAAATAACTTGTGTTAGGTCAAGTAGGCAGCCCCCAGCACAGACTCTTTGATCCAAGGACACTGGCCTCTTGGCTGTTCCATAAACAAGACATTCCATCCCTCCACTCCAGGCATTTTCTCTCTGTGTCCCCTAAACCTGGAACCTCTCCCTCCTCTATTCCGACAACCGACCTTCCAGGTTTCCTTTAAGTCCCAACTAAAATCCCACCTTCTACAGGAAGCCCTCCCTAACTCTTCTTAGTTGTAGTACTTTCCCTCTTTTAATTATTTCCTATTTATCCTGCATATAGCTTCCTTTATATATCATTATCCCTTCCATATGGTGACTTTCCTCATTGGGGTTTCAATATATTGTTGGTATAAGAAATTAAATGGCAATTTTGGGGGAGTTTTGCAGAAGTTGCAGATGACACGTGAAGGCCAGCAGGCACAGAAAAAAAAATTAGACACTTAGAAATGCATAAAATAAATGTATAGTATTGTATAATGTCAACATATTTTATCATTTCCTACTATAATTCAGACCTCTTCTCTGGTTTCAAAAGGAAGGCCAGAACATTTAACACAGATTTTCCATATTGTTGGGGTGCCACCTCCCTAGCCCCTGTAATGTGGAAGGAATAACTGTACTGTTTGCATGTTGGCTTCCTCCATTCGTTTGGAAGCTCCTTAAGCACAGGGACTGTCTTTTGCCTCTTTCTGTATCCCCAGTCCTTAGCACAGTGCCTGGAACATAGTAGGTTTTTAGTAAATGTTGATTAATTGATTGATAGCCAATGAAAGAGCCAGGATATGAAACCAGCTGCTTTAATTCCACATTCAGTATTCTTTCCCTTATAATGCACTGCCCTCAACAATTCCATTCAAACACATGCCAAGTTTTGTGCATGGAACTGGATAGACAAAAGTAAACATTAAAAAAAATAGTCCCTGACCTCAAAGAGCTTCCATTTTGCTGAGTAGATGTACCATGTGTGCAGACAAATAAATACTAGATGGTTTGAAGGAGAGAGCACCAACTACTAAGGGTGTTACTAAACACCAACAAACTAAGGTAATAACAATTTAAATGGTACCTTAAGTTTTGCAAACTATTATATATGTATTTATAATATTATGTAATATACGTTTACATAATTTATATTACATATAAATATATAGGTATGTATATATGTATGTATATGTGTATATATATATTTTTTTCTATAGAATCTCAATTGATCCTTACAAAAACTTCATTGGGTAAATACTATAGAAATTATCCCTCCTTTACAGATGGCCATAAAATTAATCTTTTCTGAGCCTCCGAGAGATTCAATTCCTTGCCAAGTATCACAAAACCAGTGTGCTTTCTGAGGTGTGATTAGAAACAAGAATTTCCTGGCCTCAAGTTCAACTTGTTATCCACTATAGTTCAATGGATAAGGAACAGTTTTCTATAGAAGGACCCAAGTTTAACCTTGAAAGAAGCTATGAATTTTAAAGGGTGGAGGGGAGGAGAGAATACACTCTAGGTATGTTTATTGTTTAAGTCATTCAAATTGTTCAGTCATTTGGTCCTGTCTAGAGTGATTTGTCATTTTTTTTTTCTCTCTATCTCATTTTACCAATGAGGAGACTGAGAGGCAAACAGGGTTAAATGACTTGCCCAAGGTCACACAACTAACTAGTGTCTGAGGCTGGATTTGAACTCAGAAAGATGAGTCTTTCTGACTTCAGACCCCCTACTCTATCCACTATGCCCCACTGTAAGTAGAAGGGAACGAAAGCTACTCTAGGCATAGGAGAAAGAAAAAGAATGATTTGAATGAGAAGAGTGTCAAAGAAGAGTAATATAAGCAAAGTCAGGAAAGGTCAAGCCTATGAAAGTCTTTAAAAGCTGAGAAATTTGTATTTTATCTGAGAAACAATAGGGAGCCATCAAGGAACTTTAAGTAGGGGATGTTTCTAATAAAAGTGTTTTAAAATTTACAACATACTTTCCTAACAGAAATCCTTTGAGGTAAGTAATGTAAGCATCATTATCCCCTTTTACAGATGAGAAAACTGAGTTTCAGAGAAGTTAAATGATTTATGTAAGTTTATACAACTGCTAAGTATCATCAGAGCCTGGACCCAACCTCAGGCCTTCTTAACTATAAGCACAATGATGCAGATCCTGGGCTCAGATTTGCTACTGAAGCAAGTCTGGAATTGGATGTGTCCAGATTGGAGAATGTTTACATTATTATAACCAGTTTGAATCTCTTTTTGTGGTCATTTAAAGTAAGTAAGTAGTCAACTTTAAATTGAATATTTCATAATAGGCACATCCGAATTATCTTTGGTTCTCTGGTTTGGAAGTTAAGGTAACCAGGGAGGGCACATCAAGCTGGAAACCATACCCATCCCAGTTCATTAGTGGCTAGTTAGGGCAGGTAGGCTCTGAGCCCTCAGAGAAAATGAGGAATGTGATCTAAATTAGAAATCATGACTTCCCAACCACCTTAACATGACTGCCTCAATGTACTAGGCACATTTTTCTGTTTCCTACAACATGAAGTATGGCGGACAGAGTACTGGATTTGGAATCAAGTCTTAAATTCCCTTTCACCAGTGCAACTTGAACAAATCCCTTTGAGCCTCTATACCTCAGTTTCCCTAAATGTAAAACGGGGGGGGGGGTACTAGATGACCTCTAAGGTTCCTTCTGGCTCTGAATCTATGACCTTGTGTGAATTGGTCTGTCCAAAGTGCATGTTTTCTCCCCTGGAATCACTGTCTGCTGATTCATACTTGCTTCTCCTACCACCCCAAGTTGAGGCCCCTGATCAGACTGCTACAGGGGGAGGGGATAATTAATTTTGGTTCAGGGGCTGTTTCAGCTTTTGTATCAGCTCAGGAAATGGGCTGCTACAATAACACTTTTTCTTTTTTGGCTTTAACTCAGAGGAAGAGATGAAAATTGCTTTCTGAGGACAGCCCCACCCAACAATTATCCACAGAGTTTCAGGTAATGGAGCTCAACATTTCTGTGGTTTATGTGAGGGGCTATTCTGATGTACTTTTCAAAATCAAAGACCTTGTCTGAATTTCTCCTGCCAAAACCAACAAAAAGCAGCAGAAAATCCTGGGGGATGGGTTAGAAGGGATGAAAGAAGAGAAGTGAAGGAGCCGAAGCAAAAGGGAGAGAGGAAGAGGAGGAAGGAAAGAAAGAAAGCAAGGAAAGGAAAGCAAAGGAAAAGAAGGAAAAGAGAGGAGGAAGGAGAAAAGAAATAAAAGAGAGGAAGAAGAAAGCTTGAGAGGGAATAAAAAGGAAAAAGGAGGGGCGGCTAGGTGGCACAGTGGATAAAGCACTGGCCCTGCATTCAGGAGTTCCTGAGTTCAAATCTGGACTCAGACACTTGACGGTTACTGGCTGTGTGACCCTGGGCAAGTCACTTAACCCCCATTGCCCCGCAAACAAACAAACAAAAAACAAAAACAAAAAAAAGGAAAAGGAAAAAGGAGGGAAGAAGGAGGAAGGAATAAAGAGGAGGGGAAATGGATGCTAGGTTGGTAAATAGAAGGAAGATATTCATTGCAGATTCTTTAAGCAAGGGGAAATCCTGGCCCATAGCCCAAGGAGACATCACTTTTTCTTGCAACACATGCTTACCTTGGTCATGGTGAAAGGGTGGGGAGTAGATGTAACTCACAAACTCACAGTCAGTTGCTTTCCTTCCTATTTCTCCATGTTGGAAAGATATGATACTCTAATCTTTACAAGGCATTTGTTCTGAAATGGGAGGGGGGAAAAAGTTGACTTCCCATTACAGAAATGAAGAAAAAAAATGATGATGCTTTACCCCCTCTAGTGGAGGGAGGGTGGGGGGAACCACAAAAGTGAATTCACTTTCTCTGGTTAAAGACAAAGAAATCCTGGTAGACACCTATCCCTGAGACAACCCTCCCGGGGTTACAATCCTGTTTCTTTTAATTTTCTTTTTTTGCAGGGCAATGAGGGTTAAGTTGTCTCTATCCTCCTGATTCCTGGAGATTTCCTTTGCTTTGGCTTTGGGGGTGACTCAGTTTTCTGCATTTGCTGGTAAAGAACTTCCCTACAAAATTCTCTGGCTTCTTTTAAGACTCTGCTTAAATCATGTCTTCTGCTGGAGACCATTCCTGGTGCCCATCCAATAGCAGATTCCCTCTCATCTACATTGTACATATCTTATAGGAACATGGCTGTTAACATGTTGTCTCCCCCCATTGGAAAGTGACCTCCTGGAGGGCAGCACTTGTGTTTTTGCTTCTCAGTCTATCCCCAGAAGGTTATCAGTGCCTGACACTTAGTAAGCACTTAGTAAGTACTTGTTGACTGATTGGCATACAGATTTAGCTTTAATTAAAAAGCTCCTTGAGGGTAAGAACTGATTTTATTCTGAGCTTCTAGCATAATGACTTGTAAGGGTCCAGGCCCTTAATAAATATTTATTGAACTGACAAGAGAGGGGAGGGGATAGCCGTAGACTGGAAGAAGACTTAAAAGTCTAAATTCCCACCTAAATTAAACATCCCATGCTTTGGGCCAAAGATCATTGCTCAGTTTACCAGGCTTGGACTTGCTTAGACTGGCCTCATGCAGGAGGCTCCAGTGCGTATTTTCTTCTTAAAAGAGCATACCTATTAAAATGATTTCTTGCAGCCTCTGTGAAATAGAGCCCATCTGTATCAGATTGGGGAAAGAATGAAATGGCAAAGACTGAAGTTAGGATGATGGGCCATAGATCTCCACGTCAAATCAGCCCTGTGATTTATCACTAAACCACACAGAAATTAAGCATCTGGCTGAGAGGGAAAGAAAGAGGACAGAAGAGAGGCATGATTTACAGATGCTAAGAGGTCATGGCGAAATGGAAGCTTACTGAGCATCTGTCACACTATGTGGAAGAATCACATGGCCTTACATACTATGTAGACCCATGGCCCCCCGTAGGGGGCCATGCTTTGGCCCAGGGGAAAGAGAACAGGGCAAGAAATCAAGAAACCTGCCTTCTAGGGCTATCTTTGCCATCGTGTGACCACAAACAAGCCACACACTGCTTGGGCCTTAATTTCCTCAAATGAAAAATGTACGATGAGAAGATTTCATTTATATATTCCCTTTAAAAGGCAGTGATCCATAGGGGAAAGATTGTAGGACCCAGAATCAGGAGAGTGGGGTTCAAATATTTCATTGTAGTAGAGTAGAAAGAGTATGGGCCAGAGTCAGAAAAACTGGTTTCCAATCCCGACTCTGCCATTTACTACCTAAAATCACTTGTGTCAAAGGGTCGAGCTCCCTGGGCCTTTCTCTTTTTCACCCTTAACATGAGGGGATTGGACTCAGGAGTGTGCTGGTGATGTAGGAGGCAAAAGGGGGTTAATAGAAAAACCTAAGATCCAAGCTCTAATTCAGATATTAGCTCCAAAAGGGATTCAGACCCCAGTTAATGCATAACTTACAAGTCAAAATGCTAGGTTCTCTTACCCACAGAAATCAGTACCCATAACAGGACCATAAAGGGTCAGGTCAAATAACAATAAAGGAAATGACAAGCGTATAGAAATTCTAATGAAAAATGAAGGTATTTTGAAACTAGACATGGGAATCAGAAAGAGACATGGGCAGAAAAGGCCAAATTTGTCACCGAATTTACTTTATGATGTGTAAACCCCAAAAACACACCTCCACAGAAAAATGTACCCACCTTGGGGGTTGGCTTAGGACCCCAGGAACTCTAAATTAGGATAAGCCCTCCCTTCTACCTACCTAAGGTAGAGATTATTATAATGAGGCTGATAATCAATTTATCTATACTAGAAATGTAACTGTCTTTCCTTTCACTATTTGAGAGATACCTTTCCACTATTCTGATTCTCTTCCTGTGGTCACCCACAGTATTGCAATAAAATTTGGTAAACTGAGTCACTGAGTCTTGTATTCTTTTGGGACGACTCACGATCATTTTGACCCCAAAATTCTACCCACATCACTGATAAGTGTTTAACAATCTACTTCCAAAATTGTGTGACCAATGCACATTTAAGCTTAATCTACACTATTACCATTTTCTCCATCACTTTCTTGAGTCTAGACAATCAATAAAATGATAAACCATGGTCTGATTTATAGTGTCTACTAATTTCTAAAGTGTAAATTCTCACACTGAAATTTAACCATCAGCCAAAACCAAAAAACAAACAAACAAAAAAACTGGCTCCAGCTTGGCCCTCGGTTGTCCTAAATGACCTCTAAGGTTGTTCCAGACCTTAATCCATGATTTATGATCATATAAATTTATTAACTATATGTGACTTAGAACAGGAGTGCATAACCCTTCTTGGGTCATGGACCCCTTTGACAGTGAAGTCTATGGGCCCCTTTATAAGAATAATGCTTTTAGATAACTGAAGGAAACACTAAATTTCAGTTAGAGGTTAATGAAAATAAAGTTGTGATTTTTTTTCCACATCTGCATTTAGGGACCCTCTAAAATCTCTCCATGAATCCCTTAGGTTAAGAATTTCTGGCTTAAAGACTTCTTTTTTCTCATCTATAAAATCAGGACACTAGTCCATGTTGTAAGGGTAGGATACTTTAAATTTTGGAACTTGTTCTGAAAAAAAAATCTTGCACTACCCATCTTATAGGATTGTCATAAAGGGAATGCTTTGCAAAAATGTGAAGTACTATGGAAATGTGACTTATTGTTATTATGATTAATAATAATTATATTATTAATCAATAGTATTTTTCAATTGTTAATGAAGAATGAGTTAACCATTAATTCTATTATTACTATCGTTATTATTCAATCACAAACATTTATCAAGCACCCTTCTATGTGCCAGGTATAGTGCTAGGCGCTGGATAGATACAAAAACAGAACAGATCCAAAGTTTTACATGCATAAGCAGGTGACAGGGAATGGGTGGTTAACCCTGAAAGAACCATCACTAACCAGACAGAAAAGACCTTCCTGCTCTGACTCACTCTCAGATTTACATTCCCTTACCCCACAGGGAAGCAATTAATTTTTAAAAGAGTCAGCTCTTGGTTAGCCACATATGAATTATTCACCTCATGGATTATTCACAGCAAAAGTCTAAGCTTAGCCTGACTTCCACTAGCTAAACCAGTGGGGACCTTTCCTCCTGAAGTCAGGAAGTATTAATTCAGGGAAGAAATGAGCTCATGATATGTGCTGTGTGGACTGGACCAAACTCCATCTCAAAGGTACTCTGGTTGATGGTGAGTGGGAAAAGCCATTGTCTACCCTGTGCTGGTGGGAGCCAGCAAAGGGTCTAGATGATGGTCGGTTATCTTTTTTTGTTGATGTTGTTTTTGTTTTTGTTTTTTGCTGGGCAATGAGGGTTAAGTGACTTGCCCAGGGTCACACAGCTAGTAAGTGTCAAGTGTCTGAGACTGGATTTGAACTCAGGTACTCCTGAATCCAGGGCCAGTGCTTTATCCACTGCGCCACCTAGCCGCCCCCAGATGGTTGGTTATCTTAGGTGCTTAGATGAATGTGTTCCAAATCTTTCCATTCTGTGATGTATGCATGAACTTGATGAGATAGGCACCTGTGGGCCTTAGAATCATATGACTGAGAGCCCCAAAGAACTGCATAGGTCATCTCATTCAGACTCTCATTTTACAGATAAGCAAAATGAGGTTCAGAGAAGTCATTAATTGTTCAAAATAATAGAGACTGCTGGACCTGGAGTCAAGAAGACCCAAGTCCAAATCTTGTCTCAGACACTTACTAGGTATGTGAGTCTGGACAAGTCACTTAATCTGGTCAAGTCACTTTCTTCATCTATAAAGTGGGGGTCATGATAGCACCTGAGTTGTGAAAACAAAATGTGCTTATCTTAAAGGGCTAGACAATAGCTATATATTATTAATAGTAATATTATTATTATTAATGTTAAGCAATAAGATTAGAACCAAGGTCTTATGATTCTATATGCCATCTGCCCGTCCAAACAAATAGGATGATTTCTCAATTTAATTCACCTCAATAAAAAGCTATGTGCTGCTGAACATAGCTGGAGAATTTTCTGGTGAAATGAGATGGGGGGGGGGGGCAGGAAGGTGGCATAGTGGATAAAGCACCAGACCTAGATTCAGGAGGACCTGAGGTCAAATCCGACCTCAGACACTAGACACTTACTAGCTGTGTGACCCTGGGCAAGTCACTTCACTCTCATTGCCCTGAAAAAAAAAAAAAAAGAATAGCAACCAGATTGGTGAAGGTGCAAGTGCTATAACTATAGGTCGAAGGCAATGAACACGTTTAAAGTAGAGAAGACTCAGAGGGCGCATGAAGGTATCTTCACATACCAGCATATAGAGGAGGAATTAGACTAGTTTTATTTGGCCCCAGAACATTGGGTGCAACTTGAATAGAGAGCCATCCAGCCTTGATGCCAGGAAACAACTTCCTGACATTTAGAGCCATCCAAAAGCAGAAGGCGCTACTTTGAGGGTTAGGAATGGGGGCTCCTCCTTGGAGGTTTTCAAGCAGGCTGAATGGCCCCTTGTTGAGTATGTTTACTGTGGTTATTCTAGATTCACATAGGGGAAGGCTGCTGAAGTTCCTTCCAACTCTCAGATTCTGTGGATTTATATTGGAGTGCCTGGATTCCAATGCTGGATGACCCTGGATAAATCACTTAACATCTCTAAGCCTGAGTTTCCTCATTTGCAAAATGTGACATTTGGTTTAGATGGCCTCTGAGTTCTCTCCCAGCTCTAAATCTAGGATTCCACATATAGATTTGGGAGATGTGTAGATGGGTACATGGGAAACAGTGCTGACTGTGGAGCAAGATGACCTGGGTTCAAAATCTCCTCCTGATGCTTAACTCTGTGGTGTGACCTTGGGCAAGTCACTTAAATTCCCCAGATCTTACTTTCTGTCTCTGTAAAATGAGGCTGTTGGACTAGGTGACCTATGAGGTCCCTATATCTCTGTATCTATGGTCCTAAGATCATATGAACCCCTGGAAGTTGATGAGGTCACCAAGAGAGAAAGTAGAGGGGTAAAAAAGAACCTATTTAGAAACCCATGGAGAATGCCCACACTTAGTAAGTGGTACACTGATTATTACCTAGCAAAGGATGACTGGAGGTGCCAAGTGGAAAGGGGTGGGGGGAGAAACAGAGAGAGAGACAAAGAGAGAGAGAGACAGAGACAGAGAGAAATGGAGTCATGGAATTCAAGGAAGGAGAGAGTGCCCAGAAAGAAAGGGGGAAGATTAGATAATGTCTGTGGTGGCTGAGAGTTCAAACAGAATAATGCCTGAGAAGAGAAAATTGTTTTTTAGCAGTTGAGACCAGTAGTAACCTTGGAAACTGCACTGTCAGCTGACTGGTGGGGTCAGAAACCAGATTGCAAGGGACTGAAAAATAAGTGGGAAGTGAGGAAATATAAAAATTAAACATTGACACTCTTGCCTAAAAGTTTAGATGTGAAAGAGGGATGATCCATAGGGCAAGAGCTTGAGGGAATGGCAGGGTCAAGAGTGTTTTTTTAAGAAAGAGGGAGATTTGGGCATATTTCATAAATGAAGTGATGCTATTGATATTTTCAAAAATATGGGATTTGAATTGTTTTCTCAACATTGGAAAAAGATTTGCACTGATTCAGTTATCTACACACACACACACACACACACACACACACGCACGCACGCACCCACGCACGCATGAATGCACACACGCACGAAAGCACACGCACACACACACTATCTCTTCCTTCTATTTTCCACCACAGTTGTGACCATTTTCCTCCTTCCACTTGCACACCATCAATCAAAAGTTGGCAAATAGGAGGGATATCAGTCTCAAGACTATGAATGTGACACAGCAAGGACATCTCTGTGATGAACCTAAGTACTCTAATGGATTGTTAGGGATTGAGACAGTACTAACAAAGTAAAGAAATTAAATATAATTTCTGGAAGGGCCACTTAACACGGGAAAATTCTGTTCACATAATCACCAAATTAGAGCATTGGAAGAGACTTAATTGACCATTTAGTCCAACCTACACATGCAGGAATCACCATGCATCCATACTTGATGTTTGGAGACCTCTAAGGAGGGGATACTTGCCAATTTATGAAGAAAAGTATTCAATTTTTGGACAGCTTTAATTGTCAGAATGTTTTTCTTGACATTGAGTCCCTAGTTGCCTCTTTTCACCTTCCATTCTTTTCTCTCAGTTCTTCCCTCTAAGGCCAAAAAGAACAAATGACAGAACTCCATATGACATCCATTCAAATACTTGAACACAGGTATTATATTCCCCCTGAACCTTCTTTTCTTTTTTCTTTTTTTGCAGGGCAATGAGGGTTAAGTGACTTGCCCAGGGTCACACAGCTAGTAAGTGTCAAGTGTCTGAGGCCTGATTTGAACTTAGGTCCTCCTGAATCCAGGGTAGTGCTTTATACACCGCACCACTTAGCTGCCTCCTGAACCTTCTTTTCAGTGGGCTAAATGTGCCCAGTTTTTTTTTTTTTAACTGATCCTCATATGTCACGAATTCCAGATTAGTCATCATTCTGCTCGCCATCTTCCAGACACCCTCTAGCTTATCAATGTCCTACTTAAAGTGTGGTGCTCTGAACTGAACAAAATTCTCCAGCCAAGATCTGGTAAGGGCAGAACACAGTGGTATTCTCACCTTCCTGTTCCCCAAAGCTATGCCCCTTCAATGGAGCCCAAGATTGCATTAGCTTTTTTTTCTGCTACACCACCCTGCTTACACCCATTAAGTTTGACATCTACAAAACTCCTATATGTTTTTCAGAAGAACTTCTGTCTACGTCTTCTCTATCTTGTATCTGTGGAGTTAGGGACAGAATGATAGGTAAGGAACATTACCAGTCTTGAGATCAACAGAATGTTCTAATTCAATTATGTAACATAGTATTTTAGAAAACCTTTTAAAAAATGGAATCCAGGTCCCAAATTCACATAAGGGCACATGGCTATAATTTGTTCCTAATTTTATTGGCTATGATAATACCAACACACACACACACACACACACACAAACACAAAAGGGATGATCTTACAAGGAAGAGAGTAGAAAGGTCTAAGTATGTACCAAAGTACAAAACTATATTTATTACTATTGGGAATCATAGTATCAGATTTATCACAAGAATCCGAAACAGAGGTATCAAATTTGAGGCCAGTTTAGATCACTCCTGAACACAGCAGGAACCAGATTAAAATGTAATTGAGAAATATTTAACAAAATAAATAAAGATACAGTACAACATAGATAATGTTAATTTATGGTTTTCTAACTCAATAGGCAGCTGCAGGGATCTATTGCTATTTGAGATTAAAACCACTGTCACTTGTCAAGATCCTTTTGGATCATGATTCCATCATCCGATGTGTTCACTATTCCTACCAGCTTTGGGAAAGCCTGCCATCTGTGCTCTTATCCAAATCATCGATTAGAACGCCCCATGGCCACAAACTGCAGTCCTAATGAGCACTAATTGTATCATAGATACATACTATTGGTCACAATGGAGATTGACTAAGATCTTCCTACAGGAAGATTGATACAACTTATCTCATAGTCTTGGAAAGAGTCAGGAGTCCTGAGTTTGAGTTCTGTCACTGAATGTTACTTGCTATACATATCATTTTGCATTTATGCATTTGTCCAGGGCCCAACAGAAGCAGAGATGGAAAAGAAGAAGGGGCAGGGGAAATGGAACAAGCATTTACTATATACTTGGCACTGAGCTAAGTTTAAAACTATTATCTCATTTGATCCTCACAACAACCCTGGGAGGTAGGTGCTATTATAATCCTAATTTCACAGTTGCAGAAACTGAGTCACAGGGTAAGAAACTTGCCAAGGAGCATCACATAGTTTAAAAGTATCTGAGGTTGGATTTGAACTGGGATCTTCCTGACTCCAAGCCCAAGAAGCTGAATTAGGAGGAGGTTTAGTAGATGCACCAGCATGTAATCAATAGGGGTGGGGGTGGGAATGGTGGGAAGGGAGATAAGAATGAGGAATACTTACCACCAGGAAAAAAAAACACACACACACCCAAATACCCAAACTTTGAGGCATCAGATCAAGTCATTCAAATAGTCAAGGGGGGGGGCACCGCCAGGTGGCGCAGTGGATAAAGCACTGGCCGTGGATTCAGGAGTACCTGAGTTCAAATCCAGCCTCAGACGCTTGACACTTACTAGCTGTGTGACCCTGGGCAAGTCACTTAACCCCCATTGCCCTGCAAAAAAAAAAATAGTCAAGGTCAGAGCACTACCTGCATTTTGGCTTCCTAATCTTCTATGATCTTGCTGAGCTCTGAAACTCTGCCTAGAAGGGAGTCCTCCCCTTTAATTGATGATTTAGTAACAGCTTCTTCATTTACTAAAATCATTTTGGGTATTGAGTTTATCTTCTGAGGCTAATGAATTATGAATGAAATGATTTTTTTAAAGGTACATATGGGCTGAATTCTCAAACTATGTGACCTCCTCAGTCTAGACAATGGAATCATCTCCCACTGGACAAAGGTGAATATTCAGTTCTCTTAAATCATTTAAGATTAATATGAACAAAACACCAGAAAATATCATCACCAGGACTCATGACTGGACAAAGGTAGGTCCCAAGTGCTTCTCAAGTGTTTCTGAGTTATGCCTTTCACAACACTGAGAGACAAGAGAAAGACCACTTGTGTTCCTGCCCCCCTGAATTACAACTGATGCTCTGAGGTGAGACAGAGATGAAAAAAGTATTTAATACTCTTGTCTTGTGTGGTTTTCTGACCTTCCCGTAGAGTATGAGGAGAGAGGGACACTCAAATATGTTGGCTGCTGTCCTGGGTACTCAAGAACCAAAAATGTCTCCATGGTTCATATTAGCCCAATTCTGAAGATAACGGCAGGTAGTGCAATGGATAGAGTTCTGAACTTAGAATCAGGATGATCTGGGTTTAAAAACAAAAACAAAACCAAAAAAAAACCACCCACCGCTGACTAGTTGTATGATCCAGAACAAGAACTTTAACTTTTCTGAGCCCCATTTTTTTATCTACAAATTAGGTATAACAATATCTATAGTACATCCCCAACAAGATCATTGTGAGGCTCAAAGGTGATAATGATTATAAAGTATTTTGGCAACCTTAAAGCTCTATAGAAAAGTCTGTTGTCATTATGATTATCAGTCAAGATCTACTCACACCTAGAAACACCTTATCTCTTGTCCTCCCTAGCAGGACAAGATAAGCATCTGGATCCTTGCCTCTCTCTGAGATAATTAAGGCAATATTCTCTGAAGTGGAACCAACTTTTATTTTCCCAAGGATTCATTAATGCAGGTGGTTTGCTTCTATATGTAGTTTCCTTACTTCCAGATAGGATTGAATTCAATCCAAAAGGCACCTAATAGGTTAGGAATCCTGTGTTAGGGTAGGTTCCTGGAGAATCCCCTTCTGGTCAGATTTAATGGTCTGAAAACTAGTCAGGGAATTTTCATCCAGAGGCTGCCACCACTTCCTGAAGACCCAAGTTTATTTTTTATTGATACTTTCTGGCCAGGACCTCTGGAGAATTTCTATTATTTATGTGATCAGTTTTGGGAAGAATGTCTAGGTTCTTGGTGAATGAACCTATTTTATTCCTCTGATTAGATACTGTTCAATGGGTGAAGGGTGGGGGGTCCCTAAAGAAACAAAATAAAAGTTTGTAAACTTTGAAAAATTATGGGACCATTCCTAAGACAAATGTAATAGAAAAGGTTACCTTTGGGAAATGGGGGACATGGCTGTAAAAATGATGAATGCTAAGAAGTTGACGTTTTAATACATTTAAGGAATATGGCAGAATCAATGAAGACAAAAGTACTGGACTGGGAAATGAAACCAAGCAATAAAACTGACCTTTGGAGAGAGGAGTGTTCCAAAGAGCGTCTTTGTAACTGTATCACTTGGCAAAAATCAGGATACTCCTTCGGGATTGAAAAGATATTTAAATCATTTGTTTTCTATTTTCTATAGTTTCCATCAATGAAACTTAAGGAGAATGGCCAGATGACTACAATCAAATGTGGGTCCAGTTCCAACAGGTTGAATAGTATACTTCCCTGGGATTGGCTTGGTGATTTGTCTCCTTTGAATTATCTGGTCGTTTTTATAATGAGTATATGTTCCAGGCACTGTTCTGAGTACTGGGGACATAAAGATAAAAACCAAATAGTCTCTGCCCTCAAGGGACTGGCATTCTCCTGGGAAGACACAACATCAACCAATCGACATTTATTAAGCACCCAGTGTGCTAAGCAATCATTATAAATGCAAAAGCACTAATATAGAAGGGATAATAATTCATTAAGGGGCAGAGCTGATATGGGTGAACCTAATTACTTTCTTGGGGGGGGGCAGGGCAATGAGGGTTAAGTGACTTGCCCAAGGTCACACAGCTAGTAAGTGTAAAGTGTCTGAGAACAGATTCGAACTCAGGTCCTCCTGAATCCGAGGCTGGTGCTTTATTCACTGTGCCACC
The DNA here is from genome assembly GCF_019393635.1 of Dromiciops gliroides. NCBI lineage: Eukaryota > Metazoa > Chordata > Mammalia > Microbiotheria > Microbiotheriidae > Dromiciops > Dromiciops gliroides. The sequence goes on from NC_057862.1 coordinate 616,729,617, forward strand.
TAGCTGCCCCCACCTAATTACTTTTTCCATAAAGGTGTCGCAGTGATATTTTAAAAATAATAAGCATTCTTATTTAAAATTTTGAGTTCCAAATTTTATCCCTCCTTCCCTCCCTGCCCCCCACCCCGAGGCAGTAAGCAATCAGATATGGGTTATACATGAGCAATTATGTAAAACATTACCATATTAGTTATTTTGTACAAGAAAACTTGAATAAAAGAAAGAAATGAAAGAAAGTGAAAAATAGTGTGTTTCAGTTTGTGTTCGGTATCAATTCTTTCTTTGGAGGTGGATGCTATGCTTCATCATTAGTGCTTTGGGATTCTCTTGGATAATTGTATTGCTGAGAATAGTGAAGTCATTCACAGTTTTTCATCAAACAATATTGCTGTTTCTGTGCACAATGTTCTCTTGGCTCTGCTTACTTCACTATATGTCAGTTCTGAAATCATCCTTGTCATTTCTTTTTTTCTTTTTTTCAATTTTTTGGGGGCGGGACAATGAGGGTTAAGTGACTTACCCAGGGTCACACAGTTAGTAAGTGTCAAGTGTCTGAGCTTGGATTTAAACTCAGGTCCTCCTGAATCCAGGGCTGGTGCTTTATTCACTGCACCACCTAGCTGCCCCCTTGTCATTTCTTATAGCACAATAATATTCTATCACCATCATATACCACATATTGTTTAGCCATTCCCCAATTGATGGGCATTCCTTTGATTTCCAATTCTTAGCCACCACAAAAAGAGCTGCTATGACTATTTTTGTACAAATAGGTCTTTTTCTCTTTTTTGGAACCTAGCGGTGATATTGCTGGATCAAAGGGTATGCAAAGTTACATAGCCCTTTGGGCATAGTTTGAAATTGCTCTCCAGAATGGATCTTTTCACAACCCCACCAACAGTGGATTAGTGTCTCAGTTTCCAATTTTTTTTCCTTTTTTTTTGTTATATTTGCCCACAGCAATATTTTTAAGGTATAGGTCTGACCATATCACTGTCTTTCTGAAAAAAAAAATCTTCAGGGGTTCCCTGTTGCTTCTAGGATAAATACAAACTCCTCTGTCTGGCATTTAAAGTCCTCTAAAATCTGGTTCTTGCCAATCTTCCCAGTGTGTGTGTGTGTGTGTGTGTGTGTGTGTGTGTGTGTGTGTGTGTGTGTATGTGTGTGTATGTGACAGACAGAGTATGCTCTACTCCAGGCAAACCACTTTTGTGTAGTCATCTATAGTGTTATGTTCCATTCTGTGCACTGCATTTTAAACCAGACGTTGACAAACTGGAGCAAGGAAGGGGGCAAGCAGAATGATAAGGGGTCTGGGAACCCCTTACAGAGACATACAGAGACACAGAGAGATATGAAACAGAGGGATAGGTGGATGGATAGATGCATGAATGGATGCATAGATGGATGAATAGATAGATGGATGGCTAGATGGATGAAGGAATGAATGGATTTAACACAAATGAAGTAATTATTATTTGCCAGAAATATTTACTAAATTCTGGGTATACAAATATAAGCCAAAAAAAGGTCTCTACCCTCAAGGAACTTAAATTCTAATAGAAGATAATACATAAAATATGGAGAAAGAGGCAAGAGCACTAGGAAGAAGCACTATGAAGGTGGAAAAGTGCAGAGAATTAAGGATGAAGCTGAGAAAGGTGAGCATGGATAACCTGACATTTCATGCATTGGTGATGACAGGGCAGGAGCTCCCCATCAGAGGGGAGGGCTACAGAGGTGGAAGCTTCTCCAGAGTGAGAAGGCTTCTGGACAGAAGGTGGAAATGCTGAAAGAGTCAGGAGTAAAGCTAGGTAAGAAGGAAGTGAAATTACTCCTCTTCATGTCCTCTCTATTCTTCCAGTCAAACTGGTCTAGTTGGTAGCTATTATCCTCATACAACATCCTATCACCTGCTTCCCTGTCTCTGAATAATGCACTGTTCTCTCAGTTTACCTCTTAGAATTCCTGAATACTTTCTAAGCACAACCTGGGGGTTATCTCTTGCACAAAGATTTTCCTGATTCCTCTCTATCCTGAGTCGATGGTGTTCTCTATCACTTGAACTGACTTTGTATTAGTCTATTCTGACTTGCATATGCCTCTAAGTTCTGGACATTTTGTCTGTCTGTCCCCCATGCCTGGAATGTTCTCCCTGCTTCTCTTTGACTACTGACTTCCCTAGCTTCCTTTAAATCCCAACTAAAATCCCCCCTTCTCTAGGAAGCCTTCCCCAATGCCTCCTAATCCCAATATAGTTCCTCTACATAGATTGCGTTATATATATTTGTTTGTATGTTGTTTTCCTCATTAGATTGTCAGCTCCTTGAGGACAGGGTCTGTGTTTTTCCTCTTTGTATCCTTAGCACTTGGCACACAGTAGGAAGATTGATGTTGAATCTTTCCAGGAGAATGTTGGTCTCTCGAGGGCAGAGACTATTTGGTTTTTATCTTCATGTCCCCATAATGCAGCACAGTGTCTGGCATAGTATTTATTAAATAATAATTAGTACTTAATGAATGCTTATTGAGGCAAGGTTACTAATAAGTGTGATAGAGAGTGTGAGATATAAATAGATAGTCATCCAAGCTCACAATCTAATGAAGAAGACAACAAGCAAACAAATATGTACAAACAAGCTATGGACAGAATAAATAGGAAATAATTAACAGAGGGAATACACCAGAAGACACTGGTGAATGGAGTGGTGTGTAGCACCAATCTTTCTTACTGAGTTAGAATCACATGCAGCGACTTGTATAAAGTTGTTGCCTCCATTCATAAATGTTTGTTAAATTGAATTGTATTGTATTACTTTTCTTAAAAAAAAAAAAACAACAAAGTAAGATTCCTGGAAAATATTTCACAGAATCATAGAATTAGAGCCAGAAGGAGCCCACTGAGCCCAACCCCCTCATTTTATAGATGTTAAAACCATTTTCAAGCACCTCAAAGTATAACTCACATGCAAATAAATGATGCATCAATTACAGGTCATTGTAGACACTATGAATTAGAAGAGACCCCTGAGGTCACCTAGGTGAAAAGTCTGGCCTGTGGAGGAGGTAGTATTTGAGCTGTTCAGGAATCTCTCCTTTAACATCTGGGTCAGATGGCCATCCATCCTCAGCTTGAACACTCCCAGTGGCCGGAAACTTAACTCATAAAGCAGCACATTCCATTCTTGGACAGTTTGAATTGTTAGAAAGTTTCTTCTTTATATTGAGCCAAGTAACATCTACCCTTTGGCCCTAGTTTTTGTATTCTGGAATGACACAGAATCAATGTAATCTTTCATTCACCAAACAACCCTTTTAATATGACAAGACAGCTATTATAACTTCCCCAAGTTTTCTCTTTTCTGTGTTATACAAGCTCAATTCCTCTAAATGTTCTTTATGTGACTTGGTTCCCAGACCCCTTATCATTCTGCTTGCCCCCTTCCTTGTTCCAGTTTGTCAATGTCTGGTTTAAAATCCAGTGCACAGAATGGAACATAACACTATAGATGACTTTACAGAAGTGGTTTGCCTGGAGTAGAGCATACTCTCAATGTTGCGAAGTAGCACCTTCTTTCTCCTGGACACCATGCTTCTACTAATGCAATCTAAGATTGAGCTGACTCCTTTGGTTTGCATGAGCACTATGTTCTATTCAGTAAAGATGTCCCCTAAGAATCAGTTTGAGGTAAAACTGTTAACTGATTTATAGCTTTAAAAAAAAGTATTAGAGGGGTAGCTAGGTGGCACAGTGGATAGAGCACTGGCCTTGGATTCAGAAGGACCTGAGTTCAAATCCGACCTCAGACACTTAACACTTACCAGCTGTGTGACCCTGGGCAAGTCACTTAATCCCAATTGCCTCACCAAAAAACAAAACAAAAAAAACCACAAAAAAAAGTATTAGAAAGTATAAATAAAAGCATTTATTAAGCACCCACCCTCTAATGAACCCTGGTAGGTGCTGGCTGGTAATCTGGTATAGAAATCTTAGATAAGACATAGTCCCTACCTTAACAGAGCTTAGGGTCTAGGAGGGATACAATATACCAATTCAGAAAACTAGAGAACAAATTCTACATGATTAAGTGTATGAAAGACCAAAACTGAGTGCTACAGGAGAGGAGAGATCACTTTGGACAGTCAGAGAATCCAAGACGTCTGTGGGGAAGTAGTTTGGGCTATGCTTTAGAGTGAGAATGAGTACGAATTCAATAGTTGGGAAGAGGAAGACATTCTAGTCCTGAGCAATGGCAATGGCAAAGGCAAAGAAAGGTCAGAAAGCAGAGTGTGTTGAGGGGACAGAGAATGACCTAATTTGTCAGCAGGGTACAGTCAGCACAAAGGATGACTATGAAATCAGGTTGGAAAGGTGGAGTGGCAGCTGACAGCAAAGAGCTTGGAAAGCCTACACTTTGCTCAGTATGTGTGAAGCTCAAAGTAAAATTTATTGATGTGTATGTGTGTGATGTGTATGTGTGTGTGTGTGTATGTATGTGTATGCATGTGTTTGTGTATATGTGTGTATATGGTGTATGTGTATTGTGTATGTGTATATGTGTGTATATGTGTATCTGTGTGTTTGTATGTATAGGTATATGTGTGTTTATATATACATGTGAATTGTAGGAATTTATATATAATTCATTTTTAGCTTTAAACATGCATAAATGCATATATGTGTGTATGGGATCATCCAAGTGTCAGTACAGTTGTAAGCTTTAATAGCTTAAAGCTATAATATATAAACATCTATCTATCTATATGTGTGTGTATACACACAGAAACACATACACACACACACACACACACAGACCTATCCCTTTTCCAGTCCTGTGGATCCTGAGGAAACTTGGGATCCATTAGAAGGGAGGAGACCCACCAAAGAGGAGGTTTTTTTTGATGCTCTTAGGAATGGGGAGGAGTGTTTTCCTGACTAAGAAGGAGCTTATGCTGTATATTTTTTGTTGGGTTAATTAAAACCTTTTATATCTGATGTCTTGTTAGCTGAATGTTGGCAGGAGAGCCAACAGCACTTTTGGGGAGAAAAAGGAGCCAAATTCTGACATTCCTAGGAGAAACTCTTCAGTGCGGGAGGAAGGGTGGTAGTGGTAGCAAAGTAAGTCAAACTCTGAGCTTATTTTTGAATAAGATTCCCAAGGTGAGTCCAGGCCTTTGTGTTAGGGGCTGGAGCCCAACTGACACATGTGTTACTTAGATATTGAGTGCATCTTTTCTATTCTTATAACATTTCAGAAGCCATTTGGGTGAGAAAGCCTTTGCTCTTTTCATTTTTTAACATGATGCTATGTAATGATATGTAAACGTGCAGCCATTTTTTTTTAAGTATCTAATTGTCCCAGCATAAAATTAATCCTCTGCCTGCCTGTATACACATTCTGATGTTTAGACAGAATGAACGATGAGAATTTCAAAATTAGGTATCAAAAGAAATAGCCCCACCCATCCTTAAAAAAAAAGCGAATGAGCATGGAAACTGCTTATGTGAAAAAATGCAGACATAATTAAGAGCTTTGATTAGCACAGCCCATTTGAAATTTATTTTGGAAAAGACAGAGGGAGATATAATGCTAAATGGCTACAGTCACAGCCAGTGAGCCCATTGTAGAACCTCTTTCCCGAGAATTTAATGCCCTCAATCTGACCCTGTTCAGATTTCAGATTGGAGGAGGAAATGAGTCAAATCTAAATAAAAATCCTTCATTTCTTGGCCAGACAGTGACTTTAAAAGAAATTAAATGATAATACGTATTGACAGGACACTACAGATAATATTCTCCAAAATCTTTAACTGCAGGAAACATGAGCAGGCAACTTAGCTGGAGGAAGTCCGTCAGAAACCTCTTAAGAACAAGCCTCCTCTGTTTGTCCAAAAATATGGCCAGTGGTTGCAGGTGTTGACAAATGCAAATCTTTCCCTGGATGGAACTGATGCTTAGTGCTTGAGACTCAAGCATGAGTAGTGCAGAGCAGACCAGCCTTGAAATCAAGAAGACATGAGTTCAAATAGTAAATTTGGTACATGCTGACTGTGTGACTGTGGGCAGAACCCCTCGCTGCCCCAGACCAAGTCTAAGATCCTAAGTTACAGGAGAGTTGCTACTTTGGTGGATGGAGTTTCCAGACTGGGATGAGGGCATACTTACAAAGAAATCATAGCTCCAGACCTGCCCCCCCCCAAGAAAAAAAGACTTAATTTTATTTAAAATTAGAGATGTAATGTGGAATAATGGCTAGAAAGCTAGCCTCAAAACCAGGAAGACCTAAATTCAAGTCCCACCTGTGACAATTACTAGCTGTGTGACACTGAGCAACTCACTTAGCTTCTCAGTGCCCCCAGACAATTCCCTAAAACTATAATTTCAGAGAAGGTACTAATTGGCCCTCATTGGTAAAAGGGTTTTCCTCCTGGGAGGTTCCTATACCTATCAAATATCAGAACCATCACCTGCCCTGGATTCAGGATGACCTGAATTCAAATCTGGCCTCAGACACTTGATGCTTACTAGCTATGTGACCCTGGGCAAGTCACTTAACACTCATTGCCCCACCAAAAACCAAAATAAAACAAATCTCAGAACCAGTCCCTAGCACTAAAATGAAATACAGACTCTTCACTGGCAGGTTGGGAAAGGAATGGAGGTAGAGATAAGTTACATGAAGAGAAAGAAAAAGAAGAGACAGACAGACACAGAGAGAGAGACAGAGAGAAACAGGGAGACAGAGACACAGACACAGAGACATGCAGAGGGAGGGAAAGAGGGAGAGGGAGAGAGAGAGGGAGAGGGAGAGGGAGAGGGAGAGAATGTCATCTGTGCCTCTCATTTAAAGGTTCCTAGAAAGCTCAGGCAGATTTTTACCTTCTTTCTTAGGTCAAGATTCTAAAGAAAGGTCAGGGAGATCTTCATGGAGATCTCCTTTAGAAGATGGAACCTATACCCCAAGTCAGAAAGGGAAGACAGAATACCCTTGGACTTTGCCATCATTCTGTTTCTAGGTTATGTTTGCTCACCTACTTTAACCCCAGGAAAAACAGCCATCACATCTTTGCCCCCTGCCCCCTGACATTTCAGTCCCAGAGTGTTACAAAAGAGCCCATATTTTACTTTCGCTCTCTCTTCAGAGACACTCTGCCCTCCCCCAGACTCACTATTTTGCAAAATGCCTTTTTTTTTTCTCTTTCTGACCTTACACTATATTGGTTGATCCCACATGTTATATTACCCATATGCTGAGCACATTCAATTGGGGGGGGGGGGAGGTTGGGGGGGGATGACTTACAATGCATTGGGTCTTCTGTTCTTTCTATTAGGAGTGTGATTTCAATGATGGATGTTTCTAACCTGACCTAAAGAATTTCATCCTTCTCTGGAAAACTGTGTAGGAGAGAATTCTTAATGGACAAAGAAGAATGTCTTCTGAGATCCAGCCAGAAATTTGGATTTGCTTTTAAAAGCTTTCTGGGTCTGTTATTTACAGTAAATATGATTCTTTCCTCTGGCCTCTCTAGACAGTCAGAAAGCAACCTGTGGTATTTGCAGGGGTGTGTCATTGTTTTAGCTGAGAATCACTTAGCAATGATTTAGTTAGTTGTTAAATGCCTTCTTGATTGGCTACCTTAAAAGGCTATACTGCACTCCAAGCTTGTACACAGAGATTCCCATAACTGGTAAGGGAGCTTGGTGTGCTGGGGGCACAGGGTCAGGGAAAAAGAGATCTGCTTCAAAGTTCAAAATAACATTGTTATTGCTGTTCCTAAGAGCAGTCATTTGTGAAACTAGAACATAACCAAAGGGATACCCTTGAAATAACCAATAGGATGGGGTTTGTAGGAGGGAGATGATGAAGATTTTAGGTTTCAAGTGCCTTAAGAAAGATCGAAGTATTGTTTGATGAATGTGTGAATGACAGCTATTCTCAGCAATACAATGATCCAAGACAACCCCAAAGGACTAATGATGAAGCATACTTTCCACCTCCAAAGAAAGAACTGAAATTGATTGAACACAGACTGAAGCATGCTATTTTTCACTTTCTTTCTTTCTTTCTTTTTTCTTTTATTTGAGTTTTCTTATACAAAATGACTTGTATGGTACTGTTTTACACAATTGCACATGTATAACCTATTTCTGATTGCTTACTGACTTAAGGAGGGGGAAGGTGAGGGAAGGAAAGAGGGATAGAATTTGAAACTCAAAACTTTAAATAAAAAGTCTATAAAAAAAAAAAGACCTTACTACAGTGTACACAACTGTCATCAAGATAGATGTGGGGAGGTTAGTGAGAAAACTATGTATAAACTTATCCGATAAGTTGCCAAATCTTTTTAATTCTATCCCCACGATATCTCTACTTCTTTTTTATTCACACATCCATAGTACCCTTATAACCTCTAAGCTGTTATAGCTTCCTAAAATCACTCTTCCTGTTTCAAGCCTCTTTTCTCCCCAATGTATTCTCCAGTTAGCAAAGTGATATTCCTAAAGTAATTAATAACAATAGCTAACATTTATGGAGTTCTTTAAGGTTTGCAAATGTATTTTTACAAATATCATCTCATTTGATACTAACAACCTTGGGAGGTAGTATGTTTTATTATCCTTTTTATAGATTAAAAAACTGAGGCAGGCAGCAGTGAAGTGACTTGTACAGGGTCAAACAGTTAGTAAATATCTGAAGCTGAACTTGAACTCACGTTTTCCTGATTTTGGGTCCAGTGCTCTATCTACTAGTAACTATCTAGCAGCTTCATAAAATAAAGTTATGACCATGTCAATCACCTGTTCTTTAAACTCTGTTGGCTTATTTCTTCAGAATCAAATACAAATTACTGTTTGGCTTTGGAAGCCTTTCACAAGATGTTTCTGAACTCCCTTCCTTATTATACATGACGGTCCTTTACACAATTTCTGCTCCAGCAAAACTGGCTTCCTTGCTGTTCCTCACACACAACTCTATCTTCCATCCTTCTTCCTTTGCACATGTTGTCTCCCATGCCTAGAAGGCATCCCCTCCTTACCTTTACCTCTTAAAATCTCAAGTTTCCTTCAAAGTTTAGATCGAATGCCACCTCCTACATGAATGATATTTCCTAATTCTCCCTCCCTCAGATACTAATCTCTTATCCACTATCTTATATTTATTTTTTGTGTAATATTTGCACCTATCTGGTTATGAGGTGGAGGGTGAAGTACTCCCTCCTCTGGCCCCCCACCTTTGGAAGTGTTGCCAATGGAGGACTAGCCATACTTTCCTACTCCCACTGGGTAGGTTAATTTCCTTAATTACTTCCTTCAACTCTATCCATGCAGAGAGCTTTCTCTGTGCATATGGGTGAGGAAGAGCAAAAATATGAGTCCATGAGGCCATATGACCTGAAAGCCCAGCCTTGTTCCAGACAGAAAAAAAAGGAATTCTGATTTGTTTTATCCTAAAGGACAAGAGGAAAACCCAATATCCAGCTGAGTTCTCCCTTTTGAGAGGTTTATTTTTTAAAAATCAGAACTCAAGACTATCAGATTTTTTTCTTCATCTAACTCTGGTTGCAGCCAGGAGAGAGCTTGCCACTTTTTTACTGAGGCTTAAATGTTGGTCCTTTCTGTACCTCTGTATACAAAAACATATACTGTTCCTCTTTCCTGCAGCCCCCATGCATAATCGAAGACATCGATAGACTAAAGGCAGTTAAAGTCGCTCAGATTTTATCAATAATAAGTTGACCTTTAAAAATTCTTCTTAAAACATAAAATAAACTTTAAAAAATAGAGAACTCTATATTACACATTTTTCTTCTCAGAAAAAAAAGGGATGAGGAGAAGGAAAGTGGCAAGGAGAGGCAGCTGTGTGGCTCAATAGATAGAGCACTGGCTCTGAAGTCAGGAGAACCTGAGTTCAAATCCAACCTCAGACACTTATTAGCTGTGTGACCCTGGACAAGTCACTTAACTCTGATAGCCTCAAAAAAAAGGGAAGGGAAGGGAAGGGAAGGGAAGGGAAGGGAAGGGAAGGGAAGGGAAGGGAAGGGAAGGGAAGGGAAGGGAAGGGAAGGGAAGGGAAGGGAAGGGAAGGGAAGGGAAGGGAAGGGAAGGGAAGGGAAGGGAAGGGAAGGGAAGGGAAGGGAAGGGAAGGGAAGGGAAGGGAAGGGAAGGGAAGGGAAGGGAAGGGAAGGGAAGGGAAGGGAAGGGAAGGGAAGGGAAGGGAAGGGAAGGGAAGGGAAGGGAAGGGAAGGGAAGGGAAGGGAAGGGAAGGGAAGGAAGTAGTGAGTATTCTGGTGTAGGTATTACCTTCACCAGAACAGATGACAATAGCCTCCCTCCATTAGTAACCAGCAAAATGAATTGCTCTGGACAAAAAGAAATCACCTGGTAATGACCCATCTCTGGCAACAGGCCTCAAGACAGCAGTCTCTTACTAGACCTGTATTTGAAGCTTCTTCTACTTATGATCTTTTGAGCTTATGATCCATTAGAACAGCCTTCAAAAATTCAATCCAATTCAGAGAACAAGAATTGTGTTCACTATGTGTGCAAGTCATGTGCTAAGTAAGCACTGAGGGTATAAGGATAGATACTACAGAGGTCGTGCTCTCAGGAAGGTTACAGTCTAATGGGATGGGGTTAACAGGACAAGTACAAAGATAATAAATGAGTTGAATTGAATTGAAAGACACATATTACAAGGGAGATTGATTGAGATGACTGTGAAGGTGAAATCAGGACAAATCATTTTGAGAAATTTGAGAAGGGTGGAGATCACCTTTAGTGGTACCCATGGTAGGCAGAGGAGGTGTTTGGGAAAGGCTTCATGGAAAAGGCAACATCTGGGTTTGAAAGAAAGAAGGGAGAAAGGAGGGGCCTTAATAAATGAAAAAGCCAGGATCACCTCTACAACATTAGGACACATTTGAGTAAGACTTTTGGTACATTTATTATGGAATATTAGAGGAGAAAAAGTCATTGTGTATTTATCCATTTTCTAAACCAAGGGCATTTTCATCCCTTTTTATTTTACTTTTTCTCTTCCTTCCCCATCCATTCCCACTGCTCCTAGCTCAGTTCCCTTGATCAATGTCCAACAGTTCCCCGTGCTTTTTTCTATCCTTCTTATCTTCCTCATTCTCCTTGCTTTCTGCCTTCCACTCTGTGTTATTGCTTCCTCTTTCATTATTCCTTAACTTCTATCTTGCCAAGGATTTAAGCTACCTATTTCATCCCCATTCTCTGCCTTCTTTCTTGACTTTCCCACACCCCAAATTTTAGAAACAAGAAGATCCTTCACAGAAGATGCCCAGATGTTCCTTTCTGATGGGAATCACGTCACCTCCAAGCCTCTTCTTCAGGATAATAGGTGCTGGGTGAGGGTATGTGGATGACTCAATATCAATCCTTCCCCATGATGGGAAAATTACTTATATTTTATTGCTCAACAAAGAATCAGTACAGTAACTGCAAACAACATCAATAATAACATAAAACATTTCTCTCAAATATAAGTTGAGAGTATTGAATTAATTGTGACTGCTCACCTACCTTTCCAACCATAGCAACAAAACCTCTGTCATACTATGGATATGACCTTGGGAAAGTCACAGCCTCCTTGGGCCCCTGCTTTCTCATCAGAAACAAGAAGCAATTGGGCTAACTGGTTAGGCCCTTTGCAGCTTTAGGTCTATAACCCTAGAAGGTTATTCCGAATTGCTCTAGGTGGTTCAGGCCATAAAGAAGTGGACCTCAGGGATAAACAGGGGACACACACAGATGTGAGCCCCCACAATATTGCCAGCTAGGCTGTTCACCTGTGTCAAGCATTCAGTGCCAGAGATAAAGATAGGAGGTTCTCCTTTCTCCTCCTCATGAAATATCTTCTAGAAAGTTGATCATTTATCTGATTTTCTATTTTAAATTCTCACAAAGAACACATTGTTTATTTAAAAATTGGAGGCAAAGAAATGATCATACTTTAAGCATGTTGGAAAAATCCTCATACTAACATCTAGATGGTACAGCCAAACGTCATGACATCCCTAAATTATATGTATGTATTGTCTATGTGTATATGTGCATCCATACACAAATATGTGTGTAGGTATGTGTATATATATATTTGTGTGTGTATGTATGTATACTTTGATGGATCTGCAACTCCCCTCCACTGAGGTAGGTTGCAACCCTACATGGATCTACCCATCTTGTATGCCCGTTATTAGCTTACAAATCCTCCAAGGGTGGTCCATCCACAACACAACACCTTTCTCTAGATCAGAGAATCTGATAAAGCCTATGGTTCCTTCTCAAAATAACATTTTTAAATGAATGAAATAAAATACATAAGATTACAAAGGAAGCCAATCATATTGAAATAAAGATGTATTTTTTTCTATTGAAATTACACCCTCTTGTAAATTAGGAGAGGAAGGAATAGTTTACCTCTCAGATTTATGGAAAGGAGAACAGTTTATGACCAAACAAAAGATAGAAAACATTATGAAATACAAAATGGATGATTTTGATTACATTAAATTAAAAAGGTTTTGTACAAACAGAAGCAATGCATCCAAAATTAGAAGGGAGGCAGAAAGCTGAGAAACAATTTTTATATCCAGTACTTCTGATAAAGGCCTCATTTCTAAAATATATAGGGAACTAAATAAAATTTATAAGAATCCAAGTCATTCCCCAATTGAGAAATGGTCAAAGGATATGAACAGGCAATTTTCTGATGAAGAAATCAAAGCTATCTATTGCCATATGAAAAAATGCTCTAAATCACTATTGATTAGAGAGATGCAAATTAAAACAACTCTGAGGTACCACCTCACACCTATCAGATTGGCTAATGTGACAAAAAAGGAAAATAATAAATGTTGGAGAAGCTGTGGAAAAATTGGAACACTAATGCATTGTTGGTGGAGTTGTGAACTGATGCAACCATTCTGGAGAGCAATTTGGAACTATGCCCAAAGAGCCATAAAGCTGTATGTACCCTTTGACCCAGCAATACCACTATTAGGTATTTTTCCCAAAGAGATCATAAAAAAGGGAAAAGGACCCACATGTACAAAAATATTTATAGCTGCTTTTTTTGTGGCAGCAAGGAATTGGAAATTGAAGGGATGCCCATCAATTGGGGAATGGCTGAACAAGTTGTGGTATATGAATGTAATGGAATACTATTGTGCTGTAAGAAATGATGAGCAGGTGGATTTCAGAACAACCTGGAAGGACTTACATGAACTGATGCTGAGTGAGATGAGCAGAACCAGGAGAACATTGTACACAGTATCAACAACATTGTGTGTTGATCAACTGTGATAAACTTGACTCTTCTCAACAATACAATGATCCAAGGACTCATGATGGAAAATGCTCTCCAAATCAAGAAAAAAGAACTGTGGCATCTAGATGCAGATTGAACCATACTATTTCTATTTTTTTTTTGTTTTCCCCTTTTGCTCTAATTCTTCTTTCACAGCATGACTAATGCAGAAATATGTTTAGTGTGATTGTACGTATATAACCTATATAAAATAGCTTGCTGTCTTGGGGAAGTAGAAGGGAGGGAGAAAAATTTGAAACTAGAAATCTTATAAAAACAAATGTTTAAAACTATCTCTACATGTAACTAGAAAATAATACTTTTATGATTAAAAAAATAAAAGAAATTACAACCTCTTGAAGTCTATCCACAGACCTTATGGGGGTCTCTATATACCAGATTAAAATTTCCTTTTTATAAATCTTTCGACATTACATGGAAACCAATGGACTATGAAGGTTATCTATACTTTAGTTATCATAAGATCATAGAATCACATATTTAGAGCTGGAAGAGGTCATAAAAGAGAGCTGGTCCAACAGCCTCATTTTGCAGATGAATAAACTGAGACCCAGAGAGGATGAGAATTTTGCCTAAGGTCATGAAGGTAGTAAGTGGCAAAACTGGCTTCAAACCCAGACTCTCTGGTTCTAATTTTAATTTTTTTCCACTGCACTATGATGCATATTTCACTCTTGCTAGGTATATAAAATTGTCATAAATAAAATAGTACTAAACCCCATACAAATTTTATATGTATATATAAGATACTTTGCAACCATAGAATACACCAAAGAAAGAATAATATAGTGGGTACCATAAAAGTATCCTATCTTATGCCCATCATTAATTTTCAGGAATCTGGAGGAAAGGAAGATAAAAGAAATCTGTTTTCATCCTCCTTCTTGGGGAACTGCCCCAAAGAAAAATGCAGCTGTGAATGATAAGTTGATAGTCCCATTTAAGGACACTTGGCTTCAGTTCCAGAAATGCCTGACAATTTTTGAGAAAGCAGAATGCATCTCCTTACTCCATGACCCTGATGCAAAATAAAAAATTGTTGATGAGGGAAAGAGTTCTCAGTAACCCCCGCCCCCGCCACCTCCCACCAAAGTCCAGCAGATAGACACATATATGCACCACAAGCAATAGTCCCATTTGGCAATACCTGGTTTCAATTTTTGAATGTTTTTAAAAAATGCCTGTCCATTTTTGAGAAGGCAAAATAGAATGGCTCCCCCAGCTCCTCCATCCCACTAAAAAGCAAACAATAGGAGAAGAGGTATGCAATTCTCAGGAAACTTTCAAAAAGTTCAACAGTTCAACTTGACAAAGCTTGGCTTGCTATATATTCATTCATTCAACACTGACTAAATGTGCTTTGCAAATATAGAATTGTTTGTTTGTTTGTTTGAATTGAAGATTTATGGCAACCCTTCATGGAGCAAGTCTATTATCCCCATTTCTCCAGCAGCATGTGCTCTCATGTATCTCTGTCACATTTGGGTCATTCTTGCAATATTTCACACTTTTTCATTATTATCATATCTGTTTTGGTGACATGTGATCAGTGATCTTTGCTATTACTATTACAATTGTTTGGGGGCATCATGAACTGCACCCATATCAGATGGCAAACTTAATCAATATCATGTATATTCTGATTGTCCCACTGACCAACCATTCCCCTTGTCTCTATCCCTCTCCTTGGACCTCCCTATTCCTTGAGACACAACAATATTGAAGAATATTATATGAATTTGGTTGACAAAACAACTTGCAGGGTTTGAGAGGATCAACTCCAATTCTGAAATAAGTTCTACTGTGGGTAAAATACTTTCAGATAGCATCACACGCTACAGAGAAATCTTTCTTGAAAGGAAGAATCATTTGATGCAGCCAACTTCATTGTTGTCTTATTTTAAGAAATTGCCACAGCCGCCCCAACCTTCAGTAACCACCACTCTGAGCAGTCAACAGTTATCAAAATCAAAGCAAAATCCTTCACCAGCAAAAAGATTATAACTTGCTGAAGGCTCAGATGATGGTTAACAATTTTTTAGCAATAAAGTATTTTTTTCAAATAAGGATGTGTACTTTTTAAAGATGTAATACCATTCCACACTTAATAGATGCCAGTATATTGTAAACATAACTTTTATATGCACTGAGAAACCAAAAAATTCATGTGACTTGCTTTATTGCAATATTTTCTTTATTGCGGTGGTCTGGAAGCAAACCTGAAATATCTTTAAGGTATATCTGTCTATTGTAAGGCACTATGCTGATTGCTAAAAACAAAACAAAATAATATTATAGGGTTTTATAGATGATAAAGAACTTCCACCTGTATTTCCACCTGTATTTTCCATTTATTTTCCCAACATTCTAGTAAGATAGTCAGGGAAGATATCATGATGTCCATTTTATAGGTGCAGAGAAAAAGTTTTAAGGAAACTGTGAGTGGATCCCATAACTTGTTTCCAATCTTTCCCTTTGCTCTTCATGTGGTATTTCCAACTAGGTTCAAGTGGGAATAATAGTATAAGATGGAACACATTTCTTTTCTTTTGGACTTGAGTTCATTTAAAGGGTTTAAACACCAACGTCCACAATTCAGAAATTAGAAGCCTGATGTTAACCCTTCACCAAGTAAATCCTTCTAATGAGATGAAAAATGGAGGTAATCAGACTTCACTGCCATGCTGAAATATTTTTTAGGTCAGTGGGTTAATGCATGAAAGCATGTGGAAGAAAGTCACTAAAGAATTATTATTGGGGGCTCCCATAGGCATCAGACTTACCCTGAACATAGAGGTTTGTGATTCATCAAACAAATATGAACTGGCTACTCCCACTTCCACCATCTTTGCTGTTTCATCACAAGAGTGCTGGGGATTGGATGCTGTGTACCACCATAGTGGCAATTTAAAATGCAATCCATCCTGGCTTTTGTATTTGATTTATCCACCTTTGATGTCCATTTGTCACCCAACTCCCACCTGTGGCTCCAAGATGCTATAGCATGCCCAGGAGCCATACCCCATAAACAGACTGAGCAGACTGGCTAAACCAGGTTGAGGGTAACTGAAGCACATAAAGACTTTCCCTGACTGAATGGGCAGATGAGAACAATTTGTTCCAACAGCCATGAAGCTGTGGAACACTTAGAGCTTAGTCAGACACTGAAGACAATGAGGTTATCCACTGTATCCTGAGCTATCACCAGTCATCTTGATTGTTGTCTTTCCACTGGACTTCAGTGACTCTAAAGGAGTGAGTAAAACTGATGACTTTGTGCAGCTCTGCCTCACTTAAATCCAGTTCATGCCCAGGCCAAGGCATCACCCCATAATATCATTGGTCCTCTCTGCAAACAAAGGATGAACCACAATAATGATGTGGTTTGGCCTAAAATTCAAACTCAGCTAAAAGAAACTGTATTGAGCAAGCGTGGTCCAAAGAGTAGATATAAAGAATCATAAGACACGATCCCTGATCTTATGGAATGCACAGTTTAGTTGAGAAGACAAGATATAAATGATGGAAAAACTAAATGACCATAGATGTAAATGCCTTGTGATGACAAGGTGTTAGGATGAGAAGAATCTCCAGCAGGGATGCCCTTCCCTCTTGTCTTCCCATTCATACTTAGCTCATCTGGGCCACGTGGTTAGACAGGTGATCGGGCTGTTAATTTTTTTCAGTGAATTGGGAAATGAAGGACCACTAGACCTTGCCATCTACCCTACTTCTGACCCTTAAGATGCCTGGGACTTTCTATATGCCTTGCACCTAAACTCTCTAGTATGTGTTGTCTCTCCTAGTTAGAGTATGAGCTCCATTTGTATACCCAGTACTTGGCACAGTTCTTGGCACATAGAAATTACTTAAGAAATGTTTTTGCATTCATTCATTCATTTATTTATTCATTCATTCATTCATCTATATGAACTTTCCTAAGAAAATAAATGATAAATAACTAAATGCAATTACATAGACAATCATCACTATAGAAACTCAATATTTTAACTGCCAAGAAGTGAGGCAATTTGACATAGTTGATAAGAGTGATGGATTTGGGGTCAGGAAGATCTGGGTTCAAATCATAACTCAGAAACATACTGGCTGTATGATCCTGAGGCAATCACTTAGCCACCTTGATTCTTAGTTTCTTCATCTAAAAAACTGAGAACAGTCATACTTTACTGGGTTGTTGTGGGACTCAAATGAGACAACTTACATAAAGCACTTTTCATACTTGAAGTGGCTACAGATCTTTCCTCTATGTACCATATTAGCATTGCTAATTATGCATGCTTCTGCCACTAATGATAATCTTGTATGTGTGTGTGTGCGTGTGTGTGAGGCAATTGAGGTTAAGTGATTTGCCCAGGGTCACACAGCTAGTAAGTGTCAAATGTCTGACATCAGATTTGACTCCAAAACTTTTGCTCTATCCACTGCACCACCTAGCTGCAGCCCCCCCCCCCCTCCACACACACATACACACACACACACTAATGATAATCTTTGAAAAATTGTGGAGAATGGCCATGGTCTCCTGGGACTATCAATGATCTATTGATGTCTTGATTATCTAAAAGGGGGAAAAGATTCTGTAAGTCTCTGGAACATTATACAGATGATCAGTCAGTAAACTTGATGGTGATAACTTGAGTAATTCTAGGCTAGATTATTAAGGAGGTGCTTTTTAGACACTAAGAACAATCACTATAAGCCAGGATGGATTCATTTGGAATGTAAGACATCTAGTCAAAGGTTTTTATTTTTCTTTTTGTTTTAGCAGGGCAATGAGGGTTAAGTGACTTGCCCAGGGTCACACAGCTAGTTAAGTGTCAAATGTCTGAGGCTGGATTTGAACTCAGGTCTTCCTGAATCCAAGGCCAGTGCTTTGTCCAATGTGACACCTAGCTGCCCCCAACATCTAGTCAAAGTAACTATAACATGTAAAATGTAGCTGATGGAGACCCAGAGGGAGGCCTAAAAAGTTTAATGACAGTTATATTTTGAAATTAATTAAAAGAAATAGAGTCAGTGGGCAAGTCTGCTTTTTGGTATTGGTGTTTAATGTCCCTTTTCATTTTAATCTGAACATTTATTGATATCTTTTGTCTTTATGTCACTTTCATTTCCTACAATATCTCTTTCCCTAGTCCCTCCCAGGAAACCATCCCTTAGAGTAAAGTATAAAAACATTTTCAGAAAGATGAACTAAACTAAAAAAAAAGCCTGGCATTACATACAATATTCCACACTCATGGAAATTCCTTACTTCCATAAAGAAGCAGGAGGAAAGGAGTATATTTTCATGTAACTTCTTTGAGGCTTGTCTTAGTTAATGTTAAGTTCTTAATAACATTGTAATATTAAAGAACTAAAGTAAGTTGCAAAAGATGATGCCTCCACGCACACTGACCTTTGAATTGTAGATAAAATTGACAGAAATTTAATGGACTTTGTAGATCAAAGGCTAAACCCATTTCCGTGGAATGGCTATGTGAAGGGCTCCTTTTTTTCCTTGCCCTCCCTCCCCACTGAATTTATTTATGAGTAGTCTGGACAGCAGAGATGAACTCTAACACCTGGGTGCCAGATGGGAAAGTCATATTGTACACAGCACATGCCCCTGCTCATCCCCTTCCATCCTATCACGAGTCCATTGCCTGAAAGATGGCCAAAGGCTTATGTTGCCTAATTTGCCATTGTCATATCCTAAAATGTCCTTTCCAGAAACAACGCCTAGAGGAGAATTGCCTTTCATCATATTTAGAGGCTGGTAGTCTATCCGGAGGCATGAATGAGCCACTTGGGGCTCCCAGGCACTTAGACATCCCCATGAATAAAGAGGCAGGTGAAATCAGGGAACTTGTGTGAGTTCTAACCATTGTATTTCACTGAATGATAAGCATCCCATATCTGCCATGAAGAACGGTAAGTCCCTAACAGAAGATCCATTCGTTAGTGCTAAAACAGATGTTTCTTTAGCCCTCACATCTTAGGTGGCCACTTTCACAGGGTAGAAAAGGATAATCTAAACCTTCCTGTCTTTGCCAAAATAACCATGTGTAGTGCTTTGTTCTGTAAGTCTCTGGAACTCACAAATAGATTTCCAAGCAGTGGGAACCTCCTGCTTGACAAAGTCTTTGGACAAACTCTTGGTCTTCTGCATTTAACTCTGGATTCCCAAAATCTGCCTGTAGGGTTTCTGCAGCCAGAGAGGGTATATCTCCTCTAGGGAGAGTATTTTGCAGTTAATGTAGATTAGACAGATAGTTAGGGACACATAGATTGAAGTAGATTATAGTGATGACAGGTATCTGTGAATCTGCTGTCCAAGCAGGAATATGAGCATCCAAGAGTCTGCCTTGATTTGGGCTTTGGTTATAAGTAGAATGATGTAGTCACTGACCCAAAGCTGGAGTTCTCCAGACTTGGCTGGGGATGAGTCAGGGTTAGGGGAAGGGGAAGGAACAATTGGTTGGTGGGATTATGGCTTGAATATTATTTTCTCTACTGAGCAGAGAAAGGCAGTGAAGTACAGTGGAAACAGCACTTGTGATGTTCAAAATCTAATGTGTGATCACCTTACCTGACCCCAGTGTGGGGGAGAAATTAACTAAGATTTATTGATAAATTTGGCAACAGTTTAGGCTTTTAAGTATTTATTAAAGTGTATTAGAAATTAGGGAAGAAAGAGAGAGAGGGTAAGAACAGATCTCTTAAAAAATGGAAAAAACCTAGCTTAGATCTATGTGGGATAGACACGGAGAAAACCTCGCCTTCACCTAGCAGCCCATGCTTCCAAAGAAAGAACACGTGAAGTTCTGAAAGTTAGGAAATCTGTCTACCCTGCCTGCTTCTGTCACCATATGCTTGTTCCTGAACAAAAGAGATATCTTCAGCGGCTTCTCCCAGGAGCCCCCTGTGGAACGGGAAGAAGGGCAGTCCCTACACACAGTTCCAAGGTAATTGGCTGGTCCACTGATTGTTATGACTTACAGGCGGTCTATGAATAGATGTAACTTCTGGACAACAGGAAGCTTCCGGATGCTAGTTACAAGCCTTCTTTTCAGGGGAGCACTTCCACCCTAGTTCTCAGAATGTCTTTCTCAGCAGGAGGTGGCACCCTGATTCTTGTACTGGCCCCTGTGCTTCATGAAGAAACACCATTTCCTTACATGAAGCAATAACGTTATAGATACTTATGACTAACAAAGTAAAGGGAATGAAGAGAGAGAAAAGAAATTGAGATATGCATTAACAAAGGCTAATGGGGGCACTCCCCTTTAGTAAGTGGACATTATAGGTAGTGTATGCAATGGGGAAAAGGAAAACAGGAAAATGTCCATTTAAATCTTTTCTCAGATGATTCTTGGGATATCCTCTGGGTGTAGTTGTGGAGTGAAAGTTTTTCAGGTGTGGATGCTGATGATCAACTAACAAGCCTCAGCTGTAGAGTTTCAGGTGTAATTGTAAAGTCTCTCAGATGTTTCAGATACTGGTGATCAGATGGAAAGTTTCCTACAAAATTGATCTTAACACAACTTTAAATAGCTTTGCTAATAACCAAATCAAACAATGAGACTTCTCAAAAACATGTCTAAGGAAATTCAGAATCTTTTAGAGATTTCACAGTTATTGTCCAGTTGTTACACATGAAATATATAATAAAAGGAAAAAATTGAAACATTCTCTAAAACTTTATATTACTACATTCCCCCTTGTGGATAATAAATTGAGAAGACAATTGTGATATTAATTTAGAAAATAATCTTTATCTTTTGTTTCATCACTTTTTGCATCATCCACCTTATTATCCTCATGCCATTATGAGAAATGAAAGGATCTAATATAATTGGCAGCAGATGTCCAGGCCAAATCCAACTTTGTATTCAACATGACACCTGAGATAATTATGGGGGGTTACCATAAAAGAACAGAGGGGAAACTAAGTCAGGCTTAATCAGATACACAGGATTGAGATGTCCAAGACATCAGGCATATAGGAGGGGGAATTGAAGTCAGGCGTAGAATGAGATGGCATAGCCTGGCCTCTCCAGTAACTCTGAAAATCTCAAATGGAGTCATGAAGAGTTGGACATGACTGAAATGACCGAACAACATAAAAATGCCTGGTAGTATATATGTTTGTATGTATATGTGTATGTATGTATGTAAATATATATGCACACATATACATACATATATAAATACCTGCTTATATGTGTGTATATACATGGATTTAAAACACACATATATATACATATATGTGCACACTGATATTTATTTAGCACCTACTATATATATGTGTGTGTATATATCTATATATACATAAAGACATATACATACACACATATATAACTAGCTGTCATTTAAACACCTACTATGTGCCAGACATTATTGTTTTGTTTGATCCTCACATTAACCTTGGGAGATAGGTGTTATCATCCTCATTTTATAGTTGAGGAAACTGAGGTGGACAGAGATGAGATGACTTCCCTAAGGTAACAAAACTAAAAAGTGTCTGAGGTCACATTTGAACTCAGGTCTTCCACACTTCAGGGACAGAACTCAATCCACTGTGCTCCCTAGCTACCTTTAGCTTTTGCAGGCAGGACATATTCTAGTCACCACTCCATACAGCAATTATCAACCACAACCTAGAGCCTTGTCCCCTAGGAGCTGTTGGTAACACACAGATACAGAACCCCAGAGGCACCAAAATAAATCTCCAAAGGCTGACCCTAAGTGACCAGGAAAGTATTCATTTTAAAGTTTCTTTTCTTTCATTTCTCTAACTTCTAACATTTCTCTAACATCATGAAGGAAGAATGAGGAAGACATAAGGTTGGAATGAAGAAGGAAAAGGGGGAGGGACCATAGGAAAGAAGCATTCCTCCCTCCCCCAACCTCCTCCTCCTCCTCCTCCTCCTCCTCCTCCTCCTCCTCCTCCTCCTCCTCCTCCTTCTTCTTCTTCTTCTTCACATTGAGAGTTAAGTGACTTGCCCAGGGTCACACAGCTAGTAAGTGTCAAATGTCTGAGGCCATATTTTAACTCAGATCCTCCTGAATCCAGGGCCGGTGATTTATCCACTGTGCCACCTAGCTGCCCCAAAGAATGTACTTTCAAAAGAGATATCCCTTTTGCCCTGCATCAGAAAAGCAGGATGGTGGAGAGGAAAAAGCTGCAAACCTGTTGCTCTGGAGACAGGAGATGTGCATCTGAGTCCCAGCTTCATCCTTACTGATGGTGTGAACCTGGGCAAATAAGTTACTTCTTGTCATTGAGTCTCAGTTTCTTCACGGAGAGGAAAACAACTCCTGCTCAATAATCTCTGGAACTCAGTGGCGGTAATGTGTCAGAGACTCATTTATTGTCATTCTCACAAGAATAGTCACCCAGTATGCAGCTGGTGGGTGCAAAGAATGGGGGCTCTCAGGCCCGGTTTTGACCCCTGGTCCCTAATGCAAATGGACCGTAACCTTTTTCATCACTGGTTGATTACTGAAGGATTACAATTTACCAGCAAAAACTAGCTAACCAGAAGGAAGTATTTCTTTTTTTTTTTTTTTAGTGAGGCAATTGGGGTTAAGTGACTTGCCCAGGGTCACACAGCTAGTAAGTGTCAAGTGTCTGAGGCCGGATTTGAACTCAGGTACTCCTGACTCCAGGGCCAGTGCTCTATCCACTGTGCCATCTAGCTTCCCCACAGAAGGAAGTATTTCTAATCCTAATTTCCATAATTATTCTTTGGTACATTTCTTCAATCTTCCCTTATATGGACATAGCCCAGGAGAGGACCTAATTGAGACCAGCTCAGGGCACCTTGAACCATGGGATCTTGTTTGCTGGAGGGGAAAGAGGGGGACTGAAACCTTTGTCCTCAAACAGGTCTGGAGGAGTGTAATTTGAATGGTGACATATCCTTATTGAGAGGAGACCATTCCCCAATTCCTCATATTCATCCATAAAATGGAGGCCTGGTCCCTGCCCTGCAAGCATTGTTGGGAGACTCAAGACACTATTTTTGAGTTTAACCATTTGGAAATATCTTTGAACTTCACCTTCTGGGGATGTTTGGAAGACATCTTGGAAGGAAGATGAACCATCTTGTTCACTTTACTAAATGAGATGTGCAGTCTACACAGATCGGTGTATCTGAATTCTGAATGCCTGTGGCTCCCTTGCTCCCTCCCTTTGCAATCTTGCAAGTTCCTGCTGCAGATGATGGAGCATGGGAGGGGGCGGGGATCAGAAAGTGAGGACCAGTCTTTCTCCTGACCCACAATTATTGAGGATTTGCTCCCCCATCTTTTGCCAGTTATAGGGTGGAATTAGTTCCAAACTCTTATTTCATTAAGCTAGTAGATGATTTCCTCCTGTTCCTTCCTCTCTTTGGGAGATGGAGGGGCTTAGGGGAAGAAGCTATTCTTCAACCCAAGCACTTTGGGTGGGTGTTCCCTTGCAGATTTTTTGTTCCTTAATTGCCATTATTGTTGTCCCTCACCCCACCCCCTCCTTTATATAAAAGAACTCAGTGGCCACCAAATCCTTCTTTTCTTGTTTAGTATAATTAATGAGTGGAGGAGGTAGAGATCTGGGAAAAGGTTTTGATTTCTGCCGATCCAGGGGGCATACGCTCCTCCTGAATAGTTGCTAAGAAGGGTAGAAAGGGCAGGGTATACTGATACTCAAAGGTGGCATACTCCCAGGCAATCACAAGTTTCCAAAAAACAAGAGGGCCTATGAGGAGGCAGAGAATTTCTATAAACACAGAATATATAAACACATATAACGACATGAGAAGAATAATATAAAATAAATACAGGCTGTTCCAAAAGTCTTAGTGTAGTTTTAAGATTTAATAACTTCAGAAGTATGCTACTATAGCCTTTGAAAGTTGTATCATTGGGGCAGCTAGATGGCTCAGTGGATAGAGCACTGGCCCTGGAGTCAGGAGTGCCTAAGTTCAAATCCGGCCTCAGACACTTAACACAAAATTACTAGCTGTGTGACCCTGGGCAAGTCACTTAACCCCAATTGCCTCACTAAAAAAAAAAAAGAAAGTTGTATCATCTTAATTTCTTTTATGTTTATTTAGTTCTGTAAATTTGGACTAATATAGTTTTCATTTTAATCTTTATAAGAAGCGTCGATTTCTGTAGGACATCCACTTTGAATTGTCCATTAGGAATCTCATGATGTAGTCCTGTTGCTCAGGGGAGTTACAGACATCTGAGAATAATCTACATAGAGCTGTTAATTGAACTCAATGCTTGCTTGGTTGATAGTCATGGTGAGAAGTCAAAGGAAATTTTCCATCAGGAAATGACTTATCAAAGCATATAAATGTTTTCTTTTCATGTGAAAATTAAGATTAAAAATTAAAAAATAAGAAGGGGCACGCTGTCATCCTGCACTATGTGTGTGACACTTTCTTAGGCCAGTGGCATCAGCCCCTTCTCAGGGTTCCTTGCTTGGTCATTTGAACTTTCTCCATTAGACATTTTCTTGTGGGGTCAAATCAAACCCCTAGTTCATTTCACTCACCATGTGATCTCAAAGCTAGCATCCTAAATGCATCCCCTTCAGTCACTGAGCAACAGCTGATGAAAGTTTGTAGAAAGTTCGAATAAGGACTATAGTGATGCATGGTACAAGATAGTGGTTATATTAAATTGTAACAAGAAATATATCAATATTTCAAAATGTAAATAACTAACTTTTCAAATGTTGGTTTTGTAAGTTTGTAGCATTTATACTTCTGAAGTTATTCAAGCTTAAAAGTGCACTAAGGGGCAGGTAGGTGGTACAATGGATAAAGCACCAGCCCTGGATTCAGGAGGACCTCAGTTCAAATCCAGCCTTTGACACTTGATATTTACTAGCTGTGTGACCCTGGGCAAGTCATTTAACCCTCATTGCCCTGCCCCCCCCCAAAAAAAAGTGCACTAAGACTTTGAGGATGGACTATAAAGTGGATTATGTAGTTATGTATAATATGCATATATAATATATTATGTATAAATATTATTTATACTATGTATAGTATACATGCATTTATATGTACTACTATGTGATATATTTATCTGTAATATTATACAATGTGTTTACATACAATATATATTTACATATAATATGATATATGTAAGTATATCATGTACTTACATTATACAATATTATATATAATATGTTAAAATAGTTCCTATAAATAGACCTAATTGAGAAAAGTCCTTGAGGCAAAAGCAATCCAAGGTAGGGCAGGACCAGTTTCCCAAAGACATGGTTTTGTCTAAAGAACTAGACTTATTCTTTATACCTCTTATACCTACCCAGAGAGCTATTGGTACCAGCTTTGTGCCTACCTACCACCTGTCACCCATGGTTCAGTAGGGGAGAGGGGAACATAATTACCCATCACAACTTAACAGTTAATCATATTTGCATTATCTACAACACAGAGTTGTTGAAAGGAATATTCTTTGTAAATATTAAAACATTTTATACATGTGCAAATGTATGTGTATGTATACTCATACACACATACATATACAGACACATACACACATATTTGTGTCTAATGGCAGCTATTTCTTGGTGGGGAGGGGGGAGAAAAAAAGGGAAACAAAAGAAAAAACTTAGGTGAATTATTATTGCCATCATTAAAATGTGTTTATTAATTAGCTAGAAGAGGGTCTATGACAACCATCATCCAGGTGAACACACATAATCCTCTCAATAAAGAAAGCATTGACACAGGCAAATGAAGCTTGTATCAGTGGATAAAATAAATGGCATATTAACATTATGTGCAAGTGAAGGGGTAAGCTCATGTTGGGGAGTGGTGAGTGAAGCAGGATATTATAGTTGCATATTTAGACAGGGTGGAGCCAGGGAGAACTTAATTCTTCCAATTCAACAATAATATCTTTCAGCCTAAGAGCTCCAGAGCCTGAGAAGCAGAGGAGACAGCTGACAGTTAATATAAGTGTTGTTTCCCTGACATATAACCATACCCAAGGCTGAGGCCTGCCCTTCAGCAAGACAGTTTTACATTGTTGTTTGTAGCCAAAATGAAGGTTTTCCCCTCCAACAAATTAACCAAAGAATAGTAATGCATTTGACAATCATAACTTAGTATGGAGAACAATTGTGGTAAGAGAGGAAGTGACTGATAGCCACAGAATACTTCTGCAGCCAATCCAGAACCTCCTTCCTCTCAGACACCCAAATAGTCAAATGGAACTGGTTTCAGGATGTCCTCCTAACTGGCCCAGAAGTGAACTTAAAATTGAGCAGTTCAGAATTTCATTCAATCTACCTTCTTGAAGCATTGTTATGAAAGGAAGAAAGGTTTCCCTCTACTCTTCCTTCTGGCTTGAATAAAGTCTCTCATCTTTAAAGTAAAATTAAGGGGTAAGAGGAATGCACTGGAAGAAAGGAAAAGGGAGAGGTGGAATGGGGTAAAGTAGTTCAGATAAAAGAAAGAAGAAAAAGCTTATGGAGTGGAGGGGAAGATGGGGAAGGAGCGGGGGAGTGAGTGAGCCTTACTCTCATCAGAATTAGCTCAAAGAGAGAATTATTATTATACAGTTATAGTATATGTTATGTATACATGTATACATTATATATGTATACAGTTATGTATTCTCTCAAAGAGAGAATAACATACACAACTCAAGTGGCTATATTAATATATGTTGCCCTGCGGAAAAGTGTGTGGGGGGGGAGGGGATAAGGGGGGAGAGGTGAAGGAAGGGAGGGCAGATTGAAGGTAAAAAGCAAAACACTTTTGAGGATAGATAGGGTGAAAAAAGATAGAAAATAGAATAAATACCAAGGCGAAGGAATAGGATGGAGGGCAATACAGTTAGCAATAGTAACTGTGAAAGAAATGATGAGCACGATGCTATCAGAAGGACTTATGAAAAACGCAATCCATCTACAGAGAAAGAACTGATGGTATCTGAATACAGATTGAAGTAGAATTTTTTTTTTAGTTCTAAAGGTATTTTGTCTGTTTTCTTTTACAACCAGACCAATGTGGAGATGTTTAGCATGACTGCATATGTATAACTTATATTGAATTGCTTGATTTCTTGGGGTGGGGAGGGAGGAAGAAAATTTGGAACACAAAGTTTTAAAAAAAATCAATGTGGGGGCAGCTAGGTGGTGCAGTGGATAGAGCACTGGCCCTGGATTCAGGACTACCTGAGTTCAAATCCAGCTTCAGACACTTAACACTTACTAGCTGTGTGACCCTAGGCAAATCACTTAACCCCAATTGTGTCACCAAAAAAAAAAAAATCAATGTGAAGAGGGGCAGCTAGGTGATGCAGTGAGTAAAAGCACTAGCTGTGTGACCCTAGGCAAGTCCCTTAACCTTCATTGCCCTACAAAAAAAAAAAATCAATGTGAAAAAAGTTATTTTTTTTGCATGTAACTTGGGAGAAATTCTAAATAAATAAATAAATCCAAACATGTCAGTCTTAATTACCCTTTATCTCTACACAGTATCATGTCTCAAGTAAGAGCGGCCAAGCTAGACTTCAGCAATGTGGGCCGAGAAGGCAATCACCTGGTTGGAGGACCACAGGGAAAGCCCTAAAATAGATCTTCCATTAGCCTGTGAGTGATGCTTGAAATGTGAACCTTACAGTCTCATTTCTTTGGTTAAAACAATTGGGTCCTGATAAAATGCAGATACTTCTGGGAAGGATAGGGACATTGCTGTGTAATTAACACCTTCTCACTACTTACGTATGAGATTTTCTCCAAGAAAACAACTAGCTAAGAGCAGCTCTCCACAAAATGAGAGAAATGATGGGTAAAATCCGTCTCCAGATTGAGAGTTAAAGCACTGCCAGGGGAGGCAGGCTCCTCTAGTGAAGTGGCATGGGAGCACTGGGCCTAGCAGCATCCTTGTAAATGTTTAACAACTGGCTCTCTAGGGAAAAAAGAAGAAGAAAAAAGAAAAATGTACACAGGGTATACTTTTATGATTAATCTGCATTATTGACATTTTCTTCATTACTATCTTAAGTATAGACAATCAATAAAAGAATACCCCCTCCTCTTTGTTTTGGCCAATTGCCAGGGTATAAATGCTCATCTTGAAAATTTAACCATCAGGTCTTAGGAGTGCTTCAGCATATCCTGGACTAGATCCTTTGGTGAAGAGGTGGTTCTCTGCTTGTAGAGAGGTATGTTGTCATGAAGAGGGAAGAGAGCTGGATCTTGGCCTGGATCCCAGCTCTGTTACTTCCTAATGGTGGACAAACCTCTCTGTGCCTTGGTTTCCTCCTCTATAAAAATGAGGCTGTTGGACCAGATCACCTCTGAAGTCCCTTCTGGCTCAGATTCTATGGACCTGTCAATGGAGAGGTAGGGGATCAGACCTGTTTCATCATGATACCTTTACCAGAGCCAATCCTAAGAATCGGTGATTGGCACCAGGAATTCAGTTACCATGCAATGAATCATTCTTCTCCTTGAGTTCAAATTGGCCTGGGACACTTCCTAGCTGTGTAACCCTGGCCAAGTCACTTAACCCTCTTTACCTCAGTTTCCTCATCCATAAAATGAGCAGGAAAAGGAAATGACAAACCTCTCCGGTATCTTTGCCAAGAAAACCCCAAATGGAGTCATAATCAAACATAACCGAAAATGACTGAACAACAACCATGTAATGAACAACATCCGACTTTCAGACAGAGTGCCAGTCATTTGAGCTGCTTCACCGTGAAGCCAATTGCAGAGTTAAGCTGACCCATGGCTTTGACTTTGGGGAAGGTAGAATTCTCTATTGATTCACCTGGTCAGAAAAGGCAGCTTGGCAAATCACAGCCTCTGAGCTCCAGATAGAGTGTTGCTTACCTGTGTTGGGAAAGGGAGTTTACTCACTAGCAGACCCAGAAAGGGCATAATCAGAACCCTGAGGCTTTAGGTTTGGACGGGGAGAAGGATTCCTGCACCATGCCATGAACTCCTAAGGGGGGATGCTTAATAAATACTTGTTGACAATATACAAACAGCCCCAAGGAGCAATTATCAATGTGACTATTCATTCTGGCAGCCGGATACCTAAACACATCTATTGTCTAGTGGTGATTGATATAGCTGTTTACTCCAAAGTCCAATTAAAAATGTCCATATTTGAACCTCAGGTTTTGTTTTGCTTAGCCAAACGAAATGGGAAAACATGACCAACTTTCTCCTCCCTCCAAATCCTCCCCTCCTCCGAGGGGAAAAAAAAATTGGCTTTTGGTTAAAATAATAACAATCAAGCCATTTGCAGTCCACATGTTTCCACCCAGGATTTGCAACCAAAATTTCAGCATTCATCACAAGAGTTATAAACAGCCTTGTGGAAATTTCCCCAAGAGTCTCTCTGTGAATAGCAACAGGGATGAATAGGAACTCCCGGCCTCAGCTGTTTTCATTCCTATGTCAGGCTGTAGTGTCTCTTTCCTAACCAGAGGCCAAGAGGAATGGCTTTTCAGGCCTTCCTGGGAAGGTACGATATGAGGAGAACAGATAGATAAAGTGAACCATGGGAAGATCCTTTCCTTCTAATGATAGATTCTGTGATCAGAAAAATCAGCAGATTAACCCCAGATGAATTGCCTAAAGGGATATTGCCACTATATCTGGGCAGGCCCCTTTGTAATATGGCCATTGGAGCATGGAGTTTGGATGATACAACTTTACCCTGATCTCTGTCCAGGGATGATTGGTCACCAAAAGAACCAGATGGAGTTCTTGTTATGCCCTGTCTTTGTGGACCTATTCAGTCATGTCTGACTCTCTGTGACTCCATTTGTGGTTTTCTTGGCAGAGATACTGGAGTGAGTTGCCATTTCCTTCTCCAGTTCAATTTTATAGATGGGGAAACTGAGGCAAACAGGGGTAAGTGACTTTCCCAAGGTCACACAGCTTGTAACTGTCTAAGGCTGGTTTTGAACTCAGGAAGAAGAGTTTTCTTGATTCCAAGCCTAGTGATCCATCCTCCCATCACCTAAGTGCCCCATTTATGTACCTATAAGCACAAATCCTGAGGGTAGCATAGCAAGGTTCTAATGTATCTGTAAAAAGGCATTCTTAGCATTGTGGTGTCACAGACCCTTTTAGAAGTCTGTTGAGTTTATAGGGCCCCATATCAGGATCATGTTTTTAAATAATCAAAGGAAGTATTCATTTCAGTCAAGGATTAGTAAAAATAAAGATGTCATTTTTTTCCACTCAAATCCATAGACCCTCTGAAATCTATCTATGGATACCCTACCTTATATAAAACAAAACCAATCAGGTGATAACTAAATGTTTGTTAACACTTTGCTGTGTCCGTATTACGGATTATTCTCTGCTTAGTCCAAGTGTTTTTTTTTTTAACTCATTTTCAGTCCTGTCTAACTCTTTGTGACCTCATTTGGGGTTTTCTTGGCAAAGATACTAGAGTGTTTTGCCATTTTCTTCTCCAGCTCATTTTATAGATGAGGGACTTAGGCACACAGGGTGAAGTGACTTGCCCAGGGTCACACAGCTAGTAAGTGTCTAAGGCTGGATTTGAACGTCTAGAGTCTTCTTGACTCCAGGTCCAGTACTTTATCCACTGAGCTACCTAGCTGCCCTATCTGGTCTAAGTATCTGGACTCAGATCCCATTTCTCCTACTTATTATCACCATGACCATGTGCAAGTTACTTAAACTTTATGAATTTCAGTTTACTCATCTGCAAAATAATAGGACTCAACTGGATGATATCTAAGGGTCCTTCTAGCTTTACTGTCTAGTAAGGCTTCTGGCAAGGGGGCAGGAGGGGCTTATTACATTGAGTCATCTGAGTGAGTAAATGTTTTTTGTTTTTTGGGTGTTTTTTTTTTTGTGAGGCAATTGGGGTTAAGTGACTTGGCCAGGGTCACACAGCTAGTAAGTGTTAAGTGTCTGAGGCCAGATTTGAACTCAGGTCCTTCTGACTTCAGGGTCTGTGCTCTATCCACTGCACCACCTAGCTGCCCCTGAGTGAGTAAATGTTAAAGAATACATGTGGCTAAGGGCACATCTCCTGGCCATATCCCAAAGCCAAAGCCAAATGACTTTTGGATTATCTGTTTTTCTGGATTATCTGTGTTTCTGTTCTCTTCCATTAGTGTGGCTAATTGAGAGCCGCAGACTGCATGTGGATCCTGGCTAATTCATTCAATCCTCCCTTCCAGCCTCAAAGCATCTTCTGCTGTTCCAGGACAAGACTCCATCACTCAGTCTCAAAAAGCCAGGCTAACCAGGCCACCCTCGAGCTACAAAGAGTCTCAGCTTCCTTATGCTTGGGGTTCAGCCCAGGGCCTAATTAACCTCTGCTCCAAGGCCCTACTTACGCACTTTAGACTGGAAAATATCCTGGAGGGGCACATGCAGACCAGAGCATGTACTGGCTGCTTGGAAAGGGCTAGGCTTTAAACAGAAAGAAGAAATGAGCCCAAGGAAAGCATCTGAGAGGAGGAAGATTCTGCAAAGTACAGACCATTTCTCTTCTGGTGTTCTGGGAGGCCAAGGGAAATCAGAATTCTCCCTTTTGTTCATAGGCCCCGGCATGGTTTACTTTCTTTTTATTATTCTGAGCTTAACGTAAGGAACTGGCACCATTTCTATTCTGAAATCTCACTGTCAGGGGGGTTCTTTTTCAGCTGTTTCAAATCATATCTGGGTGGACTTTGATAGGCTGTGGGTTTTCACTCCCCCCTAAAGAAAGAAACTTTTTTTTTTTACTCTAAGAAACTTTTTACCATTAAAACTTGGGTTTGATGATTATGGATGGTTTACAAATGACCCCTACTAAGTTTTGTCACACTTTAGCTGCAAATGTCGATTTGTAAGTCTATTTTTGCTCCTTCTGAGGTAGTTAGTCAGCTCAGTGGTGCAATTGGAAAAAAAAGGTTGAGCTTGGAGTTAAGAAGACCCAAGAAGACCCAAATTTAAATCCTGCCTCAGATACTGACTAACTGTATGACCCTGAACAAGTCACTTAACCTCTGTTTAGCTCAATTTCCTCAACTGTAAAATGAGGATAATAAGAGTGACTGCTTCCCAAGGCTATTGGGAGGATCAAATGAGATGATATTTGAATGTTTAGCACAATTTACCATCACAGGGTAAATGTGGTCAGATCCCTTAACGATGCTTTTGTCTGTAAAAGGGGACGAGGATAGTGGGGCAGCTAGGTGGCGCAGTAGATAAAGCACTGGCCCTGGATTCAGGAGGACCTGAGTTCAAATCCAGCCTCAGACACTTGACACTTACTAGCTGTGCGACCCTGGACAAGTCACTTAACCTTCATTGCCCACCCAAAAAAAAGACTATCAAAAGGGGATGAGGATAGGATTGACTATTATAGACAGTAAAACTGCTGTATTGGGTTGTCTTTTTATGTGTTTATCTCAGGAGTCATGGCTTTAGCTATCATGTAGTGCAATGAGTCAAGCATTGAGCCTGGAGTCAGGAAGACCTGACTATGGGCAAGTCACTTGACCTCTGTCTGCCTTAGTTTTCTGTCACCATTTGCTGGGAACTATGCTGAGCAAGGGGAAAACAAACACAAATTTTGAAAAAAGACAGTCCCTGACCCCAAGGGCCTTACAATCTAAAGGGGGAAGACTTGGGTTTTTTTGTTTGTTTTGTTTTGTTTTGGGGTGGGGCAGGGCAATGAGGGTTAAGTGACTTGTCCAGGGCCGCACAGCTGGTATTCAAGTGTCTGAGGCCATATTTGAACTCAGGTCCTCCTGAATCTAGGGCCAGTGCTTTATCCACTACACCACCTAGCTGCCCCTATGTTTTTTGTTTTTTTCAAAAAGCTGAAAATTGGAGGGGGAGGAAATGGTGACATTCCCCTTTCTCTTCCAGAGAAGACCAAAAGCTGATGGGAAATGGGGAGAAAAACTGGTCCCAGGCCTCTCTCAAATAGAGGCCTTGGATCCCATGGTCTGCTCTTTCAGTCAGAGTCCAACCAGAGGGGCAGAGGGTACTGAGGAAATGTGAGGACCAGGCAGATTCAAACTTGCAGCACAATGAGATTCCCCAGTGATGAATTTCTCACCAATGATGAGTGTCTCACCTGTAAAGTAAGGATAATACCACCTACATCTCAAGGTTGCTGTGAAGATTGAATAAGATAATATTTGTAAAGCTATTTGCAAACCTTGTCATTATATAAATGCTAGCAATCATCGTCATTGTTATCATTATCATTATTATTTTGTTGGTATAAGAAATTCCGTGGTAAGTAAGGTCCCTCTAACAAAGCAGGTCAGCAACTTCTCATCTTAGAGGGTTGCTACCCAGAGTCACAGAGCCAGGATGGACCCAAGGTGGGATCTGAATCCAGGTCTTTTGGTTAGATCTCGATCTACTATGCCATACTGTCTCAGATAATGGGCCATGTCATAAAATGATTTTGCTTAGAGTGACAGCATGGTGAACAGAAAGAATCAAAGAATTTCAAAGGTAGAAAGGGACTTAGAGGCCATGTAACCCAATCCATTCCAGAAAAAAGAATCCCCACTATAACATACCTAGTAAATAGTCATCTAGCCTTCAGTTAAAGGCTTCCAGGGAAGGAGGACCTACTGCTACCTCCTGCGGCAGCACAATCTACTTTTAGAGAGCTCTAATTGTTAGGAAGTTTTTCCTGCCAATTTGCTAAAATTTGCCTCTTGCAACATCTGCCCATTGCTCTTGTTTCTGCCCTTTGGGGCCAAGTGGAGATGGAAGAAGATAGAAAGAGAGGAAGAATGGGAAGGGAAGGGAAGCGAAGGGAAGTGAAAGAAAGCAAAGGAAGCAAAGGGAAGCAAAGGGAAGGAACGAACAAAGGAATGAAGGAAGGAAATGAGGGAGGAAGGAAGGGAGGAAGGAAGAGAAAGAAAGAAAAGAAAAGAAAGAAAGAGGAAGAGAGTGAAAGAGAAAGGAAAAGAGAAAGGAGTGAAGGAAGGAAGGAAAGAAAGAAGGAAGGAAAGGAGGGAAAGAGGGAAAGAAGGAAGGAGGGAGAAAGAAAAGGAAAAGAAGGAAGTAAGGAAGGGATAGAGGAAAAGAGGGAGGAAGAAAAGGAGGGAAGGAAGAGAAGAAAGAAGGGAGAGAGGGAGGAAGGGAGGAAGAGAGAAAGAAAGGAAGGAGAGAAGGAAGAAGGGAAGGAAAAAGGAAAGAAAAAGGAGAGAAATAAGATTTCTTGAGAAGTTTTTTTAAAATTCTCGCTAGCTTTATAGTAAACTGTTAAAGTACACAGTAGTTATATTCCTAAAGTTAATTTTTTTCTAGTTAGCTTTTTTGGGGGGGACATGAATGATTGTCATAGAAATGATGCTTTAATTAGGTGCTAGGTTTCCTGGCTAACCCACAAAATCCTGTTTAATCCACATTGTAGTTTAAAATATTCATTTGCTATGGTAGAAAGCAATATGATTACAATGTTCATAATTAAGTAAAAATAGGAAAATAATAAGATTGAATGTAAAATAGTTTTTGTTTATCTGAATGCCCCTGCTTGAGGAAAGGCAAGTGTTGCTTAGTGACATACCAACAACTAGCTAGCCTGAGATTTGCTGATACTGAAGGGATTTCTGGGTACTTTCAAAGTCTTTAATGATTGATAGCTTGTGATTGTTTCTTTTTTGTGTGTTTCTAATTTCACTCAAAATGTTATGTCTTTCCTTTTCCTTAACACAGGTGTTTCATTAGCATCATTCATGATAATCTCCTGAAAAGTAGTTTTTGCATTTAGGATGGAATGAAAAAAGGGAGGGAGAGAAAAAGAAAGAGAGAGGGCATGAGGGAAGGAGAGATTTTCCTTAGGTCATTGAGCAAAAGTTAGAAGAGTGGGAATGACAAAGAGAGGATTGATGGAATCATAGGACTTGAAAAGAGATCTTAAAAATCTGAAAAAGATGATCTGAAGTCAGATTAAATTAGCAGTAGTAGACAAATGCAAAAGCAGGGAGTTTCAGAAGAAAAGAATACTGGATTTTTCATCAGAGGACCTGGGGTTGAATCCCAGCTTTACAATTACTATCAGGGTGACTTTGGACAAGTTCCTCTGGGCTTTGATTCCTTAGATGATCCCTAGATGCAGAAGAACTGATCTTTTGATCTCTTAATCCTCACTTTACCAAACTGTCAAATTCATGTTGTCACTGAATTGACTTAAGTAGCAACCACTTGTTTTAACATCTAAAGACATAGCCTAGAGTATAACCCAATCCATTCCAGAAAAAGAATCCCCACTATAACACACCCAGCAAATAGTCATCTAGCCTTCAGTTAAAGACCTCCAGGGAAGAGAACCTACTGCTAACTCCTGAGGCAGTTCAATCTACTTTTAGAGAGTTTAATTGTTAGGAAGTTTTTTCCTACTATCCTGCTGAAATTTGCCTCTTGCGATATCTGCCCATTGCTCTTTGGGGCCAAATGGAGATGGAAGAAGAAAGAAAGAGGAAGGAAGGAAAGAAGGAAGGGAGGGAGAGAGGGAGGGAGGGAGGGAGGGAAGGAGGGAAGAAGAAAGGAAGGACTGTTTTCTTAGTTTTGCCTTTCTATTCTCAGTGCTTAGAACAGTGCCTTTCACTTAGGAGGTAATAATTAAATGTTTGTTGATTTGATTGAATAAGTTCAAAATATCCTGAAGAATTGAATGCATTTTCTGAAAGTACCTTGCTTGCTCCCTAACTATGCCTTAGATGTCTACCAAGGAACTTAAGATCCCTCCTGCATCTATCAATGAAAATGATGACAGCCCACCCATACCACATTACTGAAACAAAAGTGAGGGATACGAATGACCAGTTTGTATCCCTACTTGAAATAGAAATAAGGAAAAGTTGTGTAGTTTGCGTGAAACCACACTTAATGAAGTTAGTAAAGCATCCATTTAATATTACTGACTATTACACATGGTTATTTTCACCAAGAATGAGCAAATAATCAAAGCTCTAGGTATTCATAAAAATTCTGGGAGATGTATTTGCACTGGACTTGAATTTCACTCCCAGATTTGATGCTTAGTAGTCATGGAATAGTCAAGTTATATCAACTCATCCTCAGTTTTCTCATCTGTAAAATGGGGATCTTAACTTGCATTATCTTCCTGGGTTGTTATGAGGAAAGTGCTTTGTAAACTCTAAATCACTATGTAAACATGAGTCATTATAATAACTACTAGATTGTAAACTCCTTGGGGTCAGGGACAATATTCTTTTTCATCTTTGTATCACTAGTGTTGCATATAATCAGTGAATTATAAATAAAGGCCTAAGAAATTTAATCAAGTTATTAGAGAATGGAGGGAAGGAGAGAAAGACCCAAAAAAGTACCCACCCTAAAGGAAATCTATTTCCCTGTGGGTTCTCTAGTGAAGTAAAAGGAAGTGCTACCACCTTCATATAATCATAAACTTACCAATTTACCAGCTTCCATAAATGGTGATAACATTGAGCCCCCTGTAGATAAGCGCAGGCAAAATACAATGACCACCTCCATTTGTATGTGGCCACAGACTGAGATCAGTGCCTTATTAATACCATCCTGGCTCTGACCCTGGTAAACAAATCAGATATCTAGGGTCTCAAGGACTGAGGAAAAATCACATCTATCCTAGCTTTTTCCAGAGCTATGCTTCTTCCCCTGCCACCATAGCCCTGCCTCTCACCTTTAGCTCAGAGTCTTTCTGGGTCCAACACAACGTATATTGTCTTCAGATTAACAGGTTCCCTGATAACCAGGACAGAAGAACATCATCTCCAAGGATTGGACTGCTTGGGAAGCCATAAGCAGTCTTTTCAAAGGGTTCCCTGGGAGCCTCTGTCCATACAATTGACCTCATAATTGCTGAATCTGCAACCTCCGATACTGTAAGCCATCCTCTTCCTCATGATACTCTGTTCTCTCTAGGTTTTTGTGAAACGGCTCTCTCTTCATTCTCCTCCTGCCTATCTGACTATTCCTTTGCAGTCTCCTTTGTTGAATCTTCATCCGGGTTTTACTGCTAACTGTGGGATCATGACGGCTCTGTGCCAGGACTTCTCTTTGCCCTCTATGCTATTTTATCTGGTGATTCCATCAGTTTCATTGAAAATCATT
The DNA here is from genome assembly GCF_019393635.1 of Dromiciops gliroides. Lineage (NCBI taxonomy): Eukaryota > Metazoa > Chordata > Mammalia > Microbiotheria > Microbiotheriidae > Dromiciops > Dromiciops gliroides. Next base: position 616,767,091 of record NC_057862.1, read on the forward strand.
ATCATCCCTATGCAAATGGTGCTCAGATCTGTTTACCTTCTCTGACCTCTAGTCTCATTTCTCCAGTTGCCTATTGAACATCTCAAACTAGATGTTGAACAGATCTCTTAAACTCAACCAGTCCAAAACCGAACTCACGATCTTTGTCCCCAAGCCTTCCCCTATTCTGAACCACCCTATTATGGTGGAGCATGCCACCAGCATGCCAGTCACCAGGGCTTATAACCTCTGTTATTCTCAACTCCTCACTCTCACTAACCCTTTATCCAATCACTTGCCAAGTCCTACTGATTCTACCTTGAGCAATGCCTCTTGCATACACACACTTGATGCAGATTTAGCAATTACGAGGTCATTAGTAAGTTTGGAGGATTCAGTTGTATGGACAGTTGTATTCCAACCATTGTCTCATGCCTGAACTATTTCAATAGCCTGCTGGTTGGTCTTCTTGACTAGGGTCTCTCTTCATTCTAATCCAGTCTCTACTTATCTTACAAATTGATATTCCTAAAGTGCAGGCCTATGTCACCTCTTTCTTCAGTAAACACCAGTGGTTCCTTATTGCCCCACCTCTCCAAATCAAATATAAAATCATCTATTTGCCTTTTTTAGTCATTCCAATGCTTCAACATTGTTGGCGAAGAAATCAGTGTTCAGAAGCTGTCCACTAGGTGGCGGTGCCAAACACAGTCTCCTCTAGAACCTTTCCCCCAAACACTACAAAATTGATTATTGATGGAGATGGTTGGCAAAGTTCACAAATGTCCATGGCCACATGGGAGTCTGTGATGATTATTTTCTGGTTGTGGCAAGATTAAGTTCAGGCCAGCAGTCCTTCCAAATCAGCCACACTCCTAATGGGATCAGAGAATTAGAGCTTGAAGGACCCCAAATGTGGTATAACCCAACTCTCATTTTATAGAAGAGGAAACTGAGGTCTGGAGAGGTAATAAGCATCAATGCCAAGACTTAGAGATCCTTTGCCTCTTGGCTGTACCACACTTGCTCTATTTTCTTAGGTTTTAAACTGTCCCAGACTAATAAGACTGTTACCTTATTAACTGTCCAATGGGAAATTATGCCACAGGACAATACAATAAACACAATTCCTTATCACTCCCCTTCACAGACTCTTTTCTTTTTCTTTCTTTCTGTCTTTCTTCCCTTCTTTCTTTCTTTTCTTTTTTTGAGAGAAAATGGAGGTTAAGTGATATACCCAGTGTCACACAGCTAGTTAAGTGTCAAGTGTCTGAGGTCAGATTTGAACCCAGGTCCTTCTGAATCCAGGGTCTGTGCTTTATCCACTGAGCCACCTAGCTGCCCCTACAGAGTCTTTTCAGCTAAATGGGACTTCCAGGTGTTCCTGGAACAGGATGTTTCATTTCCCATCACACATGTACAGAACATATACCTGTCTCATCTCTAGCTTTCAGATTCTTTCCTTTCTTTTCTTTCAAAACAGGTAGGTGTCACAGTGGTTAGAGCACTGAACCTAGATCCAGGATGATTCATCTTCCTGAGTTCAAATTCGACCTTACACATTTACTATTTGTATGACCTTGGGCAGGTCATTTAACCCTCTTTGCCTCCATTTCTTCATCTGTAAAATGAGCTGGAGAAGGAAATGGCAAACCACTCCAGTATCTTTGCTGAAAAAATAACAAATGGGGTTGCAAAGAGTTGAACACAATTGAACAACAACAAAATTCCTTTCAAGGATCAGCTGAGGTAGTTTCTCCCCCATTCTACCAGCTATTGGTATTTTTTCTCTCATCAAATTGTCCTCAAGCATCTGGTCTGGCCCTTTCCTCTTCCCCCTTTGTACTCAGACTGATCTAAGAACAATTCACTAGTGACATATCTGTGAGTTCCTGCTATTTCCACCTTCAGTCTCTCCTCCACCATGCCTGCACTAGGTAAGGAATCTTGCTCAGTGTCTCAATCAGGTTTCCTGGCAGTGACTTCCAGCTGCACAAACAATAACAGATAATAGAATGCTCACCTGTGTCTATGTTTTGTCCTCGTCCAATAGAATGTAAGCTTCTTGAGGGCAATGGCTGTACCATTTTGTATCTTTCATCCTTCCATGTCTGGCATGGTGTCTTACACACTATAAATATATGCAAAGGAGGAGAGAGTGAGGCAGAGTGAGTAGGAGAAAGTGCAGCTCTGCCTCACTTAAATCAAATTCACAAACAGGTCAAGACATCATCCTTGTGATGCCATTATTCCTCTTTGAGAACAAAGGATGAACAACGATAAATATCAGCCAAATTGAACTGTTCAAACTTGGTGAATAATTGCTAAGCAGTGCAGTGCAGTTTGAATCTGTATTTACTGTCTAGACTTTCCTGCTTTTCTCATCTGAAGAAAGAAGCTATCTAGCACAGTAGGTAGAGTGCTGATCCTGGACTCAAGAAGATCTGAATTCCAACACAGCCTCAGACACTTAATAGTTGTGTGATCCTGGGAAAGATACTTAACCTCAGTTTCCTCATCTGTAAAAAACAGATAATAATAACCTCTGCCTTCCAGGGGTGTTACAAGGATCCAATGAGATAAAAATTGTCCAGCACACAGTGCCTGACACACAGTAAATGCTACATAAATGTTAACTATTGTTACTATTCAAAGTCTACAAAGGGCACAGTAATGGAATATGAGAACGGGAAGGGACCTTAGAGATGTGTGGTTCAACCTGCCCCTAACAAGAATCTCTTCTACCACAGTCATGAGAAGTGATCATCGAGTTTTGGCTTGACCACCATTACCTCATAATTCTACTCCCATTCTACTCCTTTTTTTTTTTTTGTGAGGCAGTTGGGGTTAAGTGACTTGCCCAGGGTCACACAGCTAGTAAGTGTCAAGTATCTGAGGCTGGATTTGAACTCAGGTCTTTCTGAATCCAGGGCCGGTGCTCTATCCACTGCGCCACCTAGCTGCCCCTCCCATTCTACTTCATGACAGCTCAGATTGTTTCAGAAAATTTCCTTGTCATGCTAAAACGTTTCTCTCCATCCTTCAGTCATAGATGGTGACTTTGACCTCTGGGTCCAAGCAGAGTAAGTGTGCATACTATCTCATCTATTTAATAGCTGTTCAGATGCTTTGAAGGTAGTAATGTTCCCTTGCATTTTCACCTTTCCAGTCCCCAAATCTCCATTTTCTTCAACTCATCCTGATATAGCATGACCTCCAACTTCCTCATCTTCTTGGCTTCCAGTCCTCTGGGGATGGGGGTGGGGGGTGGAGGTAGCTGTCTTGCAATGTTGGCTCAGTTGTTTATAGTAAGACACTGAAGTAGAAAACGATGTCAAAAATGTCTTTTATAGAGATACCATGAGAGTGCATAAATAAGATGAAGTAATATCTGGGAAAGATGTAGCAAAGAAAACTGAACCCAAAATGCCTTTCTTTATAGACCATGCTTAGCCAAAACTCCCTTTGAGTTAAAGCACAGACTGCAGAATTATGTACACAGAATGTCTTTAAAGTTCTTCCATAAACCCCAAGAAAACAGAACGGTCTGTTTGGAGCTGCTTAGGCAGCAACCTTAATTCCTTTCTGTGGGTTTATAGGCACTGGTACAAGTGGTCCCCAAATACTCCTTTCTTTTAATTACAAATAAGAAAGAACAAATTCTACCCTCACAACTTCCACTCTGTTGTGCTCCCTCGGCACAAAGGACAGAGTTCATGGAAAAAGGAAGCCTTCATTCCAAGCTTCCTATAGTAGGGTTATAGGCTGAGCACTGCTTGTCTTTTCAAATAATTCAGTTTTTTCATTGCAGACCACATATTCTTAACATCTTGAATGGTTTAGGTTGAAGTCAATGAAAAACCCTCTCAGTTCCAGGACTTTATTATAATACTTTTAACTTTTCTTCTGTCTTTCCTTCTCTTTCTTTCCTTCCTTCCTTCTTTCTCTTTCTCCCTCCTTCCCTCCCTCCCTCCCTCCCTCCCTCCCTCCCTTCCTTCCTTCCTTCCTTCCTTCCTTCCTTCCTTCCTTCCTTCCTTCCTTCCTTCCTTCCTTCCTTCCTTCCTTCCTTCCTTCCTTCCTCCCCTCCCTTTCACAATCCACTTAAATGTAGAAAGTCCTGGGAGAACTCATTCAGAGCCAGTTACATTTTCTTCCTTCAAATATAGGTGCTGTTAACACAAAAGACTGTTATGATGTATTTAAAAGCTTCATGGAATAGTGGACAGTACACTGGTTTTGTGCTGAGGATCTGCCTTAAAATGTCCCCTGCCCTCACCCTGATGCTTAATGCCTGTATGACAGCATCCTCATGCTTTTAAAATGGTGGGTTTGAATTTGATTACTGCTGAGGTTCAGACCAGCCTTATAACTATGATTCTCCTAATTTAGGCAACTAGTAGAAGGCACATTGAACTGATTCTCATGCAACAGCAATCCTGACTCTGCTATTCATTAGCTATTTCATCACCTCACTTTTTTCTTGTTTGTTTTTGACTTGCTTGAGGTAGGTGTCTAGTGGTGGGAGGAGGTATTTAATAATTACCTATTGAATTGAATCACTAAGTCAAAGGGAATGAGTAATTTAGTTGCTTATTAGCATAACTTCAAATTGATACCCAGAACAATTGGAACACTTCTCAACTTCAACAATAGTTCAACAATGTACCTTTCTTCCCACAGCACCTCTGTCACTGACTTTTCCTGGGTTTTGGTCATCTTAGCCAATTGCAATGGTATAAAACCTGAGAGTTTTCATTTGCATTTCTCTAACTCTTGTCAGAGGCAATGTAGTTAAAGTGCCAGTCTCAGAGCCAGAAAGACCTGGGTTCCAGTCCTGTCTCTGGAACATACTGACTATTTCACTCTGAGCAAGTCACCTAACCAATTTGCTAATTTGCATAAGTAGAGGGAATTTTCTTATACAATCAATCCCTCTACCAACGAGATCATGGATCCAGTCCCTATCCAATCTCTATTAATGATTTGGAGCATATATTTATATGGTCATTTAGCATTTGTAATTCATCTTGGAAGGTACTATCTCACATATGAGAAGCTTGACTACTGAAAGGGGAATAAAATGAAATGTGGGGCCAGAAAATGAGCTGTTGTGTAAAGAAAAGGGACTTAAATATTCTTGCGAAGGATGTAAAGTTTTGGTCCCTTAGTAGATGAAACAGTTTGGTTCCTAAAAGGGGCAGAAAAATGAATTTTTATGTACAAAATGATGAAATACACATATGAAAAATCATAATTTTCCTATTAAAAGATAAGGATAGGTGGCAGCTAGGTAGTGCAATGGATAAAGCACTGGCCCTGGATTCAGGGGAACCTGAGTTCAAATCCGACCTCAGACACTTGACACTTACTAGCTGTGTGATCCTGGGCAAGTCACTTAACCCTCATTGCCCCGCAAAAAAACAAAACAAAACAAAACAAAACAAAGGTAAGGATAGACAAAAGAGAACCAGAAAGAGAACTGAGAAGCTTTATTTAAGGGCAAAGAAATGATTGAGGCTGCAGGGCACTGTTGTCCCTCAGCTCATTTGCAGTTGACTTCACTTCTTTTTTTTTAATAAAGTATTTTTTTTCCTGTTACATGTAAAGATAGTTCTCAACTTTTGTTTATACAAGCTTTCCAATTTCAGATTTTTCTCCTTCCCTCCCCTCCCTCCCCCCTCCCCTAGACAGCAGGTAATCTGATATAGGTTTTATAATAACATTAAACATATTTCTGCATTAGTCATGTTATAAGAGAAAAATCAGAGCAATGAGGAAAAACCTCAAAATAGAAAAACAGCAGCACCAAAAACAAAAGAAATAGTATGGTTCATTCAGCATCTATACTCAGTTTTTTTTTTTTTTCCTGGATTTGGAGATCCTCTTCCATCATGAGTTCCCTGGAACTCTTCTGTACCATTGCATTGGTGAGAAGAATATAGTCCATCACAGTAGATCAACACTCAATGTTGATGATACTGTGTACAATATTCTTCTGGTTCTGTTCATCTCACTGATCATCAGCCCATGCAAGACCCTCCAGGTTTCTCTGAACTCCTCCTGCTCATCATTTCTTACAGCACAATAGTATTCCATTACATTCATATACCACAATTTGTCCAGCCATTCCCCAATTGATGGGCATCCCCTCAACTTCCAATTCCTTGCCACCACATAAAGAGCAACTATACTTTCGTACATGTGGGTCCCTCTCCCCTTTCCATGATCTCTTTGGGAAAAAGACCCAAAAGTGGTATTGCTGGGTCAAAGGGTATGCACAGCTTTATAGCCCTTTGGGCATAATTCCAAATTGCTCTCCAGAATGGTTGGATCTTGACTTCCCTTCTTTAGAGCTTAAGAGGTTAAAACTTTCAAAGCAGTAAGTCAAATAATCATTTGGAAAAGGGAAAGTTAAATAAGGATTGTTGATTTCACAACTGAGAGAAAGTTGGATTTTGTGAGTGTTACCTCATAAGGCAAAGATGAATAGTTGACCACCAGGAGGCTCTGATTTGAGCCATTAGAAGTAGTGAAGACCCCTTCTGTTGTGGCTGCCGTTGAGGCTACAGTCGCGCTGCAGCCATGGCTATCCGCTACCCCATGGCCGTGGGCCTCAACAAAGGCCACAAAGTTACCAAGAACGTTTCGAAGCCACGACACTGCCGCTGCCGTGGGCGCCTGACCAAACACACCAAGTTTGTGCGAGATATGATCCGGGAGGTGTGTGGGTTTGCCCCTTATGAGAGGCGAGCCATGGAATTGTTAAAGGTCTCCAAGGATAAGAGAGCCCTAAAGTTCATCAAAAAAAGGGTGGGGACTCACATCAGAGCCAAGAGGAAGAGAGAGGAGCTCAGCAACGTCCTGGCTGCCATGAGGAAGGCTGCTGCCAAGAAGGACTAGACTGGACCCTGCCTGCCTTGCCCCAGTTACCCGAGAAATAATAAAGATTTGACAAACAGGAAAAAAAAAAAAGAAGTAGTAAAGACCACAACAGGAGATGAGTCAGGAAGAACAGTTTGGAAAGCAATAGGAAAAGAATGAAAAAAGTTGCCTTCCAGCAGGAGGAATCATTTGACAGAAAGGCATCAGTTACTGCATTTTGGAGACTCCTGATAGGAATGGCATCATCGCTTTGTGGAGGCACATGGTCAGATGAGAAGACCCATTTCAATATTCCTCTTCATTCTGTAGATTGGAGATTAGGCAGAAAAGTGTTCGGGAGATGGACACTGAAAGTCTGGTTCCTCACCAACTTTTCTTCTCCTCTTTGCTCAGGGGATGGTCATGGAAGGAGATAGAAAGTCTACCTAAGGTCAGAGGGAAGGTTTCTCAGGTCTTTGCACAGGAGTTCTTCCATTTCTTGTTTAGGAGATCAGGTTGGCAGCAAGAGGTGCTTTGTGTTGGTACATGTGGAAGTGGTTGCTTTGGGACAGATGGAGGACACTTGGTATGACACCTTGCCCCTTTCCCTCAGAGGACACACAAGGCACAAGGCTTGGGATACAAGGGCTCTTAACCTCCTATGGCCTTGGATTAGATCTCTGGGGTTTCTTTCAGCTCTAGAGCTATGATCCTTCTTAGCTACCATTTCTAAGCTATGCTGCCATCCTTTTAGCCATCATCTTCAATTCTCTTCTGCCAAATCCTGGTCTCCAACCCTGGAACTGCCTCCAACTCTGGTTAGGTTGGTTGTTCCTTATCTTGCCTAGAACCTGGCTTCTATATCACTTTATGCCCACTGTTTCCAAAGCCGGTTGCCTACACTACCCCTATCATCTTCATTATTACCCAACTTGCAGTTTGCTTCCCTTAATGTCTTATCACTCATATTAGAATGGAAGCTCCCTGAAGTCAGTGGCTCTCTTACTTGCTTATAGTTGCATCTGCCTTGTACTTAGGACAATGCCTGGCATGTATTGAGCACTTCATAAATTATGTTTGAATGTTTGTATGTATGTATGTGTGCATGTATATGTGTGTATGCATGCACGTATCTATGTATCATCTATCATCTATCCATCCATCTATCATCTATCTATATCTATATATCATCTATCTATCCATCTACCTGTCTGTCTATCTATCTACCTATCTATCTATGTCTGTCTGTCTTAAAGGAAGTCTGGCTTCCTTTTAAGTTCCAGCTAAAAATCCATTTTCTACAGGAAGCCTTTCTCAACCCCTCTTAACTCTAGTGTCTTCCCTCTTTTAATTATTCCTAGTTATCCTATACATAGCTTATTTGTACATATTGCTTTGCTTTTTGTCTCCCCCATTAGATTGAGAGCTCCTTGAGGTCAGGGATGTCTTTTGCCGCTTTTTATATTTTTAACATTTAGCACAGTGCCAAACATAGGAGGTACTTAATAAATGTTTCTTGACTATCTACCTATCATCTTTGTATTTACCTACCTACCTACCTACTGACCAACCGATCTATTGACTGACCAACCGATCTATCTATCTATCATACTAGGATTTTATCTATAGCAATTCTAATAATTTTGTGGATTTATCTTACATCCTGCTACTTTCTGAAGAAAAACTTAATGTGTAAGTTTTGTTTTGTTCTATTTTTACTCATTTTTTGGCATATTTCAAGTACACTATCACATTATCTACAAATATTTAACAGGCACATTTTCAGACAAACACATGAAACTCCCTGCTGAGATTCAGTTTCTTAAAGGGTGAGTCAACAGTCAAGGTGTCCCCATCCCAGATGTGAATGTCCCCTGCTAGTCGGAAACATGGAATCTCAAGAGTAAAGCCTACAGGAGCTATTCCATTTAGCTTTGTCACTTCACCCTTCGGTTGGGCCAACCCAAGCTCACTTGACCCCATATATCCAGTAGTACCGAGCCTATGCTTCATATCCCAATCCAGTCACCAACCAGTAAACCAAAGCCAAACCAAGTCCCTTTGCCATCTGTCCTCCTGCCCTCCTGCTCTTTTGGCTTGAGCACAGTAAACTAAGCAGTACTTTCATTACTGTCATGAGCTTGGGTCATTGCTGTGGCTCCCCAGATGGAAACTCTCTTCCCTGGGCACCAATCCCTTATATGGATTATCTCTCCCCACATATTAGAATGTAGGCTCCTTGAGGGCAGGGATTATATCATTTTTACATTTGTATCTCCACTTAATAAATGCTTTTCCCTCATTATTCATTCATTCCCCAGCCCTTAGCTGCTGTTTAAACACCTGGAAGGGGTGGGGTGAAGGAGAGCAGCTCTCAGGAGGATTGCCTGCATTCAGGTGGAAACCTGAATTTCCACAGATGTGGGTAATTTGAAATTTTACAAATATGGATGAATTGCCTGCTTTCTGCTGCAGGGCTACATGCTGGGCCAGCAACTTTATTGGTATAGGGAGTTTCCAGGTGAGGAATATACCTAAACCAACGCAGGTAGGCATCTTAAATCCAACTCTTTCTAGGAGAGTTGCCTAGAGTCCTGAGAAGTTCAATAATTGGCCAAGAGGCTGCCCATCAATTGGGGAATGACTGAACAAGTTGTGGTATATGAATGTAATGGAATTCTATTGTGCTGTAAGAAATGATGAGCAGGTGGATTTCAGAGAAACCTGGAAGACTTGCATGAATTGATGATGAGTGAGATGAGCAGAACCAGGAAAACATTGTACACAGTATTATCAACATTATGTGTTGATCAACTGTGATAGATTTGATTCTCCTCAGCAATACAATGGTCCATGATAGTTCCAAAGGACTCATGATGGAAAATGCTCTCCAAATTCAGAAAAGAACAAAAAAAAAGAACTGTGGAATATGGATGCAGATTGAACCATACTATTTCTTTTGTTTTTGGTGCTGTTTTTCTTTTTTGAGGTTTTTCCTTTTTGCTCTGATTCTTCTCTTATAACATAACTAATGCAGAAATATGTTTAATGTTATTGTACATATATAACCTATATCAGATTACTTGCTGTCTTGGGAAGGAGGGGAGGGAGGGAAGGGAGGGAGAAAAACTTGAAACTAGAAATCTTATTTTAAAATGTTGAAAACTATCTCTCTATATAAAATACTTTTATAATTAAGAAAATAATTGGCCAAGAGTCAAACAGGCAGTATGTGGCAATATATTGAAGCAACTAGATGGTGATAAGAACTGAACACTGGACTAGGCATCAGCATGATCTGAATTTGAATCCTGACTCAGACTCTTACTAGTACTGTGACCCCGAGTAGATCATTTACCTTCTGTTTTAGTTTCTTCATTTGTTAAATTGAGATAAAAGACCCAAAGAACTTATCTTACTTAACTTCTATGGGGTTCAGTTACTTCATCTGTAAAATGGGATAATAATGATACCTACCACAGAAGGGTGTTGTGAAGACCAGATGATAACAGTTGACTAACTAGTTAGCTAGACAGACAGACAGGCAGATAGAGCATGCCAGAGACTGTGTTAAGCACTGGGGATACCAAAAGAAGCATGATGGACAGTTCCTACCCTCAAGGAACTTAAATTCTAATGGGGGAAGACAACATAAAAAGTTGGGAAGGGAATAGGGAATATATCCACAGTGGCATGGCTGGAGATATCCAGGGAGTGTTATTAAACCTTGGAACTGAGCAAGAGAGGGCCAAAGCTAGCCTACCAAAGCCCAAAGAAATTCTAGGGACTTAAACATTTAAAGTGTTACATAAATGTTAGCTTTTACTATTATCTGTCAGAAGCAAGATTAGAACCCATGTCTTCCTATCCACTACTTCAACTGCCTATAACCTATGTCAGCCTAGATGTGCCAGAAAGCTTCCAATAAACCATACTTTTGTATCCCTAGAAATAGAAGAGATTAGAGATTTTCTTTCCTTTTTTTGAAAGGCAGAGAACAAACCAAATGAATCCAAGGATTCTTATCTTTTGGCTCTGGTTCCAAAGTACCAAAAAAAAATGTTTTTTTTAACAATTTGATGTAACATCAATCTGTTAACTCCTCAAGAGGAAGGACTATTGTTAACCTTTCCTTATTTCCCCAGTACCTGACAAATAGAAGGTGCTTGATAAATGTTAATTGATTGATTAAGTGACATAAGAGGGTCATCTGAGCTTCTTGCCATGACATCCCCACAGCTTCAGACACCCTTTTCCTTTCCAGAATAAGCAGCACTTTGTTCCCTAGAAAACACATTTCGGGGAGAAGGGAAGGAAAGAAATTTTTTTTAAAAGAACAATAAAGAAATTTACAAGAAAAATGTATATTTAAAAGAAGTAGCAAATTGTATATGGTAGATTTACAGTTTCATATGCAATCATCTTTTTTATACAATTATGGAAATGTTTTATTCCATAAATTAAAAACAAAACGAATGAATAAATTGACAAATAAATAAATGGATACATAAATAAACAGATGAATGAGTGAATGAACAAATAAATATATGAATAAATTAAATAAATAAAATGAATGAATGAATGAGTGAATGGATAAATAGATAAATAAATTAAATTAATGAATAAATGAACAAATAAATGAATAAATACATAAATAGATGAATGAATAAATAAATGAATGAATGAATGGATAGATAAATGAATGCATGCATGAATGAATAAATGAATAGGTGAATGGATGAATAAATAAATAGATAAATTAATTAGATAAATAAAATGAATGAATAAACAAATAAATAAACAAGTGAATGAATGAATGAATGAATGAATGAATGAATGAATGAGTAAATAAAAAATGACAAAAGAAAAAACATATTTGAACTCCATCTCCTGACTTCAAAGTATGGCTTGCTTAGATGGTTTCACCCTAGTATCACATCCCACAAGGATTTTATCAGAATCCCCAGGGGGCTTCTGCAATTCCCCACACATCTTAAATTCAACATAGTTAGCAATAACTTTCAGTAAGGTGGAAAGCTTCAGAGATGGGGCTTCTATGCCAAATAATCTTTTTGTTTTGTTTTGTTTTGTTTTTTGGAGTTCCCTCCTTTACTGGAATTTCTCCATTAGCCACACTTCTGACCTATCTTCTCATTGTTAAAACCAAAGACATGGCAAGATTTTGGAAAGCTGGTGCCAGCAGTCAGCCTGCCATAAAATGGTTGAAATACATACTAAACTCTGGGCGCAGTGTCTGGGCCATAGCCACTTTAAAAATGGCCTGGTTTATGTTCTTATCCTTAAAGTCTTTGTGTACACTAGTGGCCATTGTTATTTCATCTGCCAAGACATTTCAGGCTAATAAACTGTAAAAAGAAAGTCATTTATGATATGAAATCCCCTCTTTATCACTAGAGTTGGGCGACATCCAAAAAAAATGGCTGGGCATATTTCCATGCTGCCAAGTTACATTACTGGATAAAGTTTCCATCAACCACTGCTGTTCTCTCCCCTATAGAGAGATCAAGAATGTAGATTGCCCCATAGACAGTTATCAAGTGCCTGATTGACCTGCGGACATTGTTATGATTCTATATTCTGGGTCACTGTACAAGGTTAAGAAAGGGAGAGAATTAGAACACAAAGGAAGATAGGAATGAAGGTTTCTCATCAGAGACACTCTCAGATCAGCAGAGTCAGAGAAAGGCAAGTAGGAAGTCACCTTTGGAAGAAGCACTGGATTGATCCAAAGTTAGGAAGAAAATCCCAAGTTGGAATTCCAGGTTTCACCTACTCAAGTCAAAATTTCTGTGACCTTTAGTTTCCTCACATCAGGAAAAGCTCAGTTCAAATCCTGCCTTATTAGTTGGCAGATCCTGGGGAGGTCACTTAATCTTTCTTCATTAAAGTTTCCTCATCTGAAAAATGAAGACACAAGAATAGCACCAATCTCTCAGGGTTATTGTGAGGATAAAATGAAATAACGTGTTAAATACTTTGCAAACCTTAAAACAGTATTATATATAAAACAGTATTATTATAATATGTTATAATGAGTATATTATACAATATATAATCTAGTGACATATATATCACATTTTTCTTCCTATATGTTACATAAAACATGTGTTATATGACAAATTATACAATACATTATATATAATGTATAGTACATAGTTGTTTTATCTGTATTATATATTGTTATGCTACATTGTATATAATTATATATATAAAATAACATGTAATAGTGCTTTAAGGTTTGAAAAGAGCATTACAGGTTATATATGTATGTATGCATATTTTATATTTACATTTTCATGTGTGTGTATATGAGGTAGGGAGAAAGACAGCAGGAAAGGAGAGAAAGAGACAGAGAGGAGCAAGAAAGAGAGGAAAAAGAGGGAAAGGAAGGGAGGGATGGAGAGGGAGGGAGGGAGAAAGAGACAGAGAAATAAGGGGAGAGGGAGGGAGGGAGAAAGAGACAGAGAAAGAGAGGAGGGTGGGAGGGAAAGAGAGGGAGAAAGGGAGAGAGGGAGGAATGGAGAAAGAGAGAGGAGGAAATCAGATAAGTTAAGTGCTTTGCACAATGTCACTCCACTTGTCAGTGGCAAAGTCAAGGCCAGGACCTTGGTCTCTTGAATCCAAGTGCATCCTCTTCCCACTACACAACTGACTCTATCATTGTCTCCATCAAGTATCTGAGGTGCTCTTACCTGTCTGTATATGTGGTTAAATCAGGTGATTGCTGACAAACTTCCCCTCTCTCCCAGCCAGACACTGTAGTATCTGACTTCAAACACTAGAGACACAAACTTTTCATTGATGCCATTGCCCTTTCCTTAGTCTGGGAGAGGGGGTAATATAATTAAGCTGTAGGTCAGCCATCATAGGATCATGGATTTAGAGCTAGAATAGATAAAGGACATCTGCCCTTCTTTATGTAGATGAAGAATCAGGAAGGAGGGAGGGGGGTGTTAAATGATTTGCTAAAGGTCACATGGCTAGTAAGTGTCAGAGGCAAGATTTGAACCCATATCAGCAGATTATTTCATCCAGCACTTGGCTAGGAACAGGACACTGAAGAATGAGAATTTTGCCACCATCTCCAAGCTTCTGCAGAGACACTAATCACGTAGCATGCAAGCATGCATCTTTGAACACAACTGAAGGGATCCTAGAAAGGGAAGTATCCTGGCAGTCAGAACTTTGCTAGCTTCACAATTTTGACTCTGGCCCCAGAAAGGCTGATTGGTCAATACCACTCCTGGTACCATGTTCCACCTCTGACCCTGAACACATTTCCACTCCACCCTCTCCCATTGATTGCCTTTCCTCAAGGGGACCTCCCCACCTAGCAGGATTTCTAAGGTGAGCTCAACATCTTTAGGGCTCAGAAAGAGCTGTTGCCTGTTCACCACTCTTTGAAAATGTCAGTGCCAATGTCCACAAAGGAGATCAGAGAGCATCTTCTTGAGGGCTAGTTCTTTGTGAAGTTGTTTCTTGTATTCTGGGCAAGGAGTGATTCCCACTGAACCCATGGGGATCAAGTCAGAAACCTACAATTTAACACAGCTGTACTGTGTCATTAAGTGGAATATTTTATCAATGGCTAAGGCTACTTACTGTGTGATGAGCTGGCACTGATCCTGGGTGACACAACATAAGGTTCGTTACCAAGTCACAGAGATTCTGGTTTTCTTCAAAACTGACCTTTCTGTATCCCTCCCCTCCTCTCAGCCCCAGTCAGTTTTAATATGTTCCCTGTATAGGTCTGAATAAAACTTTACAACTGGATGGTTATTAAAGAAAAGTAAACACATTGCAAAACTCTTGGAGGAAACTTTCATCCAATTATTTTTTTTTCAACCTTATTCCTTGAATACTTGAGAAAATATGCATGATGTGGCCAAGAAAATGAGAACACTTTTAGTGAGGTGCCAAATTAGCTTTCACCTGTAGAAAGCAGTGCCTTAAATCTCCATTTGTATCTACAGCCTTCCGTGTATATTTCCAAAATATCAAAATTATGAATTAAAATAACAAATAACTCTAAGGGTAATTGGGCGCATATGGCAAGCCACATGTTAACGATGATGGCATTTACCCAAGACACAGCATAAAGGACATTATCATGGACCTAGATGGGTAGAAATGGAGGTCGTCAATCATGTGGGGAGATCTGAGAGATAACAAACAGATAGTTCCAGTTAGATATAGCTGACATATAAGAATAAGAGGAAGGTCTGTTGTGTATGAATATCATATCTATGGTGAACTAATGGATAAAAGGAGAGGAGTTGTACATGAGTTATTGTGACCTGTGTTGGTAGAAGGATTACCTATACTTTTTTGTTGTTATTGTTGAGGCAATCAGGGTTAATGACTCGCCTGGGGTCACACAGCTAGTAAGTGTCTGAGGCTGGATTTGAACTCAGGTCCTCCTGAATCCAGGGCTTGTGCTTTATCCACTGCCCCCCCCCCCCCTCACCTATATATTTTTTTAAAAAATCACAGAGCCAGGGCAACTAGGTGGCACAGTGGATAAAGCACTGACCCTGGATTCAGGAGGACCTGAGTTCAAACCCAGCCTCAGACACTTGACACTTAGTAGCTGTGTGAACCAGGGCAAGTCACCTAACCCTCTTTGCCCCGCCAAAAAAAAACAACCCAAATACAAAAACAAACAACAACAATAAAATCATAGAGCCATCAAAGTACCAGATCTTTTCTTCTTTAGGAATAGATGAAGTATTTGTGCTAGATCAGTGGAATAATATGATATCATGCTTAAATGGAGAAAAAAGAAATGAGATAAATGGAGTATTATTAATGAGTTCTATTATATAGAAAGGGGATGACAGGAGTAGAGATTTAGAGTTAGAAAGGACATTGAGTTTAAACTCTATGTTTCATATATATACACATACACACACATATATATGTATATGTATACACACAAACACACACACAACTGAAGCACCTAGAAGTGAAATGACTTGACCAGGGTCACATAGCTAATAAATATCTGAGGAAGGATTTGAACCCAGGTCTTCTTGACTTTAAAATCAGCTCCTTATCAATGATGCAAAGTGGTCTCTGACTAGTCTTATTCTGCCTTATCTAAAAAGACTGCTTTGCATTAAGGTTAAGTGCCACTGATTTGTGTTAGGCCTACTGGGAGTGTCTTTTCTAGTCACAGAGCAATGCCTACTCCAAACTGATGCAACTCTAATGATAACACACTACAACACACTTATGGGTAATGGAGACTGTGGGTCTGCTCAGTCACAACAATCTATGTGTGTATATGACTAGCCCTGATCTGTGATTGGAAATGTTAAAAATCAAGGTCAGTGAATGCTGTCAGACAGCTCCAAGGAACTCAAAATAAACAATTTAATGGCCAGAGGATGCCACATCCCTGAAAATGTGAGGCTGTGGGTGGAGAGTCTGCTAAGCACCAGTGGGCTTTGGGTTGTGAGGGAAGAGAAGACTGGCTCTCTACTCTAAGCCAACTGAAAATTTGGGGGTACAGGAATAGAACTGGGAGACTTCCCAGACCACAGGAATCTGTAGTCCAGTGACTAGTGACACACTTAGCACTTTCACCCTCACGGAAGGTGAGAGGGGATGTGGTGACTGATTGGGATTGACCTTTTAGTTCAGACCCTCCATCAGAATGGAAAAGGGTGAAGTGAAGCTTATGAGTTTGCTTGGAAATACATTATCTTTTACATGAAGCTGCTGCAGCAACACTGGAAAAATAAAAAGAAAGACATGGAAGACCTAAGTTCCAGTCAGTTCTCCATCCCTTACTGTGCGACTCTGATGAGTCACTTAACCTTAGTCAATTTCAGTTTTTTCATCTGGAAAATTAAGGGGAATAAACTAGATAGATAATATCTAAAGTTCCTTTCCAATTCTAAAATCATAGCAGGTCTTCTGATTCAGAGGTGACCGCAAATAGGAGCAACACCAGGAAGATCAGGGCTGCAGTGAAAATGACACTTTTAGACTTTCCAGGGAGTGTCATTTGGGCAGATTATGGTTAGGAAGGAAGTCTTACACTCCTTTATTGTATCCCTTCCATTCCTGTGTGCTCAGCCCCTGGTTGGACTCTTTGAAACCCTCAACTATGTGAGGAAGCAAGACACAGACATCATCCCCATGTCCTCAGCTAGTATTAACTTTGAGAATGATGTGACAGTCAGATAAAATGTGCTGAGGAGCCATAAAGTATTCCCAGCACTCAGTGAATGCATTTGCATTTAATATTTGGCACAATGCTTGGCAGGTAGGAGGTGCTTAGTAAATGTCTTGACTTAAATTATCAAGAATTAATTAAAGGGGGGGGGGTGCAGCTAGGTGGTGCAGTGGATAGACCACTGGCCCTGGATTCAGAAGGACCTGAGTTCAATTCCAGCCTCAGGACACTTAACTCTTACTAGCTGTGTGACCCTGGGCAAGACACTTAACCCTCATTGCCCTGCAAAAAAAAAAAAGTAATAAAAAAGAATTAATTAAGGGCTTATTATATGCTAGACATTGTGCCAAGTGCTGGGTATACAAATAAAGGCAAAAAAGCACAGTTCTTGCCCTCAAAGAACTCACATACTAATGGAGGAGATAGCACGTGAACGTAGACACAGAGTAGATGAAAGTTAGTATCAGAGGGAGGGAGGGAGGGAGGGAGGGAGGGAGGGAGGGAGGAAGGAAGGAAGGAAGGAAGGAAGGAAGGAAGGAAGGAAGGAAGGAAGGAAGGAAGGAAGGAAGGAAGGAAGGAAGGAAGGAAGGAAGGAAGGAAGGAAGGAAGGAAGGACCTATTATGTGCCAGACACCATGCTAAGCACTGTGGGGACCAATTTTTAATTGGGGAGTGTTAGCTAAGTGGCTTGCCGCAATATTGGGGCAAGGAAGGAGACCGGCAGCCTCCCTCAAAACAGAACAGGATTTATTTTAACAAGAACAAACTTTAAAAAAAACACACACACACACACAAACAGGATCAGTAGGATCAAGGGAAAGGAAATAAAATGGGGAAAGGGAAATTATACAACCTGAAAAAAATGCCACCACCCAGGAACCAGTTGAGAATACGCAGCAGAGTTCCTGTCGCCTTCCAGCTAGAATGGCGAATTCTCCTCCCCAATCCCAGAAAACACCACACAGCCCCCAGCCAATTGGATGGCCGCTCTGACAGTCACATGACTGCCCTCACTAGGCTTCCAATCATTATAATTTTGCCAGGTCCATGTAGGCGTCAGCGAGTGGTGATGACGTGAGGTGCCAGCTCCATGGCAATGGCTACAACCAGTGGGTAGAGCACCATATGGTTTGCGGAGCCCCAGGCCAGTGCTCACCGAGGCATAAAAACCTCAAATAACAATTAATACTTTACAAATATTATCTTATTTGATCCTCACAACAATCCTGGTGTGCTATTTTTATTTCCATTTTCCAAAGTCACACAGCTAGTATGTGTCTGAGGCTGGATTTGAATTCAGGTCTTCTTGATTCCAGAACCAGCACACTGTCCGTTGTGCAAACTAGATCCCTCCAATGCACTAGCAATGCATATTTTTTATGAGAGTATTTTTGTGTGACCCTGGGCAAGTCACTTAACCCTCATTGCCCTGCAAAAAAAAAAAAAAAGGAAAAAAAAAGAGAGTATTTTTATGGGAGACTGGGAAAAGCCTTTTGGAGAAGGTGGGATTTGAGTTGAGTCTTGATAGAAGTCAAGGAAGGCAGGAGGCAGAGGAGAAAAGGGAACACATTTCAGGTGTAACAATTAGAGTGACTCCACCTGCTGGAGAGTTACTGTGGGAAAGCTCTGCCATGAGGAGAAGGCGTCTGAGGGCAAGCCATGTGGTCAGGTCCTTGGCATCAGGAAGTGACGTTTGCTCATGGGTACTGCCTATCAAAGCTACCAGCCAATCAACTTGAGGAGTCTCCCATTTCTAGGAGGAGGACATGAAGTAGGGAACCAAAGCTGGCGGAGGGCTTCTCTCTCTTTTGGGTTCTAGACATCGACTTAGTGGCAGGACTTCGCATGTGAGGTTAGGAAGGCTAGGATTTCTATGCTATAAGAAATCTGTTCTCACCCTTTCTCTTCACCAAATTCTTATTCTCCTTAATAAATGCTTAAAAGTCTAACTCTTGCTGAAGCTTATAATTTATTGGTGACCACTCATTAGATATTTTAGACAGACTAGAATTTTAGCCCCTTACACAGGTATGAAGATAGCAAATGTAAAATTCAATAAATGGAGTGGTTTGTGAGAGGAATACAGAGAAAGTCGGTTGTTGCTGGATTGAAAATTCATGGGAGGAAGCACTGGCCCTGGATTTAGGAGGACCTGATTTCAAATCTGGCCTCAGACACTTGACACTTACTAGCTGTGTGACCCTGGGCAAGTCACTTAACTCTTATTGCCTCACTAAAAAACAAAACAAAAAAACCATGGGAAGGAAGTCTAAGACTAGAAAGGTAGGAAGGGACTGGGCTGAAAGGGGTTTTAGAAGTCAAACAGAGGATTTCAGATTTTATCTTGCAGGTAATAGGGAAGCAACTGGAGTTTATTAATTAGGAAGGTGGCATAATCAGACCTGAACTTTAGGAATATGACTTTGGAAGCTGAGTGAATGATGACAAGGAGTAAAGAGAGACCAAGCAGAAGCCCACTAAAATAATCCAAGTGCAGGGGTGATAAAGGCCCAAAGCAGCAGGGCAGCTATTCAGGTGGAGAAAAAGGGAGATGTGAAAGTCTAGATGGCAAGATTTGGTGACAGATTTGTTCTGTGGGATGAATGAGAGTGAGAAGTCAAGGATGGCACTGAGGTTACAAGCCTACGGTCACTTGGAGGAGAGCAGTGCCCTTGACTATAATGGAGAAGATGGATAGATGGGAGAATGGAAGATTATAGAAGATAATGAATTCTGTATGGTCCACATTGAGTCTGAGATACCAATGGGATGCTCAGTTTAAGATACACAAGAAGCAGTTAGTGATACAAGTCTAGAGTTCAGGACAGAAGTTAGGACTGGTTAAATAGATTTAAGAATCATCAGCATAGAGGTAATAACTGAACCCCTGGGTTAGGGTTAAGCAAGATAGTAAAGATGGAAAAAAGAATAGGGCCCGGGGGCTTTTGGAGCAGATTTGTGGTAGAAAAGATGATATAGGAAATATCCAATCAGTTGTAAAGTCCTAAAGATTCTATCTGCATACATTCCTTGCATTCATAGTCAAGAATTAAGAGATAATTATTCAGCACCTACTATGTGCCAAGTAATGTGCTAAGCCCTAGGGGATATAAATTAGAAAAAGAAAGATAGACCCTGCTCTTAAGAAACTTACCCAGCACAAAGGCACGATGTTTATGGAGTCTAAACCAAGCAGAGAAGCTGGTGGGAGAAGAGCTGGCTGATAGTTCTGAGCCTCCTCTTTGGGAGGAGTTTTCTGCCTTCCAGCCCTCCAATCAGAGCGGAGGGGCAGCTGAGGGTGCTAAGGCAGTGTAATACTAAAAGTTGAAGCAATCTCCATGACAATGAGATTATCCTGATGGTGATCTTATCCTGGGGGAAGCCTGATGTTCAAGGAGTCTAACCAAGCAGAACAGTTGATGGAAAATGACTCAATGCCTTTCTCTCACTCACATGAACCTCACCCTAATGCATCACCTTCCACCAGAACTACAGCAATCATCTCCTAATTAGTCTCCCTGCTTCCAATCTCTCCTCCATTCTTTTTTCCATGCAGTTGCCAAAATAATCTTCTTAAAGAACAAGTCTTACCTGTGTCATGCCCTTGATCTAAAATTTTCAGTGGCTTCCTATTGCCTCTGGGATAACATTCAAATAAATTCCTTAGCATTGAAAATTCAGGGGCGGCTACATGGCGTAGTGGATTAAGCACTGGCCCTGGATTCAGGAGGACCTGAGTTCAAATCCGACCTCAGACACTTGACACTTACTAGCTGTGTGACCCTGGGCAAGTCACTTAACCCCCATTTCCCCCCCCCCAAAAAAAAGCATTGAAAATTCAGTCTGATTCCAACCTACCCCTTCTGGACTTGTCACTTCATTGCCCTTTGTACAGTCTACATTCCAAACAAACTGGTGTACTTATTGTTCCCTGAACTTGGCATTTCATTTCTTGACTCACAGGCTATCACCTCATGAATGGAATGCATTCACCTTTGGTTCTTAGAATCTCTAGTTTCTTTCGAGACAACTCAGGAACCACTTCCTTTGTGAAATCTTTCCTGATCTCATATCATACCTCTAATTCTCACCCACATTTATCAGTGCTCCTCCCTCCTCAAATCACTTTGTATATTAAATAATGATATTGTAATTGTATTTAGTAATATAAAATACAACATAATACAATAAAATACATTAGAGCAAATAAAATATAACATAATTAGTAAATTTTATGGTAAACAAAATATACTAACTATATTATATGGTAAGTACAATATAGTAAATATATAGTAAATAAAATACATGGTAAATCTATTTTATGCTAAATATAATATACTAAATATATTACATGGTGAATGCAATACAGTAAATATGTTGTGTAGTAAATACACTGTAGTAAATATATTATATAGTAAACACATTGTAGTAGTTATATACATTATCACTTCCAAATAGAATATAAACTTCTGAGGACAGGAATTGTTTAATTTTTGTCCTTGTACCTTTAGTGCCAAGCACAGGAACTTTGGCCTAATAGATGTATAAAGATAGGGCTCAACTCAATAAATCAAATTACATTTGTTGTTGTTCAGTTGTGTCCCACTCTTGCCTGTGACCCCTTTTGGGGTTTTCTTGGTAAAGATATTAGAATGGTCTGCCATTTCCTTCTCCAGCTCATTTTACAGATGAGGAGACTGAGACCCACAGTGTTAAGTGATTCATCCAGGGTTGCACAGCTAGTGTCCAAGGTCGGATTTGATGAGTCTTTTTGACTCCTGGCCTGACATTTTATCCACTGTGCCACCTATCAGACCTTAAGTGTCAAGACACTCATTCCTTAACTGGGTAAAAATTGCATCTCAAGAAATCAAATCACTAAAGACTTTCTAAGTACAAAAAAATGCTCTATCAAGTGCAAATTTATTTTGCTTAACTGTACCTGTTTGTATCAGGAGCTTTGTTTTCTTGCTTTTTCAATGGGAGAGAAGGGAGGAGAAAGAGGAGAATCTTCATATAAAAAAAAAAAACTTTTTTTTTTTTTTTTTAGTGAGGCAATTGGGGTTAAGTGACTTGCCCAGGGTCACACAGCTAGTAAGTGTTAAGTGTCTGAGGCCAGATTTGAACTCAGGTCCTCCTGACTCCAGGGCCGGTGCTCTATCCACTGCGCCACCTAGCTGCCCCCCAACTTAATTTTTAAAGAAGTCCCCCATTAAATGGAATGAGATCGTATAGGAAGTGCATACAGATTGTCTGAGGAAATTTGGTTGTGACCTCTAGTTCATCTATAAAACATCAGGCTAATTTAGGCTTCGGAGCTCAGAACTAGTGGAAAGAAGAGAGCCAAACTGATGAAAAGGGTTGGGGAGAGGTGGAGGGGGAGAGGGAAAGGGAGAGGCAGAGGCCCGGGCCTCTGTCTTAGTCTCAATCTCCTCTTCATGCCCTCTCCCTGCCCCCAATTTGATTAAAGAGGAAACTTCAGAGATCTCAAGAACTTCCCATCTTCCCATCACTGTCCAAGCAGCATCCCCAGATAAACTCATGGTAGGGACTGCATCACAAGGCAAGGACACACTGAACACAGATTCACGAATCTACAAAAAGACCAGCAGAGAAACTAGAACAGATCTAAGGGGAATATCCAGAGGGCTCCAGCAAAAGGACTTTGTCATACTCACCCTGTAAACTTGAGACCATTTCTCCTGAACTCTGTATGTATTTGTGGAAGAGTGTCACAGATTTTGGGGTAGAGCTGTAGTAACCATTCTTTTTTATTTTGGTGACGCAATTGGGGTTAAGTGACTTGCCCAGGGTCACACAGCTAGTAAGTGTCAAGTGTTTGAGCCGCATTTGAACTCAGGTCCTCCTGACTCTAAGGTCGGTGCTCTATCCACTGTGCCACCTAGCTACCCCTATAGCAACCATTCTTTTTTTTTTTTTGCATGGCAATGAGGGTTAAGTGACTTGCCTATGGTCATACAGCTAGTAAGTGTCAAGTGTCTGAGACTGGATTTGAACTCAGGTCCTCCTGAATCCAAGGCCAATGCTTTATCCACTGTTCCACCTGGCTGCCCCCTGTAGCAACCATTCTTACCCTTCAATCTTAATAAATAACCCTTTTTTTTTATGAGATATTTTATTTTTTCCGTTACATGTAAAGATAGTTCTCAACTTTTGTTTATACATGCTTTACAATTTCAGATTTTTCTCCCTCCCTCCCCTCCCTCCCCCCTCCCCTAGACAGCAGGTAATCTGATATAGGTTATATCTATATATCTCTATACATATAGATATAGATATAGATATATATACACATAATAACATTAATCCTATTTCTGCATTAATCCTGTTACAAGAGAAAGAATCAGAGCAGTGATGCAAAATCTCAAAATAGAAAAAAAAAACAACAGCACCCAAAACAAAAGAAATAATATGGTTCAATCAGCATCTATACTCCACAGTTCTTTCTTTCTTTTTTTTTTCTTGGATTTGGAGATCCTCTTCTATCATGAGTTCCCTGGAACTCTTCTGTACCATTGCATTGGTGAGAAGAATATAGTCCATCACAGTAGGTCAACACTCAATGTTGATGATACTGTGTACAATGTTCTTCTGGTTCTGCTCATCTCACTCATCATCAGCTCATGTAAGACCCTCCAGGTTTCTCTGAACTCTTCCTGCTCATCATTTCTTACAGCACAATAGTATTCCATTGTATTCATATACCACAACTTGTCCAGCCATTCCCCAATTGATGGGCACCCCCTCAACTTCCAATTCCTTGCTACCACGTAAAGAGCCGCTATAAATATTTTTGTACATGTGGGTCCCTTTCCCCCTTCCATGATTTCTTTGGGCAAAAGACCTAAAAGTGGGATTGCTGGGTCAAAGGGTATGCACAGCTTTATCGCCCTTTGGGAATAATTCCAAATTGCTCTCCAGAATAACCCTTTCTTTAAAAAAATCATTTATTTATTCTGAACATTAAAAAAGCAAGCATTTCCATAATATAATAGACTAGGAAAAAAAGGTGATTGCATATGAAACTGCAAATCTATTATGTACAACTTAGTATTCCTCTTAAATATATAATAAAGTTATCACATAACTTCCCTCCCCTCTTTTCTTTCCTTTTCCCATTTATTATATATTTGTGTCTAATAAACAACCCTTTCTAAAAACTAATTAAAACTAACTGACTAATTGCTGTCAGCTAACAATCATCGAAAATGCATTCCAGGATGAGGTCTAAGTCAATAGAATTAGAAAATCACTTCCAACCCCTTGGGGGCACCTCTAGAATCCTAAGGAGAAATATATAATAGCCTAGCTCTTGGGGATCCAACTTGTCAGTATGAGTGGGAGCTAGGATAAAGACCTCCCAGGGTTTTATATGCACATTATAAATGTCTATTGTATTGAGGTAGGTAGTTTAGAGCTGAGAAATACCTGACGATGGCAGCTTTGCTGGGAATCTATAATTTGCCTACACCTATATAATTTTACTAAAGTACCATACTATTCCATAATCTAAAAATCTGGCAAAATATACTAGTACAGATCATTGTCCACGTATGAAGTGTGTCTAAGAGGGGTGAGGTTGTGTTCCCAAGGACATAAACTAAATGAAAAATTATTTCATTAAAAGGTATGGCAGGGGGCAGCTACGTGGAGCAGTGGATAAAACACCAGCCCTTGGATTCAGGAGTACCTGGTTCAAATCCGGCCTCAGACACTTGACATTTACTAGCTGTGTGACCCTGGGCAAGTCACTTAATCCCCATTGCCCCACAAAAAAAAAAAAGGGGATGGCAGTGGGAAATGCTATCTACTATTTCAGGGATCATCCTTTTTGGTCTGTTTGGTCAATTATGTCAGTTAGTCAACAAGCATTTATCAAGTGCCTACCATGTGCCAGGCACTAAGCTAATGTGATGTTTAAAATCTCAATGTGTGGTCACCTTAAATTAGAAGCTTTA
Organism: Dromiciops gliroides; assembly: GCF_019393635.1. NCBI lineage: Eukaryota > Metazoa > Chordata > Mammalia > Microbiotheria > Microbiotheriidae > Dromiciops > Dromiciops gliroides. The sequence continues at coordinate 616,792,114 of NC_057862.1, forward strand.
GCCCCAGTCTTTGGGCATTAAGAATTTATTAAAGCATACCAGATATTCAAGTAGAGTTCAGAAAGTTAAGAAAAGGCCTATCTAGTCTAGAGTTCCAACCTGGTCTGGTCTGGTTCTTCCTCAAGTCCTCTGCCACAAGCCTGCTTCAACCATGAACTCTCTTCAAACTGCATATGGAAGCTTTTTATAGGTCCAGAGCAGAGGCAGTCCTTACACACTGCTTCAAGCTGATTGGTTATCGTCATCCAAATCCATTGGTTCACTGGTGGTCTCTAGTTAAGTTCAAAGTTCTTAGCTTCTGAGAACAATACCTTCTTAAGGGCTAGCCAGGTGTGCTTACAATCTAGTTAACTTGAAGTAGGCTAATCATCAGTCAATCACTCTCACTTAAATCAATCAGTTTAGAATAATCTCCAGGTGAGCCTTTGAGTATTTGCCAAATCCTATTATTTTCTCACACTAAGTACTGGGAATATACTGAAATATAAAAAGTAGTCCTTGATTTTGAGGCGCTCACAGTCTAATAGAAAGAAACTACATAAAAACAGTAATATACAAACAAGCTACAGACAGGATAAATGAAAGAAAATCAATGCACAGGCATTAAGGGGAAATCAAGAAAGTTTTTCTAAGTTTCTCTCAAAGGCCTAAAGTTTCTTTTTGTTTTTATTTCGAGAGAAAATTGAGTTTTGGGAGGTTTTTTTTTGGGGGGGGTGGCAGGGCAATGGGGGTTAAGCGACTTGCAGGGTCACACAGCTAGTAAGTGTCAAGTGTCTGAGGCCAGATTTGAACTCAGGTCCTTCTGAATGCAGTGCTGGTGCTCTATCCACTGTGCCACCTAGGTGCCCCTGCATTATTGCTTTCAAAGCTGTGGCTACTTTTGAAACTCAGCTCAGTCTGGTGAAAGTCGAGCAGCTGTCCAGGGGGAGATTCTAGATTCATGACCAAAGAAACCCTTTGACCCTTCTGAAACTCAGTTTGCTTATCTGTAAAATGATAGTAAGAACTAGGGGCAGCTAGGTGGGGCAGTGGATAGAAGTATCATGGGGGAAAATAGGGGGGGGGGTCCTTAGGTATTCCTCTGTAAAGAATTACACTCTTACAAACAGTCCAATTAGGAGTAAAATAGTTGTTTATTTGGCACTAGAGAAAGTGACTGAGGGGGGAGTCAAAGTCTTCACCTGGGGAGAAGATGAATTAGAAACATCCTCCTCCCAGAACAGAAGGAAGGCAAAAGCTTTTATAGAGGATAGATGGGGTGACCACCATAAAATGGAAAGTTCCTTTTTGGGGAAAGCTTGGATGCTTGTCATATTCTTGAGAGTCAGGGAGATTTTTGTTGTTGTTGTTGTTGTTGTTGTTGTTGAATGATGGTCCTGACCTCTGGGGTTATCTCTGTCTCCTAGCTCAGGTCAGGTACTAGCCACACCTAAGTGACCTTCCTGCTGTAGAATTTCATCTCCCTTTACTTCTTACGTGTGTCTGTCCTGATATCTAGATGGTCAACCTAAACTTTAATAGTTCCTTAATTCCATGTGTCTATCCTGTTATCTGGTCATCTTTGGTTTTGCTTCTCACAGGAGAAACTTTTTCTGAGTTATCCTAAACCCCATGTCAGAAGGCTGGACCTGGGATTAGCAGGACCTTAGTTCAAATACAGTTTCAGACACTTATTGTCTGTGTGACCCTGGGTAAGTCACTTAACCCTGTTTGGTTCAGTATACTCATCTGTAAAATGAGCTGGAGAAGGAGATGCAAAATCATTCCAGTATCTCATTCAAGAAGACCCCAAATGGGGTCAGACATAACTAATCAATGAGAGAGAGAGAGAGAGAGAGAGAGAGAGAGAGAGAGAGATGCAGTAAATACTTCATCTTTGTTTGTTGTTGATTAGTTGAACTTGACTAAAGTACCTCTAGATACCCAGCAGCTGGAGCTTAGACTTTTTTTTGCCATTTTCTAGTGGCTCAGAGAAAGCTGTAAGGGTCTGGTGTCCTGGGAAGTCATTCTAGTGACTGAGAATCTTGGCAATTTGTCAAGACTAATGTGAATTCAACTCAGCTTTGAGAACAAGAGATAGACAGATAAACAGATAGATAGAACATCTGTTAAGCACTTACTATGCCCCCCAGGCACTGTGCTAAGTACTGAGAATAAATAGATTATTTGAAGTCATAAATTCATATATTCTAATGAGAGAAGGCAAGCAGAGGATCAGCATCCGGGAGACCAGAGACCAGAAGTTTTTGCCACTTGAGGTCACATTCCTTCAATTTTTGAGAGATAGTGCAGAGAACTATCTCTTACTCTCTATCCTGCTAGGATGTCTCCAAAAATGGGGGATGAAGCAAGAAGGAAAATCAGTCCATTCAGGGCTTTGCTTATTGATAAAGGATTTATTGGGCAGACCCTCTAGGAAGGGAAGCTGGAGGTGAATCTCAGTTTCTGGATATTTTCTTTTTTCTTTTTTTCTTTTTTTTTTTTGGTGAGGCAATTGGGGTTAAGTGACTTGCCCAGGGTCACACAGCTAGTAAGTGTCAAATGTCTGAGGCTGGATTTGAACTCAGGTACTCCTGACTCCAGGGCCGGTGCTCTATCCACTGCGCCACCTAGCTGCCCTATCTGGATATTTTCTTAGGAAAATCATCATGCATTCTATACAGAATAAAAGCACTTCATCATTGACTTCTAAACACTGACTACTCTTTTAATATTTTCTGTCTAGGAATCAAATTGTATATAAAATCAAGATTCCTTTGTATTTCCTCTCTAGAGCCAAGGAATTCTCAGTTATGTCCCTAATCCCCTGAGATAGTAATAGATTAAAACAAAATATTACAAGAAAATCCTTTATGAACCACACCTGAAAAAGGACGTGGGGCTGGAATTCTAGGACAATTCAAAACCATTTAGCCTAGATTATCCTTTTGTCAACCTATTTTATGAAAACTTTTTTCTAAAAATGATACCAACTAGACATAGATATTCATATAAAGTGTCTTTTATTTTGAGAATTTTGCAACCATTCCTTAAAATAATTGGAGCTAATCTGAGGCAGAGTGATAACTAGTATTAGATAGCAGGAGGGTGCTGACATTTAGGAGAAGACTGTTTATTCATAGGAAGAAATGCTTCTTCCCTCCTTCAACCACCATCCCCATGTCTTATTTTCAGTTTCTCTGTTAGCTCATCCCCATAAGACATCTCTCTTGGGGTGTATGGTCCCCTCAACTAGAGGGGCAAGAGTTGGACCCTTTGGGGGTGCAGGCTAGTTCCTTTCCCAGCTTGACTATGCCCACAGAGGGACTTTTCCTTTCTTGCAGTGTATCTGGTGGATAGAGCACTGGACCTGGAGTCAGGAAGACCTGAGTACAAATTCAGGCTCAGACACTAAGTATCTCTGGGCAAGTCACTCAATGTCTATTTACCTTAATTTCCTCATTTATAAAATGGGGATAATAGCAATGCCTACTTTACAAGGTTGTTGTGAGAATGAAATGAGAAAACATCTGTAAAAGCATTTGGCACAACCTGGAAACACCTACATGAACTGATGCAGAGTGAAATGTACTGTATACAAAATAACAGCAATATTGTAAAATGATCTGCTGTGAATGACTTCGTTATTTTCAGCAATGTAATGATCCATGACAACTCTGAAGGACTTATGAAAAATGCAATCCATCTACAAAGAAAGAACTAATGGTATCTGAATACAAATTGAAGCATAATTTTTTGTTAGTTCCTTTATATGAAGTTTTGTTTTTATCTGTTTTCTCTCACAACTTGGCTAATGTGGAAATGTTTTGTATGACTACTCATGTATAATTTATATTGAATTACTTGAGTTCTTGGAAGGGGGGAGGGAGGAAGAGAATTTGGAACACGAAGTTTTTAAAAATTGACATCAAAATTTGTTTTTACATGTAATTTGGGAAAATAAAAATTCTAAATAAAGAACAAAAAAAGCATTTGGAACATAGTAGGTACTATATAAATGATTATTCCCTTCTCCTCCCACCCACCAAAAAAAAAAAAAGAATTTGTGTCAGGCACAAGAATGCCAAGTTATGGTTCTGTGCTGAGGTAAGTTTTGTGTTATTTGTTTTCTTTTGGTAAAATCTGAATTGGGATTATTGTCTTGAAAGTCAACCCTAAATAACAATCAATAAATCAACCAGAATTTAATAAGCATCTACTACATTCTAGGCACATATTATTCATGTTGACTTTGCCCTGTCCTTCCACCCACTTAACCGATCATCCTCACAGGGTGCACAGGAACAAATTGCTCTCCATTCCTTCCACATTTTCCATTTTATGATAAACTTCCCTCAGCAGCCAGGAAGGAAGAAAGTTTAGTGTGTTGTGGTTTATGTGTATTCTATTTCCTTTTATTAACTTAGATCCCATTTCTTGCCTTGTTCTCCAGGAGTGCAGACACATTGAACACAAAGCTCTCATTGATGTCAATGGCCTGGAGTTGGGTGGATTTCAGTGAAAATGAAATACGCTCACCTCAGCTCTATGGAGCATGGAGCAGGATGAGAAATGAGCCATAAATTCTAGTGCACAGAAGCAGAGGCGACAGTTCTCCTTAATTCACTCTTTGTCTCTGGGCCAAATGCAGTCAGTCACTATCCCTACACGATTATAAAGTCAGCATTTTTTTCTATGTTTTTATTAGTTAGTGTTACTGCTATTATAATGCCAGGTAGTTCACAACATCTCCAAGTAACTTGAGTTGTTGTCTGTCATAGGTTTTGTGGATAGCAATATAACTAGAATATATACCCTATGAGGGCAGGGTCCATGCTTTATTTACTCTCTATGTCCATCACACAGTAGGCACTCCTTGGTGCTAAATTATCCTTGTGCTGATCTTATTTTGTGAAAAAGCTTGTCTTCTATTTTTTTCTACAAGTGATACAGTTTGGGGGCAGCTAGGTGGTGCAGTGGATAAAGCACCAGCCTGGATTCAGGAGTACCTGAGTTCAAATCTGGCCTCAGACACTTGACACTTACTAGCTGTGTGATCCTGGGCAAGTCACTTAACCCCAATTGCCTCACCAAAAAAAAAAAAAAAAAAAAGGAATGAAGGAATTTTATAATATCTATGGCATAAGAGTTAAGTCAATTGAATGAAATCAATGAATAAGTTTAGGGAAGTCATTTAGATTCTGAGTCCATCTCATTTTAAGCAAAACAGCAACATCCTATCAGGATACTTGCATTCAAAAATGAGACTAAAACCCAACCTCTAAGTTGCCTATATTATGTCAGCCTTGTATTGCACAGAGTTGTTGTGTTTCGGGAAACAAGATTTACTTTATGATACAAAGTTATATCATTATGACCTTGTTGAATGAATGAACAAATGAATGAAAGAAAGAAAGAATGAATGAATGGATGAAATGGTATTTATTAAACACTTAATATGTATCACATGCTATGCTGAGCAATGGGGATGTAAACCCCCAACTCTAACCCTAATCAATTCATAAATTCAAGGAACTCACTTAATTCATTCAATAAATGTTTATTAAACACCTTTTTATTTTCTTCCTTCCTTCTTTCCATTCTTCTTTTCCCCCCCCTTAACTCTCTCCATCTCCCTTAACTGTTAGGATTGACCCTCCCCTTACCCTGACCCTGCCTCCCCCTGCCCCCAAAATAAAGAGACCCATCCATTTGAATAGTTTAAATTTAGTTTCAGTGGTTGATTGTTGAATGTGATCATTTTTATAGACAGCACTTTAGGGAATAGGTTCATGGCAGAATTTTCTGGGTATTTTGTTTGCTTCTTTTCTTCCTCCTCATTCTCTGATTATCTTTCCAACACTAGGATTTCCATAGGGATTTAGTCTGCCTTATCCTCTAGAACCACTTTGATCTGAAAGCTTTTAAAGGTTTGACTAAGCATCAATGGCCTTGGCTTTCCAAAGAAAGCCTCATTGTTCCTAATGCCTTACTTTCTTACTCTAGTGCTGGCTGATCATGTGACTTTTCTCATGTGGGATCCAAATAAAAAACTCAATGGTAAACAATTAGGTCATGAGTTTGGGGCAAGATGAATGGCTTCAGATTTGCTTTATATAAGTTCCAAGTTCAACATAGGCTTCTCAATACTCTGTTCTACCTCGGTTGTATAGAATTGACCTAGTGAAGTGGGACCCAAGGAATCAAGAGTCTTGGGGTCTCATTGTGGGTGTGGTCTGTTTGTCTGTCAGTCAGTCAGTCAATCAACAAGTATTTATTTCAATGCCAGACCCGGTGACTGGTAGATACAAATAGAAGCAGAAATCAAGGCAGCCCCTTCTCTCAAGAAGTACCATTCTAATGGAAGGAAAGCAACACATAAAAATGAGCTGAAAAGCAGAAGGGGAGTTGGGAGAAGAGAAGAGGTGTGCAGAGAGGAGAGGGAGACTGCAGAGGCATGGTGGGAAAGTCCAGAGAAGGAGGGACTGCTGGTCTGGACCCTTCTCTGTAATGAGAGTTCCATCAATAAGAGAAGGGGCCAGCAGGAGCAGAGGCTGGAAGCATCTGAAATGAGGAATTAAGTCTGGGAAATGAGGTCTGAAATGACATACTCTGATACTCATATGTCCTAAGGAAACCATTTGATTTCTTTTTCCAAACCACTATCCCCTCTTTTTTCCTTAGAATAAAGGGCTTCATTTTTTAAAAATTATAATTGAAAAGTCAGAGCACTACACCAGTAGAGTCAAAGTTGTGGGACTAATCCACCCATGAATCAGTTGTTGCCTACCACTCCATAGCTGCACATGAATCTGAGCCACCTTGGCCACTGGTCACAAATGGCCATGTGGATGTATAAGGAAGGTTGGTCAGAAGTACACCTGAGCAATTTGATGTTTTCCCCAATCAACCCAATCAGATCCTTGAGGGTCACTTCCCTAAAGCAGTAGAGGCATGTCCACTAGCCCCTTGTTATGAGAACAGAAAAATCGGTTCCCAGTGACGAGAGCTGGATAAAAGATAATTGGCTTGCTGATATTGGAGGAGACATTTCCAGTTTATAGAAGCAAGCTGTGAGGCCACCTGTTATCTGTCTGCCTGCCTCTTACTTTGAGAAGATAGAGCAGTTTGGAGCAGAGCAGACCCATGTTTGGGGAGGGGGCCGGGAAGGATATGGGGCTACTTCCAGTATCCCTCCTCCAGGTAATAAAATGAATGGCTTGGAATAGGAGCACATGGATGTTATTAGCTCTCACCCATAGCCCCTGAAAACAGTTCAAAAGCTCCTGAGATTGGATATTCCCAGTCCAAGTTATGGTGGCAGATGAGGTATTTATAGATTACTTGCAGAGTCACATGCCAAAGTTGCTTGTGCTTGCATACTGTCTTCTAAAGGAAAGAGATTTCCTCAACAGAATACTTCTTGGAAAAGGCCCTTGCAGTAAAAAACCCATATTTGAAATTTCTTAAGATCAAGACATTTCCAATTCAAGAGTTTAGGATCGGAGGTTCTAGAAAGAGAAGGGGATTTATGGTGTGGTATATTCCTTGGACAAATAAGAGGATTAGGTATTTGGAGAGCAAAAACAGTGAATTATTTAGACAATGTCAGTCTGATGGAATAGCGACCTAAAATATAGTTTCCAGGAGGAAATTTAAAATATAGGATGGTACTACAAGTTTTAGGGGTACCAGAATGTTAAAGGGTTATCTCAATAACAACCTCAAGTTTAATTTCCTTTTGGAGGAGCTAAAATAGATATCTTTACTACTTTATATAACATCTCATGGGCTCCTGTGAATTCTTAGTGTCTTTTTTCATTTTAGGGTGGGGGGGAAGTGGTTGGAGGGAAGTAGAAAGAATACTGTCCAACATCTGATATGTATATGGTACCATAAGTGCCTATATTGGACTTTTACTTGTATTTTGAGAAATTTGGACATGAGGTATATAGTAAGTATATGTTGGAGATTTCTTGGAGTAAATCCAGGCAAGAGTAATGAGCCAACAAGAGAAATTAATTCTGTTGGTGTTAGGCCCCTAAGATTGGACCTGATCCGTATGATCTCAGAGTTTGGGGGCCCTGGGCCAAGGGTAACAGATGGATCAATACCAAATCCATACCTACTACTAGGAAAAATGCTATTAACAAAAATTGTTGTGCTTGAGACTTATTATAGAAAAGTAGAAGGTTTTATTAAGAATTCCAGGAAGTCAGAGATTTCTGGGTAATGCAAGAATCACAAGGAAGAAATCTGCCATTTGGAGGGTCCAAAATCTGTTTTGTTTTGTTTTGTTTTGTTTTGATAAAGGAAATCTCTAGGTTGATCATTAGTTTATTTTAAACTGAAATCTTTGTATGAAGTAACAGTGATATTTGAGAGATATTATGGGACTGGAGAAAAGGAGCTTTTGCCTCTTACTTTAAAGAGGTCAAAATAAGATATTGCTACTATATGGTTTTTGCCCCTGGTCTTCAACATTCCCCTAAGTGCTATTATTCACAGAAGATGCTATGAGATCTCATGGACACTGTTTATTTTCCTGGAGTCTTCATCATAGATAAGAATCATTTAAATGAGAAAGGTGCCTCTGGAAGCTTTAGTAATGAAAATAGCTTTCATTTACATTCCATTTTAAAGACTGAAAATTGCTTTATATACATTCTCTCATTTGATCCACAGGATAACCCTATGGAAGCAGATACCTCATTTTATATGGAGAGAGGCTCAGTTTTGATAGTCAAAGTAATGCTCTAAGTATAAGGAAAGGTTCAAGTGAAAGATGACCGACATAATTTGATATATCTGTGATCTAACTGATGTGACGCTTCTCCAAAGTCACACAACTAGTTAGTGTCTGAAGTAAGATTCAAACTCCCATCTTCTTGAGCATATTCCAGAGCCCTGTGCATTATGCCACCCTTTCTCAAGAACTGTGCTTCCTCTTAATCACATTTTGCATTTTTACAGTATTATACATTAATTTCCACTCGCAGTATTTTAATGATTTTATAAGTTAAAGTTCACTTTAAGCCATTCTAGGACTCCCAGTTGTTTGTCTTTGTTTTGAATTGTTTTCTATGTATATGTAATAGTGAAACATAGGCTACTTATTTCCTCTCTCTCCACTTGCATTTTGAATAGCTTGCTTTGAACTCTTAAGTTTAAAGATTTTCCATCTTAAATTGCATTAACAGTCCAAATAACTGAACTTGCCTACATTCTCTTCTTCCTGCAGTTAATAAGGAACACTGACCGTAAGGTGACAGGGAATGTTTTGTTTTACATGTATATTTTCTTCTATCAGAAAGCCAGTACTATGATGGTGTTCTTGCAAGTTGCCTGGTAACTACAATTCTAACAATTTCATTTGTTCCTTTCAAGATTCAAGGGACACCTTCTGCACGTAGACTTTCCTGGTTTTCCCATGTAGACTTTCTCAGGAAAGAGATATTTTCCTCTCCAGGGTTATCTATCTACCTACCTACCTACCTACCTATCTATCCATCTATGCATTTATCTATCTATCTACCAACCTATCCATCCATCCATCCATCCATTTTATATTCCCAGTTAGAATATAGTTTCTTGAAGACAGAGATTATTTCTCTTTTGTCTTAATATCCCCAGGGCCTGATCCAGTGCCTGGAACATAGTAGATGATTAGTAACTCTTTTTTTATTTTTTATTTTTATTTTTATGGGGCAATGGGGTTAAGTGACTTGCCCAGGGTCACACAGCCAGTAAGTGTCAAGTGTCTGAGGCCGGATTTGAACTCAGGAACTCCTGAATACAGGGCCGGTGCTTTATCCACTGCGCCACCTAGCCGCCCCAGTAACTCTTTTTTGATTGATTTATTGGCTGATTTTTTTTTCCTTTGAAAAGACAGAGGAAAGCTATTTGCAATTTTTAAAAATACCAATAGCATCTTCTCTCTTACACAAACTATCTAGGAAATCTCCGATCAAAGATAATTCAAAGCCCATCCCATAGATGGTTAGAGTCAAAAGAGATAAATCTTCTACCTTTTCTTCCCGAGTCTCCTTATTATCAAAGACTTAGAACAGGAAGAGACCCCAGGATTCAAGTCCGATCTTCTCATTTTGAGAAGTGAAGAAACTTGCTTAAAGTCAGTTAGTCAGTAGCACGGTAAGAAGTCCAACCCAGGTCAAAGACTCTTGTCCTTACTTTTGCTTCTCCTATGGGATTTCTTATCTGAGGAGAAGTGATTTAAAACAGAACAGGATTTGGAATTGGTGAACTATTAGGCACATTTTCTTATCCTTCGTGGGCAGCATACAGGGATTCAGAAGGTAGAGAATGAAATCATTCAGTGGATTTCAAGAGAGAAAAATGGCAAAGATCAAAAAGATTACACCAAAATACAACTTTAAAAATAGAATTTCCTTCAATCTGATTCTCTAATACTGGACTCCAGTGAGGGAAGAAGCATTCTCTTTGCAGTCCTGAAGAGAGAAAAAAAGAAGAAATGCATTTCTTTATTTTTTTTAAGTGACCCAATTAGGGTTAAGTGACTTGCCCAGGGTCACACAGCTAGTAAATGTTAAGTGTGTGAGGCCGGGTTTGAACTCAGGTACTCCTGAATCCAGGGCCGGTGCTTTATCCACTGCGACACCTAGCCGCCCCACATTTCTTTATTCTTGTATAAATTTCTGGAGGTAGCTAGGAAGCATAGTGGATAGATGCCTGGTCCTAGAGTCAGGAAGACTTGAACTTAAATCCAACCTCAGTTTCTCCAATGGTAAAATATGGATAATAATAGCACCTAACTCCCAGTATTGTCATGAGGAATAAATGAGATAATATTTGTAAAATGCTTAGCACAGTCCCTGACGCATAGTAAATGCTATAAATATTATTATCATCATTATAGAGGTTTATGATAGGTAACATCAAGGATCAGGGAATTTAACTGATTGTTTTCTGTTCTAATTGGGCCATTGTTGTCTGTTAGTGGTCATTGATTTTGGAGTCTTCACTCCTCTCACAAGGCAGCTAGCTATGAATTTCATTTTAGCTAGGGTGCTTAGAGAGGAGGACAATAGGAAGGTGTGAGAAGCAAGGAGAACTAGGAAGAAAAGGAAGAGGAAGAAGTGCCAAAATAGAAATATAAAGTAAAAGGGAGAAGGTGGGGGGGGGGGAACCAGTATTCTTTATCCTAGCTAGGAAGTACATCTCAGTTCTAATGGACCTATATATAAGACCTTGGTCAAAACTCTGTTCAAAAGATAGGCAGATTCTGGTGAATCTTTCAGCTTTTTCTAAAAGCAAAGTCTTTTCAGAAAGTAAGTCTGAAGGATTCTTCATGATGATGTGAGCTCAATGGATTGTTAAGTGGGTATTAATCCTTTAGTGATTTATGCCTGTGACTTCACTGCAAAAACAAAATTATTTTGCTAGAGATGTCATGAACAACAATTACAAGAAGAATGTGTGGTTTACTTTTGATTAAGGATTCAATTCATAACATAGCCTGTCCTACCAAAGAGCTGTCTGATGGTTAGAATACAAAGTGTATAGGCTTAACAAAAGGAGAATAAAGAAAACATAAAAGACAGAATTCTTGCTACCCAACTGAACAACAGTGAAACAAAGGACAAGACTCAAGACTGAAATATAAATGTCTTTGTGTATCTTTTTCGAATTCAGACGTAAGTAGTTCTGCATTTGGAAGTCAGTTTTCTATTAATCCAGAGTGTAGCTCTATTCTTTCCGTTGTTATAAAAACATCTTAAGACAGACAAAACAAGTATATTCAGAGAAAGTCTATCTCTGAGTTAAAGTGGGTAATTTTACTCTAATGTGAATATAGACAAGAAATATTTTTAAACATGATTCTATTTTGGGCAGGATTATGGAGTCTTGGTGGCCAGGTCAGTCAGTAACAGGACCATATTGTTCAAAGTCAGCAACTGCAAGGGATGGAATCGCCAAATAGACTTTGGCTTTGAGGTAGAACCGGATGGAGGAAGACTAGGAAGGTCAGAGGCAGAAATGTAAAGAACATGAGGCAGATTCAAACAATTCAAGGTCAACCCAGTCAAACATCAAGACAGACTCCGATAGAAGACACGGAACTAAGGCTACCTCTGTGTGAAATGTTGCCTCAGGGATGTCAGGCTTTTCTCTTCAGCCTTTTGAAATCTCTGCGCAATCCTACAGAGCAAAAAATTGAGTACAAAGACACTAAGCATTGTGGTAGATATCAGAGGGAGGGGAAGAGTGGGTGAGCATGAAACAATGTAATCCATCAAGGCACTTCCAATGTAACAGAAGAAGAAGGTGATGGAATGAATCCCATCTGTTATATCTGTTCAGATCCTACACAGTCCCACACATAGCAAGGACACAGCAGACAGGATGAATGTACAAACAAACCTTCTGCTCAACTCCATATCCTAAAAGAAATTTCCCTGGGTTTAAAGGGTCAGGCTCATTAAGGCATGCTTTGAACCCTTCCAAGCAGGGAATCATCTACCTCAGTCCAAGAGTTTGGGGTTTTAATTCATAAGGTCTAGGCCAAGTCCTGTCTTACACTAGAACTGGATTGTGGCTTCAATATGGAAGGACAAGTGCTCAGAATTTGAAGGCAATCCTGGCTAACCATCTGAGTCCTTGGTTTCATCCTCATTGGACTTGTATCCCCTACTTTTGGTTTTGTTGGTTTTTTTTTTTTGCGGGGCAATGGGGGTTAAGTGACTTGCCCAGGGTCACACAGCTAGTAAGTGTCAAGTGTCTGAGGCCGGACTTGAACTCAGGTACTCCTGAATCCAGGGCTGGTGCTTTATCCACTGCGCCACCTAGCAGCCCCTATCCCCTACTTTTTATGGCAGAGGATATCATTGAGTGGTGGCTGAGTGTATTGGACCTGCCGTCAGAAAGAAGTAGGTTCAAATCCTAGCTATTATCTTTATTAGCTGTGGAACTCTGGGTAAGAAGTCACTTAACTTCTCTGAGAGCGTCTGTTTCCTTATATGTAAAATGGGGATAATAATATCTGAATCATCTACCTCCTAGGTTTAGGCATGCATTGAGCATGTGTTGGGTCCTTCCCTGTGCTGCCCCAGGGTGGCAAGCCTATACTTACAGGTTTGTTGTGAGACTCAGGTGAGGTGATGTTCGTAAGGGGCCATATACATGTCAGTTATGATTTTGGCAACCTCCATTTGCCATGTTCTTATTTATGCTGTCAAACTGGTTAGAAGACTAAGCTCTCCAGAAAACTGTGTAAGACCCTTCCTTTCCCCAAATGAGCATCAACCCTCCCACCCCTAATCATATCTTGGCTTCCTCTGGATTGCCCCCTAAGTGTCTGATCATCCCAATTGGTTTCATAAGAGGCAGTCTGGTATAGTAGATAGGGAGACAACCTTATAGCCAACAACAACTGATTTCAAGCCTTGCCTCTGACACATATTGGCTGCATGATCCTGGGCCTACCTCCCAGTGTTTCTGTCCTAAGTTGTAGTGAAGGTGCCCATTTGCATGGGTAGAAGAAATTTTCTCACTGGGAGTTCCCTATGTCAATGCAATCCCATATCCATTCTTTCTACGGGCTGTGTTCCTGTCTCTCCCAGACTTTTCTCTACCATGCCATAGATACCTCTTCACCCTAGAAGCTCCTTTCACCCCTGCACTTCACACTTTGGAAGTACCTTCTGCCCCTGTGACCTCCCCCTCTGATTGGATGGCTCTTCATAGAGCTTTCATTTTAAGGAATTACATCTTCATTCTTCTCCAGGCTGACTCCTGACTCTTCAGACTTTCTCTGCTGTGCCCCTGGGCAGGGTACTCCCTGCCTCCCCCTTCCCAATGTTCAGGTCTTTTATATGTGGGGTCTTTCTCCATTAGAATTGTCATTGTGGTGGTGGTGGTGGTCATTCATCCTTTGTTCTCCAAGGGGACCAATGATATCAGGACATGGGTCAAGATGACTGTCAACAGCCCCTGGATGCTCAGGAGATTTCGGCCTTTTTAAGTTAGCTAAGGTCTTTCCCAGGTCTGACACCAATTAGAATGAAAATTCTTGGAGGGTAGATACTGTCTGTTTCTTACTGCTTGTATATTCATCCCAGAATGTGCTTGGCAGATAGTAAGGACTCAATAAATTGCTCCTTGACTATCCCTAAAATCTTCCCACCTTCTTATAAGATACACTTCCTTCACCAAAGAGCCTAATATATTTTGAGGACACACAAATGAGATGATCTGTCTTGGATTCCTAAACAGAAGAGGCATTGGGACAGAGATACTAATGATAAAACTATCTGTTGTTCAGATGAGTTTTAAAGTTGGCAAAGTGCTTTATATACATGATCTCATGTAATCCTTCTGCTAGCCCAGTGAGGTGGGTACCACAGCTAAGTTGTTGCTGTTGCTGTTCAGTTGTGTCTGACTCTTTATGACCCCACTTAAGGTTTTCTTGGAAAAGATGGTGGAATGATTTGCCTTTTCTTTCTCTAGTTCATTTTACAGATGAAGAAACTGAGACAAACCGGGTCACATAACTTGCCCAGGGTCACACTGCTAGTAGTAAGTATCTGAGGCTAGATTTGAACTCATCAAAAGTAGTCTTCCTGACTCCAGGCCCAGCACTCTATTCACTGTACCACCAGGCTGATCCCACTACAGCTATAAATAACAACATTTTACAAATGAGGAAACTAAGGCCCAGGGACATTGTGTGGCTTGCCCCAGACCATACAACTAATAAATATCACAAGTGGGATTCCAGCCCAGGGCTTTGTGACAGCAAGTCCAGCACTTCCTGCATTATGTTACACCTCATTCTTAAGCTATTTATGATATTTGCAACTGAGGATGAAGCTCAGACTGTACCATATTGAGTCCCCAAATCAGACATTTATGAAAAAATAATGGTGCATCATCACTCATATTTGCATGGAGCCTTGAGGTTGGCTAAGCACTTTCCATGTGTGATTTCATTTGATCCTCACAAAAACCCTTAGTGGTGGATGTCCTTACCTCCATTTTAAAGAGGAAGAGATTGGGGCTCAGAGAGGTTAGGATACTTGCCCAGAGTCACACAGTAAGTGCCAAAGGCAAGATTCAAACCCAGGCCCTCCCAATTCCAAGTACAACCTCATTCTATGGCAGTTGCTAAACCAGCACAGGAAGCCTTCAAAGGCTGCTCAGAAAATAGTAGCTCCTTCACAAGCATTTCCAAGCATAGGTCAAGCCTGAGAGGAAACCTGAGAGCCTGCCCTGGGGGAGTGAACATGTTTTGAGGTGATAACCAAAGTGTTCATGTTTGAACACGGCTTTAAGAGGGCTCCCCAAGTCAGGCCCTCAGAAAGTTGAGTGTTATTCTTCCACTTGGCACTTTGCATTTTTGGCACAGCTTGTGCTAACGTTCAGGGCGAGGGTTATCTCAAGCTATTTGTTTTGTCAGAAAAAATCACTACTGGAGCCGGGCTGATTTTTCCAGCCTCTCTGAGGAGTTGGGCCTCCAACGGCATGTTCCTTTGTCCTTTTGGTGGGCAATGGAAGCCTTGTTGAAGGCCGGTGAGAAATGAGGCCAGGAAAAGTCAAATAACCAGCCGGTCTATTATTAATCATTCACTCATCTCTTTCTTAAATTTGAGATTTTTGCTGACCACCGGCACTGACTTGATGAGAATTCGAGTACTTTCCATGAGGAAACAAAGAAGCCTTCTACTTCTATGAGAGTCTTCTATAAAACAACGGTGTCCTGGCTGTTCCTCAAACACAACACTCCACCTCCCAACTTGGGGTCTTTTCACTGACTGTGTCTTTCCCTCTCTTCCCTCCCCCCCTCCCCATACCCAGAATGCTCTCCCTCCTCAAGCTTCCTGGCTTCTTAAATCCCAGCTAAAATCCCAACTTCTTCCAGAAGCCCTTCTCAATGTCCCTTAAAGCTAGTGCCTTCTCTCTGAGATTAGCTCCAATTTACCCTGTATAGAATTGCTTTGTCCATGGTTCTTTGCGTCTTCTCTCTCCCATTGGATTGTTAGCTCTTTGAGACCAGGGACCATTTTTTGTCTCTCTGTGTAGCCCCAGTACTTGTCCCAGAGTAGGTGTTTAATTCATACTCATTAACTTAACTTTTATATACAATACCCAGCAGTTCCTTGGCCTGTCTCCACCTATATTCTGCTTGTCCCTTTGGCTGGGTGCTACCTTCATAGAATATGAAGAAAACCTTAACAGTATCAACTCAGCACTTCCATGTGCCAGGCACTGGGGTATGGGAGGAGAAGTAATGTCCAGTGAGTCTAGAAAGCTAGATTAGAGCCAGGTTGTGAAGGGCTTTAGGAGCTAAACAGAGTTATATTGCTAAATATGAAGGGCAGTCAATTTGAAAGAGCAGAATGCAAGATGTCAACACAGCTGACTCACCTCTTTCATGAAGCTTTCCCAGACTACCTCCCTTGGCCCCAGTCTAAGCCCCCTGACTCCATTCAATTCAATCACTCAGCAACTCCATTAGCACTTGGAATATGTATGTATATTTTTTATGTCACAGAATCTTAGAGTTGGAAGAAATCTCAATAATCATCTGTGTCAATCTCCCACCCAATGCAGAGATCCTCTATACCATATCCCTGACAGAAGCTTATTCAGCCTCTGCTTTAATACCTCCAGTAATGATGAACTTAGTACCACACACTCCATTCTAATTGTCAGAAAGAATCTCTGTCACAGACTGGACAGGACTCCTCCCATTTTTTTCAATTGATCGGTGGAGCCATATGTAACACGTTCCCTCCCCCTTTCCATGTGACATTACAATTATTTGAAAGCAAGTATCATATTTCCCTTTAGTTTTCTTATTTTGAGGACATGTGGCTACAGTTTCTTCAGCTATTTCTTTTATGACAGGATTTTTAGTTAACAAGGCAGCTTGTGAATGTGTCTCTTAAAACAAGGGACCCCAAACTGAACAGTTCAAATGCGGTTTGACCAGCAGAGTGTTACTATCTCCCATGATATGATTCGATTGCTGTGGTATGTTGTAATGGCTTGATGCTCATATATAGTAGGATGTTTATTCTGATTCTTGATTAGACTGAGAGGTAATATGGCACAGTGAGTAGTGAATGGAGAGCTAGTTTTGGCCTCAGAGGGGTTCAAGTTTCATTTCTAACATGCTGGATGTGTCCCTGAGCAAGTCAAAATCTCTCAATACTCTAGGCCCTTGGTGTCAAACTCAAATAGAAATGGGGGTAACTAAACCATTCATAATGATCAATCCCTGTGGGCTGCATATTGACTTGTTCTTGTTTAGTCATTTCAGTCATATTTGACTCTTTGTGACCCCATTTGGGGTTTTCTTGGCAAAGATACTGGAGTGGTTTCCCATTTCTGTCTCCATTTTATCTTTTTTTTCCTCTCTTTTCTTTCTCTCTCTCTTTTTTTTTTAGTGAGGCAATTGGAGTTAAGTGACTTGCCCAGGGTCACACAGCTAGTAAGCGTTAAGTGTCTGAGGCTGGATTTGAACTCAGGTCCTCCTGAATCCAGGGCCAGCACTCTATCTACTGTGCCACCTAGCTGCCCCTCCATTTTATCTTACAGATGAGGAAACTGATGTAAACAGGGTGAAGCGACTTGTCCAGGGTCACATAGCTAGTACATGTCTGAGGCCAGATTTGAACTCAGGAAGATGAGCATTCCTGACTCTAGGCACTCTATCCATTACACTACCCAGATGCATATTGATTTAGAAAAGCACATTAATATTATCTATGTTTTCTTGCATTTCTACTTTATTAAATATCTCCCAATTAAATTTTAGTCTGGATCAGGCCAGAATAATCTGTGACCTGAGGGTCACACCAAGTGTTTGATTCAACTGCTCAGGTAACTCTCTCAGACTGTAAATTATAGACATTAATATAGGAAGTTTTCTTATTGGTGAGTTCCTTGAACAACCAATCAATCAATCACTTCCAATCGCATTATAATTTTAGAATTTCAGGGGCAGCTAGGTGGCGCAGTAGATAGAGCACCAGCCCTGGAGTCAGGAGGACCTGAGTTCAAATCCAGCTCAGACACTTGACATTTACTAGCTGTGTGACCTTGGGCAAGTCACCTAACCCCAATTGCCTCACCAAAAAAAATAATAAAATAAGATAAAATAATTTTAGAATTTCAGACTAGAGAACTGAGAGATCACCCCAAATATCCTTTTCTTTGCAGATAAGGAAACTGAAGCCCAGAGAGGGTTAAGTGACTTGCCCAGTCAGTGGGAGGACCTGCACTAGAAGCATGGTTTCCTTATTTCCAGTCTAATGCCTTTCTACTGCATCATGAGACTAGAAAATAATCAAAAGCAGGAAGCATGCACTCTCCCTCCTTTGCCCATCCTAACAGTGCCAAGTACAGAACTCTGATTGCAGGAGGGGCTCAAAATATTGACTGGTTGACTCTGGATTTTTTTTTCTAAGTAGACAAGCAAAAATGTAAACTGGAGGGGAAATTCTATTCTATGAACTTAAAAATTTTTTTTTTCTCAAGTGTAGAGGAAAGAGTCAAGAGATTCCTGTAGGAACCTAGATTCATTGGGATAGATGCAAAGCTGACCATTCAGGCTCCTTTGTTTGTTAAGAGTTGGGGGAGAAAGAGGGGGAAATGTTCCCAAATATAGAAACACTCACAACATCTCTATATAAATGACTCTGCTGCCAACTGTGTGTTTGCACATGGTAAGTTGTTTCATTTGGGTCCATTCAAAGCAAGTGCCTCATTCTGGAATTCAATCTTTCCCCTCTGACGAGCTACAGTGGTGGTTATGGGGACAACAGCAACAAGGGTAAAGACCTGGTGACTGCACCTCCCTCTAGGGTCGAGGGCTTATGGAAAAAAACATTCTCCTCACATACTGCATGTCCCTGCTTGCCAGTCCAGCCCTTGGAGTACTTTCTTGTCCAGCTCTGCCAAAGGCATTTGGTCAAGGGTTTGATCTGGGGCCAAGGCAAATAGCACCAGACAGGCATGCAGAGTCAGCGCTTGGCTCCAACAACTGAAACACCTTTCTGAAAGACCCCCTTTTCCTTTTAACCCTCCCACTCCCCAAGAAGCCTGGCAGCTTCTGTTTGATCTCTGACACTGAGAAGCAGGACAGGTCCTATGAATATGGCTAGACAAATTTCTATCCATATAACATGAGGACTTTGGTTGGACCCAAGGAAGAATGTCTTGATTGAATTAATGGACACTATAAAAGGACTCCAAGGGATTTGAGGGCCTTTCCCTTTTTAAAGAAAGAAAGAGATTCTCCTATCTGGAATAGTTCTGATTATGCCTAGAATGCTTTCCCCCTTTACTTGTACCTTCTGCCTTCCCTCAAGACTCAACTCAAATCCCACCTTCTAAGGCAGCTTTTTCATGGTCTCCTGTAGATTAGCGCCCCCCCACCACCACCATTTACACTGTATATACCTTGTATGTTTAGTTGTTTATATATTGCCTCCTCTCATTAGAATGTGAGCTACTTGAGGGTAAGGACCATGTATCTGGCCTCCTTTGCATTCCCAGCACTTCACACACACTTCCAACACACAGCAGCAACTTCATAAATGCTTGCCTACTGTCTGACTGGTCCTTCCCACTCTAAGACATTTAACAAGTTGGGAAAACATCCACATATTTTCATTTTTAGTTCTAATGAGTTCCAAGCACATGATCCCATTAATTTCTGGTGAGACAAGAGAGGTCTGGCTCAGTCTTATTATACCTACCTCCCTTGTCAGGAAACTGAGATAGAAGGGTCACAAGGAGGGGAAGTAAGAGGAAGGAAGCTAGGCTGACCACTGACACTCGTTAACTGGGGAACTATGAGTAGCTATACAAAACCAGTCACGTCAGTCAGTCAACAACAGTTCCTGAAGTACTAAAGGCAGTAGCAACAACAAACAATAACAACAAAAAAACACAGCCCAATGGAAAAGACATTAGGCAAAGAATCGGAAATCTAATTCTAAGACGTGATTGCCACTCACTTTCTGTGTGACGTTAGACAAGTTAGTTTACCCCTTTGCATCACACAAGTGATAAAGTTAGGCACAGGTCCCAGTCCCCTGACTCCTGGTCCTAATGCCAAGGAATAATACCATAAGGTCCCCACTATCAGTCACCTTGGGATTCATACCAAGGACAGGAAGGAGGAACCGACATGGATGCATACCTCCAAGAACATATGAAATCTGTGCAAACTAAGTCAGAACTGATTTGGGGGGATATACTAGCAGCTGGGGTTCAGGAAAGGCCTCAAGTAGGAGGCAGTAATTGAACTGAGCTTTGAAGGAAATTAGGGATGCTGAAGGAGTAGATATAAAGAAGGAATGCATTACAGGCTTCTGGATGATAGCTTGTCCAAGAACACAGAGATGTAGGGGGGAATGTCATGCATGAGAAAAAGCAAGGCCAGTTTGGCTAGATCAATAGTGTGTGAATAGGAGTAATGTATAATAAGACTGGAAAGGGGGTTGGGAGCTAGTTGGTGAAGGGGTTTTAAATGCCCCAAAGAGGAGTTTGCATTATCTAGAAAGAAAAGGGTGTCACTAGAATGTATTAAGCTGGTAGTGATGTGGTCACTCTGTACTTAAGGGCAAACACTTTTGACAGCTGTGTGGAGAACATACGGAAGAAGGAAGAGGCTTGGGGCAGGAAGGTCAGTTAGGAAGTGATGACAATCCTTGAGGTGAGAGGTGGGTGGTGGCTGTGTGAATAGTGAGAAGGCATGTGGTGAAGGTAGAAGTGGGAAGATTTGTCACCTGATGGGAAGCAAGAGAAGGAGTGTGAGGAGTTGAGGATGACTTTAAGGTTGGGAGCCTGTGTGACTGGACAGATGCTGATGTCCTTGACAAGAATAGTGAAATTCAGAAGAGGTGTGACTTTGGGGAAAAGATAACAAGGTCTGTTTTGGGATTCACTGGTGAGTTGTAAATACATAAGGAACATCCATTTTGAAATGTCCAAAAGACATCTGGTGGCGAGAGATTGGAATTCGAGAGAGACGCAAGAAGCAGGAGATGTCAGCATTGACCTTAATGATCACTTCAGACCCACCCGAGTCTGCTCAGTCCAGAACATTTAGAGGAAATCTGACTTAAAGAGCCTGGACTGCCTTCTAAAGTGCCTCTACTTCAATCTGAGTTGCCAAGTCATCTTAACCTCTGAGAAAACAAACACGGTGCTTAGGAGGAATGAACACATTATGAAATGTATAAGCTAAAGAAGGATGAAACCATGGCATAGGTAGGGATCCAAGTTTACATTTGCAGGGGAAGAAAAGGGAAAGAAAGAGATATTCTGTCCCCATAAAAAATTCATGGATTGAAAGAAATGAAAGCCCTTAATTCAGCATGGGCCAAAATCTTCCCAACCTAGAGGAAATTGGTCTGGCTCTAAGAGAAATTAGTCTGTGGGAAAGTAAAAAATGCAAAAGGAAAAAGAGAAAAATTTTTCTAATACTATGATGCTGAGTTAAGAGACTATAAAAAAAATTTTTTGTGTGTGCCTCCCCTGAGGGTCCTGGTTGTTACAAAAGTGAGATTAAGCAGAGATATACTTTAAAGTGTGATTTGCAAGCCCTGGGTGAGAGTTACATGGTAAATTCCCAAGGTATTCTCCTCTCCTATAGGTAGGATCAGAGTAACCTTGATGTCATCCCTAGGGAGTTAGGACAAGCTCTTTATTTGTCTTTCCCATCTCCTTTTCTTATCCTCCCTGTTGAAAACATAGCTAAGTAGGTGGTGCAGTGGATAGAGCACCAGGCCTGGAGTCAGGAGTACCTGAGTTCAAATCCAGCCTCAGACACTTAACACTTACTAGCTGTGTGACCCTGGGAAAGTCACTTAACCCTAATTAAAAAACAAAAAAACAAAAACAGAGCTAAGGTTGAAGGGAGAGCAAAAATAGGTCTGGTTGGCTGCTCTCTTGTGTTTTCCCTACATAACAGTGTGAGTGCATGGGAGGGAAGGCCAAGGATCCCACTTGGCCTGTGGTCAACATTGCTCAACCCTAGAACTACAGGAAATGCTGCTGTGGTGCCAGTCAGTCAACAACATTTATACTGCATGGTGGGCAGGTACCAATAAAGCATGACCTCAGGCAAGATAGTTAACCTCCATGGGCCTCAGGTTTCCTCATCTGTCAATTGGGATTAATGATCATAGAATCTAGAGCTGGAATGGAATTTGGAGATTATTTAATGCAAAATCTATACTTCACATGTGAAAGACTTTTCCAGAATCACCTACATAGCAACAGGATCGAAATTTAAACCCAGACTTAGTGACTAAAATTGACTAGAATTTCACTTTTCAGGATCATCTAGATAGTAACAGGAGCAGTGGATAGAGCACCAGTCCTGAATTCAGGAAGACTCATCTTCCTGAGTTCATATCTGGCCTCAGACATTTACTAGCCCTGTGACACTGTGCAAGTCACTTAACTCTGTTTGCCTCAGTTTCCTCATCTGTAAAATGAGCTGGAGAAGGAAATGGTAAACCACTTCAGTATCTCTACCAGGAAACCCTTCCCCCACAATGGGGTCATAAAGAGTCAGACACAAGTGAAAAACTAAACAACAGACAGTAACAAGACTGAGATTTGAAAGCTGGGTTTGGTGACTCTAAAACCGACTTGGATTTTACTTTCTAAAAGGCAAAATTACTTTTTCAAGACGACCTAGATAGACATAGGTGTGAGATTTGAAAGCTGGGTTTGGTGACTAACAATCCGCTGATTTCTACACCACCCTGCCTACTTTCTGACCTACGTAACTCATAGGAGTGTTTTAAAGATAAATGGAAGGGGCAGCTAGGTGGTGCAGTGGATAAAGCACTGGCCCTGGATTCAGGAGAACCTGAATTCAAATCCAGCATGAAACAGTTGACACTTAATTGCTGTATGACCCTGGGCAAGTCACTCAACCCTTATTACCCTGCAAAAAAAAAAAAAACTGTTAGCAACTTGATAAAATATCAAGTGCTTTAAATGCCACAGTCCAAAAAAGTCAAAGAAAAACTATCTGTAGAAAAATATACTTTGGGGCAGGATTTTAATGGTGGACTGGTTATCATGAAGGTAGAATATCCTTTTTGTCAGACCCATGTATCCTGATTCTTTAGATTAGAAAATAGAATGCCTGTAGGTATAAAGAATGTCAGGCCAGACCAGGTAACTCATGTATAAGGAATGGTAGGACCTAGAATGAAAGCTACATCAACTGATAAAAAGAAATCATTACAGGGGCAGCTAGGTGGCACAGTGGATAGAGCACTGGCCCTGGATTCAGGAGGACCTGAGTTCAAATTTGACCTCAGACACTAACACTCACTTACTAGCTGTGTGACCCTGAGCAAGTCACTTAACCCCCAATTGCCTCACTTTAAAAAAAAAATTCATTACAGAGGCTTGAGTATCTTTGGGTTAAGATGTCAAAGTGTCTCAATTCCTCTAATTTACAACAACTACAGGGATGATGGGATCTGAGGGATAGCCATGCACCACATTGAATGTTACCTTACTCTCCAGTGGTCAGGAGCCTGTGACCCTCTAACTGCGAAGATATTCTGATCCCTGGAACATGCAAGGAATGAAATGAATATTTCTTCATTCCAGTGCCTTCCCTCTATTAGTATAGCTTTGTATTTGTATGTTTTTTCCTCCATTAGAGTGTAAGCTCTTTGAGGGCAGGGGCTGCTTTTTGCTTCTTTTTGTATCCCTGGCACTTAGCATGATCCTTAGCACCATCACCATCACCACCACAACAACAATTTAGCACAGATTAAGCAACTTAATAAATGCTTACTGATTGATTAAGTGAGAGAATATTATCTCACAACAACTCTTTGTAGTAGGTGACATTATTATTCCCATTTTTTTTTTTACATTTGAGGAAATTGAGGTTGAGAGAAGTTTAAGTTACTTGCCCAGGGACACAAAGCAGAGGCTGGATTTGAATCCAGGTCTTCCTAACTTTAGACACAATGCTCTATCTATTGCAGCACCTAGCTGCCTCAGAATTAGGGTCAGCCATACCCAAGAGAGGATGCAGCTACTGTTGGCCTTTCAACATAGGGTCATCACTCAACAACCCCTTTAGTGTATGCTTTGAGTTAAAACCTCCACTAACTTTTCTTGTGCTGCATGTGACTCCCTTCAGGGACACAGATTAACATGGACGCAGGGAAAGCCAGCCAGGCAATCAGAACCTCCCCAGAGCTGTGCTACCCTTCCCCTAAGAGCCCATTGACACAGCAGACTTGGCAGCCAGTGGCCCAAGAAGGCCTGCCTGACTCTGTTTTTATAGGTTGGCTTTAAGGAACCTCAGAGATGGAGAGGGGCTGATGTCCCTGCCAGAACTCTTGCAGCAGCAGCTTCCCCTTCCTGCCCCATACATTAAGGGTCCTCCTGTCCTGGTTGTGGTATATACCTAGACTCAGAGCATAAAATCATTCATTTTGGCCAATAGTGCCGCCCCTGTCATGATCCCCAATTCCTCTGAAGCCAAGTATGCACTCTGATCTCTGGATTTGTTTTGGCCCAGGTTTGCACTCTCATTTGTTAACCTTTTTTTTTAATGGACTTTTATGTCTTTGTTTATTTTGTACTTTTAGTGACTTTTTTCATGCCTTTAAAGGAAAGGCAGAAACCTCAGCTCATCATTGCATTCCTTCACTGGTTGAGGGCCCTGGTTTCCTCACTCCGAAGACGGATGATCCTTGGCTTTTAATTTGTCTATGACAGGAGATAATTGTCACTTCAGCTGCCGCCCCCCAAAATAAGGCAGGGTGGTGCTTCCCAACACAAAACAGAGCTATTGCCACCAGCATCCCACGGGGTGAGCTTCCTGCCAGTGAGGGAGCAATTCTGGTCCCATCTTCCCCACCCTGCGCCTTTTCTGTTTTCCAAAACATGCAATTACTGTTTTCTTGAAGGGTTCAAGATGGAGAGGTTAAGAAACTCAAGGGAGACTCATTCCTAATTTTCTCTAGCATTTTCATGATGGGATCCTGTGAAATTACAGACTTGACTTGAGAGCTGCTAAATTGCTTGGTCTGATTTAATCCTGACACAGCTGCCTTATCTGTTCAAATCCATCCCCAACTACATTCTAGAGCTGCTCTATTTTCTGACTTAGAACAAACAAAAAAATAGCTAGCATTTGTAAGGGGCTTTACCACTTACAAAGCACTTTATAAGTATTATTTTAGGGCAGCTAGATGGCGCAGTGGTAAAGCACCGGCCCTGGATTCAGGAGTACCTGAGTTCAAATCCAGCCTCAGACACTTGACACTTACTAGCTGTGTGACCCTGGGCAAGTCACTTAACCCTCATTGCCCTGCAAAAAAAAAAAATAATAAGTATTATTTTACTTCATCTTCATAACAACTCTGAGGTTGTCATTATCTCCATTTTACAGATGAGGAAACCGAAGCATGTTAAGTGACTTGTCCAAGGTCACACAACTTAATGAATGGCTGAGGCTAGATTTTAATGAGTCTTCCTGATTCCAGGTCTTGTGGTCTATCCATTAAGTTCTGAGCTGTACAGAATGACGAGGTGGCCAACATGAAGCTCAGAGTCATCAGAAAAGACACTGGGCTGTCAATCAGGAGGCCAGGTCCTGGACTTTGGGTATACATCCTTTGGGTTCCCTGGCCTTCAGTTTCCTTATCTGTAATGTGAGGGAGTTGGTCTAGAACAAGGGTTGGCAAATTATGGCCTGTGAGCCAAATCTGGCCTGCTGCCTGTTTTTGTATGATATATAAATCAATAATGGTTTCTACATTTTAAAATAAAGTCTTACTGTATTTTAAAATGTAAAAAAAAAATTTTTTTTAATTCTTACCTCTCTCTTTGGTCATAGAAAAACATATGAGCTGAATTTGGCCTTCACTAACCCCTAGGCTAAAAGCTCTCTGAGATTTTGTTCAGCGTTCTGACCCTAAGAGCTATGCTTTTCTTTTCATGGAACCCTAAGATTTTAGGAGACCTTGGAAGTCATCTAGAACTCAAATAACCTGGAACCACTCAGGGCCAGAAATCCTGGCGGCAACTCCCCGCATAAACCTTCACATTGTGAAGACTTCTGGAAGCTAAGATCTCATGTTCAGATGTTAGTTTAAAAAAAATTATGACATCTCCCAGGGACTATACATTTTAAATTCTGGATCAGGAATAGGAAAATGCAAAGGCAGGAACCAGGAAGGAGGGGAGCCTAGTCTAGTGCAGAGAAATAAATTTGCAAAGTCTCAATGATGATGATCATTGTAGACCAAGAGCTCATAACCTGGGGTCCAGTCTATGAAAAGATTTCAAAGGGATCTATGAACTTGAATGAGGAGAAAAAATACATCTTTATAAACTCTAACCAAAATTTAATATTTCCATCAATTTTTTAAAAAATACGATTCAGAGGGGCAGCTAGGTGGCACAGTGGATAAAGCACCGGCCCTGGAGTCAGGAGGATGTGAGTTCAAATCTTGCCTCAGACACTTGACACTTACTAGCTGTGTGACCCTGGGCAAGTCACTTAACCCTCATTGCCCTGAAAAAAAAAAAAAAAGAATACTTCCTTTGGGGCAGCTAGGTGGTGCAGTGGATAGAGCACCCGGCCCTGGAGTCAGGAGTACCTGAGTTCAAATCCAGACTCAGACACTTAACACTTACTAGCTGTGTGACCCTGGGCAAGTCACTTAACCCCAATTGCCTCACTAAAAATAAATTAATTAATTAAAAAAAAATACGATTCTGGGGGCAGCTAGGTGGCACAGTGGATAGAGCACCAGCCCTGGAGTCAGGAGTACCTGAGTTCAAATCCAGCCTCAGACACTTAACACTTCCTAGCTGTGTGACCCTGGGCAAGTCACTTAAGCCCAACTGCCTCACTAAAAACAAAACAAAACAAAACAAACCCATGATTCTGAGGAGGGGTCCACTGACCCTGACAGACTGCCAGAAAAATTCATGACACAAAAAAAGCTAAGGAGCCCTGATGTAGAGGAAAGATGGGGAAGAAGATTGGTATTGGAGTCAGGAGACCTGAATTTGAATCACTTACTAGTCATATGACTATGAGGTCATATGAACTCAGGCAAATCATTTGCCCTCTGGGAGTTAGTGTTTTCATCTTTAAAACTATATACATATATATATATATACACACACACACACACACACACACATATATGTATGTATGTATGTATATATAATTTAAAAGATATGTGTGTGTGTCTCTGTGCCTGTGTCTATGTCTATATCTATATATACACACATATATGTGTGTGTATGTAGGTATAGTTGTATGTACACATGTATATATGTATAGGTATATATATATATATATACATAATTCACAAATAAATATTCCTCCAGTTTAGTTGAAAGAGGAATGAAGGAAAATATATCAGCATGTTTTTAGCAAAGTTTTTTTACTGAAAGTCCTAAATTTTAGCTACAGTTATCATGTGAACAAGAGATATACAGTAAATATGATGACCTATTTGTATATTTTTGTATATTTTCTAGTGTGATCCCTATAAGTAGAGAAGGAGGAGCTCATCATGGAATGATTGAGTCCTATCCACCATGGCTATTTTGGGTTGTGTGAGTGAAGTTTTTATCTCCAAAGGACCCAAACTAGGAAGCTAGGGAAGAGATGTCTCACCCCACAAGACACACTTCCAAGCTCAATATGCTTGAGTTTGATAGGGATATTTAGTGGAGAAAGGTACCCAAAGAAGACTTGAGTCATCTCCTGAAGTTATAAATGGTTTAGTAGTGAATGTGTGGTTAGGAAAAGGAAATGAGGGCTCATAAGCAGTGTTTTTTGAACTCTAAATTCGATGGCCCAAGGAATCCTTCGGAGTGCATCATGGCTGCAGCAAACCTCAGAGTCATCTTTAAAACTTTCTTCTCCCTCTCCCTGCCTCCTCCCCCCATACAATAAGTTGCTAAAAATTGTCAATCATACTTCTATAGTAGCTTAGAAAGTGCATGTGACAAGGAAGTAACTCACATTTCCTGGTTGCCAAGAAGTCCTTTCTTCCCCCTTGTTGGGGGTATTCATGAAGTTCCCCTCAGGTATGGTATAATTTTCTTTCTTTTTTCTTTTTTTGTGGGAGTAAATATTGTCTTTTATGAAACTTCCCTGAAGACATAAAGATAATATTGGAATAGAACAAAATCATATTTGGAAGCCTGCACATTGACTCTCAATATCTTCCTGGGCCTCAGTTTCTCATCTCTAAAATGAGGAACAAGGATAACAATGGTATTGTTTTCTGAGCTCCTTATAGAACCTTGAACCTGCCTTTTCTCATCACGTCCATTCTGTCCTTACCTCCTAAGTACAGTTGCCAGCTTATTGCTGTCCTGGTTATGTTGATGAAACCTGCAGATCCTCATGCTGTCCAAAATTCACAAGATCCTCCTTCTGTCAAGGGGACAGGGGAACTAATGGTAAGGACAAGGTTTAATCGTGTACATACTTTTACTTGGATTCATAGAAGCCAAAGTAATAAAATCAAATATATCAAAATCCATAGGTCCTCAGAGATACATCTACCCTTAACCAACCTATAGATAGATGTTCCCCTAATCCAGGAATTCCCATAGTTCATTAGCTTGTAAATCCACCTCCTCATCAACACTTTCAACTTGGAGTTAGTACATATTCCATTTACTTTACATGGCTTCTCAGGAGGTCATTGTTGAGTTTATGGGAGAACTCAAGACCCATGCCACTGAATTATCCACTAGACATTTTTGGTAAATTATTATTCTGTTGTTCATTGGGACCTCAGATTCTGTCCACTGACTGGACAGAATAGCTGACTCTTTGGCTGAGCGGTATAGGCCACTAAGAACTCACTATTTCTTCATCACTCATAGAGAGGTGGCATAGACTTGAAAACAGGCCAGGGAACCTACTATTACTTTCTATTGCAGGGTTCCTTGTTCGTTTAGCATATTCACTTTAATTTTTCCTTACTGGGATCCTATGATAGCTCTCTCTCATGGGTGGCCACAGACTGAGTAGGTTTTCATCAATTTAAACCTCATTTGATTAGATCTAAAAAAACCCAAACCCAAACTCAAAATACATTCTAACCATGACTGAGGTGTACTCCATTCCTGGTCATGAACCTGTTATTCCTATATTTTAATATGATCCAAAAATCCACAGCCTCAGATACTTGACACTTACTAGCTGTGTGACCCTGGGGAAGTCACTTAATCCTCATTGCCCTGCAAAAAAAAAAAATCCAGATTCCATTCTCAGATGCCATTTTCTTAGGGAACTTGTTCACTTTCCAATGCTGCTTCTCTTCTGAAGCCCTTGCTTCCAATCAGCATCAGAGATGAAAACATCACTTGTGCTCCTAATGTCTAGAATATCTTGCTCAAGATTTTATAGTAATGCTTAAGTTGGAGTCTCGATTATTTCTGACAGTATCACTGGTGCCTTGGTGAAGCTCCAGAGGCAAGTAGTAGTCATTTAGTCTGACAAATCTTAAAAGATTTTATCGTGACATATAAATGCCCTGGGTAAATAGCAAACTTCCCTGCTGTCACAAGTCAACATATAGCT
This sequence comes from Dromiciops gliroides, assembly GCF_019393635.1. Lineage (NCBI taxonomy): Eukaryota > Metazoa > Chordata > Mammalia > Microbiotheria > Microbiotheriidae > Dromiciops > Dromiciops gliroides. The sequence goes on from NC_057862.1 coordinate 616,821,704, forward strand.
ACTGTAGGCCTCACCAATCACTACTGCTTGTCCTTTCTTCTTTTATTAGTGAGTCAACTCAAGGGCATCTAGGTAGCTCAGTGGATAGAACATTAATCCTGGAGTCAAGAGGACCTGAGTTCAAATCTCCCCTCATTCTAGCTGTGTGACCCTGGGCAAGTCACTTAACCCCAACTGTCTTAAATATCCAGGGCCATCTCCAGTCATCCTAATATATATCTTGCTACTGGACCCAGATGGCTGTGGAGGAAGGGGTGAGGTTGGTGACCATGCACAGCTATCCCTCACTTAAGTCCAATTCACTGTAAGTCATAACATCAGCCCAATGTCACAGTCCTCTTCAAGAATGAAGGACAAACGGGGCAGCTAGGTGGTACAGTGGATAGAGCACTGGCCCTGGATTCAGGAGGACCTGAGTTCAAATCCGACCTCAGACACTTAACACTTACTAGCTGTGTGACCCTGGGCAAATCACTTAACCCCCAATTGCCTCACCAAAAAAGAAAGAAAGAAAAAGAAAGAAAGAAAGAAAGAAAGAAAGAAAGAAAGAAAGAAAGAAAGAAAGAAAGAAAGAAAGAAAGAAAGAAAGAAAGAAAGAAAGACAAACAATAAGTGAGTTACCTCATCAGTCAATAAGCATTACCAAGTGTCTACTATGTGCCAGGCATCGTGCCAAGCACAGGGGATAGAAAGGAAAAGTCCCCACGCTCCAGTAGCTTGGAAGCTACTCCTACCTTTGTTCCTCGGATGCTATCACTGCTACCTCCTTTCTCCTTAGAGCCTTCTCCTTTTGCTCCATCTTACTTTCCTTTTCGGTCCTTTGGTTGCAGTGGTCTCCTTTCAGTAATCCTCTCTTCTAACAACTTAATTTGCTCAGTATTGATTAAGTCCCTTCTATGTTACCAAGATGTTGTGCGCAGGTGCTTGGACCTTAGAAACTTTTTCCTATTTTTTTGAGGGTGGGGGGTGGTGGTTTGGAACAGACAAATCTGAATTGATAGCCTATGACTTTCTATCTTTCTTTCTTTCTTTCTTTCTTTCTTTCTTTCTTTCTTTCTTTCTTTCTTTCTTTCTTTCTTTCTTTCTTTTGTGGTGAGGCAATTGGGGTTAAGTGACTTGCCCAGGGTCACACAGCTAGTAAGTGTCAAGTGTCTGAGGGTGGATTTGAACTCAGGTCCTCCTGACTCCAGGGCCAGTGCTCTATCCACTACACCACCTAGCTGCCCCTGGATCTTAGAAAGAAAACTGAAATAAATTTTGCTCTCAAGGAGCTTGTGTCTCACTTGCTGGGGAGGGGGGCGGGGCACTAGAAATGGTTTGGGAGGAAATTAATTTCCCTAAATAAACTCCAAAATGTTTTTGGTGGAGAGTGTAATGATCATTATTCTCTGCCTTTCTCCCCAGCTTTTCCTTTCTTACTTCTGGGCCTTGACAGTTTCTTCCTCTGCAAAGTGAGAGAACTGGACAAATGGTCCCTTCTAGCTCCAACGAGGAGGACAGGGACTTTACAGCTTGGGAGGCTCCAAATTCCCAGATCTGACTTTAAGTGTTCCCTTTGTTAGTGTGGATCCTAGGAGAGAGGACGTCCAGGGTACTACTAATGATACAGTTACTGTTGTTGTTGCTATTATTATTTTAGCTAGCATTTATATTAAGGTTTGAGAAGTGCTTTACATTAGGTGATCTCATTCAACACTCACATTGCCTCTGGGATGAGATGCTCAAGGCTGCATGCCTGAAAGGGCTCCTGTGATCCCTGATACCAGAGAATTGCTTAGTTTATTTTCTCGGGGGTCTTGTATTGGCTCCTTCAGCTAGAACTCTTCTCTTCTTGGGTAGCTGGGTGGTACAGCAGATAAGGCATTGGGGAAGATTTGAGTTAGAATGTCTCTCTGCCTCAGAATGAGCTGTGTGACCCTAGGCAAGTCACTTGACCTCTCTGCCTCAGTGCCCTTATCTATAAAATGGGTATGATAATAGCACCTACATCACAGGGTTGCTGTGAGGAACCAACAAGATAACATGTAAAGTGCTCTGCAAACCTTTGTTGCTGTTTTGTTGTCGTTCAGGTGATGCCAAGTCACGTCCAACTCTTCATGATCCCATTTGGGGTATTCTTGACCAAGACACTGGAGTGGTTTGCTATTTCCTTCTCCAGGTCATTTTACACATAAGGAAAGTGAGGTGAGCAGAGTGATGTGGCTTGCCCAGGGTTACACAGCTAATAAGTGTCTGAGGCCAGATTTGAACTCAGCAAGACCAGTTTTCCTGACTTCAGGCTCTCTGCAAACCTTAATACTATCTATTATTGCTATTGTATCTCTAGCTATAATAATGCTGTATATCACTGTTGTTGTTTTGATTGTTTTGTTATCCTTCACATTCAGCCTTTCTCTTTCAGCTTTAGAATCAAAGAAAATCAGGATCTTCAGAGAGCATCAACTCCAACCTGTGCCTTAGCTCCTCCTTTAACTTAAATCCTGTAAGAATCATAGATTTAGGGGGCAGCTAGGTGGCAAAGTAGATAAAGCACCGGCCCTGGATTCAGGAAGACCTGAGTTCAAATCTGGCCTCAGACGCTTGACACTTACTAGCTGTGTGACCCTGGGCAAGTCACTTAACCCTCATTGCCCTGCCCTTCCACCTCAAAAAAAAGAATCATAGATTTAGAGTTTAAAGGGTTCTCAATGCACAGGTGAGAAAACAAAGACCCAGGGGAGGCTGCATAACTGACCCAAATTTTCAGAGTCAGAATTTGAACCAAGACCCACTGGCTTGAATTCTTCAGTTGGCTATAGGCCTTCCTATTCTCTGGCTCCAGTCCTTCCCCTTCAACTCATGTCCTCCTCCAGATTCTTCTCAAGTAGCTCCCAAAGAGGTTCTAATACTTAAAGTTAATCTCTGGAGTTCTTCATAACTCCCTAAACTTTCTAAACCTCCTTCACAATTTTTCTTCCTCCTCCTCTTCCTCCTCCTCCTCCTCCTCCTTCTCCTTATCTTCCTCTTTTTCTCCTCATCTTCCTTCCTTTCCTTCTCCCCCTCTTTCTCCTTCCTTTCTTCCTCTTCCTCTCCTGTTCCCTCTTTCTCCCTCTCAGCCTCCTCCTCCTTCTCTTCTTCATCATCTTTCTTCTTCTTTTTCTCTTCTTCCCCTTCCTTCCTTTCCTTCTCCCCCTCTTTCTCCTCCCTTCCTTCCTCCTCCTCTCCTCTTCCCTCCTTCTCCCTCTCTGCCACCTCCTCCTTCTCCTCCTCTTCTCTCTCCTCCTCTTCTTCCTCCCTCTGTTCTCCTCCTCCTCTCCAGTTGTTTCTTGCTCCTTCACTAATGCAGCCTTCTCCCACTGAAGCTTGAATCAGAACAAGAAATCACAGATCATCGAGATCACAGATCCAAGTATCAAAGTATCATTTCGTTTTGGCTTCCTGCCTCTGCTTGGCTCAGCTATGGAAGAAGGCTCTTTTATTTTCAGTGGCCAGAATGGTTCAAACTTAAATGAGAACCAGATTTCAGACAATCACCCAGGGAGCTCAAGGAAAATGTGGGTTTGGATGCCTGAATTTCGAGTGTAATTACCCTCTATTTGGACCACAGAGTTCTGTCCTTGGCAGCTCTGGGCTCAGAATCCCAGTGAGCTGAAGTCTGTGAGTTCCACAAAGCAGGAGAAAGTCCTATCAGTCATGGAAGTGAGGGTTCTAATTTGTACTGATTTGCAGTTGCAAGTTAAAGGGATCTTGTTTAAGATTAGAATAATTTGATCCTGATGGTGCTTTGAACAACTGTTCTTAAGTGTATTTCTATCCATTTGTTTCCAGGTTAGTGTAGCGACCTTCCTCCGGCTAGTGAATTTTCTTTGAACACGTAGTTGCCCAGAGTAGCAGAGTATTTGTTGCCTTTATTAAGCCTGTGATCATGGGGGAGAACAGAGTGGCCAACTTGCCCAGCCTAGGACAACCAGGATCTATGAATTTGTCTTCAACATCAATATCCATTTCCCCAGAGATTAAAGCCCAATCCCTTATCTGCATCAGCCTCTGTGACATATGGTGACTGATTCTGCTTCTCCTCCCCTAGTATCCTACTGGGCTTTGCATGATTTATCACTTTAAGATTCTAAACAGATCTGGGGCTTTTTACTTCAGCAAATTTGATGCCAAACTATTGGGCTCGGGTTGATTTAAAGTCTACATTTCACCCTGGATCTGCCTAGAGATATTACATTGATAGAAAGGAGGCATCCCTGTGGTCTGTGAAATGGAAAGCAAGTCTGTGATGCTTATGAAATAAAACTGCCTTTTTAAAATGCTCCTTTCTTTTGCATTTGCTTCAAGATTTTCCTTTCAGCCAGAAGTCTCAGACTTTCTGTGAAGGGTTACTTTGTGTTTCCCCAATGTCTTGAGATCACAATGGTAAAGGTTAGTGGTGGGCCAGGGCTTGGGGTAAGAGTGAAGTTGGTGAAGAGACAGTAACAATAAATTTCTAGAACTGGGTTAGCAAGAGTTGGGGGAGCTAGCAGTGAAGTCTCTGAAAAGATCAGGGTCCTTTACGCACAACTGGTAAACTTTAAAAAAAAGTACTTTAGAGATAGGCATGCTAGAGTAATAAGTTAGGAGATCTACCAGACAGGTTTTCCTACCTTAAATGATCATCCTGACCCTGGGCAAGTCACTTAACTCTAATTGCCTTCAAAAAAATTATCATACTGTCAAAACCAATGCACTTTTACGTCAACTTTGCCCCCCACCCCCTTCTTCACACTCAGAACATAAGAGCCACCAGTAAATATTGATAATCCCTTATTTGTTAGGTTAAAATGAAGCTAAGATTAGGGTCTGTGGCATCCTTGGTTCACTTTTTATTATTGTGAGCATGACAGTGGGATGACTCAAGTCACATATGCCACAAACCTTATTTCAGAGGAAGAAATTGCCAGGAAATCCTAACATTGCTTCCTATTTTGGGATCATCCAAAACCACCAAATGGTAAATCACAGAAAACTATGGTTCATATATCCTAGAGATTGGGGCCTCTGTGGCAAGGGTGCCTTTCTAATGCTCAAAGGGCAATGGAAGTGGTGAGATGGGGTGGAGGGAGGGGGGACGGGGTGGCTGGTGGACTTGATCATAAGCTTCCATTTCAATCTATTGTTTCAATCCATTCGGAGAAGATGCCCTTGATGCCCCGATGATGAAGGGGCATTGCAGGAGGTTATCTACTCCAGGTCAGGTGGAGTGGAACTGAATAGGTAAAAACCCTCTCTGGTTTCAAGGCAGTAGAAGCCAGCTGTCAGACTGATGACTGCTGTGGAACTTCATGACTGCTACAACTGCATCCTACATAAGCAACTCTTCCTATAGGAACTTGGACCTCAGAATTTGATGCTGTTTTGTAGATTATGTCACACATCATCTCAGCACTTTGGTCTGTGTAATTGTATAAGTAGTCCTTCCATTCAATTCATCAAAATTTTACCAAGTAATTTGTTCAGGGCCAGGTGCCCACTCGTCTTAAGTGCACAGTCTGGAATTGGGAAGACTGAGTCAATGAAATTTAGAGAAAACAATAACATTTTTTAAATGGGGAAACTGAAGCAGTTAGAGGTTAAGTGACTTGCCCAGGGTCACATAGTTACTAAGTAAGTGTCTGAGTCACTTAAGACTCAGTTTCAAGAACGTGACTATTGGTATGGTATGATCAGATGCTTTTTGTAAGCCATCCCTTGCAGGTTAGTTTATGGTTTCATGAGTTTCATGAGTGATAAAAAATAAGGATCATCTGGTACTCAACATTCAGTAATGAGCCTTGTAAAACTCTGTTTTGGGGAAATAATAAAACTGTATTTCTTTTTGTAAGATTCCACAATTTGGAATTTTTCCAATGTAGACAGTAATTGCTACCAATTAATAATAGTTATTGTTTTTCAGTCATTTCAATTGTGTCCGACTCTTCATGACCCCATTTGGGGTTTTCTTGGCAGAGATATTGGAATGGTTTGTCATTTCCTTCTCCAACTCATTTTATATATGAGGAAACTGAGGCAAACAGGATCAAGTGACTTGTCTAGGGTCACATAATTAGTAAGTGTCTAAGACCAGATTTGAACTCAGGTTTTTCTGACTCCTGGCCTGGCACTCATGGTACCAAAAGTACTAAGACAGGATTCAGTCAGTCATTGTACAGGACAGATTTAAGTGAAAGTGTGGCCCATTGGGCCAATGTGCCAAATATATTTCTTTCTTTGACCTAACTCTTGGTTACTGAAACATCTATGGGTGAGATAATTTTTAGGACTATGTCAAAATGGCTGAATGTGCTACCATTTTATTTGTGGCGCTGAAGAAAGGAGTGGGGGTACGAGGTTACATTTTGTTACAAGTTGCATCTTGTCAGTCACTGTAGCCTTGCTACTCAAAGCATATTGGGTGGTGAGAGAGCTCAAAGTAGGCATCAGCTCATGGAGGGTTTTTTTTGTTTGTTTGTTTTTTATTTTCTTTTGGGTTTCTAGAAATCTAGACCATGGAGACAGGTGAGATTGCTTTATGTTTGGTGCATAATTTCTGTTTTAGAAACGTTTGAGAGGTCATAAGAATCAGAGAAAATGTCTAGTCCTCCATTTGTTGGTCACATGACCCAAAAGTCCAATAAGCCTCTCAATGTTTCTTTATCTAAAGGCTGTGATCTTTGAAATATATATTTATAACTACAATTCTTTTACTTGTTTGGTTTTTTCATTAAATATTTTTCCCAATTACAGGTAAAGATAGTTTCAACATTCAATCTTGTAAGATTTTGAGTTCCAAATTTTTCTTCCTCCCTTTTTTCCCTTCCCCCTCCCCAAGACAGGAAGCAATCCAATATAGGTTATACACAGATACATTTCAGTACATTTCAGTATTGGCTTCCTTCATAATACTATGTGTTTTATGAATAAAAAATATTATTCCAAAAAGGGGTCAGTCTATAGGCTTTCTCGGACTTTCAAAAGGGGTCCATGATGCAAAAAAAAAAGTTAAGAACCCATTGACTTTGAAAAAAAAAAAAGGAAGACATACAACCTATAGAATAAACCCTCTAAAGGAACATTCATAAGAAAATAGAGGAAAATATAATAGTGAGAAAGTATGGAGGCAAACATACTTTGCATTTTTTTTCTTTCTATGGCTTATTAGCTCCGTTAGCCTGAACCCAAGTTAGTGATCAGATATTCTTTTTTGCATGTGTCTCATGGTTGAATTGTCCCCCTCTCTAAGGAGTCTACATCTCCTTATAGACATAGAGACCAAAAGTACACCAGTGAGATCAATGGTGTACCAAAAGTACACATAACATAGAGTTGGTGGGGCTATACTCCAGATAATTACCAGGGATATGTTCTCTTTGAGACTCAATTTTTCTTTTTCTTCTTCTTTTTTTTTTTTGTGGGACAATGAGGGTTAAGTGACTTGCTCAGGGTCACATAGATAGTGTGTCAAGTGTCTGAGGCTAGATTTGAACTCAGGTCCTCCTGAATCCAGGATCGGTGCTTTATCCATTGTACTACCTAACTGCCCCTGGAAGTCAGTATTTCATTTGTAGAATGGGGATAATAATCTTCCACCACTTACTTCAAAGAGTTGTTGCTTCATGGAGTTGTTGTGAGTAAAATGCTTTATAAACCTCCTATGAGTTATAATTATATCAAGATCTCTTCTGCCATCTTTCTGGGAAGTGGTGTCATCTGTGGACCCAGCACAACTGCTTTGAATTCAGGAGAAAGGGGAAAATAAGTACCACCCATTGTGGTAGGCCATCATTCAATAGATGTGAGGCTAGCTCAATACCTATGTAAAAAGCCTTAAGACCAGAAACCAGAGCTACAACTAACACAGTGCAAACAGTGCTTGGCCTTGGGTGACAATATCCAAGAGGGGCAGGCCATACTTCTTCCCTATCCTACTGTTGCTATGATTCCTGCTTCATTCTGTGTTCCTCAGAAGTACCACTCCCTTAGGGTCCTCTGGGAGAGGGTTGCCTCCCAACAGACACAATGGTCCCTGTGGTGAAATTATTCTCAGTGCTGCCAACCCTTTTACACCATCCTCTCTGCTGGCCCAGCACCATGTCTTCTACCCAGAATTGAACTTGTGCCAGTATAAATTTCAGATTGTCAGTTTCTGTCACTTAACTAAAAACAAAAATCTAATTTCTGTAGGTTCTTTTGTAAGTGGTCCAAATATTTTATCTTGACTTGTATTGTGTTTTTGTCTTACTCTGTATCAGGCCTGGGATGTGGTAAGTGCATAATAAATGCTTGCGAATATGGCTTGAAGTTTTGAACATTGATCCTCAACTCTGATATTCTCTGCTGTCCTGTTCCTGACCTTTCCCCATGTCATCCTATTGCTGCCATGGACCCACTTCATTTAGTTACATGGAGACATCCCTTTGCCTCTGGCCCTTTCAGACTTTCTGTGGCCCTCTTGAATACAGATGAGCCCAAAACTTCTGCCCTTTCCAGGGGATCACACACTGAGAGACTCAAACTGGAAGGCTCTGGGCTACCCCCACCGTGAAGTTATATCCCAATAGGCCTAAATTGAGGGACAAAGCTATAGCAAATGGACACGAGGTACACTGCCACTGTTTCCTCTGAAATCAGCTGGGGAAAAGGCGATCACAGAACATAGGGAACAAAGTTGAGAAAAGGTCAAGGGTTATGCCAAAAATAAAGCCCACCCCTAGAAAAAGGCCCTGATTCCAGCAGATGTAGTGAAATGAGGGCAAAGGAGCCCACCCGCATGCATATCCCTCCCTTCCATAGAACCCCAGAGACACCCATTTCCTATCCTTCCAGGCTGGCCAGTCTCAGGAGCAGGGTGCTTCCCAGGGAACATTCCATCCATTCTTCAGAGATAACCTAAGTTACTCCTGAGCATTTCCTGGCCTCCTTCTCTCTAACCACATCTAAGGTCCCTTCTAGGGCTAAATCTTCTGATCCATAGGTGCCACTGAGGGTTCTCTGAAAACAAATAACAAATCATCCAAGGAGCCTGTTTGGGATGGCAATTCGGTAAGATGACATTTGGAAGAAGGCACTTCAAGGCTCCCACTTGGAGAGCAAGAGTCCACAGCTGAGGAAGTGAGAAGTCTCTCTCTGCTTCCCAGTCCTTGAGCCCCGGGAGGATGTTAGACAGCATTCTCACTCCTCTGCTGCTCAGACCTCAAACTCACCTTTCCCAACTATGCCAAGAACTTTTCTGAATCATTCAAATCCTAATCTGTTCTCTGACTTCCTCTCCCAGGGGCCTTCTAAGTCCCAACAAATGCCCAGCACATCTTTACCTACAGTATTTTCCTTAGAAGGGAATAGACCTGGGGCACCTGGGTAGTGCAGTGGGTAAAGCACCAGCCCTGGATTCAGAAGGACCTGAGTTCAAATCCAGCTTCAGACACTTGACACTTACTAGCTGTGTGACCGTGGGCAAGTCACTTAACCCTCATTGCCCCCCCCAAAAAAAAGGGAATAGACCCTCTAGCATTCTTCTCTTTATGATGCCCAAAGGTTCCTGACCCTTCCCTAGGGAAGCCCTTTGCACTTCTCAGAAGAGTTGAAATGCATACTATAAACTAGCTCGGATTAGAAAGAAAACCAAGTACATTGAAATAGAGTTATTAAAATATTTTTTTTAAACCCAGGTTTACAGACTCTAGGTTAAGAACCTCTGCTATTGTATATTCCATTTTCCTGTGATCATGCTGTGGTTCTTTTTTCTTCTATTGTTTCCCTGCTCAAGCAGCCTTTTTCTCCAAATAAAGTCGCCTTCTGGATTCTCGGCATGTCAAAAAGCAGGCAAGAATCTGTGTACATCTACAGTACGTTGTCTGCAAAAGCTGCAGATTGCCATCCAAAGCATTCCGAAACTCCTACAGAGCTCAGTTCCTGAAAGGGGAGGGCAAAAAACCCAGACTCTTTCAAATGATGGGAATCAAACTTTGGTAGTCCGTGCTTCCTTCCAGGATTCTCTCAAGACCCTGGATTCTGGAAAATCTCAGGAGGCAAGTGAGGAAGCTCCTTAGCACTAGTTTCTTAGACTTCCTGTGACCTATGGGGAAGAGGCAAAACCTGCCGTGTTTCCAAGACCCAAGTGGTGGAAATTCCCCATAGCATGGGAAGGGCAGAAATATGTTTTTGAAAGTCAGAAAAACCCCCACCAGGGCTCATGTTGCTAACAACAGGACCACAGTAGGTAACAAGAAAGACCATGCCTGTTGCCAGTACTGAGCCAGGAAATATTTAATTTTCCTTTAACTAATCTCTTTGTTTACATTATTTCCTTTTCTCTGTGGGACTGGCGCAGAAGCTGCCTGTTTTTGTAAGTTCCTTGGCCAGTGTAGATTGGGTCTTCTGATTTCCAGTCCTCTTGGCCCAGCGAGACAAAGCTATTGTTTATTAGTTGAATGAGTCAGACCCCAAACTTTGGCACAAAGAGCCAAGTAGGAGAAATTAACAGATATGTACCTGCTTTACAAGGCTGAGTGAAATCCTTACTCATGAGGATGCTCAAGACTGGGTAGTCAATTCAGCAAACATTTATTAGGTACCTACTATATCCTAGGTTTTGCAATTGGTTCTGGGAATATTGTTATTGTTGTTATTTGCCCTTTATTCTTTTTTTTTTAGGCAGTGCAATGAGGGTTGTGACTTGCCCAGGGTCACACAGCTAGTAAGTGTCAAGTGTGTGAGGTTGGATTTGAACTCAGGTCCTCCTGAATCCAGGGATGGTGCTTTATCCCCTGTGCTACCTAGCTGCCCCCTTGCCCTTTATTCTTTTTTTTTTTTTTGCGGGGCAATCAGGGTTAAGTGATTTGCCCAGGGTCACACAGCTAGTAAGTGTCAAGTGTCTGAGGCCGGATGCCCTTTATTCTTGTAGAGGACCATGACGTCTGGGTGATGTCATGACTTGTAGTGAATTGGATTTAAATGAGGGAGGTCTGTGCAAGGTCACTAACCTCACTCTCTCCTGCACAGCCTTCTCAGTCCAGTGGCAAGATATATATCAGGATGACTGGAGATGGCCCCAGATGTTTTAATACAATTGGGGTTAAGTGACTTGCCTAGTGTTATACAGCTAGTAAGTGAGTGAGTAAGGTGAGATTTGGACTCAGGTCCTCCCAACCTAGCTTCCCCTCCTGGTGATATAAGGACAACAATAACAACCAAAAAAAAAGAAAGAAAGAAAGAAAGAAAGAAAGAAAGAAAACCCCAATACCGTGGCAGAGTTGTAACTAGGATAAGGTGATTGGAGCTTTGTTCCAGAGCACTGAAATTTGCTGCTGACTTACACTAAAAAGGTCCCTGGAAGTCATCTAGTCCAATACTCTCATTTTACAAATAAGGAAACTAAAGTCTAGAAAAACTAAGTGACTTCCCTAAGGTCACATAGTTAAACAGTGAATGACAAAACTGAGATTTGAACCCATATCCGAGGCTGCCTAAATCAAGCACTCTTTTCACTGTATCACATTGACTTATTCCTCTGAGAAAGAAAGAAGGAAGGAAATGGTAGGAGAGGGAGAATGGCTATCAGCCCCTAATCAGACCCTGCTCCCTTATCTTGCAATGACCTTTTACAATTTCAAGTGCTCCCTTGGCCCTTCATGTCCAAGTCTTATGAAACTGGTGGGCAGGGGCTATTTATCTTTTTTCTATATCCAGCACTTCCTCCAGAGCCTGGCACATAGCCAGAGCTGAATGGATGCTTCTCGCCTTAACTTGATTCCATTCACTACAGAACATTGCCTCTCTATTAGTAGTACTAAAAGTATTTGCTCTTAGTAAAAGCAGTAAGTTACCGCCTCTGAGTCATTTCACTATGGCTCGTCAACCTCAGATCTGTTCTTTTCCTTTCCCTACCAAAGCAAACAGAGGAGAGGGCATTGGAGTGAAGAGAATAATAACTCACTACTTGGTATAGAGGATACAGAGCTGGATTCCAAATTGAGATCTGGATTCCAGTCCTGTCTCTGATATCTACCAACCATGTGACCCTGGGCAAGTCTCATAACTTCTCAGTGTCCCCAGGCAATTCTCCAGGACTAAAAGTTTCAGGACAGTTCATTGCTTGTATGCATCTGCCTTGATAGGGAAATGTCCTTACTGCAATTTCCCTGCACCAGTGATTTCACAAGCCTAGACAAAATAAAGTGTCTATGTCACCCCAAACCCTCTCAGTTGTATATGCGTATGTGTAGGCTCTTCCTGACTGCTACTTCCACCTCTGATGATTATTACCTATGCCACCTAGGGCAAGCCACTCAACTTTCTGAAGCCTCACTTGTCTCCACTGTTTGAAAAAAAAAAAAAAGCAAGCTCATACTAGATTGTCCATCTGGTCCTTTCTAGTTCTAGACCTGTTAACTCTAACCACTGCTTCATGTTTCCAGTGTATAGCTACTTTCAGTGGATCCCTACCACACACTTCTAATAAGGCAAATGACCCATTTTCAAGCCTATGGAGAAGGCCCATTTCATGTAGACATTTCTCTTAAAAGCAACAGACTACACTGCTGTCCCTTAGGCCTCTCTTGAAATAAAGCTGTATTTTGAAAGCCCCTTCAAAAGGGCTCATTATCTCACGGACTGCTAACTATATACTTTGCACCACATTCAATAAAAGCATCATATAACTGTCTTTGAAATTAACAGCCAACTCTTGCGCTTTTCAAGTTATTAAAGACATTTGCCTCACAGAGAGACTGTAAACTTGCTCTACTAGTTATTAGTCAGGGGAACAGAATCCCACTAAATCTCTCAGGGTGTTTCTAACAAAAAGTTTCTTGTGACCCAAACACCAGGTTTTCTTTCTTGTCTGTTCATTCTAATTCTACTCCAATTACTCTTGAGCAACTGGTTTCATTCCTGTCAACTCAAGTTATTTATCGAAGACTGTTGAGGGGATTGGGATTGAGGCTGTTATAAAGAGTGGTTTGTGGTTTATTAAAAAAAAAAAAGTCTGAAGACAATCACCTATTGTGATTTTCATAGACCTCATTCCAGTTGGCCTGTACCTTTTGGGTCCTAGACATTTTCTTTAGAGAAGTTTGCTCTTCAGAAGAAGAACAGCAGATTGGAAATGTGTTTCCTTCCATGAAATTGTTGTAATGGGGAGTCTGGGCCTGCCTAGTCTGACAGAGCTCTTGGGAATGAGTGCTGGAAGGGACTGAATTCAGCAGAAAGGTAGTCTGAGACACTAAAGGCAGCGATTCACTGATAAACTTAGGGAGAAATGGAAACCAAGAGGTAGCTAGCTAGCTAGTAAGTTACTTACTACTTCAGGGCAGGGGAAGATTTCATGAAATCAGAGAAAACTGAGACTAGAAATAGCTATAGAAGTCATCTAGTCTTAGTAGAAGCCTTTAAGAAGGACTTGAGAATCATAGAATCACAGATTCAAAGAAAAAAAGGGATTTCATATTACAGATGAAGAAACTGAGGCACAGGGAGGTAATATAGTGATTTGTCCACTTCTATTACTCCTCTAGACAAATTGTCCCAAAAGTCCTTGTGTAATTTTAAGTTTTAGTAGCTTATATAGTAGATGGCATCATTGGCCAAAAGCAAGTAAGCAACTAAGAAACCAAAAACTAGTGAAATCTGTTTCCAGTTGTATTAATATGACATATTATGGTCCATAATGAAAGTGTTCACATTTTTAGTCCATTTCATGGTTGGTACATTTTCAAGGTCTGAACCACCTCTACTCCAGCAGCTGGGGTATTGGTGTTTCTGATTTGCTTTGATGTTACCATTCCTTCTTAAAATACCAGAAGAGAAAGCAGGACCATTCACTCCACTGGCCACCATGTTAAGTTCATCTCCATGATGGTTTTGAATAAGAACATGCAACTCTATTGCTTCATCTATTGGTGGATTCATGGGAATGATTCCATCATGGACTTTGGTTGGCATTTGAGAATTTTTAAAAGAAGTTCACAGTTATCAAAGCCAACTCAGGACCCAGTAAGTCCCTATAGCATTTCCTTATTTGGTTCTTGATCTCACTTTTCATGACGTAGGTGATGAGTTGGACTTTGAGGAGATTATAATTATTATTGTTATTGTTGTAGTTATTATTATTGCATACCATGGCCCATGCCCTTCCACAAATGTTAGTGGTCCTGATTATATGATGGGAAGGAAAATCTCCTGTCAATCAGAGTAAAGTTGAGAAACATTCATTAAAAGTCAAGTAGGAGGGCAGCTAGGTGGCACAGTGGATAGAGCACCAGCCCTGGATTCAGAAGGACCCGAGTTCAAATCCAACCTCAGACACTTAACACTTACTAGCTGTGTGACTCTGGACAAGTCACTTAACCTTCATTGCCCCGCAAAAAAAAAAAAAAAAGTCAGTAGGAGAACTCAATTGCCTAGAACATGTCCATAATGGGGCTCACCTGGACCCATGCTTCTAATTTGGGGACCCAGTTTACCTTGTCCAGGTACAAATAGAATTATCCCTTTCAATGAGAGATCTTCAACACTAGAAGGGAGGGTTCAAAACTCCTCCCATGAATCCACCATAGTAGCAGAAACTTTATTCCTGATACCTTAAAGGAAGAGACAACAGTGGGCTAAGATGGAATGTAAGGGTGGGAGAAAACTGACTCTTATTCTTCCAGCTGAGGAGTGTTATTTGAGTAGGTTCCATCTTTGGATTTACAAGAAAACCTGAGTCTTTTAACATTCAGGCTTTCCCTTTGAGTGGGTAGAACTTGGAAAGTAAGGTGCACGGGTGGATGTTTGTGGTAAGCCTGAGCACTTATCCTTTTGAGAGAAGGGTTCCAGTAATCACTAATCACATGATGTTTTATATTAAAACTATCTACATTGCATCTTATCCCACTTATACACCATAAGCCACATAAAGGTGAGAATTATATCTATCTCAACTTTAGATTTGTCTATTTGCCCCAGTGACTAACACAGTATTCTGTACTTATTGAGCACCTAAATAATGTTGGCTGAATGAATCCTTCACTGGAAATTTATAGTTTTGGGTTCAGTGGAAGAGGCCCCGGTCTTTATTCCTATCTTGATCTACTGAGAGCTATAGTTATTAATATACACACACATCCATAATCATAAAAATATACCCATATTCCTATCTATAGATAGAAATATCTATATAGATAATATAGATATATCTATAGATAGAAATGATATGGATAGAATTGGGATAATGATATCTGCTTCCCAATATAAGCCACATAATCCATTTTACCGGGATATTTGCATCAATCACATCTGCTAACCCTGGTCAGAACTTGGGAAGGAGAGGCAGTTTTTGCAAGGAATCTTTGGTTTCTCTTTTCACATGCTCCAGATGACTTGGAAGAGTCTCTCTTGTCTGGAATATTTTATAGGCCAAGATAAAAAGAAAGGTAAGAGAGTGATGATCTTCATAGAAAGAAGAAAATTCTAGGACTGAAGGTGGGCTACAAAGCAGAGTAAGGGAGCTATTTGGTTTCTCTGCTCAGCCTAGACAATGACATAATACAGCACCTGACTCTATCTGGTTTGGTTTTTAGATTGGTTCGTGCTCCTAAATATCATATTCCCAAGAATACCATAAGCTCTTTCAGGGCTGATGTAATTTAGACTTCTTTGGTGTCTTCCGCATTAACAAGACCAATTAGCAATACTCAGGGATTGGTTAAAAGACAGGGGAAAAAAAGAAAGAAACTTCCCAACTTTTTTTCATTGTGATCAGCTTTAACAATCTCCAAATCTCCACCTTGCTTTGTACTAGGTAGGCAAAACCCTTTTCCTCCTATTGTCTTCTGCCTTGGATCACACTTGCTTGTGCATTTGGTACAGTTCTTTGTATACCTCCCTCTCCACACACCCCCCTCTCTGCTTCCCACCCACTCACACATATAAAAAGGCAAGAGATGATTTTTATTCTTTAAGGAAAAAAATAAGTGCTGGAGGACTACAGAGCACCTAGGGAGGCAGAGATCTGGCAGTTATCTGATTAATTTGCCAATCTAAACAGGGATATAATGTTCTAGTTTATGATAGATAGAACAAGGAATTTTTTCACCTGTGACAAAAGAAGTTTCACGTGCATGTGAGACCCAGAGGACAGTCTTGAGGGTCGTGACAGTAGGAGGGGGGAGGGGGTCAACACATGTAGGGAATGATGAGACACGTTTGCAAGTTACAAAAGAAGATGGTTTGGGTGTGGATGTAGTTGCGTTGAGAGAGGGGGCCACCCCTACCTTCTCTCCCCTCCCTTGTCCTCTATTAGCCTACGGCACTCTCCCTTGCCCTCTTCTAGGGCCATCTTTCTTCTCCTTTCTACCCATCCCCCCATGACTGTTGGTGGATGACCAGGTAACAGGCATTCAGCCATGGTCTCCATGTGACTTAGGACAGGAAACACATTCTCTCTTTCCCTCCCCTTGACCCCACATGCTTCTGCACCTGTCCATGCTGCCTTAGTTTGAGATCTAATTTCCCCTCTTCCACTACCTCTGACCCTGTTTGAGGGGAAGGACTGTGTGCATTTCATCACTATGTCCCCTGACCTTGTATATACTGGGTATTTTTTTAAATTTTTTAATTTATTTTTAATTTTAACTTATAAAATTCTAATTCTATTAATTTTTAAATTTTTATTTATTTTATTCTGAACTTAAGAAACAAAACAAGCACGCCCATAACACAGAATAGAAAAAAAAAGTTGATTGCACATGAAGCTGCAAATCTATTCTTTACAACTTGCTATTCCTTTTAAATATATCATCGTTTTCTTTTTTATTTAATACATTTTTGTGGAACTGAATTAAATCCCTTTACTGTTCCTTCATGTAAGAGGAAGGTAGATATACTACTTCATTTCCCTTTGAAGCAATAACAAGGCAGTGTCAGATGTTTATCATCCAGATGCTGCTCATCAGCATACATATAAATGTCCACCTATTGCCCGTTTTGTCAGGATGTCCCATTTTCCATGCATACTTCCTTTCATGTCCTCTCTTCAGGTATTTGTCTTTCTAACTGGCACTTGATGGAGTTAGTCATAAGCATGTGGGTCACTGGGGAGCAAGGATGCTGCCCTCCTTTAGAATTTATACCCAGGGGGCAGCTAGATGGCACAGTGGATAAAGCACTGGCCCTGGAGTCAGGAGGACCTGAGTTCAAACCTGGCCTCAGACACTTGACACTTACTAGCTGTGTGAGCCTGGGCAAGTCACTTAATCCCAATTGCCTCACAAAAAAACAAACCAAACCAAACAAAAACAACAAAAAAAAAGAATTTATACCCAGGGGCAGCTAGGTGGCACAGTGGATAAAGCACCAGCCCTGGATTCAGGAGGACCTGCGTTCAAATCTGACCTCAGACACTTGACACTTACTAGCTGTGTAACCCTGGGCAAGTCACTTAACCCTCATTGCCCCTCAAAAAAAAAAATAGAATTTATACCCAGATGTTTGAGTCTAGAGAAATGCATAGACTTCCACAGGATTTCATTTATTGCCAGTGCCTCAAAATTTCTACTACTGGAACCTGTTGGTTTATCATTTCTAAATCCAAGTAAAGCTGTCCCAATGTTATACTTTACAGAGCCTGAAAATAGGATTTAACTAACAACAATAACAGATAACATTTATATAGCACTTCAAGGTTTACAAGGTTTACCTATAAGATCTCATTTGAACCTCTCAACAACCTTTGGAGGTAGGTTCTATTATTGTCTGTCTCCATGTTAGAGTTGGGAAAACTGAGGCTGAATAGTTTTAGTGAATTACCTGGAGGCACAAAGTTAGTAAGCACCTGAGGCAGAAAATGAATTTAGGTCTTCCTAACTCCAGGTTCAGTACTCTATTCACTACATGAATTTACTGCCTATATAACTAGTCTGCTTTGTCACAAACGAGTTAATGGGTTAACTAAATCCCTACTAAGAGGCAGCTAAGTAGCTCAGTGGATAGAGTACAGGGCCTTCAGTCAGAAAGACCTGAGTTCAAATCCTGCCTCAGACACTTACTAGCTGTGTGACCCTGGGCAAGTCACTTAAACTCTGTTTGCCTTAATTCCCTGAAGATGGAAACAGCAAACTACTCCAGTGTCCTTACCAAGAAAATCTCATGGACTATATGGTCCATGGGTCATGAATAGTTGGACATGACTGAACAACTAAACAGCAAAAAAGAGTATGTATGTGGGGGGGGGTGATGAATTTCAGGGTAAAAAGAGGAAAGTATAATTCCCATTTAGACTCTTCACCAACAATATGTTTCACTCCTTTTTGTCATTGCAACCCTAAGTCTTGAGCTGAGAAATCCCCAAAGCTAAGCCCCGCTGAAACTCTTTGCATGCATGTCCCAGGAGTGTGTGCTTTGTTTTGACTGGGATCTGAGCAATTTGTATATTAAGGGTTCAGTCCTTTAAACACATGGTACTTAGGACATGGCTTTTGCTGGCATTGGTGCAACTGTGTTTTAATGTCCTGCCATGAATTTAACTTCTGTTGTTTTACCACAAAATACCCAAAGCTGCATATAGCTGCACCCCATGTGTAATTACCCATATTGCCCCATTTGTGAACAAACTCAGTGTGTCCTGGTTGGGGATGTTTATGTGACCAAAGAGAGTGGGCTGGATTCTGCTTGGGGGGGAGAAATAGTTGTGGCATGCGCTCTGTCCTAACCACTCATTGCCTTTCCTTGACCTGCCCTTTGTGGAGAGCCTGGAATGTTAAATATTTCTTGTAGGTCTGCCCAGTGCCTTACTTTATTTACACTTACTCTCCTCCTCTTCCTTGTAGCAGCTCCAGGGCCATTTTTTGCTCTCTCTAGTTGAAGGACCAAGTTTTCTGTTGGAGGTGACACATCAGCTACCTTGGACTAATTAAAATAATAATGAAATTAGCTTCAGCCTTGCTTGATCATTATTTTTTCATCTTTCTTAATATTGGGAATACTTAGCAAAGCATCCAACATGAAACAATCTGAACAATATTAAACAATTTTTTGGAAAGGTGGAGTCAGAAGAACTGAGACAGAGAGGCCAATTGAGGGAGAACATTCTTTTTCTTTTTTTAAAGCCCACTGACATACTCACAGTATTTGTTTTCTTTAAGGCAAAGAACATTTTACAGGATCATGCACGAAGAACACGAAGGGAACTCAGAGGCTTTACCCCCTTATTTTATCGATGAAAAAACCAAGGCACAGAGTAGTTAGGTGATTCACTTAAGGGTCACACAGTTAGCTAGCACTTAGTTTCTTTTTGTTTTTTGTTTTGTTTTTTGGTTGGGCAATGAGGGTTAAGTGACTTGCCCAAAGTCACACAGCTAGTAAGTGTCAAGTGTCTGGGGTCAGATTTGAACTCAGGTCCTCCTGACTCCAGGGCTGGTGCTCTATCCACTGTGCCACCTAACGGCCCCTAGTACTTAGTTTCTGAAGTAGGATTTGAACCCAGGTCTTTCTGACTCTAAATCCAGTGTCCTTCGTGCTGCCTCTCTTACCTTACTTATAAAATAAGTCCTTTAGGAAAAAAAATTTCTAATTATAGTCTTCACCTTTGACTTTCCCAGGGAACAGAGTAGATGTGTGACATCCTTTAGCTGTCCAAATCTTTGAAGACTTTTTTTTTCTTCAACAAATCTATTTACTGCTCCCCCACTTTGCAAATATGTGCAAAAATATTTTTGCCAACACTACAACTGTGGAGGTGGAAACCCAGAGATTCTGTGAATGTTTCAAGCCCACAGCAATTCCAAACCATCCAAAGGGAAAAGTCTTAAAATGACCATTTCCAAAAGCTAGAAGACTCATTCAAAGAACACTAAGAATGAAAACCTCTTATCCCACAATGAGAATTCACTTCTCTTTCTTTCCCTGTCTGTCACTCCTCCCCCATCCCAAGTTTACCAGCCCAGCCACCTAACTTTATTTGGGAGCGATGACATCTAAATATAGGTTCGAATACCCATGTTCAGGTCACTCAAAGTCAGTCTCACTTATCTCTATCGCCAGGTCATGAGGTTTACAGCCAGCTGCTGGCTTCACATGGCAAGTGAGAACTTTAAAATCTTTGTCCTGAAAATGACAGTTGGCTACAGAGAAGGATGGAAAGCAGACCTTGGGGTCTTTCATCTCTCCTGACCCCACCTTCAAATCCTCTCATTTCTCCCCTACCAGGATGAGAAAATTATTGGCTCAGGTAGCCTCTTCTACAGCTAACTCATTAATGTGTGTGTGCCAGGAGTCTGTTGCTAGCAGAGTAAGGGAAAGGGGGGGGGGGGAAGCTTCACAGTGAACTTGGAAACAAAAACAAAAATATCCAACAAGACTGACTGGGAAAACACATCCTCAAACAGTAAATGGAAAAAGAAGAAGAAAAGAAAAAACAGAGGCAGACTACAGAATTAGTCTTTGCCCGATTGATTGCCAATAAAAGAATTTTTTAAAAAATTGAATGTGCAATTCCATGAGATTTTCTCTGTTGTCATTTATCCAGGACTGAGGGTAGTGCTCAGTAAAGATGAATGACTTTGTTTTGGAGACTTAGGAATTAAGTCTGTGCTATACAGAAGAGTGAATTTTGCTTATCTGAAATAAGGAAATGTGATCAAGCTCTCCATCTTTGGGTTTTTGTCTGGTGGCAATCAGCCACAAGTGAGGGTTGGGACATGTTTGCACCTTATACATTACTGTTTTATGATCCAAATAGCACAGAATGTGCAAAACTGAATCATCGATTTGAGCAGGAAGGAAACTTAGAGACCACCTACTTTTTTTTTTTTTTTAGTGAGGCAATTGGGGTTAAGTGACTTGCCCAGGGTCACACAGCTAGTAAGTGTTATGTGTCTGACTGAGGCCGGATTTGAACTCAGGTACTCCTGACTCCAGGGCCGGTGCTCTATCCACTGCACCACCTAGCTGCCCCTGAGACCACCTACTTTTAGCTCCCTTATTTTGCATATGAGGAAAAGAAGGTCAGAAAAGTTGAATGACTTGCCCCAGGTCAAGGGACAGAACCAGGAATTGGACCCAAGTCTTCAGACTCCAATTTCCAAGCTCTCTCTGCTGTGCCACATACATCTACTCGCCAGCTCCCTTTTATTTTGTAATCCTGGGATTAATTTTAAATAGATTAGGAATGCCTCTTGATACAACTCAATGTCCTTTTGCCCTCCAAGCTGAAGAGAATGAGATATCTATTAGCTCAACCCAACCATCAAGGGCTATAATCTGAGCATGGGTTTTCTCCAGGCAAGGCTTCCCCCAGCAGATGTTCTGGTGAACTTGGGGAGAAACTGTGCAGAAGGAGAGATGGTTTTGGTCACACATGAGGGATGAAAGAGAGGCTAAAATAGGAAATTAAAGAAAGTCCAACCCAACCCAAACCCTCCCTTCCACTCTGACATCTAAATGGGGAAACAGATGGATGTGTGTGAGAAAACTAAGCCTGGCGCTTTTAATGTGGCCAGTGGGCTTTCATCTTTGTTTTATCCACAGGCTGCAGTTAAAAATCATCTATTTTGTAACTGATGGTTAAACAGTAGGGACTTTTTAGAATGGGACATCTAATATGGGCCTTGAGAAATCCTTCCCATTTTGAAATCC
Source organism: Dromiciops gliroides (assembly GCF_019393635.1). NCBI lineage: Eukaryota > Metazoa > Chordata > Mammalia > Microbiotheria > Microbiotheriidae > Dromiciops > Dromiciops gliroides. Next base: position 616,843,316 of record NC_057862.1, read on the forward strand.
AGTTTGGAGAAAAGAGTCCATGGAAGGAAGAGAAAAACATTCCCAACAAGATTCAACCAAGATCAGAAGAATTGAAAGAAAACTGAAATGGTAAATACTCACACATTGGAAAGCTAAACATACTCAAATCTTGCTTTTGGCAATTTACATTAAAAGTATATTTGTTTGCTAAACAGTTTTTGAAATGCATCCTTCTGGGTCTTCTTGCTGGATGGTTATCGTTTATCTCCCAGAGTTCAAAGGCTGTCTTCCCTGCAATTTCTGGGGAATCCAAGATACACAACTTTGTTTACAGAGTGAGCTGGTGCTGATAAATGGCCTCTCTATCAAACCCTTCCTTTCCTTTTACTAATTAACATTCTTAACATTTGACTTGACAGTGGTATTTCAGAGGGTTAGATAATAATGTCTGTAAAGTATATGTGTATATACGTGTATTATATCTATTTACCATATCTTCGATGTGAATTATTGCTCTTTGCAAGAAAAACAGAACATAATTTTGTATACAAGTGAAGAAAAAGACCTATTATGTCTCTCCTTTCCAAATGGAACTTTTTATCTGACACAGTGTTACCAGTAGATTCTTAGGCAGTCCCTTTGGGAGAGTATTATTAAGAATTGAATGAATGAATGAAGCATCTATTAAGTACCTACTATGGGCTAAGCTGTGGGGCAGCTAGGCAGGTAGGCATCACCCTGAATAAACACTCCCGGATTTGGACTCAGGAAGACCTGAGTTCAAATCTGGCTTCAGACACTTACTAGCTGTGAGACCTTGGGCATGTTTCTTTAACTCTCTACTTCAGTTTCCTTATCTGTAAAATGATAATGATGACATTTACCTCTCGGGAATAAAATATGATAATATTTGTAAAGCATTTCTCAAACCTTAAAGCACTATTGTTGCCTAGTTGTTTTTCAGTTGTGTCTGACTCTTTGGGACCCCATTTGGGGTTTTCTTGCCAAAGATACTGGAGTGGTTTGCCATATCCTTCTCCAGCTCATTTTACAGATGAGGAAACTGAGGCAAACATGGATAATTTACTTGCCCAGGGTCACACAGCTAGTAAATACCTAAGGCCAGATTTGAACTTAGGAAAATGAGTCTTCCTGACTCCAGGCCTGGCCCTCTATTCACTATGTCACATAGCTGCCCTACTTAAAGTACTATTAAATGCTAGCTATTATTATTACTAGTGAAGATAAGCAGCCACTTTGTAAGAATCTTAGTGGGTTACTTAGAGCGCTGAGAAGTAACTAGCTCAGGATCACACATTCAGGATATGTCAAAGGCATAATGAGTCTAGGCCTTTGTAACTCTGAGGCCTTGCCCTCTATCTACTATGTCATGTTGCTTCTCACAGTATCCTTACATTTAGGTCTGTAAGGGGCCTTAGTGGAAACTTAGTGTGAGCCCCTTATTTTACACATGAGGAAATTGAAGTTCAGAGATCATTACTTTCCCATAGCCACACATATAATATGTATCAGAAGTGTGTTTTGAGCCTGTCTTTATAAAACCAGGTCCAGCATTTTCAGCATCATATAGGTGTGAGGAAGGAAAAGAGGAGGGAGAAGAAAAGGAAGAAGGGGAGGAAGGAAAAGGGGAAAGAAAAGTAATAACTACTGACAGAGTGCTTTAAGATTTGCATAGTTCTCTATATACATTATCATTAGGTATTATTTCCATTTTATTGAGTAGGAAACTATGGCCAAGAAAACCCTACAGATTTGCCCATGTTCTCATAGTTAGTCAAAGGGGCATTTGAATCTAGGTTTTCTCAGTTCCAAGTTCAACTATAGTTCCCATTTGAATTAGAAAAACCCCAAGATTACTTACCAGTGCCAAAAAGTTAAGAGAAGAAAGTAACTCTAAAAGACTTTCAACCATATAGCTTTCTCCATTTCATTTGCTTTTGTCTTATTCCAAGGAGTTATTCTCTATGAAGACTATCACAAGGGGGTACTGTATACCTGTCACTTAAGCTAGATCTTGGCCTTCAGGTGAACAAAGATATTTCTTTCTGCAGACACCAGAGCTAATTGAGAAGGTTCCAGCATGTATTAGCTCTTGCAGAAGAATGGAAAAATATATCAGACTGCTTTCCATCTTGGGGAGGAGGGAGGGAAGGAAGAAGGGGGAGAAAAAAATTGGAACTAAAAATCCAGTGAAAACAAATGTTGAAAACTATCCTTATATGTAATATGTAACTGGAAAATAATAAAATTTAAAAGAAAAAAGACAAAAAAAAAAAGAATGGGAAAAGAGGCCTCTTAAGAATCTAGGCCCAATATTGCCTAGGACATGTTCATTTTTTGTTTTCATCATGGGGTGATGTCTTGATTCCTACATGAATTGGATTTAAGTGAGGCAGAGTTCAGTAAAGTCATCAGTCTCTCTTCCAGAGTCACTGAAGTCCAAAGTCAAGACAAAAGTCAGGATGACTGACAATGGCTTGGGGTGCAGAGGATGACCTTGGCATCTTTAATATCTGACCAATCTTTCAGCACTCTTCAGTACCTGCTTCAGCTGTCCTCATGGCCTTTGGAACAAATTGTTCCCACCTGGTATTTCTACTTGGAGAAGTCTTCATGTGCTTGGAGTAGACACCCTTCAACTCATTGATGGATTTATGGCCTTTCAGTTACCCTCAAACTAGTTTAGGTCATCTGTCAAGTTGGTTTTACTGGGATGAGGCTACAGTTATGGTACAGTTTCTTGGAGCCACGGGTGAGATTTGGGTGACAGATGGACACCAAAGGTAGATGAGCAGCCCTAAAAAAGGACTTGGCATACCCTCATACCAGAGATGCTAGTCCCCCATTCACTCTCTGGGGCATGCATTCTTCCCTGATCTACACAGTGCCCCTGTATGGACTTTAAAGTACACATCAAGGGGCAGGTTCATAAAGTCTAGTTATCAGTGTTCACTCTGGCACTTTGCCACAATAAGGAAGAATAAATGTCCATTGAAGCATGTCCTCTAATGGCCTCTACCTTGAGTTAAGGCCTGGGAAATAAAAATATTAGACAATTACTGAGGACTTCTGGTGCATAGAACTCTGGGAACACTGAAGGATACCTCAACCCTGCCCTTGAAGATCCTAAGATCTAATAGGAAAGGCAGGGTTCACATGTGACAATGCCATCATAGAATTTAATCAATTTTGATAGTAACTACTTCCCACAAAAGAGCCCCATGAGGTATCATATCCTCAGTTTTTTTTTCTTTTTTGCATTTTATGAGCTACTGGATTGTTTGAGGGTCAAATGAGATAACTTACATAAAGTCCATCAATAAGTCATTAAACATTTATTATTAAATGTCTACTGTGCATCAGGCACGATGCTAAACACTGGGGATAAAAAATACACATGCATGGGGAAGCTAGGTGGAGCAGTGGATAGAGCACTGGCCCTGGAGTCAGGAGGACCTGAGTTCAAATCTGGTCTCAGACACTTAACACTTACTAGCTGTGTGACCCTGGGCAAGTCACTTAACCCCAATTGCCTCACCCCCCCCAAAAAAAAAGTCATTGAATCTTAAAATACACATGCAAAATTATCTACAAACTTGAAAGAGGTAGGTGCAATTATCTCCCATTACCAAATGAGATAATGATGATAAACATGCTTAGCACAATTCTTGGTACATAGAGGAAACTGAAGCTGAGAGAGATTACACAGCTTGATCAGAGTCAAGCTGCTAATAAGTGTCCAAGAAAGGATTTGAACTCAGGTTTTTCTGATTCTAAGTACAGTGCTTTATCCACTAAGCCTTTTAGTCTCAGAGATTGTGATAGGATTTAGACCTGAAAGGTACCTTCAGAGATCATCTAATCCAAAGATTCTTAAACTATTTTTTTCCCTCCAAAGACTACTACTGTCTTGTTATTCTTTGCTGTGGAGATACTGACACACTAAGCGAGGGTCTGGAGAGGAGATCTGAGAATGTGTATACAAGTGCAAATGTAAGCTTCATAAAATTCAGGGCACTCCTGGAGAAGCTTAAGGCAAACCCTTTTGAGAACCAGTGTCCTAGATCAGCTCAGTCATTTCACACGTGAGGAAACACAGTAGACACAGTAGAGTGACTTGGCCAGGGTCACAAAAGTCATGGGTAGCAGAACCAGGATACAAACTCAAATTTTCTGTCTATAATTCAAGCACTCTTTTCATGCTTCCAAACTGTCTCGAAAATGCCAAAAGGAGGGTAACTAAATCATAGAATCATAGGAAGAGACCCTAAAGAATAGCTCTTCCAAGTTCCTCACTGGCATAGATGCAAAACAAGAGAAGGCTTCCTGGAAAAAGGTGATTTTTTTAAGAAAGAAGGAACATAGATGGTAAGAGAATTGGGGAGGGCATTTCAGGTTAAGGAAATGGATCATAGAAAGGCAGAAATAAACAAGCCATACATGGGAATGGCATATCAAGCAAGCCATGATTATAAGCTTGGCTGGCATGGAACAATGGCATTAGAAAGTCATGAGAGAAAAGAGCTAGTGAGGAAATCTATTGAGTGAGCCATTTTAAAAGACAGACAGCATAGTTTAGCTTTGAAAAGACAGTCACTAATGGCCTCTAAAGATGTAACATTACAGCGAAAGGTAATTTTTTTCAGGTTTCGTATTTGCCCGTACTTGAAATAAATCTAGAGAAATACTGTGAGGGATTCAATCATCTCCTACCTGACTAACAAAACAAGATCATGGTTCTCCAGAAATTTGGTGCTGAGGGCAGGGACACAGAGAGTCAACTAACTGTTGGGGAGAGAGACTCCCCAAGTGCTCCATTTGGGAATGGATTGGCTAATGGATGCTGCTTCTGTCTGTGATCATCAGCTCTCCTGTGTTTACAGTTTGCAAAATCTTCCTATTAAGGCATTCCTCACTGGAATCCAGTGTTATCCTCATCTATTAAAGAATAAAACTTTAAACACACAGAGTCCTTCACCACACACTGAGTCAAAAAGAGGTGACAGCCAGTGGCAGTTCAGGAATGAAAGGTCTTGAACAGATTTGTGTCAGTGAAATTGATAAGAAATTGGGACTCTGGGGAGAGATTTCTGGCTCTTCCCTATGGACATCTGTACTTGCTTTCTTCAATCTACACGTGAGGCCATAAATCCACAGGGCAGGAGAAAGATTGACCCTGGGGCTTCATCATTGTGACCCTTCCTCCTGAGGAATCATACACTTATTTCTAAATGTCTCATTCCTGCCCTCTGGACCAAGGGACCTCAGCAACAACTTCCCAACTGGAATGAAGCAGGCCTTTGGGAAAGCAATCTTGTCTTTTGGAAGGGTTGCAAACGTTTAAAAAGTGACTGTGGGTTTTCATTGGATCCAGCTTACCCCTCCCAGATAGCTCTCATTTGTGTAAAATGACATTGGACAGCCAGATAAACTAATATAAAGATCTTTTATGTGCTGGCCATGTTTTACCCACATTTCCTAGAGGAGCAGCAATAAAATGATAAACTATCATATGCTGACAAAGAGAAGGGGCTTTTTACTCTTCTTCCATTTTTATCTTCGACTTTTCCCGGTTGTACATTCCTATACAGTGGTACTAAAATATAAGTAGCATATTCACAGAAAAATACTGGTGGTGCCTGTAGAAATAATGTTAGTAAAGGAGAGAACCATGGAAGAAAAATGGACAAATGATGAGTAGCAATAAATAGCCATCTATGCCTGGGGTGTGCTTCAGGCTGAATTGGGAGTGAGGGCTAAGACTTCTTTTTAAAGCTTGCTTTAATATAAGTGTTCTAAGACTCTGAAAAAAAGTAACCATGGGAATATGGAGAAGCACAGGAAGACTTATATTAACTGAAGAAAATGCAAGAAGAACCAGAAGACAGCATATGTAGTGACTGCCACAATGTACAGAAAAACAATGAAAGTGAATACAGAGTAATTATATTGACTAAGCTAGATACAAAAATGGGATGAGAAAACAGTTTCTTTTCTTCCTTCTTGGTAAGGAAGTGAGCTACTTTGGGTGTGGAGCATGGCATATATTGTTAGAATTGGTTAGTATGTTAGCTAGTTTTGAACTCAACTAACTTTTTCTTCCCACAATCCATATCATGATGTAGCAGACAGAAAGATAGGAGGACTGAAATACTGGCTGTGTGACCCTGGGCAAGTCACTTAATTTCTCAGTACTCTTAGCAACTTTCTAAGTCTATGAGTAGCAAAGAAGGTGACAACCTACTTGGGTAGAGGGAGTTATTTCTACTCATAATATGTATAGTGTGGTTATACTCTACTACATGAATGAAATCATAAGTCTAGTCTCCATCCCTATCTTTTCTTTTTATTATTTGTAATAAGACGGTTTTCTGAGGAGGGAAGAGGAAGAAAGTAGATATTTGAAATTTAAGATGATATTAAAACAAAAGAGGGAACAAGGGAAGGGGGAAAAACATTTATGAAGCATCTACTATGTGTCAGGAACTGTGCTATGTACTTTACAAGTATTTTGTTTGACCTAATAAATCAATACAAATTTTAAAAAGAAATCAATTATCATGGCAGTTTTAAGAAAGCATACAAAAAAAATTGTAGGATAACAAGTTATTATCTTGAGCCCCACTGATGACAGCACCTAAAGCAAGATTTAGGCTAGGTAGGGGGCAACTAGATGGCAAAGTGGATAAAGCACCAGCCTTGGATTCAGGAAGACCTGAGTTCAAATCTAGCCTCAGACACTTGACACTTACTAGCTATGTGACTCTGGACAAGTCACTTAACCCCCATTGCCCTGCCCAAAAAAAGTCATCTAAGATTTAGGTTAGGTGTGATGAACAATCACCAAACAATGAGAATTATTAAGAAACTGATAATGGGGCAGCTAGGTGGCACAGTGGATAAAGCACTGGCCTTGGATTCAGGAGGACCTAAGTTCAAATCCAGCCTCAGACACTTGACACTAGCTGTGTGACCCTGGGCAAGTCACTTAACCCTCATTGCCCCACAAAAAAAAAAGAAACTGATAATGATTATAACTGACATTTACTTGGCATTTTAAAACTTCCAAAGCACTTTGCATTATTTGATCCTTGTGACAATCCACTGGGGGTAAGTCCTGTAGGTATTATTATTCTCTTTTAAGAGATGAGGAAACAGACAATAAGAGAGATTAAATGACTTTCCTAAGGTCACACAGCTAATGTCTGAGTCAGCATCTGGACTCAGGTCTTCTTGATCCCAAGTCCAACAGTGCATCCATTCTCACTCTGCTTGATACAAATATAAAATCACCTTCTCTGAAGCTCATTTAAAATAAGTTTCAATTCTCCTGTATCTAGAATAGTTTCTGTCTTCCTGACATAAGGAAGATGGACACAATGAGTTCACATACATAGTAACAGCTGTGTGTGTGTGTGTGTGTGTGTATGTGTGTGTGTGTGTGTGTGTGAGAGAGAGAGAGTATTTGTGTGTGTGAATAATTTGGTTCTTTCACTTTAAAGAAGTTAAGTATTGGCCCGAATAAAAGAATAGCTCCAAAAAGAGCTAATGCACTTATAAGGAAATAGTAATAACTGCTTAGCAACAGTTGACCCAGGCATGAAAACAAGCATTGGTTTGGATCCTGCAGGGGAGAAGGAAGAGGCTTGTAATTCTAAGAACAGATAGAAGTTAAGGGTTCATTGGCCTTGTTAGTACAGTAATTTGACTAGCTGGCTTGACTGTATACAAGGGAAAATGCAGCACATATTGCCTCTCCCTCCTATTCCCATTGGGTTTAGTTTTCCTCAAAATCTTTTCGTGGTGTCAGCTAACATGGATTTTTCACAAGTAAATGTTTGCATCCCCTTAACCTAAGGATCTGAAAGCAGCTATGGGAAGTGCAGATGGGATGGGGGGAGGAGGAGGGTGTAGCATTGGGACAATATGGGAAGAATCTATTAAAAAAATGACACTATCTGCCAAATGGGTTTTGATTTGCAGGAATGAACTAAGCAGGGACAGACCCTAGTCAAACAATTCAAAAAGAATATATACCCTTAATGCTAGGTACCCTTGCTTAATGCTATTCTAGGGCAATGCTTCTCCATTTTTTAAACAATTCATGGATCACTTCAACAGGACAAAAAGCCCCAGGGATCATTTAGTCCACCTGCTCCCACTTGGTGACTGTGAAAAATAAAACAAAACAATGTGCCTCCCTCTGCCAAAAAAAACCAAGTCCACTCAGAATAAATTGAAATAATAATACTTCTGTTGATGAAACATCAGTGAGGTGGATGTCTGGTATTTATTAAAGATCATAAGTAAGTTGATGCAGGCCAGAAATAAGACATCAGGTTACTGTTACATTAATATTACAAAGAGACTAATCTGTGAACTATTGTTGCAATAAAAACAGCCTAAGCTCATACACTATTGGCCGTTACAGTTACAAAGATTTTGCAATAGACATTACTTCATTAGATGCAAAAAAGCACCCTGTGAAGTAGGCAAAGCATTATGCCCATCTGACAGATGAAGAAAATGAGGTCACTTGTGTAAGGTCACATAGCTGTTGAGTTGTAAAGTAGGTATAGAAACCCAGAGTTTGCTGACTCCAAAGGGCTCATTCCACTTAACCACAGAAATGATGAAGGAATACATGGCCATTGCTTTTAGAGTAGGATGAAGGGTCAAAATGAGAAAGGGACCAAAGACTTTAGAGATTGGCATGCGACTTGCCATTTTTAATAAGCTTGCCTCTCTCAGAACTTCCTCACCATCAATGAAGATCATGGAAAGAGAGGTTAATTTTCTATAGAGGGATAGCATGTCATGGTCTTCAAGTTGTATTTACATTGGGTTATCTGAGACCTCCATCTGTGATATTTTTTTAAAAAATAATAATAATAAACATTTTTATTTAAAGTTTTGAGTTCCGGGGGCAGCTAGGTGGCGCAGTGGATAGAGCACCGGCCTTGGATTCAGGAGTACCTGAGTTCAAATCCAGCCTCAGACACTTAACACTTACTAGCTGTGTGACCTTGGGCAAGTCACTTAACCCCAATTGCCTCACCAAAAAAAAAAAAAAAGTTTTGAGTTCCAAGTTCTCCCAAGTTTCCCTCAAAAATAACATTAAATCAAGCCTTTAAATGGATTCTGGAAGTACAGAAATTAGAAAAAGACAGAGAGACACAATCTTCTAACTTGAGATAATTTAAAAAACTTCAGGAAAGGTCTGTCTTACTTGGGCAAAAGGGGAGAGCAATTCAGCTCAGTGCAGTTCAGGGCAGATCAGCACAGTGCAACTCGGTGCAGCTCAGGCATGATGAGGAGGGGATCTGGGCAGGTCAGCAGGAGGCTCCTGGTCACAGCATAAAGAAGTCACTAAGGCCCCTTGGTCCTGGCTCAGAAAGTCAGTGGCACAATAGGCCATTTGTGAGATTCACTAGCTCTGGCTGAGATGGCAAACTGCCAGCTAGAAAACCATTCACAGGACAGGCGCAACTTGACCAAGCCATCCCAGCACAGGGAGAAAGCCCAGGGTGATGAGGAATCCAAAAGCCAGAGGCCTCAGAGCAGAAAGCAAGTGACCATGCCCCTATCCCCCAGCACAAGAAGCTTGCAACAGTGGCCCCTGTGCCCCAGGAGCAGATCTCAACTTTATAAGTTTAAAAATAGGCTACAATATGAGTAAGAAACAAACAAAAAAAAGGACCCTTACTTTTGACAGCTTCTATGGTAACAGGGAAGACCAAAACACAAACTCAGATGAGGACAATACTGTCTGTTAAACTGAAAATTAATGAAACAATCAATATAGGAGAAATAAGGTCTTTAATCAGGGCGAAGGAGCTATAACTTGGGTTATCACAATGCAAGAATGCTAGGAATACCCAAAGATGGGAACTGAGGACACAGTTTATATGGGGTAACAGAACAAAGGGAACTATAAGACTGTTCTTGAGTCAAGTATAGAAACTTCTTAAGTACTTAATGCAAATGAACCTTTAACAAAGGGAACTATAAGATTGTCCTAGAGTTAAGTACAGAAGCTATTTAACTCTAAATAGAAACTACTTAATGTAAGCAGACCTTTTTACATAATAACCTAAAGTCTAGGGAGTAAGGTGGGGAATAGTTTGTTTGGGGGAGATCCGTAATACAATCAAGAGCCTGGAACTGACAAAGATTGGTTAGCCCCAGCCAATTCATTGGCCTGGGAATGGGAAATATAGGTGGGGATCAGTCAGTTCTCAGTATATTGTGGTGATCCTGTCAAAATGCCTACATATGAAGCTTCAAGTAGGAAGATGATCTGGTTTCAAGATCAAAAAACCCTCTTGGAAGGCTCAAAAAGGCTTTTAAAAATTAAATGAGAGGGGCAGGTAGGTGGTACAGTGGATAGAGCACTGGCCTGGAGTCAGGAGGACCTGAGTTCAAATTTGGTCTCAGACACTTAACACTTACTAGCTGTGTGACCCTGGGCAAGTCACTTAACCCCAATTGACTCACTAAAAACAGCAAACAAACAAACAAAAAATTTAATGAGAGAGGTAGAAGAAAAAAATGGGAAAAGAAATGAGAAGTGAAAGTTACACTGGAAAAATCACAAAAATTGACTGAAGAAAACAATTCTTTAAAAAATACAAATGACCAAATGGAAAAGGAGATGCAAAAGCTTACTGAGGAAAATAAGGCCTTAAAAATTAAAATTGGGGGGCAGCTAGATGGTGCAGTGGATAGAGCACCGGCCCTGGAGTCAGGAGTACCTGAGTTCAAATCCGACCTCAGACACTTAACACTTACTAGCTGTGTGACCCTGGGCAAATCACTTAACCCCAATTGCCTCACTAAAAAAAAAATTTAAAATTGGGCAGTTAGAAGCTAAGGACTCCATGAGACACCAAGAATCAGTCAAGCAGAATCAAAAGACTGAAAACATAGAAGAAAATGTGAAATACCTCATTGGAAAGACAACTGACCTGGAAAATAGATCCAGGAGAGATAATCTAAGAATTATTGGACTACCTGAAAGCCATGCTCAAAAAGTCTAGACACCATATTCCAGGAAATTATCAAGAACTGCCCTGATATTTAGAATTAGAGGATAAAATCATGATTGAAAGAACCCACCGACCACCTCCTGAAAGAGACCCCAAAAGGAAAACTCCAAGGAATATTTTAGCCAAATTGTAGAATTATCAGGTGAAGGAGAAAATGCTGCAAGCAGCCAGAAAGAAACAATTTAAATATCATGGGGCGGGGCAGCTAGGTGATTCAGTGGTTAGAGCACTGGCCCTGAATTCAGGAAGACCTGAGTTCAAATCCGGCCTCAGACACTTAACAATTACTAGCTGTGTGACCCTGGGCAAGTCACTTAACCCTAATTGCCTCACCATAAATAAATGAATGAATGAATGAATGAATAAATAAACAAACAAACAAATAAATAAATAAATATCATGGGGCTACAGTCAGGATTGCACAGGACCTGGCAACTTCGACATTAAAGGATTGCAAGGCTTGGAATATGATATTGCAGAAGGCACAGGAGCTTGGATTACAACCAAGAATCAACTACCTAGCAAAATTGAGCATTATGTTTCAGGGGGAAAGATGGATATTCAATGAAATAGGGGACTTCCAAGGTTTCCTGAAGAAAAGACCAGAACTGAACAGAAAATTTGATCTTCAAATACAAGACTCTAGAGAAGTATAAAAAGGTAAACAGGGGGAAAAGAAGTTATTCAATGAGGTTAAACTGTTTACATCCCTATGAGGGAAGATAATACTTTAAACTCTTAAGATCTGTATCTCTATTAGGGTATTGTTATTAAATTGGCTTTGATGTTTATAATATAAGAAACAAGGGAAGAATAAAAGGAGAATAGGGAGAAGAGAGGGAAGGGGAGGTGGAAGGGTGTTAATTACATAATATGAAGAGGCACAAAAAACATTACAACAGAGTGAAAGAAGGGAGGGGTGAGTATTGTTTCAACCTTACTCTCATCAGATTTGGTTCAAAGAGGGAATAACATATACACCCGTCTAGAAAAAGAAATTTAGCTTACTCTTTAAGGAAGTAAAAGGATAAGGGGAAAGGGTGGTACTGATAGAAGGGAGAGCAGAAGCAGGGAAAGAAAGGGGAAAGAAAAGGAAGGGTGACTCATAAAAGGGAAGGCAGATTAAGGGAGGCAGTGGTCAGAAGCAAAACACTGGTAAAGATGAATAGAGTGAAAGAAGAAAAAAAGAGGACAAACAAAGGAGAAAAGGATGGCGGGAAATAAACAGTAATCTTAACTGTGAATGTGAATGGGATGAACTCTCCCATAAAACAGAAGTAAATAGAGTGTATAAAAAAAATCAGAATCCTACAATATGTTTACAAGAAACACATTTGAAGCAGAGAGATACATACAGAGTAAAGGTAAAAGGTTGGAGCAGAATATATTATGCTTCAACTGAAGTAAAAAAAAGCAGGGGTAGCAATCTCTATCCCAGACAAAGCAAAAGCAAAAATAGAGCTAATTAAAAGAGATAAGGGGGCAGCTAGGTGGCACAGTGGATAGAGCACTGGCCCTGGATTCAGGAGGACCTGAGTTCAAATCCAGCCTCAGACACTTAACACTTACTAGCTGTGTGACCCTGGGCAAGTCACTTAACCCCAATTGCCTCACCAAAAAAAAGAGAGAGAGAGAGAGAGAGAGAGAGAGAGAGATAAGGAAGGAAACTACATCTTGCTAAAAGGTAAAGTTTTGAGTTCCAAATTTTATCCCTTCTTCCCTCCTTCCCCAGTCCCTTCACTGATTCCAGTAAGCAGTCAGATATAGGTTATACATGTGCAGTTATGTAAAACCCTACCATACTAGTCATGTTGTATAAGAAAACTTGAATAAAAAAAATGGAAGTGAAAAAGTATGCTTCAGTCTGTGTTCCATCATTATCAGTTCTTCCTTTGGGGGTGGATAGTATGCTTCATCATTAATTCTTTGGAATTGTCTTAGATCACTGTATTGCTGAGGATAGTTAAGTAATTCACAATTCTTCATCAAACAATATTGCTGTCACTGTACACAATGTTTTCCTGGTTCTGCTCACTTCACTATACATAATTTCATACATGTCTTTCCAGGCCTTTCTGAAACCATCCTGCTTGTCATTTCTTATAGCACAATAATATTCCATCACCATCATATATCACAGCTTGTTTAGCCATTCCCCAATTAATAAGTATTTCTTTGATTTCCAATTATTAGCCACCACAAAAAGAGCTGCTATAAATATTTTTGTACAAACAAGTCTTTTTCTCTTTTTGGGGATGTCTTTGGGATATAAACCTTTTAGTGCTATTGAAGGAACAAAGAGTATGCACAGTTTTATAGCCCTTCAGGCATAGTTCCACACTATTCTCCAGACTTGTTGGATTACTTCACAACTCCACCAACAGTGAATTAGCATCCCAATTTTCCCACATCCCCTCCAACATCCAATATTTTCCTTTTTTGTTATATTTGCCACTCTGATAGGTGTGAGGTGATCATCTGTGATATTCTTGATACGATCAAATGCTTCAGTGATTCTATTTATAGACCTGTTTGACACTTTTCACTTCCAAAGTTTATATCTTTAGGAAAGATACTGGGGTTTTTTTTCTTCCTTCCTGTAATCAGACTCTTCTTGAGTTCTGGATTCTCAGATGGTTTTCAGATGACTCTGGATATGTAACTGATTTTCTTTTATTAGCATTTCTCTTGTTTTATGCCATTTCCAGTTTTATTTGTTTTGTTTTCTCACCACTAATGAAGTGATTTCTTCTAGTTTCCTTCCAGATGAGGGAAGCCCCAATAGATTATGGTTCACCCTGGTTCTGCTGGCCATCTGCATGCATCACTTCATATCTAATCAGTGCAGAAATCACTTGATTGACCTAATGTTCTATGCAACCAAAGTGAGTTTTCTTTTGAAGATGTGAAAATCACCTGGGTGCCACCATAGGATTATGTTCAAATTATTTGGATTCTGCCAATCTCCTATCCCACAGCAATGTAAGTATAACGTATCAGTATAATATTTGGAAACCAGTCCCTAGGCTCAAAAATCACATTACTGGGTTCTGCTGGAGAAACTGAGGGCATCAGAGGTAATTAAATAATATGTATTTCAAAGCACTGGGCAGCCCATCTATACAAAGGTCATTATCTCTCAATCATTTGGGTTACTTCCAGAATTATTTCCTCCAGGGCAACTTGCTTAGCCTCTATGCCAAAGGGAACTCTCTGTGCATCTAAGAAGTTATTGTTGTTCAGTCCTGTATGATCCCATAGGTTTTCTTGGCAAAGATACTAGAGCAATTTGCCATTTCCTTCTCCAGGGTGACATCATTTTACAGATGAGGAACTGAGGTAAATAGGAGTTAGGTGACTTGCCCAGGGTTTACATAGCTAGTAAGTGTCTGAGGTCAGATCTGAGCTCAGTTCTTCCTGACTCCAGGCCCAGTGTTCTATCCACTGTACCACACCTCCATGCGCTAGGAAGTAGGCTTAGCCTTTTGGAGACTTTCCATCTCATCTAGATTTAAACTGAAACTTTGTTTATGGTGCTTCAACTCTTCTCTGTAGCAGAGACATGATATACTGAAAAGAAAATAGGATTTGTCACCAGGGTTCAATCCCAAACTTAGTTACCTCCTGCTTTTCTGACCCTGTCTGGGTGCCAGTTTCCTCATTTGTAAAATGTAAGGAGCTAGGGGGAAGCTAGGTGATGCAGTGGATAAAGCACCGGCTCTGGATTCAGGAGGACCTGAGTTCAAATCCAACCTCAGACACTTGACACTTACTAGCTGTGTGACCCTGGGCAAGTCACTTAACCCTCATGGCCCCACATAAAAAAAGAAAAAAAAACTAAAAAAAAAATGTAAGGGTCTAGACCAGATAGTACCTAAGGTTCAATGAAACTGAAATTTTGTCAAGTTTTGGCTGTGACAAGCGATGAACTCCAGGAGTTGGATTCCAACCCCAGAGAGAAAAGAGTCAAATGTCTTCTTTATACACACAATTGTGGTCATTCTCAGAACCAATAGTGTTCTTTCTGGTTATGTCTTCCTCAAGAGCAGGGCAGACCTAACAACATAGGAGGGGAAAGTACAGGGAGGTGGATTTCAGCTCAAGACAATGGACTTTTAATCACTTGAATTCCCCATTGTTGAGATTGGATGCCTTGTGAAACAATCAGAATTATTCAAGCAGAGGCTTGGAGGATGGGGGTGGAGGGGATGGGGAGAGGTATTGTAGAAGAGATTCTTGCATTGGGAGGTTGAACCATAGGAAATCTAAGGTTTCATGTGATTCTAAAATTCTATGCATTTTGGTCCCAACTGTGTATCTTCCTGATTTAACATGCTGACTATCTGGAAGTATCTCACTACGGCTATAACAGAGAAATTGACTGGATGACTAGGCTAGCTTAGACCTCATTTCCTCTGGTATCTATGAAACACACATATGAGAAGCAAAGTAGTATAAATGGAAATGTTGTTGGACTTGGAGTCAGGCAAGATCAGGATGTGAATCCCTCCTCTGAGTCGATAGCTTCATGAAGCTAATCAAGTCACTTCATCTTTATGAGCCTCAAATTTCTCATCTGTCAAAGTGATATGACTGAAGCACAGAATGGATCAAATGACTCCTCTACTCAATAAGTTCACATGGCTCCCGGTTGCCTCTAAGATTAAATACATTCTCCTCCCACTGGCATTTTTTTTTCTTTTGTGGGGCAATGAGGGTTAAGTGACTTGCCCAGGGTCACACAGCTAGTGTCAAGTGTCTGAGGCCGGATTTAAACTCAGGTCCTTCGGAATCCAGGGCCAGTGCTTTATCCACTATGCTATCTAGCTGCCCCTGCCACTGGCATTTAAAGTTCTTCCTAACCTATTTCCAACCTACCTTTCCGACCTTATGGGACATCTTCCCTTTTATACTATCCTTTGCCCAGTTGAACTGATCTTCCTGCTATTCCTCATAAATGAGATTCCATTGACCTTCTCCATGCCTTTACTGAGTTCCATGCCTGGAATGACTCCTTGTTGTTCATTTGTTCAATCTTGTTCAACTCTTTGTGACCCTGTGGCCATCAGGACATTCAATTTTCCACTATCTCCCAAAGTCTGTCCAAGCTCATATTTGTTGTTTCCATGATATTATTCTAATCCTCTGCCATCCCCTTTTTCTTTTACCTTCAATATTTTCCAACATCAGGATCTTTCCCAATGATTCCCATCTTCTCAGTATGTGGCCAAAGTATTTAAACTTCAGCTTGAGTATTTGTCCTTCCAATGAATAGTTTGAAAAAAAAATTTAAGTATTAGCTGATTTGATTTTCTTACTGTCTAAGGGGCTCTCAAAAGTCTTCTCCAGCACCACAATTCAAAAGTAGATGTTGTGTAATGCTCAGCTTTTCATATAGGACAACTCTCACAGCCATACATTGCTCCTGGAAAAAACCAAAGCTTTGACCTACAGACCTTTGTTGGCAAGGTGATGTCTCTGCTTTTTAGTATGCCATCCAGACTTGACACAGCTTTCCTTCCAAGGATTAAATGGTTTTTAATTTCATAACTTTTAATTGTTTCATAACTTCTAATTGTTGCTTCTTCAACTGCATACTGGTTCCTCTGGAGACAAGTAAGATGATCTGATACTCCCACCTCTTTCAAGACTTGCCACATTTTCTTGTGATCCACACAGTAAAATACTTTAGTGTAGTCAATAAGCCAGAAGTAGTAGTTCTTCTGGAACTCCCTTGCTTTCTCCATAATCCTTCAGGTGTTGGAATACCTCTCTCTCCTCATTAGCACCATTTTGAATACTCAGTTTTCTGCAAAGCTCAAGTCAAGCTTTACTTGCTGCAAAGGTCTTTTTCTTGACCTACTCCCAACCGTCTCAGATGTTTGTATTGACTTTGTATATAATTTGTGTTGAGAAGCAGTATGGTATAGTGGATAGAGCATCAGCCTCAGAGTCACAAAGATCTGGCTTCATAGTCCCTCCTCAAATACACTGGCTGTGGGACAAACCACTTCAGTTTCTTGGTGTTCTAGGTACCTCTAAGACAGTAAGTTGCAGGTCCAGTCCCTATCCTCTTTATTTTGTTGGGGGGGTTTTTGTTGGTGTTTTTTGGGGGGCTTTACTATATGTGTATTAGGTATCACTAGAGTTAAGGTTAAAGGTCTGATGATGGAGCAAACTAAAAGGATCCGAGTTCATAGTAATTCTGCTCCTGAAAGTATAATTCCAATTGGCTCAGGACTATGATTCCAGTTATAGAAAGAAAACTATGTTGTAGTGGGGAGTTGTAATCTCAGTCATGTGTCAGGACTCACTCTCTCCTTTGTGGCAATAAGGCAGAGGAAGGGGATAAAGACAGTGAGTCCCTCTATATCTGCTTTTTCCTTAATGCTCCAGGCGACTGAGTAAGTACTCAGATTAAAAAAACAGTCTTATACTTCACTTCTGCTTGCCCCTTTAGTGCTTCTCCAGGCTCTCCAGAGGTAAGGGTTTAATGGGGTGGGGGTTGGGGGTAACTGCAGATGTCATGGCCACCATACATGCAACAACAACATTGGGTGGCAGAAGGGAATAAACCCTGTCACTCCCTCCTCTCCCTATTTTCCCTATCATCCACTTTTTTCAGGTTTTCCATTTAGTCCTGCATATAGAAAACCACAAATTAACAGTATCTGTGTTGTATAGTATTTTAATTTATTTTGGTAAACATTTCTTGATTATATTTTGATCTGGTTGGATTGTATTGTCACAGTCTGGGGGTGCAAGTTTTACACCTCTGATCCACATTATAGGGATGTTGTAAAGAAAACAAAACCATATTTAGAAATAAATGAATGAATATAGTATAGTATACAGGATATAACCTATAGCACATAGTATATAATATAGTGTATATAGTACTTTGCAAACCTTAATGTGCCCATGCTCCTTGGCATCTCTGATTTAGCATCATTTGATTTTACTGGTAATTTCTCCTGGATAGTGTGTGTGTGTGTGTGTGTGTGTGTGTGTGTGTGTGTGTGTGTGTGTGTGTGTGTGTGTGTTTTGGACACTGCTCTCTTGGCTCTCCTACCTGTCTACCTGTCTTCTTTGCTGGATCTTCATCTTTGCAATTCCTATTAACCATGGTCACCCCAAGGCTCTGTCCTGGACCTTCTTCTTTTGCTCTATACACACTCTCACTTAATGATCTCACCAGTCCCCATGTGTTCAATTGTTTTTTCAATGCAGATGATTCCCAGAGCTGTTGATCCAGCCCTGAGCTCCAATATCCTATATCACCAACTGTCATTTGGACATCTTGAATGACATGTCCTGTAGACATCTCAAACTCAACATTTCCAAAACAGAACTCATTGCCTGCCCTCATTATCCAACCCTCCCCACCGAAGACCCCCAAAACTCTTCTCTCTTCTGAATGTTCCTATTACTGTTGAGAATACCAAAATCTTCTCACTCACCCCGTCTTGCAACATCCTTGATCACAGTCATTCTCAACTGTAATATCCTCTACCCTTCACCCTACATATCCAGTGAAGCATGAGACATTGTCATCAATATCTTCATGACATCTTTTGCCATATGCCTTTTTCTTTCCACTCACACAGGTGTCCCCCTACATCATCACCTCTTGCCTGAACCATTATAGCCACATAGAAACTTCTGTTTCTGCCTCAAATATCTCCCCACTTCAATAGCCACTCAGTTGCCATAGTGATTGTCTTAAAGCATACATCTGTCACACACACTCAAAAATTCCCATGGTTCCCACTCCAGTATCAACTACAAATTCCTCCATTTAAATCCCCTAACCTTAGAACATGAATCACTGCTATCTTACCAGGTCTCATCCTTTACTCACTTCCATGTGGCTCCTAGGATTCAGCTACACTGGGCCTCTGCTATTCCTCACATACAAGACTCAGTTTCCCAACTTTGTAACTTGACTGCTTTCCCTCTTCCCCTCTTCCTCTTAGCTTCTCTGCCTTTCTTCAAGACTCAACTCAATTTCTACCTTCTGAAGGAGTCCTTTCCCATGTCCTCCAGCTTCTAGTGCCTTCCTTCTCTGAGAATACTTTTTATCTAATCTTTCTATATCACGTGCTTAACCTGGTTAATGCCTATTGTCTTCCTCATTAGAATGTGAGTTCAGGGGGCAGCTAGGTGGTGAAGTGGATTAAAGCACTGGCCCTGGATTCAGGAGGACCTGAGTTCAAATCCAAGTTCAGACACTTGACACTTACTAGCTATGCGACCTTGGGCAAGTCACTTAACCCTCATTGTCCACCAAAAAAAAAAAAAGAAAGAAAGAAAAAGTGAGTTCCTTGAGGGTGGGCATTCTTTTTTAGCCTTTCTTTGTGTAATGGGAGATTGGTTAAAGTAATGCACATACTCTTCCTCACATGGTAAGTGGGCAGGGAATAGTCAGAGCATATCTGTATGTGTTCTGAAGTTGAAGACAGGGCCTTCCAGTGTGGATTCCCAGAAGGAGGCTCACAAGTCCACATGCTCACAAAGCAAACTGCATGTTCTAGTGACCAGGCTTTAAATGGCCATTCCCCTGTTACATCTGTGTCCCCAGTGCTTAGCACAATACCTGGCATCTAGTAAGCACTTAATGAATACCTATTGTTTGATCGATTCATATATAAGTGCCTAATAACCTGATCGATGGATGGACATATAAATGTTTAATAAAACTCTCCTAGCTCCATTCCTAAATCTCCAGCCTTCTTTCCACCTCTTTGTTAGTAGCCTTCTCACCCTGGAGATTCCTCAAGCACTGAAGACCTTTCCTCTTATTGGTGAGAGGTTTCTTCCCTGGCCAGAACCACCATTTCATGCAGTACCCAGGCCATCCATGCTAATTTCTACGTCCTCCAGGTACCAGGCACTACTCTCTTCCCAAATGCCTTTCCCCTTTTTCAGCTCTCTTGTTTTCTTCCATTAGATTGTAAGCTCCTCGAGGGTAGGGACTGTTTTTATTTTAGCTTTCATTTATATTCTCAGCACTTAGCACAGTGCCTGGTTAATAAATGCTTCATCTAGCTGTTGCTGATGCAGCTGCAGCAGATGACGATGATGGTGATGAATGCCCTGACTGCCTTGGTCTAGGCCTTTTTTCTACTGCTAAGACTCCCTTCTAGCTATCACAAAAGGATAAGAAGGGGGAAATCTGCATAGTCTCTGTTCCTTGAAGCATTCCCCAGCCTTCCCCTTCAGTCCCAGCATTTCTCTCTCCTACTTACTAAGTAGAAGTCAGAGAAAAGCACAGTCAATGATTTCTGTGCCCTCCTTGTACACACACCAAATGGCTTGAGAAATCCAAAATGACCATGACCTCTTCTTTCTCAGATGCAGCCTTGAGGTCCCTGGAAGATAGGCACCAACAGAACTGAGAACCCAACAGTCTCCTCATCTTTGTCTCCGGGGCAACACAGGTGGCCCACATGAGTCAGTCCTTTCTGGCATGGGCCCCAGAGGTTCTGAAGGCTCTTATTTCTTTATACATCCCAGGGCCTGTTTTACAGGACTTCTCCCGATTGGCCAAAAAGCACAGCCTTGTCTAGAAACTGTAGCCCATTACCCTAACACAAAGATAGACTGTGCTCGACTGGGTAAACACACCAGACAAGCTGGAATCTAATCTGGAAACATTTCATGTGCTTCACAGTGAGGGTGCCAGCCACTTCATTTAAAGGGGGTAAGGGGAGGGGGGAGGATGGCCATTTTTTCCCCTTAAAGGGGAATTTCAAATTGTATAAAAATAATCCTCTTCGAATGGGCCTATCACACCTGATAATGAGAACAATTTTCCCCAAAGGGAGTATGTAGTCCCTTAGGCTGAACTTTTGACAGAAGAAAGGGACAGAGGGAGGAGGGGAGAGAGAGGACAGAAAGAGACAGAGAGGAGACAGAGACAAGAGCAGAGACAAAGACAGAGACAGAGAGAGACACAGAGAGGGACAAAGTGGGGGAGAGAGAGGGACAGAGGGGGAGGAGAAACAGACAGAAAGGGAAAAGCCCTGTGTTAAATCAAAACCACTTTGACCCTTTAGAAGAAACTCGGCAAATGAATCCCCCTTGTCAAGTTACTAAAGCAAAAGCAAGGAACAATTAAGACATCTCGAACTATCCCAAAGCCTCAAGTTGGGATTTGCTGAACATCACAAACTATTTTCCAAATGTTTGGGGTTTGGCACAAAGGCTCATGGTTGGGAAGCTTTCCTGATGGTCTAAGATTTGCCTTTTTTATTTCACCCTTTTGTAAATATCAGAATCAATAATTAATTGCGCCCCCCAAAAAAATCAGCCTTAAAGTGTTGCCCAGAACATTGATTGGTACAGTGACTTTCCCAGGGTCACAGAACCACTATGTGTCAGAGACAGGAACCAAACCAAGGTCTTTTTGGCTTTGATACCAGCTCTCTATCCATTATGCTATGTTTTCCAATAAACTAACTCAATGTGCTGCTTATTTACCTATTCATCATAATGTAGATGATCAATTCTTTTCATCCACTTGTTTTTTCCTTTGTGGATGGTTGGTTAATCTCTGTTCTTTTTGAGCAATCATGAATCTCATTGAGGAGGCCCTGGAGAGTCCCAAGTTTTGTTGGAATCACAGCATAAGCTTCTCTCTGAACCCTAAAATCCTTCATTTAGTAGTTATGTGGCCACAAATCATAGAAGATTCCAAACCATAAAAAATCAGAATTACAGGCACCCAAAAGGCAATAGAGAGATGTACAATGAGCATAAGTACATACATGACTAGCTGTGTGACTCTAGGCAAGTCACTTAACCCCAATTGCCTCACTGAAAAAATAAAATAAAATAAAATAAATAAGTACATACAAGGACGATTTATACACAAGAAGCAGAATATGCTTATCACTTAGGAAATGGATTATTGGAAAAGGATGTATGTCGCTGGTCAAGTAGTGAATGGGAGGGAGAATAATAGAATCTCAAAAGTACTAGAGGAAGGCTCCTAAAAGCTCTAGTGCATTCTTTCATGAGGTTTTATAGGACAAGAAAAAGAATTTTACAAGAGAAGGCATGAATGTTTTGTAATTTGTACCCATGGAAGGAGTTCCCATATTGACAAGGATTCATTGAGATGGATCTTTTGATACATTTCAATCCTTATCATCATAGCCTACCATAAGGAATTTACCTCTTAAGGAGATAGATGCCCACAGCTTTTGTTGAGTAGCTTACCACCTTGATCCTAGATGATAGAGGTCTATAATAATTAAGATATATAGAAATATATAGTACTGATTAATTTTGTGCTAGTCTGCTATATTCTTCATTTTTTTTAATTAACAAAAATCTATATTCTACCCCTTCTACCTTCTCCCCTCTCCATCTCTCCCTCACAATGGGAAATTTAAAAAGAAAAAAAAACCTCTGGTAACAAATGTAAATGGTATAATTTCTTTTTCATTTGAAATATTTAATAATAAACATTTGTATTTAAAGTTTTGAGTTCTAAATTTTATCCCTTCTTCCCTCCCTCCCTGGCCCCTTCCCTGATTCCAACAAGCAATCAGATATGGGTTAGACATGTACAATTATGTAAAACAGTACCATATTAGTCATTTTGTATAAGAAAACTTAAATAAAAGAAAAAATGAAAGAAAGTGAAAAATAGCATGCTTCAGTCTGTGTTCAATCAATATCTGTTCTTTCTTTGGAGGTGGAAAGTATGTTTCATCATTAGTTCTTTGAGATTGTCTTGGATCTTTGTATTGCTGTGAAATCATTCACAGTTCTTCACCAAACAATATTGCTGTCCCTGTGCACAATGTTCTCTTGGTTCTGCTCACTTCACTATACATCTGTTCATACAAGTCTTTCCAGGCCTTTCTGAAACCATCCTGATTGTCATTTCTTATAGCACAATAATACTCCATCACCATCAAATACCACAGCTTGTTTAGCCATTCCCCAATTGATGGGAATTCCTTTGATTTCCAATTCTTAGCCACTACAAAAAGAGCAATGGCACATTCTTTAAACTTGATTTAGTGCCTGTTTGAGTTCATTATTCTTAAAACACATTTACTCCAATCAGTTCAACATTAAGTACCTACCATGTGCAGGGTACTATGGTAGGTATAGGAGGAGATAAGTTTAAATAATTCCTGCCCTCAAGAAGCTTATAGTCTTTCTATAGGAAAACTTCCTCTTAGCACCTTAATTCATGTCTATTTCAGAGAAGATGAAGATCTACACTGGTAAAGGAAGTTGCTAACTAGGGACTTTATCCTATACTGATGAAATCAGAGGACCAGTCTTTAAAAAAAAATTACTGTTGCGAAATCACCATTGATTCAGACATTTTTGCACCCCACATAAAAAAGTATTTATTTTGCACAAGTTATCAAAAAACAATAACAAAAAAGTTGGGCAGGAACTTTTGATTTGTTTTGTTATGTTAAGTGAAAGTAGGTCTCTCAGAGTTGGCCTCGTGATTTCTAATCAAGCTTGAAGGCAGTTTCCTAAAAAAGACCTGGCTACCTCATCAACTGGCTTCGATCAAGATATGAATTTCAAAACAATCAATCCCTAGTTCCAGAAACTCACATCAGAGAAAAATCTTTTAGCAACTTACAGTTTTTCTTGGATTATTATTTGATGCTATGTAGTGATCTCAAGACTTTTTTTTTTCATTTCTGTTATGTACAGTGCTTCAAAATCACATTAATCTTAGATAAATTACAGCTGCCCAAACATTGGAGAAAAGAAGCATGTGCCAACTTAATTGGGGTGAAAAAAAAAAAGAATGGGAGTAGAGTTGTCCTCTCTCTCCCTGTCCTTTTGAATATAATAAACATCATAAACAAGAACTTCAGACAAGATTGTTTCACCTGCTGGGGCTTGAGTTTCATTGGATGGGCCATTGTTGTTAGTCAATTCAGTTGCGTCCAACTCTTAATGACCTCATTTGGGGTTTTCTTGGCTTAGATATTGGAATAGTTTGCCATTTCCTTCTCTAGCTCATTTTACAGATGAAGAACCAAGGCAAACATGGTTAAGTGACTTGCCCAGGGTCACACAGCTAGGAAGTGTCTGAGGTCAGATTTGAAATCATGAAAATGAGTCTTCTGATTCCAAACCCAGTGCTCTATCCACTGAACCACCTAGAAACCCTATAGGGGGCATCCATCAATACAATCTGAGGAACCACTCGAGGTTGGGTTTTTTTTTCTATAAGAAAACCATGTCTAATGTAGGTCACTTGAACTGGTGAGGGAGCAGTGAGAGGTGGCTCTTTGTCTATGATTGGTGCCCTTTTAATCTCGACAAAGACACTGGTATAGAAATTATGCTGCCAAGATGGCAACAGAATCATCACTTGTTTTTTGAATGAGATAATGGATATAGAACGTTTCACAAATATGAAAGAGCTCTGTGTCTATTGTCATTTTTCTCATTCTATTTGTTTTTCTAAAGCTTCACATGGTGATGGAAACTGGGAAAGCCCTACAACTTTACTGCAACTGTTGTTTGCCAATATATTTCTTTCTTTCTTTCTTTCTTTCTTTTGGTGAGGGGTTAAGTGACTTGACCAGGGTCACACAGCTAGTAAGTGTTAAGTGTCTGAGGTCAGATTTGAACTCAGGTCCTTCTGACTCCAGAGCTGGTCCTCTATCCACTGTGCTACTTAGCTGCCCCCTGAGCAATTTTAATAAACTATCACCAAGTATTCCAACTATTGGTAGATCTAACAATAATAAGTAAAAGCAGTCCATCATGTCAAACATTTTATGGATTATAAAACAGAACTGGCAGTTAGGATGGCATAATAAATGGTTAAAGTCATGACCCACACAAGGAATGAATAAAATATGGTCACCTAGGTACAAAAGTCACAACCCAACAAACCTTGTCATTGCTCCATGTTCATACAACTGTCCTCTAAAATTATTTGGGATTACTCTGAAAGTCTTTAAAACAGACATTATTAAATTTCCCAGAGTCTCTTTGTTAGTGTGTTTCATATTGACAAAGTGAGATTCTTCAAGTGATCTGTGATCTCATCTCTGTGGGTACTCATTCCCACAATGAAGATTGAAGGCTCTTATCCTAAGAGCTTCCTCTCCATACCCTCCTGTCAATTTTCCATAACACGGTAAGGAACTTTCACTAATGTTTTAGACATTGTGTGGACACCAATGAAATGGAAGGGCTGTCCATTGGTAATCCCTCACTCTCACCACAAGACCAGTCTGCCTTCTTTTCTGGTCATTCAACTCCTTATTTTATCACTTATCATATGCAATTCTTAAAAATGTCCTAAAGTTTCCTCATACCTGTCATGCACCTCTCTGTTGCACATGGGTCAACCCATAACTTTGAGTCTTTGAAGACTGTGGTACCTATTCATATACATATTGTCTCTCCTATTAAAACACAAACTCCTTGAAGGATTCTCTTTGAATCTGCAGTGTTTAACACAATACCTGATAAAGTAAGAGCTTAATAAATGCTTGTTGCTTTATGGATTCATTATTTTGTGACCAACAATCCTAAAGCATACACACATAGCTGTGAGCTGCATCAGAAAATCTTTTTGGTCAGAGTAAGGAGGTAGTAAGATAATATGGGAAACTCAAATGCTTTTTAAACATTTTTAATACATTATTTTTAATAAATTTAATTAAAATAATAATGTTATTATTAATGGGGAGGAGGAAGAAGGCTTCTTACTGAAATGAAATAGCAAATGACCCTCTTAAGAATGAAATGGGGCAGCTAGGTGGTGTAGTAGATAAAGTAGTGGCCCTGGATTCAGGAGGACCTGAGTTCAAATCCAGCTTCAGACACTTGACACTACCTGTGTGACCCTGGGCAAGTCACTTAACCCTCATTGCTCTGCAAAAAATAAATATAAATAGGGGCAGCTAGGTGGCGCAGTGGATAGAGCACCGGCCCTGGAGTCAGGAGTACCTGAGTTCAAATCCGGCCTCAGACACTTGACACTTACTAGCTGTGTGACCCTGGGCAAGTCACTTAACCCCAATTGCCTAAATGAATAAATGAATGAATAAATGAATGAATGAACAAATAAATAAAAACAAATAAAAATAAATAAATAAAAATTTAGGGGCAGCTAGGTGGCGCAGTGGATAGAACACCAGCCCTGGATTCAGGAGGACCTGAGTTCAAATCTGGCCTCAGACACTTGACACTTACTAGCTGTGTGACCCTGGGCAAGTCACTTAACCCAAATTGCCTCACCAAAAAAAAAAAAGAATAAGAATGAAATGGATAGAGAATGGGAATTGAGATTTCACTGGGATAGGAAACTCCTCCTAATGCAGGTTGGTCTCTTCTCAGAAACTTAAGAGTGTTCTTACAGAATTGCCTAGAGTTCTGGAGGCCTGGTTTTCCCAGGATCACATAGCCAGTATGTATCAGAGGCAAGACCTGAACACAGGTCTTCTGTACTAACAGGCCAGTTCTCTCTCCACAAAACCATGCTGCCAAGATTATCTTTATTTGACAGCAATATATTCTTTGGAATCTTGATAAACATAACTTAATATTATTAAAGTTTGTTTTTCTAGAGACTCATACATTTACATCACTCTTTTTCATGGAAGCTGTAGATAATGCAATCATTCAGAGTATCATGAGATAGATGAGTCCCTGGGCAATGTTCAGAGTGAAAGCATGGGAGGTGAAGTCATTTGGAGAGCTGTATCTTGAGAAGAATGAGGGAGAACCATATCCAAACTAGGATCTCCTGGGTCTCTCCTGTCCTAAAGGAAAGAATCCAATAAAATAAATCCCCATGAGGTGCCAGGGAGAGGTGTTCTACCTCTAAGGAATATTGACAATTTCTTTTTTTTTTTAATTATTGACAATTTAAAAGATCATCAATCAGTCAATAAACATTTATTAAGTGCCTACTATGTATTGAGCAGTATGCTAAGTCCCACTAAGAAAGTCTCAGCTCTTTTGGTGTGATTAGAGACAGCGTGACTTCTAGGTAGGAAGATACTCAGTAGAGAAAGCCTAAAAAACATGGAGGGGGAGAAGGCCACCTAGTCTGTCATTCTCTCTAAGGCCAGTCTTAGTCTTGTGAGAAGATTTCATAACTATGAGGGGGGAAATGGACAACAACTCTCTCTCTCTCTCTCCACACTCACATATACACACAAATATGTGTATATATATATATATGTACACATACACATATATAAATATATGAACACTCCGATTTATGAGTAGATGTGGGAAGGTAAGTGGGTCATAGACTTGTCACCTCAGATAATGCACCTCACTCTTCTCAGGTCTTTGGAAAATGTGGTGCCACTTTAAAAACCACAGTATAATTGTTTCCTTTTTTTTTTTTTTTAGTGAGGCAATTGGGGTTAAGTGACTTGCCCAGGGTCACACAGCTAGTAAGTGTTAAGTGTCTGAGGCCAGATTTGAACTCAGGTACTCCTGACTCCAGGGCAGGTGCTTTATCCACTGTGCCACTTAGCTGCCCCAATTGTTTCCTTTTAATAAGGCAAATTCTCCAGGGGTGAGTGAGCTCTTTGTTCAGCTAGCCAGGCAGTCTGATTATCTAGAAATGACTGAATTCTCTAGATAATTTCTGCCAAATAAACAGGGCCTTTGTTTCATTGAGAGGAAACTTGCTCGGAATCCACTTAATTAAAATAGCAGAATTCGTTTCTCCAGGACTTCTTTCCTACCTCCTCACTCTGCCCAGGCTCTCCTCCCCTGGGCAGAGAAAGAGGCAGAGCACCCTGGAGAGAACACTGGATTTGAAATCAGAGGACCTGGGTTCAATGCCATGTCCTTCACATATTAGCTGTGTGATTCAGGGTAAATCCCCTTACTTTTCTTCATCTCAGTTTCCTTATCCATAAGATGATCAGGCTGTACTAGATGACTTTAGGGTCTTTCCAGTCTTAAATAGAGGATCCTAGGAATTCCTAAGCTCATTCAGGCTCCTACCAGTATCTTACAGAAGTTTTGTTTTTATGGCCTAGCTAATAAGAATATTAGGTAGCTAGGAGGGCAGCTAAGTGGTGCAGCGGATAGAAGACAGGGCCTAGAGTGAGGAAGATTCATCTTTGTGAGTTCAAATTTGGCTCGGACATTTATTAACCTTGTGACCCTGAACAAGTCACTTAACCCTTTGGTCTCAGTTTCTTCATCTGTAAAATGAACTGGAAAAAGAAATGCCAAATTCTTCTAGTACCTTTGCCAATAAAACCCCAAATATAAAATCTTTGCTGCACTCTTTATTTTAATTTTCTACACAACTACACTAAAATACTGCATGAATGCCTTATGGAAGCATTTCTATGGGTGTGACCCAAGGATCTTGTGGACCTTTCCTCCATTTTGAGAAGACCACCAATCTGAACTAAATCTAAGCTTTAAGTTATTTTCCTCAGGGTTCTGGGATAATGTTATAAAGAGTCAATGATAGGGGGCAGCTAGGTGGCACAGTGGATAAAGCACTGGCCCTGGATTCAGAAGGACCTGAGTTCAAATCCAGCCTCAGACACTTAACTACCTGTGTGACCCTGGGCAAGTCACTTAACCCTCATTGCCCTGAAAAAAAAAAGAAAAGGAAAAAAAAAGAGTCTATGATCACTTACTAGCTTTGTGACCCTGGCCAAGTCACTTAACCCTCATTGCCCAGCCAAAAAACAACAACAACAAAAGCCATAAAGATTCAATGATAACAAAAATAATAGTAATAATCTGACCCATCTTTTAGGTGGTCAGACTCCTCCAGGATTGAAGCCAGGCTGTGTTCAGGGCAGATAATGAGAGGGTAAGAACTTCAACCTCCCTGGGACCAGTGACAAAATAGTTTTGTTGTTTTTTTTTTAATTGAATTCAATTTTGCAAAGAAGGACATTAGCAGCTGCAAGATATCAAGGACTTCATGTGATTCTTGAGATTAATTTTTAAGGAAACCAGAAACCAAAAGAAGTGAAGGAAGAGCATTTAAGGCATGGGGACAGCCAGTACAAAGTCATGGGGACAAGATGTGGAACATCTGTGTGCAGAATAACATGTAGACTGATATAACTGAACCATAGGGTACATGGAGAAGAATAATGCATAAGACCAGGAGGGGATCAAATTGTAAAGAGTTTTAAATACCAAGCCATGGAGTTCATCTTTGATCCTAGGGTTAATAGGCAACCCCTTGGGTTTATTGGATGGAGTGGTCCAATAAATGGTCAGACCTGAGCTTTAGGGGATAAATTTTGCAGCCATGGAAACTCTTGAAAACCATTTACTTAGGGGCAGCTAGGTGGCACAGTGGATAAAGCATTGGCCCTGGATTCAGGAGGACCTTAGTTCAAAGCCGGCCTCAGATACTTGACACTTACTAGTTGTGTGACCCTGGGCAAGTCACTTAACCCTCATTGCCCCGCAAAATTAAAAAAAAAAAGGAAACTAGAAAAGATTTACTCACCCTTGAAGGGTTGCCATCTGCATCAGCAGAGGCAGAAGCTATGCCAGTTAAATGTTGAAACCTTGAAGGAATGAAGTTAGCATGTCTACACCATGGCTTCATGAGGAAATTCCATTCATCCTTTTTGTTGACTGGTGAATAGCACAACGTAGGAATAAGATCATGGGCTTATAGACCTAGAAGTGGAAGGGGCCACAGAGGTCATATAGGCATCCAAATTAAGGACATTAAAGTGTAGCTATGTTTCAGGGAACATGAATTGGTCCCTAGTATTCAGTGTTGTATACTATACTTCTTTTTGAGAAGACCAAAATGTCATTCTTGTTATTCCTAGGATAGCCCAGTGTTGCAAATTCATTCTAACCTCTCCACCAAGCCACTCCAAATAGCTTTTTAAAAATAGTTTCTTCTTTAAAAAAATTTTTTTAAATAATTAAATAATAATTTTATGATAGTTTAAAAAAAGAGATTCCCAAGCACGCTCTTCCTGTTTATTAAGGGTGAAACAAAGAGACTTTATGTTACTTTTTTTTTTTCAAATTGGTCTAACCCAAAGGACACACCTCATGAGAAACAGGAGACAAGAATAATCTCAGCCCTCATTTCTGGAAGCAAAATGGTCTCACTTTCCTGAGTTCACTAGTATACATGAAATAAATATTTTCCATCAAAGACTCTGATTTTGGAAGCTATAAAAGTGAAACCGCCAATAAGTAATCTACATAATGAGCTGTGTCTTTGAACTTTTCCAGATTTTTTTTTTTAAGAATAGTAATCTATACCTTTTGTGTACATTTCTTGAGGTGCTCCTGAAGTGATGTTATTGTAAGTTCAAAATTTGGCTGACTATCAATATCAGGGTTATGTCTGTCTCTCACTCAATACTGATTAGAAGTGAGGAAGGAGAGAGGGCTCAGGGGAAAATTCAAAGTCATTCCTCTCATTACTTGCTGTTCATTATCAGGCTTGCCTCTGTAGAAATCTCCCCAAAGCCAAGAATAGGAGAAACCTTTGAAACTAGTCATCTAATTGAGGCATTTCCTTCCTTCATAAGAATTCTGCACGTCCTGAACTTGGCTTTAGGATGAGACCATTCTAAATCTAAGAGAAGGATTCTTAACAATGATCCTGGGCCTCAGATGATGATGGGATGACCACAATGAGGGAGCAATTACTCAGCCTATGCTGTAAAATCCCCTAAATTACTGAACATCCTTAAAGCAGCTGGATTAACACATCACCACCTTTGTGTTATATACATTAACAAGTTGGTTCCTAGTCACCATCTTTATTGATGCCAAGTGTCTTTATTTAGTGTCAATATCTCTGACCCTTCAAATTCCATCCCTTAAAAACAAACTAATCAGGGGCTGAACAGATGTTTTCAAGGTTGTCTTTAAGGTCTGCAATCATAGAATTGTAATCATTTAGTTCAACCCTCTCATTTGATGGATGGCTCAGAGAGATTGAGGAACTTGCCACAGGTCAATAACTTTCAATGATTCTACAATTGACTCTCGCTATATATACCGACAAAAACATAAATAAATAAAAAAACCCTGGAAGAGACTCAGATTTTTTTCTGAAGAAATGTCTGTGCTTCTGGTATTTGATTCACTTGAGTAACTTAAACTGACAGTTATGTCGGGGAAAAGGTGCACTAATTAGCACTTGGAAACTGAGAGAAGAGTAAAAGCGATAGAGGAAAATCCAGTTATAATGCTGGTTTTGAGGACAGTAGGAATATCCAGCAGCATGACCCACTTAAGTCAGGAAACACATAGGTTTAAAAACACTCCCTGCCCTTGATATATATTAGCTATGTGAGCTACAAGTCACTCAAACTGTATCAGGGGAGGGAATATCTATACTGGGAATTCAATACATCGATAATATTTCTGCCTACAAAACAAACATTAATTCATAACTCATGAGTGGATCACACTTTCTCTTTCATTAAATGCCCAGTAAGACTCCATTAATTCAGATAAATAGAAATCAACTAGATTTTACAGTAGATAGATCACTAGACCAGGAGTCAGGAAACTGTGAGTTCAAATGCAGCTTCAGGGGGTAGCTAGGTGGCACAGTAGATAGAGAACTGGCCCTGGAGTCAGGAGGACCTAAGTTCAAATCCAGCTTCAGACACTTTACACTTACCAGCTGTGTGACCTTGGGCAAGTCACTTAACCCTCATAGTCCTGTAAAACAAAACAAAACAAACAAACAAAAAAAATCCAGCCCCAGGCTTCTTAGCTGTATGACCCTGGGCAAGTCACTTAACCTTTGTCAGCCTCCTTATCTGTAAAATAGGGATAATAATAACACCTATTGGGGGGCAGCTAGATGGCACAGTGGATAGAGCACTGGCCCTGGAGTCAGGAGTACCTGAGTTCAAATCTGGCCTCAGACAATTAACACTTACTAGCTGTGTGACCCTGGGCAAGTCACTTAACCCCAATTGCCTCAATAATAATAATAACAATAATAACAACAACAACAACACCTACTGGGGAAGCTAGATGGTGCAGTGGATAGAGCACCGGACCTGGAGTCAGGAGTACCTGAGTTCGAATCCAGCCTCAGACACTTACTAACTGTGTGACCCTGGGTGAGTCACTTAACCCCAATTGCCCCACAAAAAAAATAATAATAATACTAACACCTACTTCTCAAGGTTGGGGTGAGGATAAAATGAGACAATATTTATAAAGCACTTTGCAAACCATAAAATGTTATACAAATCTAGTTATTATTTAATATTTGTAGGGACCAATTTTTAATTGGGGAATGTTAGCTAGGTAGCTCACCACAATATTGGGGTAAGGAAGGAGACCGACAGTCTCCCTCAAAAACAGAACAGGATTTATTAACAAGAAGGAACTTAAAAACACAAGCAAGATCAGTAGAATTAAGGGAAAGGACATAAAATGGGGGAAGGGATATGATACAACCTGAATAACACCACCACCCAGGAATCAGCTGAGAACCCATGGCTGCATCCTCTCCTCCCTTCTTCTTCCCAGAAGATCCCAGGCTGACCACACACAGCCCCAAGCCAATTGGCTGGCAGCCCTAACAGTCACATGACTGCCCTCACTGGGCTTCCAGTCATTATAATTTTTCCAGGCCCATGTAGGCGTCAGCAAGTGGTGATGATGTGAGGTGCCAATGCCATGACGATGGCTACAACCAGGGGGTGGAGCACCATGGCCTTTGCAGAGGTGCTGTGCCTGAGCCCCAAGTGAGTGCGCGCCAGGGTTTTAAAAATTCTAGCCAAAAGATGGGGTCATAAAAACCTCAAATAACAATTAATTTTTTACATATTGTTATGATTATCATTAACTTGAGACAACGGAGATCTAAATAGATTAAAAATTGTGGAATCTTACAAAAAGAAGTACAGGGGCAGCTGGGTAGCACAGTGGATAAAGCACTGGCCCTGGATTCAGGAGGACCTGAGTTCAAATCTAGCCTCAGACACTTGACACTAGCTGTGTGACCCTGAGCAAGTCACTTAACCCTCATTGCCCTGCAAAAGTAAAAAAAAAAAGATACAGCCTTATCATCTCCCCAAAACAGCACAAGGCTTCTCATCACCAAAAGGTTACCACTAGATGATTATTATTTTTTAACCATAGTAACTCATGAAACTGACAACTAACTTGCAGAGAAGGGCCTCTTGTTGTAATTATTATTGTTCAGTCTTTTTTTCAGTAGCAGTCTGTCTCTTTATGACCTACTTTGGACAAAGATACTGCACGGGTTTGCCATTTCCTTTCCAGCTCATTTTACAGGTGAGGAAACTGAGACAAAAGATTAATGACTTGCCAGGGTCATACAGCTAGTAAGCGTCTAAGGCCCCATTTGAACTCAGGTCCTCCTGACTCCAGGCCCAGTGATCTAGCCACCTAGCTACAGCATCTATAGAGTTGCCAACTCCCTTGAAAGTAAGTCTTTAATGAGATGACATTTCAGGAACAAAGGACTTAGAAAACCAGAAAGTCCTACCTCAATACCATTTATTAAGAGGAAATGCAGGGGCAGCTAGGTGGCACAGTGGATAGAGCACCGGCCCTAGATTCAGGAGGACCTGAGTTCGGATCCGGCCTCAGACACTTAGCACTTACTGACTGTGTGACTCTGGGCAAGTCACTTAACCCCAATTCACACACACACACACACACACACACACACACACACACACACACACACACACACACAGGAAATGCAGTGGAATAAAAAGAAGCCAGAATCAGGAATGAGAGGACCTCCTATTAAATCCAAGCTTCTTTCACAACCTTGGGTGAGTACTTCTTTAAGACTCAGTTTACTTATCTACCAAATGAAAGGATCAGACTAGATAACCTCTAAGGTCCCTCTCACCTTTAAACCAATTATCCCCAGTACTAAATAAGGAAGGTTAGCAGTGGTTATGTTTCAGGGGCCCCAAAATCGCCCCACAGTTCTGCAGTATCCCAGGAACAAAGAGCCTATAATGATGGGGCGCTGTTGTATTCTTCTTGTGTCCTGTAAGGGTGTTGATGGCGAATTTAGCCACTGTTCTCTGTGCCTTATGAATCATCATGCTGGACTGACTGGGGTTTTCTGCCTCTCCTTTGGCAGCTCTAGGGTCAACTTCTTCAGGAGGTGTGCTTTTACTCAGAGGGAAAGGAAATACCTGATCCAAGGTATCTTACACGAACCAAATGCCAGTTGCCAAACAAAAGCAATTCAGGTTTTGGAAGAGTTGATATCTTCAGTGTAGCCACTTGAGCAAAGGCTCGGTCTCTTGAAAGGCCAAGTTAAACAAGGCAGAATTAAGACTAAATTGGTCCCCACACTAGCATTCATAAATCACATGGGGGAGGCCATGAATGGGATAGGAAAAATTAAGGCTGAGTTATCTTGGCAGCTGCCCAACCAATCTGTGTGTTCTGGAGAAAGGAAAAGGCCTAACATCATTGCTGTGGAGGCTCCAGTCTAATTGCTTTGCATTCTTACTGTTTGTAGAGCAGACGGTGAAAAGTGAAATCTTTTCCTTTGAATAGTTGGCTCAGATTCCAAAAATGGAAGGAGAAACATTCATCACCGAATTATTTCTACAACAGGATGCTCTTGAGGAGGTCACTGACTCATACCCCTACCTCTAATTCCACTAAATGGAATTCATGGACATCTGGAAGGTCAAGGGTGATATCACAGAGAGTGATGTTAAGTGATGGAAGCATGTGAGGAAGGCCCATCCTTACCCTCTTTTTGAGCACTAATTGCTAATCAAAGGCCACAGAGATTTGGCAAAAAAATGAAAACTTGAAATGAGCATTGTCAGCAAAGCTGGTGACCAGATGGATTGCTGCCAATAGGACAAACTTCTACTGACTTCTTTTGACAAAGGAAGTGTCAAACAGGCTGCAGCTTGTCAGACAGAGCTGTCCCTTGGTTCTGGCTATCTGTTGATGCTGTGCTCCTGGACCCTTGGTGTCTTAGAGGCATCTGGGTGATGCAGGCAAATAGGGGACGGGGGCATAAGTCCGGAAATACCCCAAGTTCAAATCCCATCTCAGACATTTACTATGACTTGACAATGTCACCTATAACCTCTATCTCACTTCTCGTAACTTGTTAATATGGAAGCCATATAGCACCTATTCCCTAAGGGTTGTGAGAATCAAATGGATTTATAAAGGGTTTAGCACAATGCCTGCCACATGGTAAGCACCATGCTAGTTAGTCTTGGTAAATATATTCTACATCACTATTAACATATTGTATCATTTTATATTATTATTAGTTTCAGATGATGCAGAGCTATCTGATTTTTTAGAATTTTATTGTTATTAATATTGATACATCATGTTCCCTGATGAATACATCCCTCCTTGTTCCCCTACTCAGTGAACTGTTACTCCTAACAAAGATTTAAAAAGAGAGGGGGGAAGGGAAATGCAATTCAGGAAAACCAACCAACACATGAATTATGTCTGACTGTATATGAATTATTCCCTACCCTTAGACTCCCATCTCTGAAAACAGGGAATATATATGTATATGTGTGCATATATACATATATTGTATTAAATATATGGTATATATTATATTAATATATAATAATATTTAGATTTATAGGTTTATCTTTATATATATATTTATATTTCTATATTTTAACTTCTCTGGTACCAAGCTCAGCCATTAGAGCTATACTTACTCATCATTTCTTTTTTTGTTGTTGTTATTGTTGTTTTAATTGAGGCAATTGTGGTTAAGTGACTTGCCCAGGGTCACACAGCTAGTAAGTGTTAAGTGTCTGAGGCCGGATTTGAACTCAGGTACTCCTGACTCCAGGGCCAGTGCGCTATCCACTGTGCCACCCAGCTGCCCCTACTCATCATTTCTTAAAGATAACAAAAGTCCCCCAACAAAGTCAGTATCCTGATCCACATTCTATACACTGAAAATCCTTCCTTTATCCTTCCTGCTACAATTTTAGTCCATTTCCAATCTGTTTTGTCCTCAATGGAGTTGGAGAACAGATGCCAACATGATAACTCTCATACAAAAATTAGACAACAGAATCTTGAGGTCTCTGTTAGAAGACATCCATATTGGGGGGGGGGTGCCGACTCAGCTAGGTGGTGCAGTGGATAGAGCACCGGCCCTGGAGTCAGGAGTACCTGAGTTCAAATCCGGCCTCAGACACTTGACACTTACTAGCTGTGTGACCCTGGGCAAGTCACTTAAACCTCATTTCCCCACAAAAAAAACCAAACAAAACAAAACAAAACAAAAGTAGAAGACATCCATGTGTCATCAAGTCAAGAAGCGTTTATTATGGTCAAAGGATATGAACAGGCAGTTTTCAGACAACGAAATCCAAGCTATTTATAGTCATATGAAAAATCTTCTAAATCACTACTGATCAGAGAGATACAACTTAAAGCAACTATGAGGCACCACCTCACACCTATCAGAGTAGCTACATGACAAAAATGTAAAACATTAGATGTGGGGAAACTAGGACACTAAGGCACTGTTGGTGGAGTTATGAACTGATGAAACCATTCTGGAAAACAATTTTGAAGTATGCTCTTCCCCCCATATAAAACTGTACAAACCCTTTGTCCCAGCAATACCACTGCTAGGTCTATATCCCAAAGACATCCAAGAAAAGGTTAAATAACCTATTTGTACAAAAATATTTATAGCACCTCTTTTTGTGGTGACTAAATTTTGGAAATCAAAAGGGTGCCCATCAATTGGAGAATGGCTGAACAAGCTCCCCCCCCCCAAAAAAAGGCAGTCCCTACCCTCAAGGAGCTTACATTCTAATAGAAGATAATAACAGAAAGAAAGCTGAAAGGGGGAAGGAGGTAGGGTGGTTTAGCCTTGAGGAAGACATGGTAGAGAAAATCTGGAAATTTAAGAGTGCTGCCTGGATAAGAATGAAGATACAGCTGGCCCGGATATCCTTAAAATGACCTTTCAGGAAGGAACCAGTCAGTCAGAGGACTTGCAGGGGTGGAGAATATTTCTGGTGTGAGAAGTCCAGAGGGGTAGTGAATTTCCAGAGTGAGGAGATTGATTTGACACAGTAGAGAAAATCCAGAAGGCCAGCAGTGCAGCCTGGAGAGGATGCTGGGAATTTGGGAAATAGTCCAGAAATGCAAACATTTTCTCCCTCAGTTGCTATTCATAATCCCTCCATGCCTTCTCTTCCCTCTAGATACTTGATTCTCCCCACTGTCTGGGGAGGTCTTCTTGTTGTTTTCATGTCCCAGAGAAACTCACAGACAGCATCCAGGTTCCCTGTGGTTCTGGTTGCCTGACTGGCCCACCTCCTTGTCCTGACATACAGATCCTCCATAACGTGTTTCATGCTGCTTCTCATATGCAAACCATTTTGGGTTCTACAATGCATGCAGTCTGCTCATGCCCACCACGTGTGTTTCCATTACTCTTTTGGTTATTTGTAATTTTGATGCTTTTGAAAATGTGGTGTTCCATGACTCACAACCATAGAACACCTCTGTGATAATAATTGTACTAACAAGATGACCTTTTGCATCAGCAAAGGGTGGGGAATCACTGCAATTGCTCTGCAGTTTTCAAATGTGATGCTGCCCAGTCTCCTCTTTAGACCTGAGCCCTTTGAAGTGCCAGTTTAAGATCCACACACTGATGGGCTGACTCAACAGGCTATTCATCCATCTGCCTGTCATGCAAAGTCTGTGAAACAGACCCCTTTTTATCCATTTTTTGGACTGAATCTCTCACCCTGCTGTGGATTTCAACAAGGAATCCACTGGAGTAGTGGAATACCACAATATCATCAATGATGGATAATATTTGAACAACCTAGTCATTAATGGTGAATCCTCTCCTTTCCCAGGCCACCACAAATCTTAGTGCCATCCCTGAGATCATCTCCAGTTTAGCCCATATTTATTTGTTCATTTATTTGTTTATTTATTCATGCATTCATTCATTTATCTATTTATTCATTTGCTTGTTTGTTTGTTTTTGCTGGCAATGAGGGTTAAGTGACTTGCCCAGGGTCACACAGCTACAAAGTATCAAGTGTCTGAGTCCAGATTTGAACTCAGGTCCTCCTGAATTCAGGGCTGGTGCTTTATCTTGATCATATGTAGCTGTTTGTATGTTGATTGAAAGAGAGCAAGGGGGGCAGCTAGGTGGCAGCAGGGGATAAAGCACTGGCCCTGGATTCAGGAGGACCTGAGTTCAAATTTGGCCTCATACCTCTTGACACTTACTAGCTACATGGACCCTGGGCAAGTCATTTAACCCTCATTGCCCTAAAGAGAGTTGAGTGAGAGAAAGAGAGAGAGAAAGAAAGTGAGGGGCGGGGAAAGGGAGGGAGGGGGAGGGAGGGAGAATGAGGACTGGCTTTTGCTTTTCTTTGTATTTCCTGGCTTGGACAATTGCTTGACAGTTAGTAGGACTTCAATAAACACTAGTGGACTGACTGAACAGCTTACTAGTCAGTGTCAGGGAGACATGACCAAATTGTCCAATACCTGGGGGTGAACCTTATGCCTCTGTTTTTTTAACCCTTGACCCCTCCCAAAGATAATACTCAGTAGATCACTGAACCAAATTCTAGCCTGTCATAGTCTGGCTGCAACTTACTTCATAATGCATTGTATAGTGCAAGAAAACCAGTTTCCTTGTTGTTGTTCTCTGTACATAAATGACATCATACCTTCCATCTCTATGCTGGCCCATATGCATGGGATATTTCCCTTCTGACCGCTGGCATCTTGGAACCCCCTAGGTCCCTTCAATGTTCAGCTCAAGTGCCAAAAGACCATCTCTGAATTTCTTTATTTTAAAAATTTTTTAATTTAAATTTAATTGTTTTAATTTTTAATTTTGTTCATCTCTGAGTTTCTTAAATGTGTCTCCTTCCTACAAATGAAAGTGTTTTTATTTTTAAATAAAATAGAATTTACTTTTCTGTAAATATTTTTACCCAATAGTATACAATTTCCTGAGGGGGAGGGATAGTTTGCATTTCTTTTTTCTATCCTCAGAACCTAGCACAACGGTCTGGTATGTATTAGGTGCTTATATCAATACTTGCTGAATTGAACTGAATCTCAGTGCCACTTGATCAAAGCTGTGTAATCTTGAACAAATGACTATCTGCTATTAGTCTCAAATTCTTCATATGCAAAAGAATGACCATGGAGGGGCAAGCTAGGTGGCACAGTGGATAAAGCACTGGCCCTGGATTCAGGAAGGACTGAGTTTCAATGCAACCTCAGACACTTAACACTTACGAGCTGTGTGACCCCTGGGCAAATCACTTAATCCTCATTGCCCCCCCCCCCCCCAAAAGAATGACCCTGGAAGACTTTTCAATTCTAAAAGTCTGTAATTTTCTCCACAACTGCCTCTGTCATAGCATCTTGTATAATGTCAGTGTATACATATGTAGGAGATATTTTCCATGATAATAATAGTAATAATGAGGAGGAAAAGGAGGAGGAGGAAGAGGAGGAGAAGGAAGAGGAAGAGGAGGAAAAGGAGGAGAAAAAAGGAAGAGAAGAAGGAGGAGAAAGGAGACAGAAGAAGAGGAGGAGGAGCTGACTGAGGCAGAAAGAGATTAAGTGACTTGCCCAGAGTCACACAGCTAAACTGTCAAAACTGCATTTTGTTTTGTTGAATTGAGTACTTAAAACATACACACATCTATTTTGTGTGTGTGTGTGTGTGTGTGTGTGTGTGTGTGTGTATACGCGTGTGTGTTGCTCAGTTGTGTCTGATTCTTCATAATCCCATTTGGAATTTACTTGGCAGAGATACTGAAGTGTTTTGCCATTTTGTTCTCCAGCTTATTTTACAGATGAGGAACTGAGACAAACAGGGTTAAGTGACTTGCCCAGGGTCACACAGCTAGTAAGTGACTGAGGCCAGATTGAACTAAGGAAATTAGTCTTCCTGGACTCCAGGCCTGGCCCTTTATCTGCTGAGTCACCTAACTGCCCTAGAAATATCCATATCCCATTCTTATTCTGTGTGTCTTTCTAAAGATGTAGTTGGCTAGGGAAAATTATGTACACAAGTCTGACTATTCCTTTCCAATGATTTCATCAAGGATACATGTATCAAATATTGTGATACAGATTTTACAAAGATGTGAATACTGTAACATAGGTGGGTAACTATGTCTTTTCGGTCATTTTTAATTTTGTTTTGTTTATAAAAGGAAAGTTGGGACTCTTCCCCCCTTCGCTTAGTATCTGTCCTCTCTTTCAGTTACCTAGAGATCTGCTCCCTGAGTAACTGTAACATAGGTCACTGACAGCATAGATTTTTTCTGTATTTGTATGGTCAGAACCAGTTGCTCTCCTCAAATTAATTTTCCCCCAAGCACAATGGCCAGTTCTTCACATAAGACAACAATTACAGATTTCACAGAGTCCAAATGTGTTCATTATACAACCCCACAGATGAAAATAGGGAAGTAAATATTATTTCATGGAGAAAGTATTAGACTTAGAATAAACCTGAGTTCAAATCCTTCCAGGACAAGTCATTTCATTTCCTTGTGCCCTAGTTCTTCACCTGCAAAAAGGAGCAATAAACAAACAAAAGAATGAATGAATGAGTGAATGAACAAATAAATTAAATAATACATGGATGAATGAATGAATAAAAATCTGTTGCCTTATCTCACAAGGTTGATTGAGAAAATCAGAGGAAAAGGTTTTTGTTTTTTTTTTTAATAAAACTTAATGTAGGGGACAGCTAGGTGGCGCAAACACTGACCTTAGATTCAGGAGGACCTGAGTTTCAAATGTGGCTTAACACACTTGACACTTAACTAGTTGTATGACCCTGGGCAAGTCACTTAACCCTCATTGCCCCGCAACACCCCACAAAAATGCCCGTTCGTGTATTATGTAAACACCCATTCATATCATTAGATCACTAAAAAAAAAAATACTTCAAGATTGTTGCCATCATATTTCAGCTACAAATTTGTTGGTATGATCTAGTTTAGCAGGAAAATCTTTCTGCAAATTTCATTTTTTTTTATCCTCAATCCTTTTACCTATTTTCTGGGGAGTAATATTCCAAGTATTCTTCCATCTTCCTCTTCTGTAATACATATATAAAGATATTATATATTATATATTCTATATAATGTATATGTATATATGAGAGACAGACAGATGGGGGGGGGAGAGAGAGAGAGAGAGAAAGTAAGTTTGAGAAAAAGCATATTTCCCCACTGGTATTGCTTCCAGCTGCTATGTCATTTTTAATGGTAAAGAGATAAAGATCTGATAGCCAAAATGGTCTGCTGGACTCTTTCTGCCTCCTCCTTATGGTAAGAGTTTTGCATTAAAAGTCTATAGGATTGGGGCAGCTAGATGGCGCAGGTGGATAGAGCACCGGCCCTGGAGTCAGGAGTACCTGAGTTCAAATCCGGCCTCAGACACTTAACACTTACTAGCTGTGTGACCCTGGGCAAGTCACTTAACCCCAATTGCCTCACTAAAAAAAAAAAAAAAAAAAAAAAAAGTCTATAGGAAATCATGAAGAATAATATTTTAAAGGTCCATTTTCCCATCCCTCCCTACCCCCTTTTTTTTTTTTTTGGCGAGGCTATGGGGGTTAAGTGACTTGCCCCAGGGTCACACAGTCGTAAGTGTAAAGTGTCTGAGGCCTGGATTTTGAACTCAGTACTCCTGAATCCAGGGCCAGTGCTTTACCTCCCTACCCCTTTTTAAATTGCAGTTTATTTGAATAGAGTAGGTTGGAGATGCTATACTTATACACACACCAATCCCATCATCTTTTTTTTTTTTAATTTGGTATTTGTTGAATCCTTGCTCTAACCTGTTAGTTCTCCAACTATACAGAAATGTGACTGTTATGCCTATAGCCAATTGTTTCCTACTATTTAGATACAGTTCAATTTCACTTCTTAGAATGTCCTGGGACTCTCAGAATCCCAGAGATGAAATAGAAAATCATAGGTCATTTAGTCACCTTCTAACTGCTGAGATTGAATGGGCATCATAAAAAGTTAAATTGCCATATCTTAATGGAGAGGAACAACTGGTTATAGGCATAACACTGTAGATCTTATACCATCAGTCCTCATATTACCTGTCTCAGGACTACTCCTTTCTTTCCTTCCTTCCTTTCCTTCCTTCTTTCCTTCCCTTCCTTCCTTCCTTCCTTTCTTTTTCTTTCTCTTCCTCTTTCTTCTTTCTCCCTCTCTCTCTCTCTCTCTCTCTCTCTCTCTCTCTCTCTCTCTCTCTCTCTCTCTCTCTCTCTCTCTCTCTTTCTCTCTGGGCAGGGCAATGAGGGTTAAATGACTTGCCCAGGGTCACACAGCTAGTGTCAAGTATCTGAGGCTGCATTTTGAACTCAGGTCCTCCTGAATCCAGAGCTGGTGCTGTAAACAACTGCACCACCTAGCTGCCCCCTTGAAGAAGATTCTTTATAAATGTTGACTACTCCTGTTTTGGGGGTGGTATTGTGCTTATTATATCAGTCCCTAAAACATTCAGAGTCTCCTAAATGAGACCCATAATCATTTAAGAGTTCAGTTTCACTATTCCCTCAAAGAATAAAAAAAATGGATGAAAAATACCTATTGGGAATACCCAGTTGGAAGGACAGACCATGGAGCTGAGGGGCACAGAGTGCAGGCACACTGTGAATGGACAATGTTCTAGACTCAAACTTGAATTGGAGGAGGCAACTGGGTGGTGCAGTGGAGAAAGCATCAGCCCTGGATTCAGGAGGACCTGAGTTCAAAACCCGCCTCTGACACTTGATGCTTACTAGCTGTGTGACCCTGGGCAAGTCATTTAACCCCAAGTGCCTAAAATAATGATGATGATGATATTTATAAATGCATAAACCAAAATACACAGGATGGCAAGGGAAACCATTATGTTGAAATACTGTTGTTAAAAAATATTTTTTAAAAATTCACAGTTCCAAACATAAAATAAAAAAAAATTAAAAATTCACAGTTCCCATATTATAAAACCCTATCTTAGTATGTCATCCATGAGAACTGAGTCATTAAGTAACTTGACCAAGGTCATACAACCAGAATGTGTCAGAAGCAAGAATTGGAACCAGGTCTTCCTGACTGTGAAGCCAGTTCTGTATCTGTCACAACTTGCTGTATCTACTATAATCAACAGAACAATAATATCTGCTGTATACAATAATGAGGTTTTGAGGCAATCCCCATTCCAGTTGGACACATCCTCAAAGGAAGGGAGATAAGCATATGGGATAGCACTTACTATGCTCCCAGTACTGTGCTAAAGGCTTTACAATTATTACCTCATTTGATCCTCACAACAACTCTGTGAGATAGATACTATTATTCTCCCCATTTATAGATGAGGAAACTGAGGCAAATAGAGGTTGTGTA
Organism: Dromiciops gliroides; assembly: GCF_019393635.1. Classification (NCBI taxonomy): domain Eukaryota; kingdom Metazoa; phylum Chordata; class Mammalia; order Microbiotheria; family Microbiotheriidae; genus Dromiciops; species Dromiciops gliroides. Next base: position 616,886,748 of record NC_057862.1, read on the forward strand.
ATTTGCTCAAAGATAGTAAGTATCTGAGGTCAGATTTGAACTGAGGCCTTCCTGACTCTTGGCCCAGTGCTCTATCCACTATGCCACCTAGAAGACATGATTTGGTTTGTTTTTCTCTATTTTCTTTTAGTGCCTACTAAGTGACCATCAATAAAAACAAATTGGAATATTCTCTTTTGGACAACTTGATCTCTGTCCTTCACCTTCATAAAAAAAATCCTTGAAGAAAGAAATCTCAATTTTGCAAACTCTATGGGATATGTTCCACTAGCCCCTCAACATGTGATAGAACTCCCCAAATTTATCCCTGAAAACATGACCTGGCTACCTCTTCAGCTCTATGAACCTTCAGCAAAGGCTTCTATGCCTTTGACCAAATTAAGTCTTGAAGCCTATATTGTATACTACTCCAACTCAATAACTCTTTTTTGGGGGTTAAGTGACTTGCCCAGGGTCACACAGCTAGTAAGTGTTAAGTGTCTGAGGCCGGATTTGAACCCAGGTACTCCTGACTCCAGGGCCGGTGCTCTATCCACTGTGCCACCTAGCTGCCCCAACTCAGTAACTCTTGGGAAAGCACGAGTGGGTTTAGGTTTTGTTGTTGTGGTTGTATATTGTTGCTGTTGTTTTGTATCTGTTCTCTGCTAGGCTTGAGAGAAATGCTATGGAGGACTAAAACTGTAAGAAGAAGTCTCGGTCACTTCGGGATAGGCAGGAAGGGAGAAATGGACTCCATGTTTAGTCACCTTCACCTCTTTCCTTAGGATCTTCTGTTTTTCTTGGCTACTTCCCAAATAATTTCAAATTTTCTCTCACCCTGTTTGGGTTATGTGGTCTGACAAGATCACAGTCTGAAGGACTGGGGCTCTCAAGCACATTTTCAATATGATTTCAGAATCCAATCTGTCAGTCTGAAATTTGATTTGGAGGAAACAGGAAATGGAACACATTTCTAAGCAAATGCTTTCCCTGATGACTTACACATGCAAATCTAGGAGCTAAGTTTAGATTTGTAATTAGGCAACTTGGTATTTTGGGACTTTGCTTACTGGCCAAAATAGATATCCAATATAGTGAGCGATCCTGTCCACTTGCTTTGGGTGATTTTTCTTGACTCTGTGGTCCCAAAGTACATGTTACAAGATGTCTTTGACTGTCGTGTCTCAGTGACAGAAATAAGAGTGCCAAAAAGAAATGGATGTCATCCAGAGGACACAATAAGGTGTGTGACTCAAAGGGACCCATTCTGAAATAAGGTAATAATAATCACAACAAACATTTAAATAGTGTCTCATAGCTTCAAAATCACCTTTCACACAATGGTCATAAGAAACCTATAAGATAGATAGTGGTCAAATGATCTTCTGTTTTATAGAAGATGAAATTGAGGATCAGAAAGTTCCAACAACATCCCAAAGGTCACATGGCTAGTAACTGACAGAACCAAAATTGAAAATATGATTTCCACCAGTACACTGCTAAGTAGGTTGATTGAAAATATTTGACATGCATTGCTTTTCTGGACAGCAAAATGAATGGTTCACCCCTGACTGAATTCTGCTAACACTCATCAATATGGCAGCCAAGAAAGTTGACACAGTCTTGGACTGCATTAAGAGAGGTATAATGGCCAGGAGAGGGAGGCTATAATCCCATCTCTTCCCTGATCAAACCATATCTGAAATGTCATATTCACCTCTGAGCATCACATTTTAAGGAGAATGACACTCTGGTGAGTACCCAGAGGAGCCAGTCAAACAGTCAATTATTAAGTATTTACTATGCACCAGGCATTGTGCTGAGCTCTGGGGATACAAAGAAAGGACAGTCTCTGCCCTTGAGGACTTCATGGTCTAATGGGGGAAACAACATGCAAATACAATATGATTAGATAGATAATAGATAGATAGATAGATAGATAGATAGATAGATAGATAGATAGATAGATAGATGGATGGATGATAGAGATGACTGAAAGATAATAGATAGATGATAGATATAGATACATATAAGAAAATGGGAAATAGTCAATAGAGGAATGGCATTCAAATTGAGAGATTGAAAAAGGCTTCCTGTAGAAGGTGTGATTTTAACTGGGACTTGAAGGTGGCAGGAAAGCCAGGAGGCAGAGGTGAGGGGGTAGAGCATTCCAGGCAGAAGGATAGCCAAGAAGCCAATGTCACTGGGTCATATAGTACAGTGGGTGTAAGGTGTAAAAAGACTAGAAAGATGGGTGGGTGGGGGATGGGGTTAGGTTATGAAGAGCTTTGAACTCCAAACAGAGGGTTTGACATTTGATCCTGAAGGTGATAGGGAGCCATTAGAGTTTATCAGTTGAGGAGGGTGGTGTGACATGGTCAGACCTACTCTTTAGAAAGATCAATTTGATAGCTGAGTTGACAGACTGGAGGGGGAGAGACTTAGGGTGGGCAGAGCAACCAGAAGACTATTGTATAATCCAGGAGTGAGATGATAAGGAGGGTGTTAAGGACAGTGAGGGACCTGACATCAAGATTGTGCTATGGGGGCAGCTAGGTGGCGCAGTGGATAAAGCACTGGCCCTGGATTCAGGAGTACCTGAGTTGAAATCCGGCCTCAGACACTTGACACTTCCTAGCTGTGTGACCTTGGGCAAGTCACTTAACTCCCACTGCCCCACGCAAAAAAAAAAAAAATAAAAGATTGTGCTATGAAAAAATTGGTTGAGGAAAAGGAATGTTTAGCTTGAATACTGTGAGGGGGTGCTTGTGGGGAGAAGGACACAAGCAGTGGGGAAACATGATAGCCTCTCCAAGTAGCTGTCTATGACACAGAAGAAGGTTTAACCTCATTCTGCTTGGTCCTTAGGGATGAACTCAGAACAATCAACCACTACAAGTTTTAAAGCACTATCATTTGGGTTAAATGGTAGAAAACACTTCCTAACAATGAGGTTATTCAAAAGTAGAATGGGCTGGTAGGAGTTTCCCATCATCGCTGATCTTCAAGGAAAGGCATGACACCTGAGATGTTGAGCCAGATGGCTTCATAACCCCCCTCCAGCTCTGAGATTCTAGGGATGCTCTTAAGCACTTAATAATAGTGAAACTGCTATGCTCAATTCTTGGTAGTCAGAAGGGACATGGTTCTCACCTAGCAAGACTTTGGGGAGATGAGACACATACAATAATAGCTAAATACCAAGATTAAAATGGTAAGCATCTAGTTGCTGTACAAATAAAGTTCATTAGGATGTAGACTCCTTGGGGCAAGAATTATTCCTGGAGTTTTCTTTTTTTTTCAAGGAGTGTCCCCAGTTTCTGCCACAATGTAAGTCTTTGATATATGCTTGTTGACTGACTATTGAAAGGGAACCAGAGAGGAAGAGATTACTTCTGCCTGAAGGGATCCACTGTGGTGAGAGGAAGGCTGGGGAAGATGGGTAACACATCACACAGATGTTATTCTGTAAAAATAAATTATTACTATTCAGCCAACCAAAGCAAATATCCATTGTCCATGCTAGGGTTACTTCTTCATCTACTCCCATGAACTGTCCGAAGTATCTAATGTCAGGGCAGTCTTGTATCTCATGCAGTACACAGTTCCCACTGTTACACATGCAGCACAGATGAGTCCTTTTGAATTTTTAGAGTTTAACGTCATTTTTCTTAGTGAATGCCATCCCCCTGCCCCACCCCTGCTCCTATATCCAACTGTTCAGACTTTAATTTTTTAATGCCTTATTTAAAAGCACGATTTCCCCAGGAATGTCTTCACACAGCTTACACTTAATAAAGGCTTCTTTGAAAAGGGATATTAGTCACTCAGAGCGTGCCCAGTGGTAAATGTCTGTGGTATACGTACTCGTTCCATTGGCACCGATGGCCTGCTTTGAATTTGCTTCCCAAATGCATGGCTTCATGCATTAACATTCCCAGGGGACCACCTCCCTTGTTAGAATATAGTGACATGCTTCACTGTTTGCAGTCAGAGTAACTTCCTTTTGTTACCCACCCTACTTCGTGCCCCCTTTCCTCCAGATATCTACCTTTCTGGGCATGGATACCTGCCAAATTGCTCCCCACACTGTCTAGTGAGAGGTTCTATATCCTTGAGAAAGAATGACATCTTTGGAAATATACAGTCTCTTAAGAGTTGGCAACGAACCTCTTAGGATGAGCAACATAAGCTGTGATTGGATATTTCCAGCTGTGTCTCACTCCACTTAATAATGCCCTTGTTACAGGCCAATATGATCTTATTTTGCGAAAGGCCCCCACTACTGAAGAATCATCATGGTTGATTTACCAAGGATGTTATTCGACCCAAGCATGGCTTTTTGAGCTCTACCCCCTCTTAGGAATGTATACTTCCTGAGTCTATGGAGCAAGGATCCCAGATCCCCTTGTCTCCAGCCGCTCCCTTAGTAAAAACAATATGGCCATGATACACTCTTTTATACTGCATCATCACATTTGGGAACAGGGTAATGTGAGTGCCTGAGATTGTAATCTTTGCTTAGTATGGTACATAAAATTTAAAAACATCAAGCAGCATGTTAAATAAATCTTGCAAATGCTGTATAGACCAAGTTTAGAATTACACCACGTTAAGAAAAAAAGAACATGGAATTAATACATTCTCAAAACATAGCCTTGTTTTTAGGCAAAGGGTCTCCATGCTCTCAGTTTGTGGCTGATGGTATGTGGATACAAATCTGCTGATCTGTGCTCTAAAGGAAACAGACAGAGGATTGTACGAGATGGGGAAGCAACAACACCCGGGCCATTGGATGAAAGCACTGGTCCTAGAGTCAGGGGGTCTGAGGTTCAAATCCTGACTGACATTATTGTTATCATTATTGTTATTAGCCAGAATTACTTTGGGGTTTACAAAGGACTTTATATGTTATCTCATTTGATTCTAACAACTCTGTAAGGTAGATGCTATTATTATTTCCATTTTACAGATGAGAAAATGGAGGCTTGAAGAGGTTAATTCACTTATCCATCAATAAGTCAAAAATAGAACTTGGAATAAACACTGATTGACTCATGTTCAAAATATAGGAGATCTAGATAATATGGGTAAGTAAAAAAAGCTTCCAGAAAAGTTACTCAACTTTTTCTGTGTCATGGACTCCATGGGAGTGTCATGGGGAAATAGGTGGTGGGGGTCCTTAGGTATTCCTCTTTAAAGAATTAAACCCCAGTATCCACAGAGCACCAGCCCTGGATTCAGGAGGACCTGAGTTCAAATCCGGTCTCAGCCACTTTACACTTACTAGCTGTGTGACCCTAGGCAAGTCACTTAACCCCATTACCTCACACACACAAAAAAAATTATTATTATACCCTCTCACACACAATCCAATTAGTCTTTTATTTAGGTGCTTAGAGAAAGTGACCAAGAAGGAAGTTTAAACTTCCCTCAAGGGGAGGAGATGTCTTAGAAACATCTTGTCCAATAGAAGAAAGGCCAAAGCTTTTATAGAAGATGGATAGTGGGGGGGTGGGGGGGGTGACCACCAGACTATTGTGATGTTTAAAATCGAATGTGGGTCCTAATCTACCCCCCCAACCTGGGGGGGGGGACTGACTAAGATTTACTGATAAATTCAGCAAGAGTTTAGGCTTTTAAGGATTTATTAAAGTGTATTAGAAGTTAGTGAAGAGAGAATGGAAAACCCTACTTTAGTTCTATTTGGTATAGCCAGAGAGAAACCTTTGCTTTTCCTAGCAGTCCACATGAAGTCCTCCACCACGCCAAAGTCCTGGATGAAAAGGGGCATGAGATACAAGACTCCTTTTCTCCATCAGCCACCACCTAGCCAGTTCCAGTCAAAATAAGATGAAATAACAATAAAATAAACTAACAACAAAAAGATAATAGAGTCAATAACTTATAAGCATGTAGTAAGGGCATCTAGGTAGTGTAGTAGATGGCACATCATGGCTGAAGTTATGAAGACTCACCTTCCTGAGTTCAAATCTGGCCTCAGACACTTCCTAGCTGTGTGACCCTGGGAAAGTCACTTAACCCTGTTTGCCTCAGTTTCCTCATCTGTAAAATGAGCTAGAGAAGGAAATGGCAAACCCATTCCAGTATCTTTGCCATGAAAACCCTTAAATGGGGTCATGAAGAGTTGGATACAACTGAAACGAGCTGAACAACCACCAATGTGGTAAGTACCCACTACATACCAGGCCCTAGGTAAGGCCCTGGGGACCCAAAGACAAAATAGAAATAATCCCTGACCTCAAAGAACTTTCATTTTGTAAGGTGAGGCAACATATCCATTAATGAGTGCCTACAAAACATACAAATGCCTGAGTCATCTGGATGTGTTTACAGACATGGAAGACTTTATGATAATAATTCAGAATCAGGTCATTGATATGAGAAAGTACAGAAAGGTTTTCCTTATGGAACCTAGATTTATTGATTTATATTCCACCTCATGGAAAATGCAACATATCACTGCAGGCTACAGAAATTTGGCTCCTACTTAATGCCAAGAAAATGTTTGAGGGGCCAAAATCATACAAAAGCTATTTGCTATCCTTTATTTACAAGCAGATGGCAAATCCCAGTACTGCCAATACAAAACCCCAAATATCCTTGATAATTCTACAAAGATACTATACTGGAACATTATTGCAAAAGCAAAATGGCATCCACAATTACCTGGCCATCACTTGATCCACAATAATTTAAGAATAAATTTAGTAGATGTTGCCCTGCTGAAAACTCATCATCTCCAAACTCCATGGAATGAAAAGCTTTCAAAATATAGAGACCTAGCAAAGGAAATCAAAGCCAGGTGGCATAAACAAGGTACATTCCATTCCTATCATTCTGTGTGCTGTGGAGTTGTTCCAAAAATGTTTTCAGTGAGTCTACAAAAGATGAGCTCACCTCCCAATATTCTCATTCATTTACAAAAAGCAATTTATCCAACTGTGCAATCCCTATACAGAACATTAAATATAAAATAATAATAGCAGAACATCAACTTGTCTTTAGAGTGTCTCAATTTGAAAACAATTTTGAAAATGGGAATGAGACAAGAATAAAAGCAAAACAACATTGAATTATACTTGTATAGATCTTTAAGGTTTGCCAAGGGCTTCATAGACTTGTTTGAGGTCTACAAAGAGTAACTTACTAGTCTGAAATAATATCATGTGCCATTGGTAGTGTCTAACTAGGATTATTTAAAATGAAAAATACCACCAATCAATAGTGGCATACGAAGGATCTGTTATGCACTTAGGGCAGGTAGGTGACACAGCACATAGGAATCTGGACCTGGAGTCAGGAAGACTCATCTTCGTGAGTTCAAATCTCTCCTCACACATTTACTAGCTGTGCGACCCTGGTCAAGTCACTTAATGCTGTTTACCTCAGTTTCCTCCTCTTTAAAATGAGCTGGAGGGGGCAGCTAGGTGGCGCAGTGGATAAACACAGGCTGTGGATTCAAGAGGACCTGAGTTCAAAGCCGGCTTCAGACACTTGGCACTTACAAGCTTTTGACCCTGGGCAAGTCTCTTAACCCTCATTGCTCCACAAAATTAAGTAAGTAAGTAAGTAAGGTAAGTAACTAAGTAAATAAACAAATAAATAAACAAACAAATAAATAAAATGAGCTGGAGAATGAAATGGGCAAACCAGTTCAGTATCTTTTCCAGAAAATCCCAGATGGGTCACAAAGAATCAGACATGACTGACCAACAATAACACCACACCACTATGCACCTATTATCACATCATTAGAAGAGTTTAAAAAACACACTATAATAGTATCTACCTCTGTTTGCCCCAGCTTCCCCACCTACAAAATAATAATAAATAATTATTATATCATTATATAACATATTAATATAAGAAAAATTATTTGAATAAATAATCAAATCACCTACCTCCCAGGGGTGTTAGAAGGATAATTTATAAATGTTTACAAACCTCAAAGCACTACATAAATTATTATCCTTTTGTGAATATTCTGCAATGTTCTCTCTTTTCTTTTTACGTTATGAATAGGTACTCAGGACTTATGAGCAACAGATTATTCATAATAATAGCCAACATTTGTATAGTGTTTCAACATTTATACAATGATGTCTGGTTGACACCATACACTGTCTCATTTTATGCTCATAATGACCTAGGATAAATTTGTTTTTTTCATTTTTCAGTCATGTCTGATTCTTTGTGAACTTATTTGGGGTTTTCTTGGCAGAGATACTGGGGTGATTTTGTTATTTCCCTTCTCTGGCTCATTTGACAGATGAGGAAACAGGCAAACGGGATTAAGTGACTTGCCCAGGAACATACAGCTAGTGTCTGAGATCAGATTTGAACTCAGGAAGATGAATCTTCCTGACTCCAGTCCTGGCACTCAATCCACTTTGCCACCTAGCTGCCCCAAGATAAATGTGTGCAGTCATTCCAGCTTTGTTCAACTCTTCGCTTTTTGTTTTTTTTTTCAGGGCAATGAAGGTTAAGTGACCTGCCCAAGGTCAGACAGCTAGTGTCAAATGTCTGAGACCAGATTTGAACTCAGGTCCTCCTGAATCCAGGGCTGGTGCTTTATCCACTATGCCACCTAGCTAACCCCGTGTTCAACTCTTTGTAACCCCATTTGCTATTATTATTCTCAGTTTACAGATAAGGAAAGTGTGGCACAGTGAAGTTAAGTGGCATACCCACAGCAACAACTAACACAAGAGTTGCAATTAATAGTATAAATATTATCTCCATGTTGCTGTTGTTGCAGCAGCAACTAGGTGGTACAGTGGATAGAGAGCTAGACCTGGAGTCAGGAAGAACTGAGTTCACATTCGACCTCAGACACTTACTGAGTGATCCTAGACAAAAGTCATTTAACTTTTGTTTGTTCCAGTTTCTTTGACTGCAAAATTAGGAAAATAATAGCACCTACCTCCCAGGGTTGTTGGGGAAGGGGAGGGGGGAATGAGATATTTGTAAAGTACTTTGCAAACCTCAAAGCACTAAATATTATTTTTTTGCAAATGGAATACTGAGACTCAAAAAGAGAAGGGATGGGGCAGCTAGGTGGCGAAATGGATAGAGCACCAGCCCTGAAGTAAGGAGGACCTGAATTAAAATCTGGCCTCAGACACTTAACGCTTACTAGCTGTGTGACCCTAGGCAAGTCACTTAACCCCAATTGCCTCACCAAAAAAAAAAAAAGAGAGAGAGAGAGAGAGAAGGGACTTGCCCAGGGTCACACAGCTAATTAAATGTCAGAGCTGGGACTGGAAGTGAGATCTTCTAATTCCATTTCAATTTAATTCAGCAAGCATTCATTGAACATCTACTATGTACAAGGCATTGTGATGGGATCCAGTCCCTGATGTCACAATCCAGTGCTCTTGCCTCCTCTGGACGAGTATACCATAAAACTTGGTAATAGTAGGTAGTATGATTACAAGGGTAACGGGAAGGTCCTAATCTCCCCAAACATCTCCCACACCTACTTGTAGATGCCTGAAATTCCTTCAACAGGGGACAAAAGCCCCCCATTCTACAGTTGGAGATAAAAAGGCTGGGAGACAAATATGTCTGGGAGAAGAATGATTGATGGAGACCCATTCACACTACAGTGTAAATAATCATAGCTGACATTTGTGTCGTGCTTTATGGTTTACAAAGTGCCACATACATTATTTCACTCATAAGGAATCCTCTCCTATTTTGGAGGAGGAAGGGAGGAAGGAGAATATAAAGTCAGTACGGACCTGAATTGAAAGGAAGGATTGCTTCTAAGGGGAGAGGGGAAAAACATAAAGGAAGAATTGCAACACCAAGGCAAAGTTCTCAATTTTGCCAGAAGCTATTGCCTTATACTGTGCTCCAACAAATAGAATTAGTGCACTTAAAATTAAGAGATTTAAAAGAATTTTTTCCTTTGTTTCATTTATGGTAAATTCACACATGTATACCAGTACAGTGACATTCAGTGTTTTTAAGTGCATTTAGGACTTGTGTATTGAAGGACTTTCCATCACTTCTATTTAATCAATAATATTGATTGCATTCCCAGCATGCAAAGCATGAAGCAGCAGAGCAAGGAGTATAAAAGAAACCCATTGACCCCCCCTCCCCCAACACACATACACAGCTGCTTTGGGAGAATGGGGAGCCAACCACTTTAACTCTCCAAGCTTTTAAGAAAACCTACCCAACCTGCCTAAAGGGCTACCCTTCCCTGCTCCTCCTCCTTATTCTCCCAGCTGCCCTCCACTTCAGGATTCCCACCAACTGAGAGAAGGTAAATGGCTAGAAGCTCTGGGTACAAGTTCTCCTTTTTAATTATTCCATATGAGGACTGCACCTCTGCCCCTGGCCTCATTAATGCCATTCTAGAGCCATATGATTCTTCAAATGTGGTCTGTGGGCCACTAGTGGTCACTGAGTGCTCTCCAAGTGGTTAGTAGGCCCGCCCAAGAGGCAAAGCACCCAACGAAATCTGGGATTTTTTGAATTGTACTTTCTACTGTAGATTGGATCTCCCTGAGAAATTAACAAAATGCATAGTTAATAAATGTAGCAACAAGGATAGTTTATTTATTTGTTTAATGTAGACAGTGAGAAATAGCACAGTGGCTCACCTTGGAATGAGGAAGATGGGTTCAAATCCTACTCTGACACACACAAACAGCGTGAGCCTGGAGAAATCATAATTCTTCCTCAGTGACCCTAGGGTAGCTCCCTAGGACCATCGGTTATAAAACCAGGTGTCTATCTTCATGAGTGGGAGGAATTGTCAAACCCAGAGTTCTCCACTTAGTTGAATCAAAGGCAAAGACTAAAAAATGTAGGCAATAGTGCCCTAATCCTAGGAGCCTTTTGTTTTTTCGGGTCAAGCTGTAGAGTGTAGATTAGGTGGCTTGTAAAGTCATTTGTCCTTCTTTCCCTAGTGGTAGACCTAACTGTCCATAGGCTAAGGAGTTTGCCCTTTAGAGGGAATAGATCACCCACAGGGGAAAAAGGCTGTGGGGGAGGGGGAGGTTGTGAGTGAGCAAAGTCATGTCAGTTTCTCTTACCCACTGGAAGGGCAGCATCCTGCTGTGTTGGTGTAATCCCCTCCCACCCACCACCAGAATTTTCACAACTCTCCCCTCTCCTGTGCTGGCAAAAGTTCAAGAGGATTATTCCAAAGCCAATGCCCAAAGGACCCATTTAAAGGAAAGCATTCTAATTACAGCAGGATCTCCAGGCTCCCAGACATTCAAAGGGTTTCCCTGGCTCTCCTCATTACAGGCTTCAGTGTGGGGGAGGAGCCTCCATCTGTGGTTCTCTCAAGCAAACCCAAGACTCCAAGATCAGTCCCCTACATCACCACCCTTGCTAGTGGGGATGGGGGGCTAAGAAGATGTCTGTAGGCACTTCATAGCCCTGTTTCATTAGAATGTAATGAAGACGAGGCAGCTGGGTGGCGCAGTGGATAAAGCACCAGCCCTGGATTCAGGAGTACCTGAGTTCAAATCTGACCTCAGACACTTGACACTTAGTAGCTGTGTGACCCTGGGCAAGTCACTTAACCCTCATTATCCTGCCAAAAAAATAAAAAGAAACATAGTAGGTGCTTAATAAATACTTGTTGGTTGATGTATTTTTCCACCTTGTCAATTTTTTTTTTCCATTTGCAAACCTCATACTTTTTTTTTTTTTTTTGCGGGGCAATGGGGGTTAAGTGACTTGCCCGGGGTCACACAGCTAGTAAGTGTCAAGTTTCTGAGGCCAGATTTGAATTCAGGTATTCCTGAATCCAGGGCCGGTGCTTTATCTACTGTGCCACCTAGCTGCCCCTCAAACCTCATACTTTTGATTTCTTTTCCTTTTCACTTCCTCAGAATTTTTTAATTTTTCTGCCTTGCTTCTTTGGTGGCTGATTAGTGAAAGTGCCACAGCCTAGTAGACTGAATGATCAACTTCAAGTAAATAAAACCCTGTATTTGAATCCTGGGGGCGGGGAGCTGGAGTCAGTTAAGTTCCCTTAGCTTCAGTTTCCTCTTCTGTAAAATAGAGGACAATAATAACACCTACCTTCCAGGGTTGTTGTGAGGATCAAATGAAATAATAAATGGAGTGCAGTTTGCAAATCTTAAAGCTCCATACCTATTATGCCCTTCCAGCTTCTCTAATAAGACTGACTATAGGGAGTCTTCCCTCAAGCCCTTTCGCCCTCCCTCTCTCCTCTCCAGTTATTCATAGAGTCAGGATTTGAATTCAGGTTCTCTGGTTCTACTCCTGCAGGGATCACACTTAATATTCACCAAGTTGGTGATTGTCTGCTTCATGGAAATAAATATCAAATGTCCTACAAATAATTTAAACACTTTCCTTTGTTTTCACACCTCTCAAGGGCCCTCAGGGCTGATGCTGAGAAGTTCCAAGAGACCCAGCTTCCATTATTTCTCCTGGTCACTCTCTCCTACAGGGTTATCTCTGGACTAATTTGTCCAGGTGTTAACACCTGATTGATTAGCCAGCTAAGCAATCATCCACTCCAGCCCGACAGTCACTGGGTGCAAAGCAAATACAATTAGCAAACTGACTGACAGCTTCTACAAAAAATGAGAGGCTATCTTGGAACACACTATTCCAAAAGGCAAAAGATATATAGGCTTACAATCAGGAATGACTTATCTTTCAAAGCTGAGTATAATCCTCCAGAGAGGGGAAAAATGAATGGAGAGGAAGACTTTCAAGCGAAAAGATGAGAGCTGAGTAGAAACTTTGAAATGGGAATGACAATCCAGAAAAACAAAGAAATGCAAATGTATTTGAGGAACTAGAAGGGACTGTGTGTTTTACTGCTAAAGTCCTAAAAGAAGGAAAAGAAACAAGTGTCCTTTAAGAACTTTAATGTCTTCAAAAGGTATTGAAGGAGTTACAAGTGCATAGTTTTACATTGCTGAATTCTTTTCACCTATCAGACCCTCCCTGCTCCCATATTGTTCATCTGGAAGGGTGTTTTCTTTCTGGACCATGAACCCAAGAGAAGCTATGGAAATTCATTAAACTGTCGTCTACCTCTTGCTCAGTGGAGTATGCAATTCATAGGGCAGTAGTGGGTTTCTTTACAACATTTGCTCTAAACCAGTTGATTATTAAATATCCCCACCCCCACCCCGTCTACTTCGCTGCCAACTTCAGAGGGATCCCCAGCACTTTGAAAACCTTAAAGTGTTTTACATTTTATCTCATTTGATCCTTCTCACAACTCAACAACAAGTTGGTGTTACTAGTGCCTTCATTTTACAGATAAGAAAACTGAGGCACAAAGAGGTTAAGGTCAGGGTCACACTATCTGTGAAGTAGGATTCAAGCTCAGGGGTTTGTTTTGTTTTGTTTTATTCCAAGTACCACACCCTACTGTGTTACCTGCCTACCTGGATACAACATGCACCCCAGAAATGACAGAGAAACTCTGGAAACTCATCAAAGGGCCTTTCCCTCCTAGCTCAGTAGAGTTATAAGTGGCGGTGGTAGTGGCTTGTGGCTTTGGCAGTTAGGTGGCACAGTGGATAGAGTACTGAGTTTGAAATAAGGGAGACATCTTCCTGGGTTCAAATCTAGCCTCAGACATTTTTTTTTATGTGACTCTGGGCAAATTACATACATACATACATACATACACACACACACACACCAAATGGGCTCACAAAGTGTCAGACATGACTGGACAACAGTGCGTTAACTCTGGACCAATTAACTTCTGAATATTTCCCTTTCCATCCACAGGGCTGCGGACTTCTGAGAATCTCCAGACTACTTGAACATAATGTTGTTTATCACACTCCTAGGAGATGCATGTTTAGGAGGGAAAGAGTGGGGAGGGACGCCTTCTAAAAGACTAATGGTGGGGCAGACAAGTCAGCACTTGTCCACACAAGACACAAGACAAGTGATTTCATCAGTGAATTAGAGCAGATTAAATCTAAAACGCCTGAGGCAAATAGACTTTAAGTGACTTGTCTTGGAGTCACTATGGGTCCTAGCTGAGAGCTCAGGTCTTCTCACTCCAAATCCACGACATACATAATCCACTGTACCTGGCTTTCCCTCAGCATTGACCTCAGGCTCTGAAAGTAAGTCTCATGACACCCAGAGACCCCAATTTTGACAACACAGTCCCTGAGATTGAACAAAGTGAATCGTCCAAAATGGCAGCTATACAACAATTTTTTTGCTACTAGATTTGGGAATGCATTACATTTTTTATAAATAAGGCTACTTTTGTAATTTTCAAAATAATAGAAGCATTTAGCACAATGCAGAGCACATGGTAGATGTTTAATAAGTGATTGTTCTCTTTTCCCCTCCCTTCCCCCTCATTCCCTAAGCACAAACCAACTGATGGTGAGGAGAGGTGATTCAGATGCATGCTGACACAAAAAGGAAGTGTCATGAAATGGGCAAAAGACACAGGATGTTAATTTTGAGGGACTTTTAGAGACTATTTAATCTAAACCTTTTCTTTTTATAAGTCAGGAAAATAAGGCTCTGAGATATAAAGTAACTTGCCCAAGAAAAGTTTCAGTTTTCTCATCTGTAAAATGGGGATAATTCTAATTCTAGTACCTAACTCACATAGTTGTTTGAGGCTCAAATGAGATGAAAGATGATAGATAGATAGATGATAGATAGATAGATGATAGATAGATAGATGATAGATAGATAGATAGATAGATAGATAGATAGATAGATAGATAGATAGATAGATAGATAGATGATGGATGAATGGATGGGTAATGGATGGATGCATAGATAGATGGATAGATAGATAGTGCTTTGCAAACTTTAAAATGCTTTATATAAATTTCAATTATTATTATTCTTTTTCTCATTGATTATTGCAAAAATGATGGCTTTCCCTGTGTAGACATTTAAGCTAAATGTTATAGTACTTCTACTTGTCCACAGAAGTTAAATAGAGTTTGAGCAGAGTAGAATTTCTGTTATCTGGGAACTTTGGGAACAAGGATAAGAAGATGCTTGGGTATGGCCTTGAAGATATAAAGATATTATAACCCCTCATAGCTATGCAGCAAGATCTTGTTATCAAAGTGAGAAAGTCTGGGGGATTCTTTAACTTATAATAATGCTAGTAGCATCTTCCTGACAGGATTGTTATAAGGATCAAATGAAATAAAAGCTTAGCACAGAGCCTATACCCAGTAGGCATTTAATAAATGCTTATTTTCTTCTCATGAACTGTCTCAGCACTCTTTCTTGGTGCACCTTCCCAACCCCTATTCATACTAGCAGTTGGGTTTCTTGAGCAAAATCTTCCACTTGTCCCCTAAAGATTGGGGAAGTCAACTCGAGAAATTGGGGTTTCTAGTAATACCATTCACAAGTCCCATCCCCTCCCCGACCTCATCTGATTCTCCCAACTACTATAACTCTATTAGATTTTACAACAGTATGTTTATTGGAAAGGCATAGCCCAAAAAATGCAGTTACAAAATTACAAAACAATCTTCCCCAACTTGGGGGAGTACATTATCTTCTTGCACACAAACATGTGTATATGCTTATATAGAGATACATACATATATGCATACATATATAAACATATACACACATATATATATATATATAAATGTGTGTACACACATACACAGAGGGTAAGTGGACTCAAACTTGAAGTACCATTCTACTGAACCATACATATAGAGAACACATGAGGGGGTACTTCAACACTCCTGGCCTTGGGAGACTTTTTCTCCTTTAGAGGAGTCTCCAGAAAGTTTAAATTGGGGTTAGATGAGTAATAGGGAAGTTGCTCCTTTACTCAGCTGGACTGGTTCCTTCTTGGATACAGGATCTTAGCTGTTGGGTAAATTGACTTCATGAACAGCTAGGTGGTGCAGTAGATAGAGTTCTGGGCCTGGAGTCAGGAAGACTCATCTTCCTGAGTTTAAATCTCACTTCAGACACTTACTAGCTGTGTGACCCTGAGCAAGTCACTTAACCCTGTTTGCCTCAGTTTCCTGATCTATAAAATGAGCTGGAGAAAGCAATGACAAACCATTCCAGTATCTCTGCCAAGAAAATCTCAAAATGGTGTCATGAGCAGTAAGATACAATTGAAAGTGACTGAATAACAACAAATCCACTGCTGGGTTGAGTCAGGCAGGTCATTCATCTGCCATCATGACCCTTCATCAGACTCGGTTGCTATAGCCATAGGAGTCCAGTTGTTGGATGAAACCTGGATGGCTTTGATGGATCTCCAGGTCATTGGGGCATTTTCTAATTAGAACATTCATTCACCTAAGATTACCTAAGAAAGAAGAAAGACAACAGAGACAGAGGGTATCATGTGCTCAAGGACACACACAGCCCATTGGAAGACAGAGCATACTCCTCCTCCCCATTCTAGCAGTTCATACCAATTATCCTCACTTGAGAAAACTGCTAGGAAAGAGAGGAAGAAATCCTCTGCTCAACCTTTTACATACACACACACACACACACACACACACACACACACACACACACACACAGTCCTGGCTATGCAACGAGTCAGTCATCATTCCTTCTGTATCCTCAGCCACTTAGAAGGTTTTTTATAACTTAGTATGGACCCTTAAGTCATTAGTGGCCAGAAGTTGGCTCCCCAAAGTTGCATGTGCCCTATTTGAACTAAGCACTGGACATCCAAACATGTTCTGTATGACCCATCAATAATGGCAAATCTGAAGATGCTCTAAGGCCTGCGCCTTCCCATTATACAGACAAGGGTCAAGCTTTTATTCATTCGTACTACCATAGGGTTATACCTCAAAAGGGACCTTCAAGGTCATCTAATTCAACTCTTTCATTTTATAGATGAGGAAAACTGAGGCTACAAAGGTTAAGTGATTTGAACTCAGTTCTTCTGATACTAGGTGACATAATAGATAGAGTGAGGTCAGGAAGACTCCTCTTCCTGAGTTCAAATCCAGCCTCAGATATTTATTAGCTGTGTGACCTTGGGCAAGTCACTTAACCTTGCTTACCTCAGTTCCTCATCTGTAAAATGAGCTAGAGAAGGAAATGGCAAACCACTCCAGTATCTTTGCCAAGAAAACCCCAAAAGGGGTCATGGAGAGTCAAACACAACTGAAAAACGACTGAACAACAACTTTTGATGCCAAGTCCAACATGCTTCCCTTGGAGCAAAAGGTTTAGAGGGTCCCCTAAGCTATGGTCCTTACGTGCCACGCTGCACAGCAGCCCACAGCACTCCCCAAAGGATGTGGCTTGCTAACCACACCCTGTGGCCATAGCAGCCCTGCCAAAGAATGTTGGGCCCCAACAAAGAATGCTCTGAAAACCATTTAGGAGGCTTCCAGGAAAACCACAGTGGTGGTTCAACACTTGCGATGTGTGTGGGAGGACTCTTGCTTCTCCCCAGCTGAAATTCCAAACCCTGCTGAGCTTTCACTGAGTCCTAGCACTTGTTATAAAGGAGGTTCAGAGAGGAGGTCATTTGTATTCCAGCCACACAAAGACCCAGGCACACCTGCTGCTCTCCCAGACCATGTGCCCTGGAAACCTCTCGCCAGGCAAGTCCTCAGATTCCTAAATTATAGGAACTAGAAGAGCCCTTAAAGACCAGGCAATATAGGTCAGTAGAAAGAGCATTGGATATGAACCCAGTGTCAAAATTCTGTCCCTCAGTCAGTCAACTAGCATTTATTCAGTGCCTGCTGTGTGCTAAGTGCGGGAGATACAAAGAAAGGCAAAAAGCAGTCAGTGCCCTGGGTGGAGCTCGCAGCTCACTGCTGTGGGTGACAACATACAAACAGCTATGTGCAAATAAAATAGAGACAGTATAAATTGAGAGAAAAGGTTTCTTAGACAAGGTAGGATTTTAACTGAGATTTGAAGGAAGCCAGGGAAGGCTAGAAGGGGAGATGCAGAGGGAGAGAATTCCAGGCATGGGGAGAAACAGTGAAAACTCTGAGTTTAGAGATGGAGTGTCATGTTCAAGGAGCAATGAGGAGACATCTGTCATAGGCGAACTGTTAATTATCTTGGGGAAGTCATTTATCTCCTCTTTCTGCTTCCTCACCTGTAACACTGAAATACCTTCAACTCCCCTTTTTGTTCTAAGTTTAATCCAACTCCTCCATTTCACAGATAATAAGAGCGATGGGCATTATAGAGAAATGAACTTCAAGGTTTGCAGTGCATTCTAAAGGAGTTGTTTTATGTGGAAAAGGAGGCAGAAGAAAAGAGAGGATAATTGACTTGTCCAAGATGGTGGCCAAACAGGGAACTCTTAGTTAGTTTTCTTCCTTCCTTCCTTCCTTCCTTCCTTCCTTCCTTCCTTCCTTCCTTTCATTTTTAATAAAAGTATTTTATCATTTTCTAGTTACATGTCAGGATAGTTTTCAACATTTGTTTTCATAGGATTTTTTTTTCCAAATTTTTCTCCCACTCTCCCTTCCCTCCCTCCTCCCCAAGATGGAGATCAATCTGATCTAGGTTATATATGTACAATCACATTAAACATATTTCTGCATTAGTCATCTTGTGAAAGAAGAATCGGAACAAAAGGGAAAGCTGGTTTTCTTTTAATCAACCAACCGACAATGGTGTATGAAGTACCTTCTAACTGCCTTGCCCTCTGAGAGGTTCTGGGCATACAAATGACATGGGACCTGTTCTAAAAGAATTTACATTCTATCAGTCTGGGACAACATGTACATGGAATGTATATATAAGATACATGAAAAAAAATGAACAAGTAAGTGGAAATAAAAGTATGCGAAATTATATATAAAATATATGCAAAATAAACACAAGATAATTGGGTAGGGAGAGGAAAGCATTATGAATAATCTTTTTTTCTTTCCTCTTCTTTCCTTTCTTTTTTTTTCTTTCTTTTTTTTTTTTTGGTCAAGAAGACTTGAGTTCAAAATTGACTTCAGACACTAGCTATAAGACCCTAGGTAAGTCACTTAATCTGCCTGCCTCACTTTCCCCACCTGCAAAATGGGGATAATAATAATACCTACCTTGCAGGGTTGTTTTGAGGATCAAATGAGATAATTGTAAAGTGTTTAGCACAGTGCCTGGCACATAGTATGCTTTATGCAAATGCTAGCTATTTTTATTTTTAAATAATTTGGGTGAAAAACTCCTTGATCAGCTCCTCCCTTTTTGATTGAGTAGAGGTACCCCATGCTCAGACAAATTGTAGGTATGACTTCAGGTTTCAAGAATCTTCTGAAGACTCTAGATCCGTGGAGTTTCTACCATGAATTGATACATTCATGATAAGATCAGATCAAAGCAAGAGCCTAACATAGTTTTTATTTTTGTTCCATAGCCTTGCCCAGAATCTCAGCATTCTGAAACTGAAATAACAAAGCTGCCACATTTGATTGCTCACAAAGTCCTCTCTATGTTTTCTTGGTGAAGGGTGTCCCTAAACACTGTAGGGATTTGTTTTTGTTTATGGATGAGGAAAAAATGTAGCCTTCATTTAAAGACTTAGTATTCTTTAAAAGAAAAGGTGGGGGTAGCATGATTTTTCACAACTTAGATATTTATGTGAATGAATGAAATCATGAACGGAGAAGCATTTATTAAACACCATTATGTGTCAAGCATCGTGATAAGCACTAGGGATACCAAGAGAAAAGGAAGACAGTCTCTGCTCTCAGGGAGCACCCTTTCTAATAGGAGGTGACACACATATAGAAGGTTTGAACTTCAGCATAGATGGAAAGACTCTAGTACCCTAGAGTAGCAAAGTAGATGGAAATTCATCTCCCCTAATGACATTTCCACTGATTAAAATCACATCAGCTTTTGACTCTGAGCTATTAGAGAGTGACAAGGACTTCTGTATGAGTCTTCCTTTCCAGTCTTCTTTCCAGGTCTTTAGGAACTGTGGCTTCTGAGGAGGTCTAGATTTATCACCCATAGAAGCAGTTTCTAAGGTGTACTTCTATAAAGGTTGGATTCCTAGATGATAGCTGTGGGGGCTGGGCTAGAAACAGGGCTGCTAATCTGGGGGGCACTGCTACTCCCTGGAGCTCTTGGGCACAGGGTTATCTCCAGCCAGGTCTGAGGGAAGTAGTCAAGATGGCAACAGTGATTTGACTCTGCTGGTACATGCCCCCACCTGTTTCTCTTTCAAGGTAACCTGATGCTTCAGCTAGACTGGTTTGCATATTCTTTAGGTGATAGCTGGTCAGCAGTTGGCGACATTGGCTGGACCCTTCTCTGTAGGGGTTTGCTTCCCTGAATGATGACTTTGGGGCTTGTCTGACAGCAAGATCATTCATCTCCTTGAAAAGGCTCCTTGGATACATAAGTAATGCTCATTAAAGGACTTTGTCTCAAAGTTTTTTGAACTGTTAAATTAGCCTAGGAGATATATACTCACCTACCTATTTGAAGTATATGTATCTGCTGAGACCTAAACTATGCATTGTAGGATGATAAGTCTAGAGCTGGAAGGGACCTTAGAATTATTTGCAGCTAATCTGTTGTTTAATAAGCCTGAAGATACCAGTTGTTGGGGTAAGAACTCTCTATTTGACAAAAACAGTTAGGAAAATTGGAAAGTACTCTGGTAGAAACTAGGCATAGATCAATATCTATACTATATAACAAAATAATCTCTGAACAGTTAGATAATTTAGACATAAAAGGTGACATCACAAGCAAATTAGAAGAGCATGGAAGAAATTATTTGTCAGTTCTATGGATAGGGAATGAGTTCATGACCAAATAAGAGAGAGTTCACAAGAGACAAAAAGGACAATTCTTATTACATAAAATTTAAAAGGTTTTTCTTTACACAAACAAAACCAATGCTAAAAGTAGAAGAGAAACAAGAAATTGGGGAGATTTTGCCACAAGTTTATCGGATAGGTCTCATGTCTAAGATAGAGAACTGATTCAAATTGATTAGAATAAGAGCTATTCCCCAAATGATAAATGGTCAAAGGATATGAGTACACAATTGTGAGAGGAGGAAATCCAAGCTATCAGTAGCCATATAGAGGAAAAAATTCTAAATTGCTTCTGGTTAGAGAAATGCACATTCAAACAATTCTCACACCTATCAGAATGGCAAAGTCAATTAAAAAAAAAGAAGAAAATGACAAGTGCTGGAGGGGCTATGGGAAAACATGTGCTTCAATACACTGTTGGTGGAACTATGACATGGTCTGGACATTTTGGAAAGCAATTTGGAACTATGCCCCAAAAGCTATTAAATTGTGCATATTCTTTGTACCAATACTAGGTCTAGGTCCATACCCTAAAGAGATCAAAGAAAGAGGAAAGAACTCATATATACAAAAATATTTCTAGCAGTTGGGTGTTTGTGTGTGTGTGTGTGTGTGTGTGTGTGTGTGTGTGTGTGATAGCAAAGATTTGGAAACTGAAAAGATACTCATCACTGGGGAATGATTTAATAAGTTATAGTACATGAATGTGATATGATATTGTGCTATAAGAATGATGATGGGGATGATTCCAGAGAAACCTGGAAAGACATATAAACTGAGGCAAAGTAGAGTAGAACTAGAAAAACAATTTGTACACCAAAAACAGTAGTATAGACAAAGAACTTTGAAAGACTTAGGAACACTGATCAAGAAAATGACCAACACGATTCCAGTGGTCTCATGACGAAACATGCTACCTACCTCCTGAGAGAAAGGTATGAAATAACAATTGTAGATGTATATGTACAAATACATATGTAATACACACACACACATATGTGTGTGGTTTGTGTGAGACGGGAACATGACCAAGGTAGGAATTTCTTTTGCTTGATTATACATGTCTGTAAAGGGGTTTGGTTTTTTTATCCACTTGCTTTATCAATGGAAAAGATGTAAGAAAGAAAGAAAGCAGATTTTCATTTGAAAAATAATTTAATTTTTAAAAAATTGTGGGGGGCAACTGGGTGGTGTAGTGGATAGAGCACCAGCCTAGAGTCAGAAGGACCTGAGTTCAAATCAGACACTTACTATCTTTGCAACCCTGGTGTGTAATTTAAAATTCTAAATGTGGGTTCTAATCTGTCCCCCCAGTTTTGGGGTGAAACTGGCTAAAATCACTGATAAACAAGTTTAGGTTTTTTAAGGGTTTATTGAAAGATAGTAAAAGAAAAGTAAAAGAAAGAGAAAGATTGAGAACAGATTTCTTATAGCCTGAAATCCTCACCTTCCTAAAACTCCCCTGTGAAGTCCTGCCACCACACCGATATCTCCAGCCAAAAGAGGAAGAAGACTCTCCCCAGTGTCCACTTCCTGCTTCATGTTCCCCTCCCAGAAACGGGAGGTTCTTCAAGCTGATTGGCTAGTGTCATTCAAATTCATTAAGTACCCTTAAGTACCAGCCAGATGTGCTTACAATCTAGTACGCCAGTCAGTTGCTCTTCCCCAATTCAGTTTAGATCAATCTCCAGGTGAACCACTGAGTTCCATTATCTTGACACACTGGGCAAGTCACTTAACCCTGATTGCCTCCCTCCCCTCTTTCTCCTTAGCCAAAATAATAATAAAAATAAATCATGAGATTCACTTGTACTTAGTCATCAAGAAACACAAAGCAACTTATGCAGTTTTAGCACTCATAAAACCCCCAAGATTGAGGCCAGTGTCAAGTATCCTAATGTTCATTTATAAACATAACCTAGAACCCTGAGATTCAATTCAGTAAACATCAATCAATTAATCATCAAAGATTTAAGTGCCTGCTATATACCAGGTAGTTCCCGAGTCCTGAGTGATGGAAATACAGAGACAAAGATGATATCATCCCTGCTTTTTATGAGCTTATAGTCTACAAGAGAGACATTAATAGCTACTTGGCTAAGGAGACAGCCTGGAGTAGAGGATCAAACAATAGACTTGGAAGCTGGAAGAACTGGGTTCAAAGCTTGCTTCAGACAATAACTTCATGGCCCTAGACAAATGACTTAGGCCTCCAGTTCCTCATCTGTAAGATGGGTGGTGTTGGACTTGATGGTCTCTACAATCTCTTGCAGTTCTAAATCTATGATCCAAAGTAAATGCTAGAGATGAATGGACTGACGGACGGACGGGCAGAAAGACAGAGAGACAGACAGATGATAGATGATAGATAGGTAGGTAGGTGGATGGGTAGATATAGATAGATAGATAGATAGATGGATAGAAGGTCTTTGGAGGATGGGGGCTGGGGGAGGTCAAGCAGTGATGAAACTAAGGAAAACCATAAAAGTTATCTTAGAGGAAATGATACTTGGATTGAGCCTGAAGGTTAAAAGAATTTCTAAGGAGTATAAGCGAGGAGGGTTAGCATTCCAAGGGGAAAGGGAAGTAAAGAAGTTGGTATTTAATCTTTCTAGGAGCCAGTAAAGCTTCTTGAAGCAGGTAGTGACCTTCACCGGAAATGAAGGAATCTAGGTCACACAAAAAATTCCTGTAACAATTGAGAAGAGCTTAACTTGCCTTTCTCTTAAAGGTAGGGCTCTCTTGCTGGCTTGTTTGTTTGCTTTCCCCCCACTTCTCCAGACACATACCCTTTGGCCATGTCAATTCACAGATAGTGAAATTTCTTCTGTACTCTAAGGAGGAACTGAGTCACTGTTCAGGTCACTTAATGAAAAAGGACTCATTGGGCCCAGAGAAAAGCTCTAAGCTCTGCTACAAGGCAGAAGGGTATGACCTGAAAACTGGGCTCAGACCTGGGATAGCTGGAAGCCATTGTTCCATTTACGTGTTAAATCTTGAGCCAAGTGTGCTGCCTTCCATAGCAGCATAATGCTTTGAAGCTACCAGACTGAGTTAATGCTTAAACCAGGCCTGTGAAATTACTCTGAAATTGAAAACACTAGAAAACATCTACATCCATTCAGCTTTTGTCATTACCACCAAAACCAAATATGCATTGGATGCCTACTATGCATGTGCCTAGAACATCATGCTGGGCACTGAGGATAAGATTCATAAGACACAGTTACTGCTGTAAAAATATTTTTGAATTGACTAGCCTAATTTGGGGGGAACTGATCTATGGATGACTAGAGGACTAATCTGGGGACTGTTGACTATTTGGCTATTTGACTTCATTAATTTAATGTGGGCCGTTTATAAAGTTCTACCACACTGTTCCCAAACTGATAGACTAAAGATTAAGAAGCCTCTTAACCAAATAATCAAAGCAGAGTTTATTTATGAGATACTATTTAAAATTAAGAATACAGGAAAATAAAATGTACAACGTGACTGCTTTCCTGGGGTCTCTTTCCACGGCATCTCTTTCCCACCTGCTGCTCTTTGAACTTCTTGAATACAATAAGGGCCTTAGCCACCTCCGGCCTTAGGGCACATTACACTTTCCCTGGTTTGTATTAAGGCCTGTAACCTTGTCAGCCCCATCTCTCCTTTTCTGAACCGAACCTTGTCCGCACTCCCCTCTAGTCAGCCCCTCTTTTGTCTATCTAGTCCGTCCTCCCTCCTGTCTCACTCCCAGGTCTATATATACCTTCTCTTCTCTCCACTCAAATCTCGGGGCTCCCTTCGCCCCCACAGACCAAGCTAATCCGCCAGCCAGGGCTGTGGCTGGTTGGGGGGCGGGGGTGCACTCCCACTTCACATGCCTCAGCACAGGCTATCCGGGATCTTTCGGATAGCTCTGCTCAGGTCAGAGGGAGCTGGGGCTCCCCCGCCCCCAAGCTGTCTGACCTGGTGTCTTGTATAGCCCACGGGGCTTTTTCACTCAGCTGAAGCTGAGAAGGAGGGGGAGAGACCCTGAGGGCCTAAGGCTTTCTAATCTCAGCCTAAAGGTAGGGTCCCCAAATCAAAATAAATTTCCACACTGCCCTTGGTTGGGCTTCCAATGGAGGGCAGGCTGAATACTTCAAAAGATAAAGGAGCATTTGGGGCAGCTTGGTAGAGCAGTTGATAAAGTATGGGCTCTGGATTCAGGAGGTCCTGAGTTCAAATCCAGCCTCAGACACTTGACACTTACTAGCTGTGTGACCCTGGGCAAGTCACTTAACCCTCATTGCCCTGCAAAAAATAAAATTTTTAAAAATAAGTAAAAGATAAAGGAGCATTTCAATATATGAAATAACAGAAAGCAAACAGAAATGGAAGAATACACTACATGCTGACTACAGGAAAAAGTAAATGAAAATGAAAAGATGAAAATTCCTGATGAAGATACAGAACTGAGATATTGTTATGTTACTTTGTATGTTGGAATTAGACAAATACTGAAATAGAGCTGTGATCTCATCAGTTAGGGAGTTCCCTCCAATAATGTAGCCTGTGAACCAACCATGCTTATCCAGCCTATATAATGCTCGTCCAGATAGTAATATCCAGTATGTAGTAAGTCCTCATTCCTCTTTTTCTCTTGACATAGTGAAGGTACCAGTGAGCACCAATGCTAAGTAAGTTTAGTTATTGTATTGATGTTCAGTATACATGTTTTAATAACAACATTTTTAAAAAGCACTCAGCCTTTGACAAGGACCAAAAGAGAGTTATAAGTAATATAGGAGATCAATAGATCAAGAAACATTATAAGGGGTGGCTAGGTGGCGCAGTAGGTAAAGCACTGGCCCTGGATTCAGGAGTACTTGAGTTTAAATCCGGCCTCAGACACTTGACACTTACTAGCTGTGTCACCCTGGGCAAGTCACTTAACCTCCATTGCCGCGCAAAAAAAAAAAAAAAGAAAGAAAAAGAAAAAGAAACATCATAAAGCCTCTACTCTATGCCAAGTACTGTGATTCAAAGGAGGAGGTTAAAAGGAGTCAGGGATCACTGAGGACTGGAACAGTAAAAGAAGGCCTTTCAGAAGTGAGTCCTGACTGGGAGAGGGGTATAAGATTCAGACAAGAAGATAAAAGTAGGGAAAGCATTCCAAATAAGAGTCAAAATGAACAAACGTGAATAGAAATGAAGGTGTCGGGAAACCATCTGGTGGATGCAAAAGGTTCATTTTGTGTAGAAGTTATTAACATGGGATCTGTGAACTTTTTTCTCCAATATTTTCATAACTGTGTTTTAATAAAATTCACTTTCTCTGTATTCCTAGGCATTTTATTTTATATATTTCTAAAAATGAAAGCTTCAGCTGGCTTCACCAGACTGCCAAAAGGTTCCACAACACAGAGCAGGTTAAGAACTACTCCTTTAGGGGACCAGAAGGAGATAATTTGGAGGGGCACATTGGAAGCAGACTGTAGAAGGTCTTAAATATCAAGACAAGAAGTTTAGACTTTATCCCTGTAGGCAATATAGAGCCAACAAAGATTTTTGAGCAAAGCTGTGAATATAAAAACCAGGTATCAGATGACAAAAAGTTATGTAAGATCAAGAAAAGGTGGGCCCGGGGCAGCTAGGTGGCGCAGTGGATAGAGCACTGGCCCTAGAGTCAGGAGTATCTGGGTTCAAATCAGGCCTCAGACACTTAACACTTACTAGCTGTGTGACCCTGGGCAAGTCACTTAACCCCAATTGCCTCACAAAAAAAAAGAAAAGGTGGGTCCAGAACTCCAGGCAAACCAATAAGGTTGGAGAAAAGCTAGAGTTTTTTGAACATGGTGTAAAGAATTAATTGTTATTTGAGGTTTTTTTAAAAATTCTAGCCAAAAGATGGGGTCATAAAAACCTTCCAGCTGCCAGCTAGAATGGCGAAAAGCCTCCCTTCTTCTCAGCAGACCCCAGGCTGACCACACACAGCCCCCAGCCAATTGGCTGGCTGCTCTGATAGTCACATGACTGCCCTCACTGGGCTTCCAATCATTATAGCCAGGCCCATGTAGGTGTCGGTGAGTGGTGATGACATGAGATGCCAGCGCCATGGAGACAGCTACAACCAGTAGGTGGAGCACTGTGCGGTTTGCAGAGCTCCAAGCCAGTGAGTTTTTTTTAAACTCTAGCCAAAAGATGGGGTCATAAAAACCTCAAATAACAATTAATTCCTTACAATAGGAATAAGGCCAATGATGAGTTATTCTAGGAACAGATGGTTGGAGAATGAAAGGATGGTGGTAGAGTGAAGAACAAGCATGATGCGAGTCCCATTCAAACAAGATCCAGGGGTTCTATCTGTTGGAAGAGGTTAAAAAGGGTTAACAGATAACCTAAGATCTGAGCTCTAATCAACAGTAGCTAAAAGGGGTTAACAGATAACCTAAGACTTGAGTTATGTGAGATTTGCCAATGGCCAAAGGCCCCACCTGGAGATTGATTTGAATTGATTGAATTAAGTGTGACTGACTCTGCTAATTAACTCACTTAAAGTTGACTTGATTAAAACCACACCTTCCTGACTCCCAAGAGGGAGTGTTCTTGGAGGCTGTGAACTATGACATCAACGTGAAACCACCCTCAACCAATTAGTTTGGGGGACTGCCTCTTGCCACCACCCCCAGCAGGAATGGCTGTTTGCTCTCTGCTTTTTTCACTTGGTTGCTGAAACTGGCTGTTGGTGGCAGAAGGAGAAGGAAGCCAGACTGAACTCTTGATCTCTCCTCTAGGGTAGAAGGGTTTCCTATTTTTTCTGAACTCCACGTGTTCTCTCCTTGCTAACCTCTAAAATACTTTAATAAATGCTTAATGCCTAAACTGTTGCTGAAGCTTCTAACTTATAATCAAATCCTAGCTAGCTTTCCCCACACCTGGGGACAGGAATGTCACACTTATCAATGGTAGCCAGAAGGGTTAATAGAGAAACTAGGGTTTGAGTTTTTATCAACTGTAACTAGGGGGTTCGAGTGCCTATCAACCAACACTATCAACAGAAGCTTAGACAGTGATCAGGGACCATTAACCATTAATAGCCATTAATATTCCTAAATGAAAGGAAACAGAAACTGTACCTAGAAACCAGATCTTAAAGTAAAGAGATATTATATACAGAGAGACCCTCTGGATCTGACCAGTTTAAGTATGTCTTATGAACATGTACAGAAAGACCAAATATGTCTTTAGGTTCACCTTATGACATTTAAACCTCCAAAACACACCCCTAGTGAGAAAGGTACCCACTTTGGAGGATGTCTTAGGACCCCAAGAATTCCAAATTAGGATATGAACCTCCCTAAGGAGAAGATTAAGATAATGAGAGAGAACCTACTTTTCTCACTATAAATATAATCATTTTTCCTCTTCCTATTTGAGACACCTTTGGGTGATTCTCCCTGTGGCCTCACAGTATTTTACTAAAAAACTTGGGGAACTGAGTCACTGAGTCTTGTAATTCTTTGGGATGCCTCATGATCAATTTGATCAATAAAACCCATCCCCCACATCATATCCAAGTATTTAAGCAGGAGTGGAGCAGGCAGAGGAACAAGTAGGTGAATGACAGTTCTGCAGGATCAGGCAGAAGGTTACCAATGAGAGAAATTAATATTATACTATTATATTAAAAACTAATTATTGTTTTGTGATCCATCCTTTTCCTTTTATTTCTGTTAAAAACCCAACTCCTGAAAAGGGGTCACCCTCTGAAGAGCATGGCTGAGTGAGATTGTTCCTAGCCCCTAATGCATTAGGAGGGCGAGACCCCATCCAACTGGGAGACCTAATTTCTGTTTAGAGTATAAACAGAATCCAGTCTGGATGAGTTTTGCCTGGGGGAAGAAACCGCTCCCCCCTCCTTCTTCCCCCTTCCCTTTTAGTTTAGGGCAACACAACTCATGAAGGAGAAAACTAGCTAGAGAGGTCTGAATGGAAATAAATTCCCCTGCCCAGATGCCTTGAGACTGCAGAGTCTCATAATCGAGCCACATTCTCAGGAGAAGCTGAAGACTTTTAGCCTACCTCCTAATTAAACGTCCAACAACCAGGGTTGATTTTCACTTATCAGGGGAATTCCCTTTCAGAAGGGATGTTCAGACTCTCCCTTGGTGTCTTTGGTTACCAAGAGAAACTACAATTGACTTAAACATCTGGGGCCATCTCCAGTCATCCAGATAAATATCTTGCCACTGGACCCAGATGACTCTGGAGGAGAGAGTGAGGTTGGTGACCTTGCACAGCCCTCCGTCACTCAAATCCAATTCAGTGCAAGTCATAACATCACCCCAATGTCATGGTCCTCTTCGAGAATGGACAAACAACTGGCATCAATATATCCATTGCCTAGATAGCCTGATTAATAAACTGGTTATCAATTATCCAGCAACTGCCTCTTGAGGCAATTTCTTCTATCTGAACAAATGAATGGACATTTATTACGTGCTTACCATGTGCCAAGCACTACACTTATATATTCATATATGTACCTGTATGTACTTAGATATGTTAACATGGGACATAGGTACACTTTGTCTTCTCTACGGAATGCTCTCATCCCAAGAGCAGAGATTGTTTCATTTCGTTTTTAGAAAAATATTCTCTGAGGGCAGCTAGGTGGTGCAGTGGATAAAGCACCAGGCCTGGAGTTAGGAGGACCTGAGTTCAAATCCGGCTCAGACACTTGACATTTACTAGCTATGTGACCCTGGGCAAGTCACTTAACCCTCATTGTCCTGCCCAAAAAACCAAAACAAGAAAAATATTCTCTGAAAGTAACAGGATGCCTATCACATAATAGGTATTTAACAAATGCTTGTCTATTGATTTTGTTTGTTTGTTTTGTATTTCGGGGCAATGGGGGTTAAGTGACTTGCCCAAGGTCACACAGCTAGTAAGTGTCAAGTGTCTGAAGCCAGATTTGAAATCAAGTCCTCCTAAATCCAGGACCAATCCTTTATCTGTTTATTGATTTTTTTAAGAGACAAAGTCTCATTGCTAGTAAATGGTGAAGCTGGGACCAGAAGCCAATTCTTCTCATTTTAATGTTCTTTCTACTACAATATATGACTATTAACAAACACAAGGTAGGGACATAATCAGGAGGGAATTGGGGTGGAGGGAGAAGATAGAAGCCCAAGGAATGGAAAGCAAGAGTATGAACATTTTAAGGGACTAACAGCAAAACTGACTCAACGGTAATACTCCCCCTCATGCACTCTATGTTGCAGTCAGCCTGGCATACAGGAAGCTTCCTGCATATGACAGTACATCTGCCAGCTGGATACCTTTGCAGAGGCTATTGAATGGGTCTGGCATGCTCCCCCTCATTACTTCTGCTTCTTAGTATCCCTTACTCCCTTCTAGGCTCAGATCAAGGGCTCCTTTTTTTTAGAGACCTCTCCTGAGTCCCCAGCTTTTTAGAGTTCCTCATCCCCCAAATTAATTTGTATTTATTTTCCATGTGTTTAAGTATCTTCTTGTTGTTTTCAAAGACTAGTGATAGCAAAGGGCGATGTCTAAGCACATGTGGTTTTCCCTCTCCTCCCTCAAGTTGAATGTGAGCTCCCTGAAGGTAGGGACCATTTGGGCTTTGTTACATAAGACAGTTATCTGACACTTTGTAGCCGGGTTAATTCTGAAACTGAATTGCTACTGAGCACTTGAGTTGTTGAAAGCCTTGATTAATTCAGAGATTAGGCAATCACAAATTGCAGTTGATTTTTTGACTTTCTGGGCAAGTCGCTTAACCAGTGTTTGCCTCAGTTTCCTCAACTGTAAAATGGGGGTAATATAGCACCTAACCTTATAGGGTTGTTAGGAAGATCAAATGAGATATTAATAAAAACAAACAAACAAAAACAACCATTTAGTGTGGTGCCTGTACATAGTAGACACTATATAAATATGTATCCTCTCCCCTCACCCTCATCCTCCTAGGTAATGACTTTTTCTGGCTGAATACCAAAATACACATTCCTTTATAAGTCTGTTAAGATGGATGTGCTGGATTATTAAAGAATATGTCCTTAAGCACAAACAGAAATTTAACTATTCTTGACATGCTTCCCTCTCAGCCACCACCCTAGTCCCCCCAAACCTATCTGCACCTATATCCCAATAGCTTTGCTATCGTGGTCGACATCTGTAAGGGGCTAAAATTCTAGCTATGATGTCTAAAATCTAATGAGTGGTTGCCTTAAATTAGAAAATTTATAGCACCAATCTTTGGGCATTAAGTATTTATTAAAGTATATTATGGGTTAGTAAAGAGAAACTGTGGATAAAGAATTAGATCTCCCTGCTCTTCCTAATCTGCCTCCCCTACTGCCAAGCCGAAGTCTCCAACCCCAAAAAGGCCCCCTTGCTCCTTAGCTTCTCCCAGAACCTCTTGTGAAACAGGAAACAGGGCCATACACACACACACACACACATACACACACACGCACACACACACACACACAGAGCTCCAAGCTAACTGGCTAGTAACACTGATTGACACAAGCAAACATCACTTCCTGACATGGAACTGACCCTCAAAACCCCAGAAAAGGTCACTTCCGGACACTAAAGTCCCATGGTTTCTTCTCATGGCCAGAGATCACAATCTCCCTCCCAGCAGGGCATGTCATTCCAATTCTCACACTCCCCAAATCACTCTGTGACACCAACTTCTCCTTCGTGCTGGGCTTTGGATAGCATGCCCCTACATGGTACAGCCACATCCAGACTCAAAAATAACGACATACATTGGTATAAAATGTTTAGCTTTTTGTTGTTTTCAATAATGTTCCAGGCAATCCTCACTGCAGCCCTATAGAGCAAGCTGGGGAGCTGATCCATTTCAACTCAAACCATTTCAAACCCAATCCATATTTTGGAATGCCAGTTATTAAACACTGACCAGCCAATTCAATTTAGTGTCTACTATATGCAAATAATTATTCAAGAGTAAATATAACAGCCTCTAACCTCAAGGAGCTCATAATCTGGGTGATGGTGATGAGCCAGGTACCCAAATAATATAATCCAAATTAAAATAGGATAAGCAGCCAAGAGAAAGCTCTTTGAGAGATCTGATTCCTTTCCTGTTTGGACCAATGGCTTGGTACCACAAATCAAAATGAGTAGCTCTAAGAGTCAGTGTGACAGTGTAAAAGTTATCTGAAAGTTAAATTTGCTTATGAGAAGAAAAAAAACACCTATTGGAATGAAAGGGGAGCTTTCAATACTTGTCTCTCCTCCCTGGGCTACTGACACTGTCATCATTGCTGCCCTTTCCTGAATTTCATCTTCAGAAGCAATCTGTCTGCTAATCACCATGACAGCCTCTAGCCTTATACTGCTTTGGGGTGACCACAATCAACAGAGCACAAACATGTCTCAAACATGCTCCCACATTCTGCATTCCTAGTCAGCCAAGCAGCTGATCTTGAGAAAATTACCATACACATTGAGAAACACTGTAAACAATGAATCTTGGGACAGTATTGTGTTGGCAAGCATATACTGTTACAAATATTTGGGGGTGGGGAGGGGAATAGTGAAGGGAATGACTGATTTGCCAAAGAGAAGGATTCCCATTCTTTCAGTAAAACATAACATCTCCAAGGTTTCTTAAGTCTGGCTCCCTGCCCTGTCAAAGGAAAGCTTGGTAGTGGAAGTGGTTTCAAGGATAGCATCGCCAACCTCAAAATCAGCATACGCCTTGTGCAAAAAGACAGATGGTGCATTGTGATGTGCAGGTCCATGAGGAAGGTGGAAGAGCCTGCCAGAGGTACTCATTCCAGCCATCGTCCTCCCTTGCCTACTTCCAATGTCCTATCCCTATGGTACCACTTTTCCAGCCTCAGTTACCCTCTCACTCTGACCCAGGTTAATTCAATTCATTTCAATTTAGCAAATAGCTAAGTAGCTGGTGCTTAGCACAGTGCCTGTTACTTAGTAGGTGCTTAATAAATGTTCAGATCAATAGATGACCTACTAAGTACCCCATGCTATGCTACAGCTATGAAAATAAAAAATAAAATGTCTTGTAGCCCTTGCCCCCTGAGAGTTCAAACTCTACTGGGGGAGGGACAAACACACAGAGATAAGAACAATGTAAGATGGGGGGGAGGGGGGAATAATGGGGAGAAAGGAGAAACCCAGGTCAAGTGTAGTAGGATAACATGAAGAATGAGAGAACACCAGCAGGAAAAAAATAAAGAGTCCCTATGGAGTAGCACATGTTCCTCATACTGAAGCCATTTTTTAGACATTTGGGTCAACCATCATCAGAACTGTATGGACTCTGAAGTCCCCTACTTACGGGTCTGAGATGAAACCAGCTATTATGTCATTGTCAACCAGAAACACATTCATAAAGCACTTACTACATGTAAGTCTCTAAAGTCAACATTTATTAAGCACCTACTCTGTACCAAGGACTTAGCTAGGCACTGATAATATAAATATAATATGTACTGGGGATCCTTTCCTGAACCCTGAGCCTACTCCAAGAGTCCAACGGGATCTCTCTTCCCCTCACTCCAACCTTGTGGCCAACACTCTTATCTCTTTTCTCCCTCCTAGTTGGATAGCCAAATCCCATCCAAACCTGGAACAGAAAGGATCCAGGAGCACTTGTCCCACTCCAACCTTTGGAGTTCCCTTGTTGTTGTGTACTTTGTACTCTCCAGCCCCAGAACTGTAGAGCAAGTGAGCTCACAATCACTTGGATGAACATGGAGTCACCAACTACAGACCTTTACCAGGGTTTCTTAAACTTTTCCCACTAGTGACCCCTTTCAGCCTGAGAAATTTTTATGTAATCCCAGGTATATAAGTATGTAAAATAGGTGTACATAACCTTTTACTGTTGCAAAATTTTTTGCAACCCCCAAATGGGATCATGATTCACAGTTTAAGAAAGTAGTGATTAGATGACCTATAAAGTCCCTTCCAGCCCAAGGTAGGGAGGAGGAAATGAGCATTTATGAAGTGCCTACTATATGCCAAGCAGTATGCTAAGCATTCTGAAAATATCTCATTTGAGAATATTTAATAATATGGATTGATAATATAAAAATATGATTCCATTTGATTCTCACAACAACCCTGGGAGTCAGGTATTATCATTATCACCAGTTTATAGGGGAGGAAACTGAAGCAAACAGAGGTAAAGTGTCATGGCTAGTAAACCTCGGGGGCTGGATTTGAACTTGTCTTCCTGACTTCAGGCCTAGACTTCTATGCATTGAGCTATGTAGCTGCTTCTAGATCTATAATCAAGTCTGTGATGGTAGGTGTGGGTCAGGTTGTTGAGTGTTTCAAATGTCAGATGAAGAAGTTTATATTTTATTCTAGAGGCAAATTTTTGAGCGTGGCAGTGATACTGTCAGTTCGGTGCCTTAGAAAGTTAATTTTGACATTTGTGTGGAGAATGGAAGCAGAGAGACCAATGAGGGGTTGAGGGAGGAGTGTTGCAATGGTCCATACAACAGACTGAAAACCCAAATTAAAATAACAGCCAAGAGTGTAGAGAAGGGGCCAGATAGAAAAAGTGTTATGGAGGGGCAGCTAGGTGGCGCAGTGGATAGAGCACCGGCCCTGGATTCAGGACTCCCTGAGTTCAAATCTGGCCTCAGACACTTAACACTTACTAGCTGTGTGACCCTGGGCAAGTCACTTAACCCCAATTGCCTCACTAAAAAAAAAAGTGTTATGGAAGTAGAATGGACAAAAATTGGGAACTGATTGGACAGAGTGAGGGCAAGGGAGAAAGGAGAATCTGAGACCACATTGAGTTTGGGAAAATGGAATGAAGTTGGTGCCCTTAATAAACATAGGAAAATTTGGAGAAGGGGCAGGGTTATTTAGGGGAAGACTATTGACTTGTATTTGGACATGCTAAATTTGAGATGCCTTGGGGCAACTCTAGGGTACTTATCATGTATTATTTTATTCTATGCTTATATATGAATGCATCCTTTCCCCCTCCCAATACTATACATGCCAGGCATTGAAGATGTCTTGAGGCTCAACAGCAAAGGAAAAACAGCTGTATGCCCAAGGCTGAGGGAGAACACAACTGCCAATTATTCCTCAGGCCTATTTAAGGGCATTAGGCAGCAGTAGCCACAGGGCTAGTGTTGGTTATTAGTGGTTGGAAACTAGCCTGGGGTGTGGCTAAAGAAGGAACAGAGAGACAGTGTTTGAGGATGGAGCAAGTTTGGTGTGAGAGTAAGTAAATACAGGGGAAAGTGTGGTAATGAGTCAGGAAGCAGAGAGAGTATGGAATGAGAGAAATATACAGATGAGAGTGACCAAGTCAGTAAACTGTTATGTGCCAGGATAAAGACAACTGATAAACCTGGATTTTGAGGGATGGAGCCTTGATCTGAGAGAGAAAATCCAGAAGGTTAAGGGGATAAACTGAGTGCTGCTGTCTTGGAGCAATCCCCCTGAATAAGCAAGAAGACCAGCCTGACTGAAGAAGGGCATTTATGCTGGGGAATATTGAGAAGTAAGGTTAAATTGGTAGAGCAAAAGGAGATTATGACAATCTGAGGTATCCAGGCTGAGGAATTAAGATTTGATGAAAAAGGAAATGGGAAACTATTATAGGTTCTTTATTTCCTTTCATTTTTTTTTTTTGCAGGGCAAGAAGGGTTAAGTGATTTCCCCAGGGTCACACAGCTAGTAAGTGTCAAGTGTCTGGATTTGAACTCAGAACCATCCCCCCCCCCCCAAACCAGGGCCAGTGCTTTATCCATTGCACCACCTTGCTGCCCCTATTATAGGTTCTTAAGTAATGGTGAGAATAGTCAAGATGAACTAGAACATTTTGGCAAGCTGTACCAAATTAGCATTTTCTAAATCTCATTTTGGTTTCCCTATTTTCCTCTTCAAATTAATTTCTCCCCACCTGATTCTGCCTTTGGCTATATTTACTATATTTACCCTCTTATTTCCAACTCTCCTGCTCACATTCTTTTTTCTCCCCCTCACATGCCTCTTTCTGTCCTTTTCCAATTCTTAATTTTTTCACATTTTTTAAAAAAGGCTGCCCTTCCTATCCTGGAACACCTTCTCACTCACTTCTTATCTAATGAACCATCTCTCTCAACTCTTAAAAATTTCTGTCCACTTGTTAGGGGAAGCCCTGTTAAAGATACCTTAGAACTTCAGACTTGGAGAGAATCATTGTTGGTATTCTAATCTTGTTCTGTAGTCTCGATTAAAAGAACTAAGTCTAGAAGGATTATACAAACCATGCTATCGATGGGGGGAGACTGATAATCACAGGGTCATAGATTTAGAGCCGACCCCCTCA
This sequence comes from Dromiciops gliroides, assembly GCF_019393635.1. Taxonomy (NCBI): domain Eukaryota; kingdom Metazoa; phylum Chordata; class Mammalia; order Microbiotheria; family Microbiotheriidae; genus Dromiciops; species Dromiciops gliroides. The sequence continues at coordinate 616,922,853 of NC_057862.1, forward strand.
TTTTATAGATAAGGAAACTGAGCCCCAGAGAGATTAAATGATTTCTCCGGAGTTAAACAGTTAGTATCTAAGGTGGGATTTTAACCTATATCTTCCTGACTCAAAGTCCAATATTTTCTCCATTATTCCATAATGCCTAGAAATTAACATAATAGCATATGACTTTAACTACATCATATGAAATAGTGGTATATTTTGTAGTTTCATGGGTTAAATAAACACATGTGGACTAATTTGGGACTCTATTACTTATAACATTATTTCTATGAGAAAGTGTCCTAACTTCCAAGCCATTTGCTTGTAAATGGATTTGTGGAATATATCCCATTCATAAATTGGGTACAACCAGGGCAAAAATCTGTCACATGGTACCTACTTTACAAGGATATAGTATGGATAAAAAAACACTCAACAATGAATATAAAATGTTTTGTAAACATTAAAGAACTACATAAAGTCAACTACTAGTATGACATTTGTTTATATTCCTTGATACCCATGGAGAAAGAGGTCCAAGAGGTGATTTTCCTCACTTTCCTCTCCTTCCTCTCCCTGCCCCACTTAGAGGATCCATATCTCTGAAATTCTCTCACTTCCTAATCTAAAATTCCATTCTTCAGTCAACTATCAAGTCCCAAATATTGGAAACCTGATAGCAAGCTATGGGAATAGAGAAGCAAGATGAAGATATAGCTTTGATCAGTTTGATCAGCTGGAGAGGAAGAAGGGTAAGCAAAGGGTGCAGAGTGGCTGGTTACCAAAGTCTGTTTGAGACTCCCTTGCAGATAAAAGCTATGGTGAGCTGCAATTTGAACTGCAGCTTTGTTGGGAATGTGCTTAGCAGAACAACCTAGCAACATGATGGATGAAAAAAAAAAAAAGCCTTCCTGGGAACCCTCAGTGACTGAACTCTAAGCATGGTGAATAGGCAATTCAACAGAGCAGTTAACCAGTAAGAAGTAGCCAGGAAAATGATCAACAAGGATGAGAGAGGTCTGCTGACCTTACTTCTAGCAAGTGTGGAAGACAAGAGAGTATCACTTTATTTGTTTGGGGGGGGGGGGGGAATGTTGCAGTGATTTGCAGAGAGTAAGCTGTGGGTATTTTCTCCAGTGACGAGTAATGGCTATATATGTATGGGTTGGTCTCCCTCCTAGAGGAAACTATGAAAGAGCTTAAAGAATGATTCAGAACTCTTCCAATTATCTGAGAAAACAAAATTTTCCTTGTTAATTATAATTATAGCTCTCAATTATATAATATTTTAGGTTTTGAGCCTTCTAGAACACAGATTTTACCAATCTCCCCCCCCCCCCCCCAGCCTTCAGAGCACACTGGAGACTGGATGCACAACTGACTCCCATAGAAATTACGGACGCCTGGTGGTAAATTAATAAAATCCAACTCTTTGAATTAGCTGAGCTGAAAGTGAGCTTGGGGATTGTATAGGCCTTTGCTAGAGTTAGGAAGATTATCCATTTTCCTCTTTCCCTATTCCCTTGTCATTGGCTTAATTAATTTCACCTTTACTGTGTATTATTTTCCCATTAATAAAACCTGATTTGTTTGTGGAAAAGAGGCTGTTAATCAACTTTCTTATTGGCCTGGGAGAAATAACTAAAAAAAGGCAGTTTGGAAGGGAGGAGACTTTGGACCTAGAAGTCCCTCGTTATTTTCTGAACCCCAATATTACAGTGAGCCACCCAATTAACTATCCCCATACTAAGTTTGGCCACTACATAACCATGTAAAGAAAAAGAGGTTAGCTGGCATGATCTAGGATTTTTATTAGACTTTTTGTTTACTTTGTTTATTAGAATTTTTTGTTCTTACCTTGCCTAGATTACCCTTTGTATTCCTTGCTCCTCCCTGAGAGCTAGCCTCAAAAGAAAAAGAATTGACTATATGTTGATGAAGCAATGTTGGCCCTTTTGTGGTTTCTGCTTCTTTTTCTTTTTCTTTTTTTTTTTTTGGTGGGGCAGTGGGGGTTAAGTGACTTGCCCGGGGTCACACAGCTAGTCTCAAGTGTCAGAGGCCAGATTTGAACTCAGGTACTCCTGAATCCAGGTCTGGTGCTTTATCCACTGTGCTATCTAGCCGCCCCTCTGCTTCTTTTTCTTGATATTCATCAACCATTTCTTTAATAATACATTCTAGAATTGTGTCAGGAATGGAGGTCAAGTTCCCTGACCCATAGCTTTCATGATCTATTTTCTTCTTAAAAAACAAAAAATTTGGACGGCATTTGCCCTTCTCCAATCCCCTAGGATATCTCTTCACTTCTCCAAGATCTAGATGTCCCTGACAGTGACTCAGCGATCACTTCTGCCAAGTTCTTTCCATTTCAAAGGTTGCAATTCATCTGGGCCAAATAGCATGAACTTGTTAGAGGCAACTAGCTTCTCCCTTACTCTTTGCCTATTTATCAGGTATCAGTTCTCAATGAGCCATTTTTTGTTCTATCCTTTCCAGTCCTGGGCAGAGAAAACAAGAAAAATAAAAGTTGAGTAGATCTACCTTCTATCCACAGTCTGTCATCCCATCCTCCCTGGGCATAAATACCCTCAAAGGTTTTGGCACAGGTAGCATTTTCAACACAGCTGAAGACTGAAGACTTAAGAATAGAAAGGTGAACTTGGAAATGAATCATCGTTTAATGAGATGATGTCTAACAATGGTATTTGAGTATCTGGACCCTGGTTTAAAACATAAGAATGATGTACTCTGAACCAGGAATATGGCAAAGATCAAGCAGAGGGGGCAGCTAGGTGACACAGTGGATAAAGCATCAGCCCTGGATTCAGGAGGATCTGAGTTCAAATTTGATCTCAAACACTTGACACTTAATAGCTGTGTGACCCTGAGCAAGGTACTTAACCCTCATTGCCCCACAAAAAAGAAAGAAAGAAAGAAGACAAAGATCAGCAGAGAAGAGAAATAATTCAGAGGAAACAATATATATGAAGAGTAGCAATACAATCCATGTCCTTAGATTGCCTATGTGGGGACCAATTTTTAACTGGGGAGTGCTAGTTAAGGGGCTCGCCACAATATTGGGGCAAGGAAGGGGACCGGCAGCCTCCCTCAAAACAGAACAAGATTTATTTTAACAAGAACGAACTTAAAAAAAAAACCAAAACAGAAACGGGATCAGTAGGATCAAGGGAAAGGAAATAAAATGGGGAAAGGGAAATTATAATACCTGAAAAAATACCACCGCCCAGGAATCAGCTGAAAATACGCAGCAGAACGCCTGTCCCTTTCCAGCTTCCACCTCAAATTCCCAATTCTCCTCCCCCAAACCTAGAAACACCCCACACAGCCCTAACCAATGGGATGGCCGCTCTGACAGTCACATGACTGCCCTCACTAGGCTTCCAATCATTATAATTTTGCCAGGCCCACGTAGGCGTTGGCGAGTGGTGATGACATAAGGTGCCAGAGCCCTGGCAATGGCTACAACCAGTGGGTGGAGCACCATGTGGTTTGCAGAGCCCCAAGCCAGTGTTCGCGGAGGCATAAAAACCTCAAATAACAATTAATTCTTTACACCTATACATACACAAGCATCTAAATTAAAAGTAAGTGAAATAGAAAACCTAATGCAAGGAAGCATATTCTACCTCATAAGGGACACTGAGACTTGGTGGAATAGAATGTTTAACCAGTACAATAATGATAATAGTTAGCATTTAGGAGAGCTTGCAGGTCCTTTACAAGTATTTGAGTCATTTTACAAAAAAGGAAACTAAGGCTGGTGAGAAGTTAATGGACTTACTCAGGGTCACACAAGTAGTATATATAGTCAGTCTTCCTGACTCTAAGTCCAAGGATATTTCTCAGGTGTGACAAACTAAGCTTATTTCCTTTTTCCTTTTTGACAGAATTACTAGTCTGGTTAGTCAAGGGAATGCCTTGTTGATAAACATTTATTAAGCACATATATGCCAAGCACTGTTCTAAGTGCCAGACTCAGTATACCTGATTCCAATATTTAATTAATAGTCTCTAATGCTATCCTTGGGACATATTAAAAAGATGTGAGCCAGATGGCATTACACACAGATTCAGAATTAGTTAAATGACTTGATATAGAAGATTTGAGATTAATGGAAGGATCCATGTCAATTTGAAGTTCTCTCTCCTGTGGAGGGCCTTTTAATTAGCTCTTGGCCCTATGCTATACATTTTTATCAATAATTTGGATGAACATATACATGACAGGCTTTCAAAATTTGCAGATGACAGGAAGCTTTCAGGGATAACTAATATTCCAGAAAAAAAGGAGTTGGGAGGGGGAAGCTAGGTGATGCAGTGGGTAAAGCCCTGGCCCTGGATTCAGGAGGATCTGAGTTCAAATCCAGCCTCAGACACTTGAAACTTACTAGCTGTGTGACCCTAGGCAATTCACTTAACCCTCATTGCCCTGGGGGAAAAAAAAAGGAGTTGGGATCTAAAAAAAAAATCCCAATGGGTTATGAAACAGGCTAATTCCAATAAGAGGGCACTTAGATGACACCATAGTGCATGGAGCGCCCAGCCTAAAATCAGGAAGGCTCACCTTCCTGTATTTAAATCTGGCATCAGGCACTTATTAGCAATGTGACCCTGGGCAAGTCACTTAACCCTATTTGCCTCAGGTTCCTCATCTATAAAATGATCTGGAGAAGGAAGTGGCAAACCACTCTAATATCTTTGTCAATAAAACCCCAAATGGGGTCACCAAGAGTCAAACACAACTGAAACGACTGAACAAGAACAACAAATGCTAGTAAGTTGAAATGTAATAGAGAAAAGCATCAGTTCTTTCTATGGCTAAAAAAAAATCAACTACTCAAATATAAAATTGAGGTGTGTATATGACTAGACACATGAACGATAAATAGTTGGGATGAACAAGATCCAGGGGTTTTATTGGAGTTTAATGAGTTAATCATGTAGGATATAAGCTAAAGTAATCTTTGTTTGGTAAAACATCCAGAAAGAGGCAGATAGCCCTCCCCCCCCCCCCACTCTGCCCCACAAAGAGTCCTGTTGACATGGATTTATTTTAGAAGGTGTAGAAGACTTGAGGAGCTGATATTATTAAAAATGTTGGGGGACCAAGCTGATTGGCTCTAGTGTCATTTGCCTCATAAATAGAATTAATAGTTGGACTATTATTTCAATGGCTTGTTTGCCCATTTTGAAAAGAAGTGTTTTAAAACTGTCCATGTGTACCCAGGGGCCTTGGTTCTCTCCATTCTTAACAGCCTCCAGTTCTGACAGCTCCCAGCCAATGCTGTCCTCAACTGGGTGAATCACTCCAGGAAAAGCCAAGGTTCCTGCTTCTTCCCTGGCTACTTCTTGACTGGTCTATCCAGTTCCAAGTGCTATGACATTGTAGAAATGCCTAATGTGTCTGGGATCCAGACACGCTATTTTGGAGACTGACTCTTGCTTTGGTCCCATTATTGTGTTTAAAGAATAGGCTTATAAAAACATGAAGGGGTTCTGTCTGCTAGCTTCCAGGCTTGATTTCTAGGATTACTTTCCAGGACCAGACTCAAAGAAACAGGCTCTTTTTTTTTTTTTTACCCCCCTAAGGGAAACTAAAGGGACATTAGATTATATCTGGAGGTCATCAGGGTAAATATTCATTTCTTCAACAGGAATGGTTCCATCAAAGGGAGATGGTAATTCTTAGAAATCAGGTTCTTGAATACTTCTGCAGTATTCCACTTGAACTTTAATGAGGATCGCTCAGATACTTGGGTTGGGCAGCTCAGTTAGTTGGGACCCTGTGCTAATTCAAACCCACCTCTGGTACTTACAACTGATGTGATCTTGAAAGCCTCAGTTTCTACATCTATAAAATGGGGTGGTGTTGGACTAAACAGCTTCGGAGGTCCCTTTTACCTTTTCACTTATGAGCCTCTGATGTCGAAATGGGAGAATGTGATGAGGAAAGCATAAAGCCATTCTCTCACAACTAGAAAAGATAACTGAAAATGTCTGTGCTATAGATCATATATCAGAATTAATCTTTGTGTAGAAAGGCATGAACACTATGATCACTGGCCAAGAGGAATCCAGTTTCTCATCCTATGTAATTCTACATGAGGCACAGAAAAAAAAAATATGCTTAAGGAATGTTTCTGTACCCTTTGAGGGACAAAATACAGTCTTCCGAGAGACTGAATTTTTAAGGGGTCTATGGCATAAGATGTAGAAGATTTCAGCGAAAAGCGTGCTCTCAATGGTCACTGACTACAAAATCCCCATTCCTGAATAGGTAAAAGAAATAAACAGAAATGAATCAAGAAGGAAAAGTGCATGATTTGGTTAAGGTGTGAATCCCTTAATATGTCACAGAACTGGGATGTCCCCACAAATTCTATCCAGTTCATAGCTTATAGTCTTAGAGAATTGCCTAGGGCTCAGAGAGGTTAGAAGAGTTGCCAGCTGATGCACAACTAGTACTTTGAGTGTCAGAGGCAGGATTAGGACCAGAAATCTGCCCTTAATTTTATTAATCATTTGGCTTCTCTAGTAGTGGAATATGCCCTTGAATAGCAACCCTTCATCAATCTTACTGTATCATTTCCCCAAACATATTTCTGAAGGATTTTCATATAGTTGGAATCTGCAGCACCCCTTATTGGTAGTTATATAAGGAATGCAAGACCGAAGTCTACACTTGAACCCAGGGTTCATCCAACCTGGGCACAGTCCTTGGGGAATCCCTATTCGCTAAGCGAGAATTCGTGTAAAACTACCGGACAGCAGCACTCATCCACACCCAGGAGATTGTAACATTTCCTAATTAGGCTACATTCGATCTTTCTGGGTGTGTTGGTACTGGATGGGATCCTGGAGCGTAATCACAACTGATATTATTCACTCTCCAGGAATGTGCAGCTGAAGCTGCCCGGCTCCGGGCTCCCGGAGAACAATTGCGCAGCTGACAAGTGGGAGGAGTTTTACATTCCCAGGCCTCTTCCATTCTTTGCTCTGTGATGACTAAAGGGGACTCCAGGTCCAGGTATCCACAGAAGGAAAATTAACTTGTAGTGAATTTCACTGCCGGAGACTGGGGAGGAAGAGAGGGGGGAGGAAGAGAAGGGAGAGTTCTTTGATGTTCATTCAAAAGGATGCAGCTATGGGGCGAAATGCCTGGCTTACCTTTTAAGATGTTCAGAAATGATGCTCAGTGGAGGAAACCCAGATGGTTGAGTTACACGGAAAGGAGAGTCAGATCCTGTTAGATGGCACAGAGGATAGAGAGCTGGGCAAGGAGGGAGGAAGAACTCAGTTCAAATCCGGCCTCAGATACTTACCAGCTGTGTTACTCTGGGCAAGTCCCTTCACTTTACCCCATTTATAAAATGAGGATAAAAGTATCACCTACCTCCCTGGAGAGCACAGTGCCTGGCACATAGTAAGTGCTTAATAAGTACTTATTTCCTTGCTTTTTTCCCCTACTTTATGGGAAGCACATCAACTATTCTGTCCACCAGGTTCTGCTCAATTCAACCCAATAAACATACATTAATCACCTATTAGATTCAAACTACACAAGCTGGGAGGAGCACCAGCCCTGGATTCAGGAGTACCTGAGGTCAAAGCCAGCCTCAGATACTTGACACTTACTAGCTGTGTGACACTGGGCAAGTCACTTAATCCTCATGGCCCCACCAATAAACAAACAAACAAACAAATAAATGAATGAATGAATGGATAGATAGATAGATAGATAAATAACTACCTTGGGGGCAACTAGGTGGCTCAGTGGATAAAGCTGGAGTACTGAATAAAGGAAGACCTGAATTCAAATGTGACCTCAGACACTTGATACTAACTGTGTGACCTTGGGCAAGTCACTTAACCCTCATTGCCTTGCAAACAAACAAAACACATACCTTTCAGTACCTCAGGGGTCTGGACACAAATGCCTATAAGGCAAAATTTATTCAACAAGCATTTATCAAATGCCTACCATATTCCAGTCAGGGAAGCATCTTGGTGTGGAGAGGAAATGGCCCTTTGAATTAGGCATAGAACAAAGGTTCGGGGAGTAAAGCAAATGGTGGTGCCGCTAACAGAAAGCATGAAGGCAGGAGAAGCTGTAGATTTAGGGGGAAAGATGAAGCCCATGTTAAAGATAACTCCTCTGTGTTCTATATCTTGGTGGGGTTTTTTTGGTGGGGGAGGGGGGAGGGCAATGAGGATTAAGTGACTTGCCCAAGGTCACCCAGCTAGTAAGTGTAAAGTGTCTTGGCCAAATTTGAACTCAGGTCCTCCTAAACCCAAGGCTGGTGCTTTATTCACTGTTCCACCTAGCTGTCCCACCCCTTTGTTCTAGCAATCTTCCATTGCTGCTTCTGTGCCTTTGTCTGAGCTTTCCTGCCCTGGAATGCTTTCCAAGTTCACCTCAGCCTCTGAAAAATCTTTAGCTTCCTTTAAAGCTCAGCCTTATCTCCAAAGGGAAGCCTTTCCTTATCTCCTGGCTGTTAATCCTGTCTCTTCCTCCTTCTCAAATTATAATGTTTGTGCTTGGGGGCAGCTAGGTGGCACTGTGGATAGAGCACCGGCCCTGGATTCAGGAGGACTTGAATTCAAATCTGACCTTAGACACTTAACACTTTACAAGCTGTGTGATCCTGGGCAAGTCACACATTGCCCCCACCCCCAAATTATGTGCTTGTCATAATAATACTCATCTGTCTATATATTTTATCCCCCAGCAGAATATAAGCACCTTGAGGGCAGGGACTGTTTTTTTTTTAATTTTGTCTTTGAACTTCTAGCACTTTGGCACAGTGCCCTGCACGTAGTAGGCACTTAATAAATGCTCCCTGGATTTGTTTGTTAAAACAGGTAGAGATATCCAATGGGCATTTGGAAATATGAATATTTCTTCCCATTGTTTCCCCCCATTAGATTGTAAACTCCTTGAGGGCAGGGACTGTCTTTTACTTGGTTTGTTTTTTTTTGTATCTCCAGCATTTGGCATACAGTAGGCACTCAGTAAATATTTATTGACTTATGCGTTTGATCTGGAGAAAGGTCAGGGATGGAAGTATAGATTTAGGGATCATAAGGACCAATGTAAACCACCAGGAGATACTCCTTCCCTTCATAAGCAACATCTGTCAAGTGGGCAGCTGTTTCATTCTGTCATGCTTGCAGGAAGAGCAGGTCCTCAGCTTCTCACCTTGACTAAGCTTTTCTTGGTCTGGCACCCATGTAGGATGGGAGAAGCAAAGTCAAGAACTAGCTATAAAAGCTCTAATAGGGTGGGCACTTAGACATTTCTGGAGTGGAGTAGTTTGACAAACTTTAATAGTGAAATGCATTTGGTTCATTCAGAATCACAGAAACACAGAAAATGTGAGTTAAAAGGGACCTTAGCAGACATCTAGTACAACTCCCAAAGGACCGCTCCCCACCATAATAGTTACAGCAAAGGCTAATTCAACTATTGTTTGAAAACTCCCAATGAAGGGGAAACCATTACCTCTAGAGAGACACTATTATATACTTTGGGACAGCTTTAATTGTTAGCAAGCTTTCCCACCCTGGCATCAAGCCTAAAATAGCATCTTTACAACTCCCTCATTGCTCCTGGTTCTGCCCTCCCAAGTCTACCAGAACAAGTCTGATCAGGAATCAATGAAGAGTGAGCTGCAAGAAAGTATTGCTCACCAATGACAAGCTTCTCACTCTGACATGAATATCTGAGACTTTCTCTCAGTGGCTAAGCATCTCCCACACCTATTTACTAAGAGACCTAATATCTTAGGTTCTCTCCTTTTCAATCCCTCCTTTCCTAGGCCACAATTCTCCAGGCTAAGTCCTAGTTCTTTGGACTGCTGTTTTGGGCAACATGGATAGTTGAATTAATAAATTATTAATAAACTATCATGTTTTGTCTTGGGTCATATAACAGGACTTAAAAATAATAATTCTACTTTAAAAGTACATTAAGGTGTGGGCAGCTAGGTGGTGCAGTGGATAGAGCACTGGCTCTGGAGTCAGAAGGACCTGAGTTCAAATCTAGCCTCAGACACTTAACACTTACTAGCTGTGTGACCCTGGGCAAGTCACTTAACCCCAATTGCCTCACCAAAAAAAAAAAGTACATTAAGCAGGGCAGCTAGGTGGCACAGTGAATAAAGTACCGGCCCTGGATTCAGGAGGGCCTGAGTTCAAATCCGGCCTCAGACACTTGACACTAGCTGTGTGACCATGGGCAAATCACTTAACCCTCATTGCCCCGCCAAAAAGAAAGAAAGAAAGGAAGGAAGAAAGAAAGAAAGGAAGGAAGGAAGGAAGGAAGGAAGGAAGGAAGGAAGGAAGGAAGGAAGGAAGAAAGAAAGAAAGAAAGAAAGAAAGAAAGAAAGAAAGAAAGAAAGAAAGAAAGAAAGAAAGAAAGAAAGAAAGAAAGAGTACATTAAGAAACATGGGCTAAATTTTATGTTTACAACAGTTGGTTTTGACTCTTCTGATTTTAACCTTCAATTTCTTTAAGGGATGTAGACATTAATTTTTGTAATCAAAGTTAATTCACTTGAATGATTAAAAAACATTTAAGGTAGGGGGCAGCTAGATAGCACAGTGGTAAAGCACCGGCCCTGGATTCAGGAGTACCTGAGTTCAAATCTGACCTCAGACAGTTGACACTTACTAGCTGTGTGACCCTGGGCAAGTCACTTAACCCTCATTGCCCTACAAAAAAAAAAAACAAACAAACAAAAAAAACATTTAAGGTCTATGATCCAAGTCATGAAACAGTGTGTTAAAGACAAAGTAAATTTATGTTCAAGTAAAATAAATAATCATGTCTCCTCCCCTACTACTTTCCAAATCACTAATGCTTTGCCGAGGAAGCTGGTGACTTTTAAAAGATGAACACACAACTCAGTTCTTGGTATTTACCATTGAACAAGATTCTAAAAGGGGTGAGCAACTCCATGCCCCTCCTTTACATTTACTCAAACCTGGGTTATATTAGAAATGGGATGAGGAAATGACCAGCCTGTTTCTCCCACTTGGCTCCAGCTCACACATTCTCAATCATGAAATGAGAGAACAGACAAGGGCCTGTGGGCCAATGCTTTATTTAGAAAGAATGAGAAAGAGAGGGAGACAGAGAGAAATGCTGAGAATAACTTATCAGAACACAGGAGAATATTCTTTCCAAACAGAAATAAAAAACATGCATCATAATAAAGAATGAAGGCACCCGTCTGGATCTCAAGAGAAGATGCAGGGGCCAGATATTCTGCAATGCTTTTCTCCTTCATAGCCTTTTCTTTGGGATTTTTAGATGTTTTTGCTTGAAGCTCTCTCTTGTCTTTTCCCCTTGAATCTTTCCTTTACCAAGTTCTGAATAACATTGATTTTTAAAATCTTATTAAAAAATGTTTACATTGCCTAGATTTCCCCTTGTTTTTTTTTTCTCCTTCCCTCCAAGAGAAGCAAGTCTATAAGCATTAATTGCTCACTATGTGCCAGGCATTATACTAAGTGCTGGGGATATAAAGAAAGGCAAAAACTGAGTCCCTGATCTCAAGGAGCTTACAGTCTAATGGGGGAGACAACATGCAAATCAATATTTACAAATAAAGATATTTTGGATAAACTGGAGATCATCTCAAAGTGGGATTGGGAGAGACTTCTTAAAGAAGGTGGAATTTTAGCTGAGACTTGAAGAAAGCTATCGATTACAATAAAGAGCTTTTTAAAAAAATAAGAGAAAGAATAGGAACATTAAGAACAAGAATAACATTGTAAAACTCAGAGGAAAAAATCTGAAGAGAAAAATCCAGCAAGACCAATTGACATATGGAAAAAACAAAATCAAAACACCTTCAATAGGCCCCACGTCTGGAAATGAGCAGGATGCAGAATCTGCTCACATATCTTCTTTGGGGCCAAACTTGTTCCTTATAATTTCAAAAACCCCTGTTTCATTGTTTGGCTGCAGAGGCTGTTTCATTGACATTGCCATAGTCATCAGACATGTGGTTTTCCTGGATCTGCTTTTTTCACTTTGTATCAGTTCATGTAAGTTTTTCTGTGCCTTTCTTCATTCATCATGTTTATTGTTTCTGACAGTACAGTAATATGCCATTACCTTCATGGACAGAGATTTATTTAACCAGTCCCTGATCCACTGACATTTAAAGAATATCCATAGATCAGAATATCAACACTTCAGGATTCAGAAAAGAGATTTTTTTTTCTCTTAATCCTAATATTTTATCCATCTGTGATGAGTAAAATCTAATGTTTGTGTCCTTACTTGCCCCTCCACCCCTGCCACCCCCCAGTGTGGGGGAGAAACTAGCTAGGATTTACTTCTAAATTAGAAACTTCAGCAACAGTGTTTGGGCCTTAAGCATTTATTAAACTATATTAGAAGTTAGTAAAGATTGAACACATGGAGTACAGAAAGTACAGAAAGAAAAGCCTATTTCCCTTAGGGTTCAGAATCAATTCCTTCTTCTTTCCTTTCTGCCACCAACCAGAGGTCCAGGAATGAAAAGGGCAGGTCTCTGGGGCCAGCCTCCCTTCCCACTTCCTGTCTCCCTCCTCTGAAGGGGTGGTCCTTCAAGCTGATTGATTGAGGGTGGTCTCAGTGTTGATATCATAGTCCACAGCCTCTGAGAACAACACCCCACTCAGGGCCAGCCAGGAGTGGTCTCGATTTAATCAAACTTAAGTAGGTTCTCAGTTAGTCTGTCAGTCAGTCTCACCCAATTCAGTCAATTCCAAATCAATCTTCAGGTGGGGCCCCTGGGCTCTACCAAATCCCATTATTTTCTCACACATCCAAGGTGGTAATTTTTTTTTCCTGGCACCTGCTTTCTTTAAACTTATCTAGGAGGTATAAAAAGGCAGAATTCTTGCCTTAGCTGTTAGGCCTGTCCCAGATTTCAAGTCAGAAGATTGGGGTTTAACTATTCTAGCTCTCCCTCTTACTGGATGTTTGACCTTTGAAAAATCACCTAACTTTTCTGGGCCTCAGTTTTATCATATGTGAAATAGAAGCAAGAATATTTGTGCTGCCTACCCCCACAAGGTTGTTTTCATGTTCCTATGAATATACATGAGTTTATATAAAGATAAGTTATTATAATTGTTTTGATCAGGAGTTCTTAACGTTCAGGAGTCAGTGGATCTTTTGGGAGAGGGACCTGTGGATAGACTTCATGGGGTCCAGGAACTTGGATGGCTAATGTGTGTGCGTGTGTGCGTGCGTGCGTGTGTGTGTGTGTGTGTGTGTGTGTGTGTGTGTAAAACTTTATTTTTATTTTCACTAAATTTAGTATTTCCTTTTGATTATTTAAAAAGACTCTTCTGAGGAGGGGTCCATAGGCTTCACTGGACTGCCAAAGAGCTCCATGAGACAAAAAAGGTTGAGCCCCTGCTCTAACTTATTCCCATATTTCTTCCTTTTTCTCTTTTCCTTGGTATAACTAACTCCTCCCCATTTTCTTGCCCTAGCCTTTCCTCTGTCCTACCCCCATGCCTTAATGATGTTTTCCCATTCTAATACAAGCCATCAAAAATTCTATGCACTGCTTGACCAACATTGCATGAGAAGGGGTAGGATAAGGAAGAAAGGAAAACCAGCCAACTCACCCATAACCAAAATATTTTGCAACCTACTCAGCTGATATTTCTGTGTCAAAGGATGTTGACTTTATACGGAGAGCCCAATGGACTGGGATGCTCCTGTGTGATTCAGGCTGTCCCTCTGGCAGGATGCCACAGCTAGAGAATACAAAGGTCACTCCTTCCCCTTGATCTGGGGGGATTCCATGCAGAATAGCCTTGGTTGAGCCACAGGAATCACTGGGCTTCTGTGTCTTTGATGGTAGCAGAGCTTTAAATAGGGCCCAGGAAATCAATGTTGTGGAGGTTTATTAGGGCCAACCACATCCCCTTTCTGAGTTATACTTCAATGCAAATCAAGATAAGCTCAGAGTAAACAGATTATTAAAGCTAGAAGAGAATGGAGATATCATCTAGCCCTACCCCTTCTTTCACGGATGATCAAACCAAGCCTTAGAGACCATGGGATTTCCTTGTTGCCTCAAAGCTAGTTAGGGACCAAAACCCCAATGTTCCTAATTTCTAGTCAGGGTCCTAACTAGCAAAGGGCAATTGGGCCTTTTTCCTGGGGCAAAAGTTGTTTCTATCTTTAAGGCACTTAGGTAGTTCAGTGGATAGAGCACCGGCCCTGGAATCAGGAGGACCTGAGTTGAAATGTGGCCTCAGACACTTACTAGCTGTGTGAGCCTGGGCAAATCAGTTAACCTCCATTGCCTCAATTTAAAAAACAAAACAAAACTGTGTTATTTGGTATATAGATGATAGAACCAGGCTGACCAAATATGTCAAGGAAGTTTCTGGATTTGAAGTCCCTTAAACTTCCTGCCCTAATTCTAATGTAGTACTTCTAGAGCTATTTCCCTAATCGAACACTCAGATTGGCAGGTTGTGTTCCCCACGGAACAACTGACGACTCCTCCTCGAGGTTCTAGAAGTAACCATGGGGGTGTAGTGTTCTAATACCATTAGCTCCTTTGCCCCTATGCAACTCAATAAATGAGCAACCTCAAGGCAAGCCCTTGTCTATGCCAGATAGAAAATTTTGTATCCCTGTTCCCAGTAAAATCTCAATTGACCAAAAGTGTTTGGGGTTTGGAGGAAGGGAAGATGAAAGATTTGGATTCATTGAATTTTCTGGTTGACTAAGAAGTAAGCAGAAAACCTTTTGTTTCAATGTTCTTTATAACACGTGTTTCCATGTTTTAGTACGTTGAAGTCTGGCTGATGATTATAAATTTTCCAATGCTTAAGAGCCACTCTTCTCAACAGAAGCAGTATGGTGACATGGAAATAGTCAGAAAATTTGGAGCCTGAATATAAAGGCGAGCTCTTCTTACCTGTGTGAACTCAGGCAAAGCCCTTAACTTGCGTGGTTTTCAATTTCCTTATTTTTAGAAAGCTGGGAGGAGGTTGGGGGGTGGTGGGAGAGGCAGAACAATATGCCCATTAAAGTTGTTTCTGATTCTAAATATAGGAACACTGACTTTTACAGTATAAGAGGAGGCGTGTGTTAAAGTGTTAAGTCTGTATCTGGGCCTCAGTTTCCTGAGACCGTTTGTGAAGTGGGGAGTCCCTTCTCTAGTCCTTGGTTCCTTCGTGGCTAACACATCTTCCTTTACTCTAAAGTCACTTCCAGCCCCCAGCACCTTTGAACACAGGAGCTGCTTAATAGATGTTTGTTGGATTGAATTAAATTAGATTTGAATTGGGGGGCAGTTAGGGGGCACAGTGGATAAAGCACTGGCCCTGGATTCAGGAGCACCTTTTCAAGTCTGGCCTCAGACACTTGACACTTACTAGATGTGTGACTCTAGGCAAGTCACTTAACCCTCATTGCCCCACAAAAACAAAAACAAATAAACAAAATTAGATTTGAATCTCAACTCTAACATATTGTCTCTGAGGGTCCCCTCCACCTCAAAATCTATGAATGATGAGAGAGGTGACCCAGTGGGTAAAAGTACTGGACCCAGAATCAGGAAGACCTGAGTTAAAATCCTGTCACAGGCACTTACTAGCTCTGTGACTCTAGACAAATCACTTAACCTTCCTCATCATCAATTTCCTCATCTGTAATCTATGGAAATAATAATAGTTACCTCACAGGGATATTGTCAGGATCAAGTAAATACACAGTGCTTTGCAAACCTTAAGGCTCAATATAAATGCTAGCAATTATTATTGTTATACTACCTGTGTGATGTAAGCCAAGCAACTTCACTTATCTGGGCTCAGCTTCCTCAGTAGAATGAGTGAGAATGGTAGACTGGATAAATAGTTAATTTAATTTTAAAGCTTGAAATCTTCTGGTCCTAGGATAGCTTTCTTTTTTCTTTTCTTTTTTCTTGTTTTTAAAATTATTATTATTATTATTATTATTTGGTGAGGCAATTGGGGTTAAGTGACTTGCCCAGGGTCACGCAGCTAGTAAGTTAAGTGTTAAGTGTCTGAAGCCAGATTTGAACTCTGGTCCTCCTGACTCCAGGGCCGGTACTCTATCTACTGTACCACCTAGCTGCCCCCCTAGGATAGCCTTCAAGTAAAAGATGTGAGATATTGAGCTGAATTTGTTTTTAATAAAAACCTGATATGTATTTTTATAATTTGTGTATTTCCCCTTTACAGTGTGGAAAAGAAGCTGTTCCGTTAAATATGCCAGTGGAAGGCTTCAGTTACTTACAGCTAACTGAATGGTTCAAGCTATTTTTTTTTCTTTTTTTTTTTAATGATTTTGAACATGTAGAAACTATCAGATGAGGAAGAGGGAATCAGCACAGAGCATCTATGATGCTGTGACCCAAGTGACAAATTAAATGTCAGAGGACCTGGGTTCATATGTCGCCTCTGCTGTATACTACCAGTATAACCTTGGGTAACTTATTTAACATCTTTGAGACTCAGTTTCCTCATGTGCAAGACAAAAGGCTTGAGCTGAATCACCACTAATATCCCTTTTAGCTCTAAATTCACAACCTAGACTTTGGTTCATTGTTTTCTTCTCATTAATTCCCCTGGGATACTTCTTACTATTTTGGCAATGAGATTAAAGTCAAAAGTGTGGGTTTTTTTTTTATATACAAAACTTATTTTCTCCTCTAAACAAATAGCTTGACATTTTTCTCTTTTAGCATCTTCAGCAAGACCCCACCCCCAACCACAGTTTTCATATTTTCTTCTGGGATTTCAGGGTGATAGGGGCAAAAAATTAGGTCTGTTTCTTGTTAGATGTGCTGCTTCTTGCCCCCCTCCTAAGTGCATTACATTAACTCAGAGGAGTTCCCAGAGAGAAGCTATTTTCTCAGCTTTCTCAGCTTCCCTCATTTTAGGAGTTGTGGTACAAGTGAAAGGTCTAATGTGTAAGGCTAGGGTGACTGACTAAATCAATCGAGTCATTGCACCTCACCCCACTTAAAGTAAGTGATAAGATATTCAACCATTAAAATTTCAATCATGGACTTGATGTTAAGCACACAGTTTTCGAAACTGGAGTGACTTTACAAGAATTCTATAGACACTGAAGAAACTTGTTCCCACCATAGGAATCAGCCATAAATTATCAAGTGAGTTTAACAATTCCAGAAATTGTAGCGAATGTGGAATACCATCTAAACTCCAAGAAAGAACTGGGGAGCAGGGGTTGGAATGAAGAGAGATTTCTGCAGCAGCTTTGGTTTAGGTCTCCTCCTCCTCGCCACAGACAGATTTTGGACTTCCCATCAACATTGTAGCAACATCCTCAAATCAGCCACCAGTTGTGCCTGCACTGGGAGCCAAGGACAGATGAGACCTAGATTCACATCTCTGCAAAAGAATAGAGCAAAAACGTCTATACCATAACTAAGGGGAACTTCTTAAGCTCCCCAAGATACCCACTCTGCAATCTAGCTATACTTGCCTACTCTCTCTGTTCCAAACATCCACGGATGATCCAGTTTCTGTCTGATTGACTTTGCATGGTTCTCCATGTTTGAAATATACTCTCTTTTCTCCTCTACCTCTTGGCATCCCAAGTTGCCTTTAAGATTAGGCTCATGGGCCACCTTTGCTATGTAAAGTCTTTCCTGATACCCACAACTGATAGTGCCTTTTCTCCCCAAACTACATAATACTACATACATATATGTATATTTTATTGTTATGTTTTGTTTTTACATCACCCAAATTTCCCTTTGTAGGCCTCCCCCTCCCCTTCCAAAAAGTCTCTGTGTGGGGGTCTTTCTCTCCATATGTGTTTATATGTGTGTGTATAAAATGAATATATATAATTTATACACATATATCTCTCTATATGTACATATGCGCATATATGTATATAGTACACATGAGTACGTACAGATGTACATTTATGTGTATATACATGCATCTGCATATACATATATGTATATGTGTATTTGTTTTGCTGGACTACTCATTTATGTATTGATGACTTTTTGTTTTTTAAATTTGAACATGGGGGAAGTGAGAGAATAAAATAGAAAAGGAAATAACATATATAATAACTATATATTATAATATATGAGACAGATTAATAGACAGAAAAAAGAAAACTTTTAATTATTAATAAGTTACTAATTCTTGTTGTTGTTCAGTCGTTTCAGTTTTGTTTGACTCTTCATGGCCCCATTTAGGGTTTTCTTCAAAAAGTAGCTTGCCATTTTCTTCTCCAGCTTATTTTACAAGTGAGGAAACTGGGGCAGTGTGAAGTGACCTAGGATCACACAGCTAGTGTCTGAGGCAAGTCTTCCTGACATTAGGTCCAATACTCTATCCACTGTGATAACTAGCTGCCCCCAAATTGTTAATTAATTAAAATAATTATATTCAATCAATAACATTACATTTTAATTAAGGATTAATAAAAATATCTTTCTTTTATTAATCTCTCACATATATTATACATAATAATTATATATCTACCTCACTTTTTGTTCTATTTGTTTCATTAATCTGTCTCACTATGCAACTCTCCCCTACCCCTGACCAAATTAAAAAATAAACAAGGGGCAGCTAGGTGGCACAGTGGATAGAGCACCAGCCCTGGAGTCAGGAGGACCTGAGTTCAAATCTGGCCTCAGACACTTAATGCTTACTAGCTGTGTGACCCTGGGCAAGTCACTTAACCCCAATTGCCTCACTAAAAAAAACAAAAATAAAAATAAAAAACCTAACAAACAAAATAGAATCCTCAATACAAAGATGTATAATCTAGCAAAACAAATTCAATGAGATTACTTTTTAAAAAAAACAACTTTGGCAGACAAACTGTATTCTCTGATAAATTGTTTGTCCTTCATTTTTGAAGGGGACCAGTGACATCACAGGGTAATGCCTTGACTCATGAGTGAATTGGATTAAAGTGAGGCAGAGTTGCACAAAATAATCAGCCTCACTCTCTCTTCCAGTCATTGAAGTCCAGTGGGGGGACAAAAGTCAAGATGACTGGGGATGATTTGGGATACAGTAGATGACCTTGGCATCTTCCACGTCTGACCAATCTTTACGTGCTCTACAGTGCCTGCTTCAATTGCCTTCATGGCCATTGGACCTAATTGTTCTTATCCACCCATTCCTCCAGAGAGAGTCTTCACATGCTTGTGGTAAACATTCCCTTAACTCATTGATGACTTTGTGGCCAGTCAGTTACCCTCAATATGCTTTAACCCATCTGCCAAGAAGGTTTTTTTTTTTTTTAAGTGAGGCAATTGGGGTTAAGTGACTTGCCCAGGGTCACACAGCTAGTAAGTGTTAAGTGTCTGAGGCCGGATTTGAACTCAGGTCCTCCTGACTCCAGGGCCGGTGCTCTATCCACTGTGACACCTAGCTGCCCCCTGCCAAGAAGGTTTTACTGGAGTATGGCTGCTGTGCATGCCACTACTTCTTGGAGCTACAGGAAAGAGTTGGTTGAAAGGTGGATACCAAAGGTGGATGAGCATCCCTGAAAAGGGCTCAGCAAGCCCTCACACTAAAGATGCTAGTCCTCCTTGAACACTCATATACCCCTGATAAGTAGAGCAAATTGGGGAGAGAGATGAGCAATGCCTGCTGAGAAAGCATGTGCAAGGACTAGGTATTCTCACTAAAGGTGGGGACTTAATCTCTATGACTAAGTGTCTTTATGTGTCACAGGGATGAGATAATGTGTGTGAAAGTACAAGTATGTAAACACAAGATAGCATATTGTTGTTATTAGTATTATTATCATTCACCAGTTTCAAAATTTCAACTCTTAGAATCAAGGATGTAAATGGATTTTAAGTCTGAGCCACAAGTTTAAATTAGTACTGCTTAGGGCTCAAAAGCTAATATGTATAAATGACAAGAGTTGAGGGATTTAATAGTAGCTCCAATTACCCATCTTCTCTTAGAAATAATCTCAGGATCAGGATTAGGTTCCCAGGGTAACAGTGTATTTCTGATAGTCCTTTTGTCCCGAGGTCAAGCAACAATATCCCCCTATATCATTTGCTCACCTGATTTGCTTCAGAGTGCCCAGAAGAGCTTAACTGAACTGAGCAATGCCTTAATCTTTTGGGAAAGTACAAAGCAAATGCCCTGGAAGTGGTGGGGAAGTATTTAATAGAGTGGCAAGAGACGAAACTGGGGTTTGCCAGAGCTGGCTTGGGAGAGCTGATTGTTAAATTTTTCATCTATACATTTACACCCTGGAAATCTGCAAACCCTACAAATCAGGGCTTGACTTATTGGGATGGGGGGGGGGTGGGCAGAGGTTGTCAGGACTTAAGAAAGTGATGGAGAAACCATTAAAAATGCTGATTAAACTTAAAAGTATGTACTGCCTAATTTTTTTTCTTCCTCCCAGAGAGCTGGCTGTGAAACATTTACCAGTATGCCCTTAGATGGAAGCTAACAAGATGAAAGTGATAACTTTTAATGTTCTTATCCTCAAGTCTCACTCTTTTCCCAAAATGCAGCCCTGGGCATAAGGTGGTCCCTACCTGATATCAGGAAAAAAAAAATTGATCTTTTGAGGAAAAGCTTTCGTTAAGGGCATGTGTTTGGGGAACATAAGCAAAATAATAAGAAGAATAAGAATAGTCTTACTCTTACATGCATTATCTGAAGACTATAAAGATGCCTTTTGTGGAACCAATTTCTTTTTGGGGGGATGAGGCAATTGGGGTTAAGTGACTTGCCCAAGGTCACACAGCTAGTATTAAGTGTCTGAGACTGGATTTGAACTCAGGTTCTCCTGAATCCAGAGCCGGTGCTCTATCCACTGCGCCACCTAGCTGCCCCATTAAAGATGCCTTTTGGAAACATTACTTTTTTTTTTTTTTTTTTGCGGGGCAATGAGGGTTAAGTGACTTGCCTGAAACATTACTTTTAAAGGGTTGGATTTTATAAGTTGAAATATTCTCTGTTTGGTCCTCCATGCACA
Organism: Dromiciops gliroides; assembly: GCF_019393635.1. Classification (NCBI taxonomy): domain Eukaryota; kingdom Metazoa; phylum Chordata; class Mammalia; order Microbiotheria; family Microbiotheriidae; genus Dromiciops; species Dromiciops gliroides. The sequence continues at coordinate 616,943,857 of NC_057862.1, forward strand.
GTTTAGCCAAAAAGAAGTGATTGAAAAATCTACGTGAGAATGCTTACAGTTTGATATTTCAGGAATGCTTTGCGTAATCATAATTATTTCTGTAGCCATGGAGTTTTTATAAATTTACAGCTGATGTTTGCAAGTTAAGGAATTATAATCTTTCCTTTCAGTGCTTGTCACAGTCAGAAATCTCTTATGCGTACCATTCATTCCTTCAATTGATATGCATTTATTAAGTACCAACTATGTGTAAAAAAGACAGTCCATACCCTCAAGGCACTTCCACTCTAATGGGTGGGGGAAAAGAGATACACAAAAAGTCAGGAAAGGGGAGGAAGACTGCGTGGGGAAAATAAGGTACACTGCATTGGGTGGAGTTAAAACGGGGGAGGACACCAGACAGAGTACAGTGATCTATACAGGAAGGCATTAGGAGAAGTTTGGGGGGCAGCTAGGTGGCGCAGTGGATAGAGCACCGGCCCTGGAGTCAGGAGTACCTGAGTTCAAATCCGGCCTCAAACACTTTACACACTTACTAGCTGTGTGACCCTGGGCAAATCACTTAACCCCAATTGCCTCACTAAAAAAAAAAAAAGAAAGAAAGAAAGAGAAATTTGGTACCTCCCAAAAGTGGGGAGGTAGAGTCAATCAAAACTCGAGTTAGAAGTACAATATATACAAAGTTATAGCCTAATGTAGTGAATAGAGCAGTGGTCTTGGAATTAGGAAGACTTCTTCATGAGTTCAAATCCATCTTCAGATACTTACTAGCTACTGATAGTCTACTAGATACTGGGATCCTGGGCAAGTCACTTAGCCCTATTAACCTCAGTTTCCTCCTCTGTAAAATGAACTGAAGAAGGAAATGGCAAACCACTCCAGTATCCTTTGCCAAGAAGACCCCCAATGGGGTCACAAAGAGTTGGACATGACTGAACAACATAGTGAACAGAACTCTGGACATGGAGTGAGGAACACAATGGGTTCAAATCCCATCTCACATACTCTAGCTTTCCAAGTCTCTCACTTTTCTCATCTGTGGAATGAGAAGGTTGGACCCCATGGCCTTTAAGGTCCCTTTTTGCTCTAGGACCTGATGATCCTAGTAACAAAAGGCCTCTTGTAGGCAGTGTCACTTGAGCTGAGTCTTTTTTTAAAAAAAACAGTTGGGGCAGCTAGATGGCGCAGTGGATAGAGCACTGGCCTTGGAGTCAGGAGTACCTGAGTTCAAATCTGGCCTCAGACACTTAACACTTACTAGCTGTGTGACCCTGGACAAGTCACTTAACCCCAATTGCCTCACTAAAACAAAACAAAAAAACACAGTTAATGTGATGTGCTCAAGATAATATTGACAATATGGCTGAGACAGAATTTGTTTTTGTTTTTGTTTTTGTTTTCGCAGGGCAATGAGAGTTAAGTGACTTGCCTGGGGTCACCCAGCTGGTAAGTGTCAAGTGTCTGAGGCTGAATTTGAACTCAGATCTTCCCAAATCCAGGGACAGTGCTTTATCCACTGTGCCACCTAGCTGCCCCCTTGAGCTGAGTCTTAAAAGAAGTGAGAGATTCAGAGGTGGAGATGAAAAAGGAATGTGTTCATCACAGGTCCTTGGCACCCAACCACCCACTTGGTAACTCCCCCTTCTTGAACAAAAGATTCACCCAATTCCTACCTCTCTTTCAAACCTCCCAATTTCTTTTCTTTTCTTTTTTGCGGGGCAATGAGGGTTAAGTGACTTGCCCAGGGTCACACAGCTAGTTAGTGTCAAGTGTCTGAGGTCACATTTGAACTCAGGTCCTCCTGAATCCAGGGCTAGTGCTTTATCCACTGCGCCACCTAGCTGCCCCCCAAACCTCCCAATTTCTCTGGAGAGTACCACCATCCTTCCTAAGCCTCCTAAATTTGCATCCCCAGAAATGTCCTCCATTCTTCTCCCTCATCAAGTTAGCCCCCTTAGCTCATAGACTGCCTCTATAGCATCTTGCATGTGTTTGCTTCTCTCTATTCCTATCACATCATCCTAGCTCAGGCCCTCACCACCCTTACCTAGACTGTATGTAATAAGAGTCTCTCTCCTTCCAGGTTATCTCTGCTCTGCTTAATTTTCCATATACTGATCAACTTAATCTTCCTAAAATATTAGTTTGACAATGTCCTTCTCCTATTCACAAACCTTGCATGGACTCTAGGATAAAATACAGACTTCTGACACTGGCTTTTAACATCTTCCATAGTGATAATTCTCATTACCCACATTCACGTTTAAAATCTAACCAACTGCTCTAATAGATTTATCCCAGACTTTATATTTTGTCTCCTACCTCCAAGGCTTTGCTGGGGTCATTCCCTATGCCTGTGATTTTTCTTCTCTTCTCTAGTTATATTTAAAACTAAGTTCAAAAGTTACCTTCCCAGGGCAGCTAGGTGGCGCAGTGGATAAAGCACCAGCCCTGGAGTCAGGAGGACCTGAGTTCAAATCCGGCCTCAGACACTTAACACTTACTAGCTGTGTGACCCTGGGCAAGTCACTTAACCCCAATTGCCTCACCAAAAAAAAAAAAAAAGAAACAAAAGTTACCTTCCCCACATGACACCTTTCCTGATTACCTATATTTGGGGTGTTTTCCCAACAACCTGTCTTTACTTCGTTACAGGATTTCTAAGTCGTTTGGTTTAACCCCCTCATTTTATAGATGAATAAACTGAGGCCTAGGGAAGTCAAATGATTTGGTCCAGGTCACCCAGGTAATAAGAATCAGAGACAGGATTTAAATCTTCTGACTTCAGATGTAGTGCTCTTTCTTTTCCTCAGGGCCTCCACATTTTTATTTACTTTTTATGTATTCGTAAAGACTAATCTGTGCAGGAAGGGCAGCTAGGTGACACAGTGGATGGAGCACCCAGGACTGGAATCAGGAAGACTCATCCTCCTGAGTTCAAATCTGACCTCAGCCACTTAACAACTGTTTGACCCTGGGTGAGTAACTTAACCCTGTTTGCCTCAGTTTCCTCATCTATAAAATGAGCTGGAGAAGGAAATGGCAAACCACTCCAGTATATTTGCCAAGAAAACCAGAAATGGGGTCACAACTGAACAACAACAACAACAACAAAAGAGACTGAACAACAATCTGTGCTCATTGTTTTCCCACCCTCCCTGCAGAATGCAAAATCCTTGAGGGCAGGAACTGTGTTTTCTTTTCTTCATCAGCAAATTGATAGCACCTGGCTTTTGGGAAGCTCAAAACTCCAAACAACATTTCATGCATTTCCCCAACATTCCAGAGAGGTAAGGATGTGACTCACTTCAAGGAATCAAATGGAACGGAGCATAACAGGCATTTTTTAAATGCTTAGCAATCGAAAATGAATGCTGCAGAATCACAAAGAACAAGCTGGGGCCCCTAGAAATCACAGGAAAAGACACCTTCCAGAGATGGGGATGAGGGGTTGGAAAGAGGAGCCACTTGAATGGTGGATTGTGTATGTTAGCAGATGTTTCGGTTTTGCCGATTTTTTTTCTTTTAAAAAATTTCTTTGTTATATGGTATTGTTCTTTGGAAGGGGAGATGAGAAAGAAGACATATAAGTCAGTAGCTGCTATCTTCTATGTAGTAGTAGTGGTGGTTGTTGTCACTGTGGTTCGGTTTGGTTTTGACACTGGTACCAGCTACTATTTTTTCGTATCTTGGCCTCTTTGAGATGATCATACAAAATACGATCATGAAACACGATCATGAAAAAATCCTTGAGAGTTTTAAAAATTGCATTATGTAAACCAGATCTCTTCTGGTTTGCATGTAGTCAGCTCTAACTTCTTAACTTCATCTTCATAATGATATCGACGCTTCCTTACAAAGAATATTAGAAACCAAGGTGGCATAATCCAGATGTACTGGTCCTGCTATTATTGCTAAGGGGAACAAATAATAGTAAAACAATGGCAGATCTGTCCCATTTTGTATGTAATTGTTATTCTTCCGGTTCCATCTACAAATACTCTTTTAATGATCTAGCTCAGATATGTTTCATGCTAAACCCCTTGCAAGCTTATTTTCTCAACAGCCTGGTATTTTTTTAAATTTGAGGAAGCCACACTCTACAGATTCTCTCATTCTCTTCTGTAAAGTTTTATAAATGAGCTTTCACTCTAAACCAGGGAAGAAGATCAAGGATATTCTGGCAAAGGCAAATTTCTGAATTGTTTGGCTTCTTCAACGTGACTGTTTTATATCAGTTACATATCCCTAAGAAATAGTGATGGCCAGCCAATTCATCTTGTGCTATCTATTCTTCAGTTAACTCATTTAAACAAATATATCATAGTTGCAATGCCTGTGTCCTTCTCACCTCTAATTTGGTACTAATTATGAGCTTTATTCTAGCCAGTTGATGATCTGACTTCATTAAGCAAGTGATTCTGAAATAACTTCCATGTCAGTACCAAGTTATTTCTTACATGTTAGATGTAACCAATTTCATTTTTTTGTGTTGTTATTCAGTACTTGACACATCTGCTGCCTCCTAAGTCACTTCTTGGAGAAAGCCATGATAGACATGTGGAGGACTTTTGAGCAGTCTTTGATCTTGTTTACTTCTTGCTCTTGAACCCTTTTATCTAGTGTAATTTTCACCATCCTTCTTTGTACCCACATTCACATTGAAGTCAAAAGAGTAGAGGAATAAGATGTATTTGGAAGTTCTTGCCATATTGGATTTGAATTGGATTCCTCTACTTCTTCCTCTTCTTCAGATGCTGGTGCTTTAGTTGTAATTATCTTCAAAATGATCTGTCTCCAAATACTGATCATGAGCAATGTAAGACTGAAGGGGGCAGCTAGGTGGCGCAGTAGATAAAGCACTGGCTTTGGATTCAGGAGGACCTGAGTTCAAATCTAACCTCAGACACTTGACACTTACTAGCTGTGTGACCTTGGGAAAGTCACTTAACCCTCATTACCCTTCAAAAAAATAATAATAATAAATTAAAAAGACTGAAGGACCAGATATCCCAAGAAATTATGTTTCTTATTGCTTTTGGTGAACGCATGATGAAGTCAACTTAATTGCTTTATTTCTTCCTATTCTATGATCCCTCCTTATATTTTCTTTATGGCTCCTGATTCCATTTGTAGCAAAAATGTCCATAGAGGTATAGTTTGATTCCTGCAATAATATATCAACTCTGTCATTGGAACTATTCAACAGAGAAAATTAAGAGGTTGGGGAAGCACTAGAGATTTTCCATTTTTAATTGTTTTTTAGCTACATCTCATATCATGCCATAAATAAATTCAGAACCCGGCCAGCATAGGTTTAAACTGCTCAAGAGTTTGAAGCTATGGGGCAGCTATGTGAAACAATGGATAGAGCACCAGCCCTGGAGTCAGGAGGACCTGAGTTCAAATCTGGCCTCAGACACTTGACAACTTACTAGTTGTGTGACCCTGGGCAAGTCACTTAACCCCAATTGCCTCACCAAAATAAAAAAGAGTTTGAAGCTATAAGGCTGGGTAATGTGGAAGACTTCCTCCTGCATAGGTCAGAGACTGACATGAGACCCCTGGGTCGGTGATTTGAGAACAGTGCTACCTAATGGATAATTCTGATATCATACTCCCATGCTGGATAATTAATATAGTGACACATTGCCTTCCTGTATGATTAAGGAAGGCAATACAAAAGCCTGTTTGGGTTTATACTATTACAGTGTCCCGAGTCATATAATATATGCCAAAATGTCACATACATGTTCTTGAGCATCAAAATAACAATATCTCACATTTAGAGACAGCTAGGTGGTGCAGTGGATAAGAAGGCTGAGCCCAGAGTCAGGAAGATCTGATCTCAAATCTGGCCCTAGACACATTGATTATTCGACCTTGGGCAAGTTGCTTAACCTCTGTTTTCCTCAGTTTCCTCATCTGTAAAATGGGGGTAATAACAACACTTACTTCCCAGGATTGTTATGAGTATCAAATTAGATTAAGAAATCATTTCAATTTTCTTGATCTTTTTTCCCCCACTATATCGCACAATATCAATTAGGGATCCAAGAGGCCAGAAGATACTTGGACAATAGATCCTTGGAGAAGTACATTATGATGATAGGAATAGTTTACAGAATCAAAGTCACTAAGTTTGGACAACCCCAGGGGAGAGGAGAGAATAGAGAGAGGTAAAAAATGTTGTCTAGTCTATCAGGGACCTGTGATTTCATTGGCATGAGAACTCCTGCCACTTACACATCTCTAAGACTTTAGAGAGTTGCCTGACCCTCAGAGAGTTGTTACCTGGCTATCTTCACACAACCAGTAAGTGACAAAAGCAGGATCTGAACCCTGGTCTTCTTGACTCTAAGTTCAATATCCCATGATGCCTCACCAGAATGCTGTAAGTAAATGAAATAGAAAAAGAATAAACTGCTACTTCAACCTTCCTGCTACTTGATCAATTTGTGATACTGTAAAAGTAACTACTCCCCCAGTCATGTGGAAATAAAGTGCTCTAACAGCAGCTAACAATAGAGAGGGTGAATTTATATATGTTAGAAAAAAAATCTTTGCATGCAGACATATGTGTAAAGAATGTCTCTGTGTGAGTGCAAAGAATTTTTTTCATATGGCATTTTATAAGTATATACATACATAACATTTGTACTTATAAAAATACCATATGTAATGAAAGCTATGTGTAAATATTTATAAAAATACCTTCATCTAAGTAGGGCTGTAACATTTCATATTTTCAATAAATTCAAGTATAAAACTTGTATGTTAGTGCCAAATGGAACATATAGTTTGAAAAATGAACCCAGAGCAAAACTGTCAGGAGCCTAGTGTTAAATTCAGGTATCAGCCAAAGGAAACTGAAGCCGTTGTCATTTAAAGAAGGGAAACACCACTGGAGTCTTATCTTCATGAGCTGTTTTCCTTGTAAAATTTCTAGCATGAGTTCGGCATAGTTTCTCAGTTGACTTTCAACCTTATGGCCCTTTGAGGCTTTTTACACTCCACCCACAAATTTTATTTTTTTCAGAACAGTTGTCCCATTATTTTTCTTGTCACTGTGAGTTTGCAGCCCCGGTGGTTTGTTTTTGTTTTTGTTTTTTGTTTGTTTTTTTGTTTTTTTAAGGGCTCTGTCAATAGGTTTCAGGAGTACCTAGAAGAGTATCAGTTTTAACGATCGGAGGATAACCAGGTTGCTGCTGCCTAGGTTCCTCAGTGGATGTTTTCCCATACGATCTTGTGGGACAGAACGTCAGTCCAGTCTGAATGTGAGGTCAGGGACTGTCTTTAGCTTCTTTTTGTATCCCTAGTGCCTGGCACAATGTTAGGCGCTTGCTAAATGTTTAATTGAATTGATTGGTTTCCCTAGGGATCAAAGGGCTAGACCGTTCCAGCTCCCTTCTCTGGTCCTGTTTGCTCCCAAGTGCAGCCCCCAAACAGCCTGGACTGCTAACTCGGAATCACTACCCCTCACAGTCTAATTTGGCAGGCATAGATAAGGACTGAAAACCTTTCCCTTTCTTCTCCTCTATTCCTCGTCATCAGATAAGGAGAGGAGAGTCAGCTAAAGGAATTGCTGTGGTTATAAAGTTCACGAACTAAGATGGGTTGTTTCCTCTAGAGGCGGGGGTGGGAGTTTGTCTGTGTGTGTGTGTGTGTGGGGGGGGGGGATATAAGCAGCACTTTGCAAGTGATAGGAGGGCACAGGTGCTCCTGCTGCAATCGCTCCCCACACCCATAAAACCATCCACTTCAGACCAGCTGCAAAGCTTCTCTTTCCGGAATAATCATTCCCCACCAACAACCCCTCTCCCCCACCTCCGCAGCCCAGGGTGCAGGTGGGAGGGAGACTCTTCGTGCCTAAGGGGGTTACCGTACGGGAAGAGAACCCATTGATCCCAGGAGAGCAAATGCTTCCTCCTTAAAACCCACAAAGCAAGCAGGACAAAACATGCTCTTTGCTACTGCCCGGGCTCCACCGGCCCTAACCATGAGAAATCCACTTCTCCGGGTTTTCGTGCCTTCTCGGAGGGGAAGGCTCCAGAAATTGACAGAACTGGATTTCTACGCGGGAGCTAAACCTGGAGAGGGATGGGGGAGTGTATGGAAGGGAGGAAGGGAAGATGGATAGGCACGGAGCCAAGGTGGGGCGATGGTTTGGGTCTCCCTGGCATTGCGCCAGCGGGATCCTTGATGTCCAGCACACAGTTTTCCCTGGTAGGTTCACCAACCTCACTGGGAATCCACATGAAACAAACCGGCAGACTTGGTTTGCAGCGAGACTGGCAACCCGGGACCCTCTAAGAGGTGGCTTTTAAATAATAATGATAATAATCTGGCATTTCTTTAGAGATTTAAGGTTTGCAAAGCCATACATACATACGCACAGAGATACCAAAAGGGCAATCAGAGATGCATTTATTATCTTTGGAGACAGTCAGATCTACTCCCTGGGGACCACCCTTTAAACAAAGGTATCTCTAAGACGCGTACAGATAATCAGAGAGGAAAACTCTTGGAGGCTGGGGGCGGAGAAGGGAGAATTGTAGCTTCCCACCCCCCCCAACCCCCACCTCCCAGAGCTAGGTGCTTACATTCTAAAGGGATCCTCCGGCACCGCGTGGGACTAACAATGGAGCCCTATTGTTCTCCCGCAATGCGCCCTTTTCCGTATAAATAAACCAACTTCAGCTCCGAGACAAAACCTGCCAGCGCCCTCCCTACTCCTCGCCCAGGCTCAGGGTGGGGCGGCCACTTGACCCTGGCAGCGGCAGGACGCAGCCCAGGTGAAGTGGGCGTGGCTCTAAGGCTGCTTTCCCCAGCGCTCCTCCCATCTTCGTCTTGGTCCCTCCCCTTCTCGCTGCCTCCACCCATTTCAGGTTCTGTCCCCTGCGTTGGAGGCGAAGCTCCCTCATTCTCCCTCCCACCTTTTCCCTCTTGGCCTCAGCTAAAACGACTAGAGGGCTGCGCAGTCTGTCGTCCGCGCGGCTTGTGGGAGTGGGCGAGCCCCGCCAGCTTTGGAGGACGACGCGATAAACTCAGTGCCAACTGCCACCTTCCTGTACCTCCACCTTTCGCTCCGTGCCCGGCTCCTCGAGGGTGAAAGGAAGCGAGACAGCGGCACCGGTTCTCTATAGCAACTGCGGCTGCAAGCGAAGCAGCGAGCTCGGCTGCTCAGCCCGGGAGCAAGCCTCAGGGCTGGGGGCTGCCAGTCTCTAGGGGCCGCGGCAGCTGGGCGGGGCAGCCAGCTCCAGAAGCCGAGACCAGGAGCTCAGCCGGTGGCTGTGGATCACCAGGGACAGACAACTCGTAAGTTGTTTCCAAGCTCACCACCCTTTCCCCCCTATGTCCACGGGGATCAACAGCTGCGGTGTCGGGTTCCGACTGCCGCTTGGCTTGCCTAGGGGTGGGGGTGGGTGGGAGTGGGATTCTCTGGTTAAGAGGGTTGTGAGGCTCAAATCTGAGGGAGGAGAGCTGAAAAAAATTACATTAGCAAAAGGATCACAGTCTCCAGTGGCAGTAGAAGGACAGACACAAGGGGGCATAAAGCCGCCTGGAAGTGGGGGGTGGTGTTGAAGGCATTAAGCCAGAGAGCTATATGATTTATGCCCACCGGTTTTCAGGGTGCGGCTGCCTGGGTACAATGCACTCTCGCTGGGCTGGGGACAGAACCATTCTTGGATGCCCATTGTGTTCTCGGGTTTGGTAACAGCACCACACATGACTGTAGGGTTCTCTCTGGGCCAAGGGCACCGGGAAGAGAACTGCAGGCTCCCACTGTGCCCTGTGATCCAGGGTTGGCGTCGGCCCTACTGTAGCCTGCCTGAGAGAGAGGAGGGGAATTCAGATTGCTGCCCTAACCTGCTGGTCTGAGCGCTGAATTGCGCTTTTTTTGTTTTGTTTTGTTTTATTTGGGGGGGGGGGCAGTGAGGGTTAAGTGACTTGCCCAGGGTCACACAGCTAGTAAGTGTCAAGTGTCAGGTCACATTTGAACTCAGGTCCTCCTGAATCCAGGGCCAGTGCTTTAATCCACTGTTCCACCTAGCTGCCCTCAATTGTGTTTTTAAAACTGGTTTCTGAACAGCTGAAGCTATTTGAAAGACTCCCCCTCCCCCCAAAACTTCTAAGTGGCTTGTCTTAAAGGACCATCACTCAGATGGAGAGGGGAGTTGATCTAATAAGAGCCGTTTACTGAGGAGGGATTATTATACCGGCTCTCTTCTCCTCCATCCACTCCCCCTTCCTGCTTTGAGAGGCATGTGTTTCATCATAAAAATAGAAAGGAGCATATTTTTTTGGCAGGACGTCCTTCTTACTGCTCGGTACGGAAGGGGTCAGTTTAAAAATAAATACATACTTGAATGTTACATTACCTAACCAGACCAAGACTGTGACTTTAGGCTACAGTGTAAAGGGAGATCAAAGCCTAGAATACAGCTGTGTTGAAAGGCGCAAAACCCCCATACTCCCGGGCTATGCTGACAGCCAAGCCATTCCATTTGACTTTAAGACAAAGCAAAACAAGAAACAGTAAGTGAATGAATTAAAATGCTGCTCCAGCAGCAGCAAGAGCGCTGGCTAGAATCATGAAACCGTCAGGTCCTGATATGTTCGGGTGAACTGGATGCTTTTTGTGCACCCAAGAGGGGAGGGAGGTATTGGGAAGAGGGGACTAGGCAAATGTTAGCTCTAAGTAAGCGCTTAAAGCTCAGAGGTCTCTCCCGTCAGTGAAGAATTTTTTTGGGGGGTGCTATCTATAAAACAATCAGTGAGATCTCCTCCTTTTTAATAAGAGGAAGTCTTAACATCACAGGAAATCAAGGGCGGGCTGCTGGAGGTCCTGTAGCAAAGAATCGAGAAAAAGATTTCTTGTGCCTCAGAGATCCAGAGTAGTGGCTTGAAAGAAATAGACGTCTAACATTTATTTGTGAATGTTCTTTCATATTGCAGTCAGAGAAAAGGTCCTTCCCTTCCTCCTACAGTTTTGGAGGGGTCCATCAAGAAGTTAACAAGTATTGCTTAAGTATTTGTGAAGTATTTGGGATTCTGAGACAAAAAGCAACAAAAGAAATCCAATCTAGTGCCTCCCCTCAGGGGGTTTATGTTCTATGATGAAAAACATGTAGCCATGTTAGTAAACACAAATATATGTAAGTATAGAATATAGTCATTTAAGAGGCACTAGCAGCTGGGGAGCAGGGGTGCCGGAGAGAGAATATGTATTTGAGGAACTCAAGCAAAAAAGAATATTCAATTCCTCTATTTCAGACAGAGTGCTAGGCATTGGGGTGGGTCTTTCGTGGAAGGTGGTACTTAAGGTGATCTTTGAAAAGAGCTAGGAATTTCAAGCAGCAGAAGTGAGGGAGGCCCTACTGAACTCTCATTGCACTGGTAATTGGGATAGATTGTTGCTCTTGGGGTTTTTTTTTTGTTTGTCTTTGTTTTTAAGGGCTGTTCAGGCTTTTATTCAAATGTATAGATAATCAACTCTCTAAACACATTTTAAAAACCTAAAGATAAGATGGGAAAGCAATGTAATTTTTGGAACTGGCACATTAAAAAAAGAGAGAACATATAGTAGTTTCTTTATTATGTATCTTGACAAGTGTAGGTTTCCCAACAGGTCCCAACACTTGCTGAATCCAACCACTCAATTACAGGTTAATGTCTATCCTGAATTCAGAGGTTAGAACTTTCAAACAAAAAAAACGTCAGGATGGAGAATGAGTTTCTATTATTCCCAGGGTATAATTAACTTATTAACTTAAGTAGTAAGATATTAGTATAGAAACATATCTCATTCTACATACAACAGTCATAAGATTAATTCTGTCTCCTCCCCCCCCTTCAAAACAAAACTACCCTGATTATTGAAATTCTATTTCCCATCCTAGTTTAATTCAGAGAGAGTCAGCTAGACTGCTGTTCAAGGATTTGGGGAGGGTCTTTTTTTTAAAAATAGATTTACATGTGATACAGGATGAATAAATATCCAGTCTTTAAAAATCCTGTAGAAGGGTGTCACATAAGTTGAATTGCTCTATCTGCTATGCAGCCTTTTCTTTAATGTGGTATTTGGTTTTACATCCAATATGTTCCTAAAAGCAACTCTTATTGCTGACGAAGCCCATGGTGTTAGCCAGCCTTGCCTATAGAGTAGTTGTTTTAACTTCTCCAGAAGTTTTTACCAGACCACAGAACTTTCACAAGCTCATCTGACACTTGTCAGCCATGGCAGTGACGCAGTGGATGGCAGAGGGAAGACGGAGCAGGAGAAATCCAGGACCACTGTTCTGGATAGTATCTTCCATTGTAATTTAAATGATTGCTTAAGTCTGGTTTCATTTAGGCCTATCCCAATTTCTTTCTGGCCATCACTCAGTGGGCCTGTTACTGTTTTTTTTTTCAAGGAAGGAACAAGAATTTAAAACTATATTTAACTGTATTACTTAAAAAAAACCCCAAAACCATACAACTGCCTGAGGCCAGATTTGAACTGAGGTCCTCCTGAATCCAGGGCCGGAGCTCTATCCACTGCACCAGCTAGCTGCGCCACCAATTTTTTTTTAAATGTGTTTTTATTGTTTGTTTGTTTTTTTTGCAGGGCAATGAGGGTTAAGTGACTTGCCCAGGGTCACACAGCTAGTGTCAAGTGTCTGAGGCTGGATTTGAACTCAGGTCCTCTTGAATCCAAGGCCAGTGCTTTATCCCCCACCAATTTTTATAGGAAGCAAAGTGGGAGAGTGGAAAAGGTCAGAGTCTTGGGTTCAGATCACAGTTTTGCTGTGATGTTGGACTTAATTTCCTAATCCATAGAACAAAGGAAATTGGATTTGGTGACCTCTTATAGTCCCATCTCTAAATCTGTTATAATACTATGCTCTCTTTTGTTTTTCAAAGGTAGTTTCTAAGCACAATCAATAAGCATTTATTAAGGGTTTACTGGGTGGCTCAGAGGATAGAGCCCTGGACCTGGAGTCAGGAAGACCTGAGGTCAACACTATGTGTTGTGTGACCCTAAGCAAGTCACTTAACCTCTGTTTGCTTTAATCCACTGAAGATGGAATGGCAAACCATTCCCAGTATCTTTGCCAAGAAAACCCTGTGAACAGTATTGATGTGCTATATTCTATAGGTCACAGAGTTGGATATGACAACAACAATAATATGCCGAACTCTGACCTGAGCTCTGGGCTTACAAATAAAGGCAAAAACCAGTCCCTGCCCTCAAGGAGCTTACTTAAGAGTTAAGCTGCTGCTAAATCCTTTTAGTTAAATCCCATTTCGGGTTTTCTTGGAAAAGATACTGGAGTTGTTTACCATTTCCTTCTTCAGCTCATTTTACAGATGAGGAATTGAGGCAAACAGGGTGATGCGATTTACCCAGTGTCACACAGCTATTAAGTGTTTGAGGCCAGATTTGAACTCGGGAAGATGAATCTTCCTGATCCCAAAGCCAGTGCTCTATTCACTTTGCCACTTATTGGCCCTTATGGGGGTTTGCAATAAGACTAGAGGGAAATAAGGGATACCTATTAATACTGGTGCAGGTACAGTTATCTGTAGCAAAGTTATGGAAAGAAACCCTTGAGTTATGAACCCCTGAATTAGAACTCCACATTATTATGCCACATTATTATAGCTTTTGGCTATGAAGCGATTGCTCTCCTTGCCTTCACCAAGGGATAAATGAGAGTAATAGTTACCAGCCTTTAGGCAATGTGGTGTGGATTAGCTAGTTGGTGACTGTCAAGTACCATATAAGTGTCTTTCTTGTGGATGTGGGAAGCTTAGAATATGATGGGATGGGCCAAGACTAGAGAAAATGAAGAGCAGTAACAACGATGGATTTGGAAAGGGTGCCATGCCCACAACTAAGAACAAGGACATTTAGGGGAATTCTGCTGGAGATAGCATCTTAGTAGGGAAAACGAGGGGAAGTAGTTTTCTTGGAATAAAACAAACAAGACTGTTTAAAAGAGCTAGAAATAGCTCTTCTGCAGATGTTTCTGTCAGATGTCTGACTCCCAAGATAAAATGCAATACAAGGAAGAATGGAAGAAACTGACACACCGTTTTTTAGATATTACAATAGACAAATGCCACAAAACTGGCTAGATAAGAGGCTGGTGTGAAAGATAGAGGAAGAAGCCCTTTGGAACTCTGAGAACTAGGCTGGATCACCCAAGTGGCCTGTTCTGGCCACTGTTATCTTTGTTAAGGTTGTGATTAGCTGTAGGACTGTACCAAGGCAGGTCATGGTTATAGAGTGGAGTAACCATTTAAAAGTAGGCACGCTGCCTTTGGAAAGGAATGGAGAAATCAGTGGAGCTGTCCAGCCCCATTTGGATCCTTTAGTTCTTTCTATTGAGAGAGAGAGAGAGAGAGAGAGAGAGAGAGAGAGAGAGAGAGAGAGAGAGAGAGAGAGAGAATGAGAATTATTAGAAACAAACTTCACAATTTATTTGAATTAAAAAAATAATAATTAATTCTTGAACATTCCAACTGATGTTTCTTAGTACTGTGGATATTCCCTCCCTGGATGTGCATCAGAACTCATCATGCCTTTTTTTTCATCTTATGCAATTCTTTTCCATTGTCTTTTATAAGCCCCCATTACAAGGTCTAGACAACATGTTGTGGACTTTGGTGAGGCCATTTTACATTCCTTGGGTATCAGTGCAGCCCTTGGTCTGTCAATCTGTTACCTCTTCCTTTTGCAACACACCCAGCTCCTTTCATAATCATTCATTTCCTCATATCTTTATGTTAATTGTGTGTTTTTAGAAATACGCATCATTTATGTGTGCCCACTGTGCGTCTCTCCATTACTCTTTGAGTCATCCACAACTATGATTCTTCAGAGAATTCCAAGTTTTGCAATCATCCAGCATCATTTGCATTTTTTTTTTTAAAGGATGGACTTTTGTGCTAGAAAACAATTTTGTTGTGGTGGTGGTTCAGCAGTGTCTGACTCTCCATGACCCCATTTGGGATTTTCTTGGCAAAGATACTGGAGTGGTTTGCCATTTCCTTCTCCAGCTCATGTTTACAGAAAAGGAACTGAGATAAACAGGGCTAAGGGATTTTTGCCCAGGGTGGTCACACAGTTGTTAAGTTTCTGAGGCCAGATTTGAACTCAGGAAGTCTTCCTTACTTCTGGCTAGGCACTCTATCCAGTGCACCACCTAGCTACTCCTATAAAAAGCATCATTGAAAACGCTGCACAGTTTTCCCAAATGAAAGTTAGCCTACTCTTAACCTCCTGAATTCTGGCTCCAACTCCTTTTCTGTTTGAAATACCCATCTCGGGGGCAGCTAGGTGGCATAGTGGATAAAGCACCGGCCTTGGATTCAGGAGGACCTGAGATCAAATCCGGCCTCAGACACTTGACACTTACTAGCTGTGTGACCCTGGGCAAGTCACTTAACCCCAGTTGCCTCACCAAAATAAATAAATAAATAAACAAACAAACAAATAAATAAATAATAAACTAAACTAAAATACCCATCTCAGATATTTATAGATGAATTAATGCAATGGAATGACCATACTGTGGTATGTGAATAGTCTGGAAAAGAGGAATTTTTAATTCATTTGTTTATTCCCATAAAGATGGTAAGATCACATTCTTGAGTAAGCATGGCTCTCCTTGAGAACACCTAATAGTCTGGAGCCTTGATGTACCCACTATAGTATCATCTACAAATAGTAACATCTGGAGGGATGGCTGCACCATTCACAGGAAATCCTTCTCCTTGGACTGTTCCTTATGACAGTGGCAAACACCTTGGGCAGGCTTGAGTCTTCATATTTCATTTCTCAGACTATTACTGAAAAGAGTTTTTCCTGTGGTTCCATTGTTATCAGTGAATATTTTAAGAATTTTGCGTGTATCTGAGAAATTCTTTGTTGGAAGGGAAGCCTTTAAGACTTTATTTTGCCCTCCTAAGTCAATTTTTAAAAAATGTAATTAAGAAATATAGGGGACATCTGTGTTCTCTATAATATTAATTGGTTGGGTGAGGGGTTTTTTTTGGGGGGGTTGGTTTTTGTTGTTGTTGTTGTTGTTGTTGTTTTGCGGGGCAATGGAGGTTAAATGACTTGCCCAGGGTCACACAGCTAGTAAGTGTTAAGTGTTTGAGGTCGGATTTGAACTCAGGTACTCCTGAATCCAGGGCTGGTGCTTTATCCACTGCGCCACCTAGCTGCCCCTGGTTGGGTGAGTATTAAAGATATGGTCTGGTACCAAAAACAATTTGTAACCCTTCTCATCTCTTCCTCAAAGATACTTAATGATACATGTGTAGAACAATCTTTTCATAAGAAAACAATGGGAAAACCAGGTGGATAGTGGATAGATTGTTGGAATCAGGAAAGACCTGAGATAAAATACTGACTTGGACATTTACTAGCTGTGTGACCCTGGACAAATCACTTAATCTCATCTATAAAATGAGAGGGGTTGAACTCATTGATATCTGAGGTCCTGTCTAGCTCTGATCTATGATCCTATGAAAATTTGTGGAAAAGTAGGCCCCACAGCTAGTAAGTGTCAAGTGTCTGAGGCTGGATTTGAACTCAGGTCCTCCTGAATCCAGGGCCGGTGCTTCATCCACTGCACCTCCTAGCTGCCCTCTCATGTAATTTTTCTGTTCTTTTTCTATTTTCCCTTTTCTGATAAATCTTGCAAAACAACTTCCCAGAGCTACCAAAATTTTGCTGCCTTCAGGATAGATGTTCTCCGCATATATAGTAGTAGTCCAGCTGTTCTTTTGAACATCATCTTCTACACATCTGAGACTAAGGTGTTAGGGTCCAAATGGGGGTAGATCCATTGTCACTGATGAAAAAAGATGTCATCAAAACAGTAATAGATGGGTTTTCTTTTTCACTTTGCTGTTTTCTGGACAATTCATTTCATCTTTGAATGCTTTTGGGATGATGTGGCATATTGGGCCTCCCATGAAATTTTTTGTAGACTTATTTCCCCTGCTTTCTATTGTTGCGCAAGACGGTGTTGCTCATAATCTCCCACCACTGTTCCACAGTATTTCTTTTGTCCAGTCGTGTTCAACTCTTTGTGACACCATTTGGGCTTTTCTCGGCAAAGATACTGGAATGGTTTGCCATTTCCTTCTCCAACTCATTTTACAGATGAGGAACTGAGGCAAACAGGGTTAAATGACTTACCCAAGGTTACACAGCTAGTGTCTGAGGCTGGATTTGAATCAGGGCCTCCTGACTCCAGGCCTGGCGCTCTATCCACTTCACCACCTCGCTTCTGTAACTTAACTCTAGGTAGTCTAAATGTGAGATGATATCCAGTGGTCAGTGGGCTGGCACACTGTATGATAAATGAACCCTGCTAATACTGATATTCTCATAACTGAAATACAAAGACAGAAGAAAGTTGAAGTTAAATAAATAGGATAGCTCACCATTCTCTTGCAGAGACAAAGGAATCAATTTCATCCTGTACCTGAAGTCAATAAAAAACATCTTTTCATGAAAGTTGTTAATTATCTTGTCTTGGCATTGCTCACAATAATGAGCAAAAAGACAACCATAAAGATAATTGCAGCTTATCTGAAGAGGGGGAAATTCTATGACTAACCTGAAAACATTCTTCAAAGCAAGTCAATGCACCTGTTAATGTCAGTGACTTTAACACGAAAGTGGGCACAGGGGAGGATGGTGAGAATCATGTTGGAAAATGATGACTCAGACATGAGAAATAAGAAGCCAGAGAGTTGTGAACTATTCAGAACCTTCATCTCTCTTAAGAGATTTTGGAAGAGACTCAGAAAGCCCAGCCTTTATTGAACCAATGACTGGTTGCTGAAGTGAGTCCTAGCAAAATCAACTTGAAGGGGTGTGGGGGAAGGAAGTGGTGTCACACTGTTAACTAGTTGGAACAAAGGTCAAAATCATCATCCGATTATAAGGGGTAAACATGTGAGGCTACTTTGTACAATTGTAACACCTTCAACCTGACCTGTTCAAGTGAGCTGCTGATGCTAAAAAAATGAAAAATTTACAAAATATATTGACTTGAACATGATTTCCTGAATGTCTCTGATAAAAAGCAGTCCCAACAAGGATACCAAAAGTGAAAAGAAAGCACTATAGCTGGTAAATATTGATCTCATCAAGTGGAAACATATATAATATATATCTACAGGATGGGCCAAAAAGTCAAGAAGGGGTTTCGATATTTAATAACTCCTTTATTTTTTGTTTCTAATTTGCATGCCACAGCATCATATACAGTATAATATATATATATATATATATATATATATATATATCTCCAAGGTTTTCTTTTTAAAATTTATAAAGACAGATAAAGAAAAAAATAATTTTCAAAAAGGTATTAAAACATCAGACCCCTTCTATGACTTTTGGCCCATCCTTTATTATAATATGCATTATACTATTATATACTATATGTATTTTACATATACTATATCATTTTATGTACTGTAATAGTATGTATGCTATTATGTTGTATTATACATACTGGAGTATATGGGGTGTTCTGGGAAGAATAGCACCTCTGGTGTGACGGCCTGTCCAAGCCCTTTTCATCCACTTTTGGCATGCACCTGGCACTCAACTCTCTCACCTGTGGCTCCAAGGATCTTTGCCAAGAAAACGCCAAATGGGGCCATGAAGAGTTAGAAATGACTGAAAAGAAAACAGCAACAGTTAATATTTATAGATGGTCCTAGAAGTGGTACCATCTTGGGACCCTTTCTTTGCTCTTTCTCATTCCACTAGTCATTGTGGAAGGGGGTTCACATAGCACTGGGGACCATTTGTCATATTTCCTTGTTTCATGGGTGGTTGCCATTTCCAAAGAATTCCATTGGTCTCTTGGTGATGGTCCTCATACTTAGCTAGTATGTATAGCAGAATCTGTCTTGAAACACGTGGAGCATCCTAGAACCTGACAGCAGTCCTCTGTCAAGTCCACCGGGCTTGCTTAAGAGACCATAGTCACTCTTACATTACATTGAGGCAGTGGAGTAGGACTTTGTGGAGAAATATAATAGCGAATAATAAAATTTATGAAATTTGTTGACCAAATAGAACTGTTATTCTGAAATCTTTTTTTTTTTCATTTTGAGTTTTGCCAAGGGCCAATCTAAACTTCAAAACTAAGTTAAATTAATAGGAGACAAGTTACTGTTCAGAAGCCCAAATTGGGGAGTCAAAAGATCCTGCACCTTGTTCCAATTTCCCCACTATATAAACGTGGGGCAAGTCACTTTTACCTCTCTAGGCCTCAGTTTCTTCATCTGTAAAAGGATGAGGTTGGACTGTATACTTTCTTTTTTAAAAATTTTATTTTATTATTTTTTTTTTGTGAGGCAATTGGGGTTAAGTGACTTTCCCAGGGTCACACAGCTAGTGTCTGAGGCTGGATTTGAACTCGGGTCCTCCTGACTCCAGGGCTGGTGCTCTATCCACTGCGCCACCTAGCTGCCCCAACTGTATACTTTCTAAGGTCTTTTGCAGAAGTAATATTCTAATATTTGATTTTATGTCGGGGCTCACAAACCCACCAGACCAGACACATCATTATCTGTTCCTTCCCTTGAAATAGTCTTCTTTGAAGTTGTTATCTGGTGAGAACATGTCCTTATCATTTCTCTGCTTTCCTTTAAGCATTGGACACCATTCATCTTCAATGAAGAGAAAGCAAAAAACCTTTGCTGCCCTGCCTAGG
Organism: Dromiciops gliroides; assembly: GCF_019393635.1. Classification (NCBI taxonomy): domain Eukaryota; kingdom Metazoa; phylum Chordata; class Mammalia; order Microbiotheria; family Microbiotheriidae; genus Dromiciops; species Dromiciops gliroides. The sequence continues at coordinate 616,963,593 of NC_057862.1, forward strand.
CTATGGGACATTCAGTTCCACTGAGACCACCAAGAGGTTGCTTCAGCACTCATGATAAAGGATGGGGATGGGGGGGGGGAACTTGCTACAGCCAGCCGGGAGACCCCATTGGCAGGAGGATTAGCATTGTTGAGTCTCTTAATTACAGATGGTACCCCATACCTCAGCCAGCTATTTCAGATATGTATGACATTTTAGTCATATGGTAGATTGGATCCTCATTTGTCCGAGGACCTATACACATCTGATGCCTACCCTATGCCCCTCCCCTTCCTTACTGAAAAACCCACCGGAATAAATAATAGTAGCCAACACACACACACACACACACACACACACACACACACACACACACATAATTATATAGAAATGTATATAGAAATGTTGGCTCTGTGCTAAGGGCTTTACAAATATTGTTTCATTTGATCCTCAGAACAACCCTGGAAGATAGGTGCTATTATTACCCCTATTTTATAGATGGAGAAACCGAGTCAAACAGAAGTTAAGTGACTTGGCCAAGGTCAAGAAGCTAGGGAGAGCTTGCGATTGGATTTGAAATCAGTCTTCCTAACTTCCAGTTCCACAGTTCTATCTGCTGCATCCCGTAGCTGCTGAAAATATTGGACAGAGGGCCAGTTTACACCTACTACCTCTGTATCTCCGAGCCTCAGTTTCCTCAACTATAAAATGAAAGGACAGAAGTAGGTGGCTTTTTAAGGTTTTTTCCAGCTCTAAATCAAATGAACGATCCCATGAAATTGTGTCCTCCTGAGCATTTGGGAAGCGGGTCGTATGTCCATGACCAGACTCTGAGTTTAAGTGCATCCCAATGTAGGTTGGATGCTGCTTTGTGGTCTTATTTGCCTTCAGTTTCATGTTTCCTCTTATATTAGAGGGAGAGTTTCTTTACTCTAACCTTAGTGACCAGGTACCCTTTCAACAAATGTTGTTTGAGTAAAGGAGGATTCCCTGAGGTGGGACTAATGGTGGATCTAGTGTGAGAGTCAGTCAACAACCTTTAAGTGGCCACTCATTATACTAGGCTTGGGAGATAAAGGAAGGCTAAGACGATCCCTGCCCTCAGGGATCTTATAGTCTAATATTTGAAGCTTGAGAATCAGTGGAGCTTCACTGCAAAGCCTTATTACCTGCTGAGGTTATTGGGAATGGGGTGAGGGGTGTTCTTGGGAGGAGGGAAATACAGACCTGTGCTTTAAATAGTTTGGGAGAACTTTTGGCCTGGAAATCCAATCCACTTGTTGTTTTGGTGGTTAGTCGTGTCCAACTCTTCCATGACCCAATTTGGGGTTTTCTTGGCAAAGATACTGGAGTAGTTTGCCTATTCCTTCTCCAGCTCATTTCACAGATGAGGAAACGGAGGCAAACAGGGTGAAGTGACCTGTCCAGGGTCACACAGCTGGTAAGTGTCTGGGGTCTAATCTGAAATCAGTTCTCCTGACTCCACATTCTGAACTCTATCCACTGTGTGGTAGAAGCCACTGTTCGCTAACAACTATGAGAATACACTATAGGACGTGAAATCCAGAAGCAGAATATTTAATGATTCAATTCACTGAGCATTTGACTTTGTAAAATAAATATTTGTGTCTCCAGAGCTAAACTCAGATGTATCCTCAAAAAGGGAAACAAAGGGAAAAACAAAATGGTTCCTTGCCCTCAAGGTGTTTACTGTGGAAGTGGACTCACTAGGTATTTGAGGAAGGGGGAAGGACACGGGGAGGGGGGGGGAGGGGGGGTGCAGGCGGCTTTCAGATTGGAGGTGGCCCTAGTGCCTCCTAGGAGTCTAAGAATTGTGAGAATGCTTTCGGGGCCTGGGGGAGAGCCTACGGGTGGTTTCTTATGGAATGCTTGAAACAATATGGTTGCCCTAAATGCCCCCTTCCCCCCAAATAACAAAAAAGTTGGGAGTCAACTGCTTTAGCTAACTAGTCCTAACATAGTCCTCATTTCTAACATCTTGGTAAGGATTAGAAAAGGTGCTGATTTTTTTTTTTTAGTAAAAAATAAACAAATGTAAACCCACCCACCCCCCCCTTTTTTGAAATTTCCTTACAAAGATGCTTTTTTTTTTTAAGTGAGGCAATTGGGGTTAAGTGACTTGCCCAGGGTCACACAGCTAGTAAGTGTTAAATGTCTGAGGCTGGATTTGAACTCAGGTCCTCCTGAATCCAGAGCCAGTGCTCTATCCACTGCGCCACCTAGCTGCCCCTGATGCTTTTTTTACATAGAATTTTATTTTCCAAAATATATGTAAAAACAAATTTTAACATCAATTTAAAAAAAAAATTGTTCCAAAGTTTTTTTTTTCTCTTTGACAATTCCTCAGTCTGAAGTTTTGGGAGTTTTTTGACTGTTTTCTCTCACAACCTAGCTAATGTGGGAATGCTTTCCATGACTGCTCATGTATAACTTATTTTGAAATGCTTGAGTTCTAGTGGGTGGGGGGTGGGAATGGAGGAGAAAGAGAAGTTGGAACAATTTTTTTTTAAAAGATGCTTTTTAAAAGTCTTGAAGTTTGCCTTGTCACCTCCAGAAGGAGATTAGAAACTAGAGCTTTTGAAAGTTATATACTCATTCCTTCTCCCCAACGTACATAACATCATGGACAAATTGAGACCTAGAAAAGGGCTTAGGGATCCTCAATTCTATGGAGGGGGGAAGGGAGATCACCTGATTCATTAGTTAACGGACAAAAAACCTCAGCTAGAATCTCCTGGTTCCCTTTCCCCACCACTTTACTAGGCCCTAATCTATTCAAATCATTTGAACAAACACTTGTTAATTTCCCACTTAGTTCCCGAAGATAAATAGAGACAGACTTTACCCTCAGGGAGCTTACTCTACTCTAAATAAAATTAAGTGCTAAGTGGGAGAGGATGAGAGTTTCTATCTGGGGGCTGGGTCACTGTGATTAGAAAGATTAAACACAATTCCATCCTACAACTGTGTTACCCAACTTGTTTTTAAATCTATCTGGGGCTGTATCAGCTTTGATCTAAGACTGTAGAATCTTGAAGTTGGCAGGAACCAGAACAGTCAGTCACCTAGCTCAAGATTCGTCTCCGCAGAAATTCCACTGACAACATTTCTGACCTGAAAATTTCCTCCATTGGTGCGTACCCTACTTTAGAAGATGATTCCATCATTGCATAGGGCTGGTTGTTAGGTTCTTCCTTGGAAAGAAGGGAGGGAATAGTTGTTTATTAATTGCACTGTGTTAAGCGCTTTATAAATATCTCATTTGGATTTCACAACAATCCTGTGAAATAAATGTTATCATCCTCAATTTACAACTGACAAACTGAGATGGGAGGCTGTGACTTGCCCAGGGTCACACAGCTAGGGGGTGTCTAAGGTCAATTTGAATTCGGGTCTTCTAGACCAGGACTTTTTAAACTTTTTCTACTCGTAACCCCTTTTCACCTGAGAAATTTTTACTTGACTCGGGATACATAAAATAGGTATACATAACTTTACTGTTGCCAAATTTTTCATGACTCCATGAAACTGTGGGTCTCAACCCACAGTTTAAGAAGCTTTGGAGCTAGACTTCAAGTCAAATGCTACTGCAGCTCAGGAGATAGGGACCTCAGGGGCCTTCTAGTCTAATTTGGACCAGAATAATATTGGAGAACAAGGACTGTTTCTGCCTTTCTCTTTATCCCCAGTCCTCAGCACACTTGAGTGTCATATAGGAGGCATTGGCTGTCTGAATAAGAATCCCCTTCTATAGCATCTGCAGCAAGTGGTCACCTTGTCTTTGCTCAAAGACCTGAAATGAAGTGGGGGAAACTCATTCTTTCCCGAAGCAGAACATTGTTGCTTTTTTTAATTTTAATTAAATCTAATCGGCTTCTTAGCAACTTGTACCCATTTCTCCTAGTTTTGTCCTCAGGCCAAATAGAGGTGGAATCCTCCCTCCACCTAACAGCCTTGAAGATGGTTTTCATACCTGACCCCTGCCCCCTCCCTCCCCCAGACTTTACCCCCGTTAACCATCTCTGATTTAAAAATAACTAATGATGCTGTGTTGCCTCCTTTCTTCGGCTAGAATTAGTACATAGCAGAGAAATTTATTTGGCTTTGCCTCTCCTCTATCCCAGCTCTGTAGCTGAGTAGTCATTTACCCCCAAGGTTCTTGTCATTTCTTCTCCCACATCTCATTCCTCCTTGTGGGTTCCAGTCAGGTGCACAATGGCAGTTCCATTCGTCATTCCCTTCACCTTGTAAAGGATGCAATGATTGCGAAGGCCAGCCGCTTTGCTTAGTGACTCTGATCTTGGCAGAGGGAGTGACGGCAGATGTACCCTATCACCATTGTCTCATGCTTCCGTGCCAGGTTTGTGATCTGTTTCTAGATCTCTGATTCCAATTCTTCCTTCTGTCTCGGTCAGCTGTAGTATGTCCCCACGAACGAGTTGCTCCTGTTCGTTTCTACATGAACACATTCCAGCTGGGCAAGTTAATGATCCTCTCAGGGCCGGAGGCAACTCTTTAAAAACTCTTCTGTCCAATGCTATCACAACCTTCTTTCTCTCTACATCAAACCTTGCCCAAATACTTCCTTGAGTATTCCTGTCCACCTCAGGTTCTTGGTTCTTGACGTAAAAGTGTTCTGTCCCAGTTTTTTAAACAAGGCATACCTTTTCTGGAACCCAGTGTGTAATGTAGAATTTCCTCCCTTGTGTCAGGATTGATAATTTACCCTGGTTATTACCTGGACTTAAAATCATCTACATTTAGACGTCTGAAGCCATGGGTTTTATACTTGGCTGCCTTCAAAGATATTGTCTTCCACGAATAACTGGTCTTAATGCTAGTCATCATCTTAAGTCAAACCGAAGCCCCTCTGTGATTCCAAACTTGGCAGACCAAGAGGAGAGGTTCCCCTTCCTTTGTTTGGTCTAAAGCCTTCTTGATTAAATTTTCTCCCAAGCTCTTTGTGTGTGCAATCCATCCCTGGCCAGGAACCTTGTGTTATGTTACTGTGTTTTAAGTCAGGGTCCTGAAACCCAAACCCTGTTCTCAGACATCCTCTTCATCAGCTGTTCACTTTCCAAATCCTTTTCTCCTTTGAGTCTCTTCCATTCATATGACAGCGTGTTTCAAAACACATGTGCCCATAATGTCTTCAGTTTTTTTGTCTAGGACTCTCATGATACTTAGTAATGCTTTCTAGGTTTACTATGGTGGCATTTACCCCCAAAACAATAAATTACCAGAAGTGAGCAGTCATCGAGGTTAATAAGTTTAGGGGAAATGTTGTCCTGGCTATGATAAGTATTACAGGAAGACAGACCTTTCTATTGTTAATTCTAGTTGACAAATAGTGGCGCCCTTAGGAAGTTCACCATCACCATTATTCACCCTTCCTCTGATGACTCCTGGATGATGCCTCTGTTTATGACACCTCTGCATCCCCATCATCATTTGTCAGAGCCCAAGAAACTGTTTCCTCTTCCGGGGTTCCAACTCCCCATACTATAGGAGCCTCGGCTCTATTATTTGGCTCTGAGTGAAGCCTAGAGATTGCCACCGCAGTGGTCCCCTCCCCTTCTCCTTCTTCAGCTTCTTGAATTAGTTTTGGATTTGGATTCAGGAAAACCCATTAAACACTGTCTTGGGCATTTACTAACTGGCCCTGTCAAGTTACTCGACCTCCCCAGCCTCAGTTTCCTCATTTGTAAAATGAGGATAATAGTATATCTACTTCACAAGGTTGTTGTGAGGATCACACGAGAACATATGTAAAGCTCTTTACAAAGTCATTTGCCAACTTTATCTGCATCACATTCCTCTATCCTCCAAACTCCTTATGTGTGTTAAAAATCCCCTTTTCATATCCTATTGACTCTCTTTGGTCTCCTTGATGTCTTTTTCATTATTTCAAAGAGCACTTCATTCTTGATCATCCAGATAATAGAAACACACTCCTCCAGCCTGTGCTTTCTTCTACCCTAGGATTATGCTTTTGAGTATCATGTGAGTTATAATAATTTTAACTTATGGTATTGAAAAGTTGCAAAACACTTTCTTCTTTATAACCCTGTATATGTGTGTGTGTGTGTGTGTATATATTATCCATATGTATATGTATGTGTGTGTGTGTAACATACATATGTGTGTATTGAGAATGTGATACCTATTTTGCGGATTACTTTCTTCATTTGCCCATGGTCATATAGCTAGAGCAAAGCTTCTTAGTCTGGGGTCTGTGAATTTAGATTGGGGTGGAAGCAGAATTACATCCCTCTTGGACCCCTTGAGCAATATGATGAAGACTTCTCAGAATATTTTTAAATACAGAAAATAACATTCATAGAATTACAAAGGAAACAAATTATATTGAAAAATATTCATCAAAATATTAAACATTAATGGCTCTCAAGTTAAGAACCCCTGCTTTAACTGAAGTTTTAGGATTTCCTTTAATTATACATGTTTTTTAAAAATGATTCTTTTATGAAGGGGTTTATAAGCTTTACCAGACTGTTCAAGGAGTCCATGGTACAAAAAAAAGGTAAGAACCAATGAGCTTGAGAACATGGAGGTAAATTTGGACATAAGGTCTTCTGTCTCTAATCCAACATAATACCCCCCTTCACCCCATTGCTTCATGAATATGTGTGTATATGTATGTGTATATTTGCATATGTTTGCATGTATATATGTATGTATATAAGTGTGAATATATGCATTACTTGATATTGACAAAGACACCCATATTTCTCATCTTTTACTAATACGTAGTTTGTTTGGTTTTTTTGGGGGGGTGTCTATGTAGAGTGCTTCATTTTCTTGTGTTCTCTTGGTTATAGAATGACCAAGAGATGCTTGTGTCCAGACCAGCCCTTTGATCAATAGGGAGTGTATGAAGGTATGAAGTATATATCAGGTGTTGTCCAGGGACAACAAAGAGAACTGAAAACAAGTACTGCCTGATGTTCCCCAAAGGTTTGGGAGGGCAATGACAAAATGACAGGAGTCAGAGGTCCAGAATAGAGAGAACCCAGAGGACTGGGGGGAAAAAAAAGAAGGCACAACTAAAGACTGGGAAAAGAGCAATGATCAGCTAAGCTTTTCCTAGAGCAGAAAGTGGGCCCAGAGAAGAGTAACTGAAGACCCAGCGCTGACTGGAGCAGCCGGTGTGTGGGTGTTCCCTTTTTCCTGTTTGTATAAAAACTGGGACTATATGGGGGCAGATGGATTTCTAGAGGTAGAGGAAGTCTTCAGAGCCTGGCTATGGGGGTTTCTAGGAAAGGTAGCAATTTTAGTAATCTTTTTTTTTTCTTTCAGTGGTGTCTGAATTTTTGTGACCCCATTGGGGGTTTTCCTTGGTAAAGATTTTAGAGTGTTTACCATTTCCTTCTCCAGCTCATTTCATAGATGAGGAAACTGAGGCAAACTGGGCCGAGTGACTCGCTCAAGGTCACACAACTAGTAAGTGTCTGAGGACAGATTTGAACTCAGGTTCTCCTGACTCTAGGCACAACACTCTATCCACTGCACCACCTAGCTGCCCCTAGGAAATTTTAAGAAATAGCAGTTTTCTTCTCCCCCACTTCTTGTGAGGGATTGAGATTGTTAAGGTTCCATCCAGGTGCAGATCCAGAAGTGTAATTAGTGGAAGGATGTTCTGCCATGCCAGGAGTGTGGGGGCTAAGTTGAAACAGTGAAGGGGGAAGCTGGTTATGGTGCCAATTGGGGGCAAAAGCTTACCCTGTTCTATAAAATGACCTTTATAACTTCTATTTAGGTTAATAGAAATATAATTTTGCCAGCTAGGTAAATCCAATGGATCTAGTTGGTGTTGATCTGTCTGTTGCCTTATTTTTAAACAGGAGGATGCAGTTGGGAGGAACAGTATGTGGATAATATTGGTGCACAGAGATGAAAAAATGACTGTGGTTTGAGCCCTAATCTCCAAAAGTTCCCAACTTTCTCCTGGCCTAAAGACTGACCAGATTGAGAGAGAATTTCAGTTTTGCTTCATTAATTTGGGATAAATTTCCCAAAAGGCAGAACTAAGCTGGATCTAGTATTTTTCCTTCTTCTCTTCAGGATAAATTGAGTCACAGCATTATTATTATTATTTTTTTTTTGGGTGAGGCAATTGGTTAAGTGACTTGCCGAGGGTCACACAGCTAGTAAGTGTTAAGTGTCTGAGACCAGATTTGAACTCAGGTACTCCTGACTCCAGGGCCGGTGCTCTATCCACTGCGCCACCTAGCTGCCCCCACAGCATTATTTTGATACCTGGAATAGGACTGAGTGTCACGTCGTAGGGTCTCAGTCATCTTTCCTCCTCCATCAAGCATAGGTAGAGTCACTGATGACTAGGGATTAGAAAGTGTCTGGTGGGCGGGGGAGGGCGGGGGGAGGTATGGCTGGACCTGGCAAGCAATGTCCCTGTCCCAGAGGTGGGAGCCATGAGAGAGAAGGAGTATCTTTTTCCTTTCCAGCTCTCCTTCTTCCCTCAATCTTATATCCAGACAGAGACATCTTTCTAGTTTAGATTTTCTTGGGATTCTGGGTAGAGCCAAAAGCAGACACTTCTCCACTTAAGGTAGCCTGTGATGTTTTAGGGGAACCCGGTGTAAGGGTTACATTTTGCAGTTTGGGCCATTATGGTAAGAATATTTCCGACATATCTGAAGATTCTGACACTATTGCCCACTCTGTCCTTCTTTGGTTTCAGTGACAACCATCTCTTTTGGTTCTCCTCCTTCCTAATATTCCTCTTCGTTCTTTTGCCAGCATCATCATCCATATGTTGACCCCAATGCTCTTAAACACTTTCCTTGCATCTTTTACCCCACGTATAGAACTTCTACCTCTTTAAAGATTACCCATCCTTTGAAGTTCAGCTCAGTACTTCTTCCATGAAGCCTCCACTGATAGTTTCAGTCAGTAATGGTCTTTGTCCTAACTTTATGGAGCACTTTATACTATTACCAGACTCTCCTCCAAGCATTATACAATCCAGTGATTCTGGCCTCACTGTTCCTCCAAACAAGACACTGAATTTCCCAGCTCCTGAGCATTTTCTTTTTTTTTTTTCACTTTAGAAAAGGTTTACTAGAAAAGTCCTATGCTGGTTCGTAATAAATTACTTCAATAAGTGTGTGTGTGTGTGTGTGTGTGTGTGTGTGTGTGAATGATATAATTTTTTTTTAAATCCCACACTGAACCAGTGTTTTCACTGGATGTCCCCAGGGCCTAGAATTCTCTCCCTCTGTCTCCACTTCCTGGCTTCCTGAGACCTGAAGGTCGCAGCTAAAACCCCATCTTTTACTTGAAGCTATTCCCTACCTTCCTCAATGTTAGTCCCTTCCCTCTGAGATTACCTCTAATTATCCTTCATATGTCTTGTTACATTTGTTTGCATGTTGTCTCCCCCGTTAGGTCGTAAGTGCCTACAGGCTGGGACTTTCTTTGTATGCACTGTGCCTGACACATAGCAGGTGATCTATAAATGCTTGTTGACTAAACTAGATGAGGAGCTTTATGAAGGCAAGTGGCTGTTTCCTTTGTGTCTTTCTGTGAGCAAGTGTGAGTAGTAGAAAAGTAAGAATCTGCAAGGTGCAGTCATAATGCTTTGAATATTATAGGTGCATTTAATTGAATTGCTTGGGATATGGGAGGAAAGGAGTGGAGATACTAGATACTAGATTTGTGTTTTGCAAGACTATTAAGGCTTACTCAAAAAAACCACAATTTCCTTGTCAATATTATGGTTTAGTCTAATGAGAAATCAAACTTTTGCAGCTAGGTGGCACAGTGGATAGAATGTTGGGCCTGGAGGCAGAAGGACTCTTCTTTCTGAGTTCAAAACTGGCCTCAGACATTTACTAGCTTTGTGATCCTGGACAAGTCACCTAACCCTGTTTGCCTCAATTTCCTCATCTGTAAAATGAGGGAAAAGAAATGCAAAGCAGTGCAGTATCTTTGCCAAGAAAACCCCAAATAGAATCAATCACAACTGAGAAAAACAATGAGAAATTCTCAGAGGAATGGACAGAATAAATGACCTGTTGATATTACATCCCCTTTGTTTCTTGATATTCACAATTTCTGTTACAGCAGGGGTCCTTCATCTGCAGGCCCTGAACTTTTAGTTCCGCTGCAGAGCAATGAGGGTTAAGTGACTTGTCCAGGGTCACACAGCTAGTGTCAAGTGTCTGAGGCCAGATTTGAACTTAGGTCCTCCTGAATCCAGGGCCGATACTTTATCCACTATCACATAACTGCCCCCTGAACTTGCTTTTTAAAAAATATTTTGTTAACCATATTTTGATAGAATGGGTTCCTTGTATAATCACATGTATTTTATTTTATATAATATTTTTTAAAGTTCTAAGAATGGTGCCATGGGCTTCCCCAGACTATCAAAGGGGTCAGACACATACAAGAAAGGTTTTGAGCCCCTAGTGTGTACCATTTGACAATCCAAGCCAGAGCCATTAATTATGGAAATCATCTAGGTCAGCGGTATCAAATTCAAATAAAAACAGATGAATATTGACTTAAGGGGACCTCAAATTAACGTTATCTGTGTTTTATTGTATTTTTATTTATTTTATTAATGTATTAATTTATTAATTCCCAATTACAGTTTAATCTGGTTCCACTTTAGCCTTACTTTTTTTTTTTTTTTTTTTGTGGGGCAGTGAGGGTTAAGTGACTTGTCCAGGGCCACACAGCTAGTGTCAAGTGTCTTAGTCTGGATTTGAACTCAGGTCCTCTTGAATCCAGGGCTGGTTCTTTATCCACTGTGCCACCTAGCTGCCCCTAGTCTTACATTTTCACCTCTGCTCT